>NC_088644.1:46203933-46803933 GCF_964019385.1 Sycon ciliatum
CGCCCTTCACAGATCTAGATGGACACACACGCTATGTTGTCGAAGCCGTTTTGAATCACGGACACCGCAGTGGTGAGCAACACTTCCTGGTGCATTGGAAGGGTTACCCCAGCAGCGAAGCTACGTGGGAGCCCGCTGGCAACCTATGTGATGAGTCTGGTCGGAATATTAAACCGCTGCAGAACTATCTAGCCTCACAACGACAGCAGCCTTGATCTAACTGGGCTGAGCCATATGCATCTCTTACTGAGATAGTTAATAAGATGTTATAGACTGATATAGTTTTGCGTCATCTCCTTGTGAGAGTGATGAAGTTGAGTTGGATTACACTTCAATGTGGTTATGCATGTGCATGAGTGATTATTTAATATTCCCCTTTCCACAATTGCATCTCCTAACTGGATTGTGTTATCTAATAGAACCTTGGGCTTCCTATGGGGCCGGGAGAGTGTAATAGTTTTACCTTGACACTTCTTGCTTGTCTTATGGTAACACCTTGTGTTCCTACTATTCTCACTCCTGCGGTTCTCACCTTTCTTTTGCTTTATAACCTCTGGTTTGAACATCATTCGACGAATTCTCCAATCAATCAAGTCTATACTGTTACAGTCTCACGTTCCTCGGGGCTTAGTTTTGTTAGCTTTCTGCTACCTGATGGTGGTGCGATTCCCGGCGCGGTCGCCAGTGGTGGTCTGCGCTGAAATCGGCTGTCTCAGGCGACTGCTAGCGCTGACTGAACGGCGGCTGACAGTGTAGTGGGGTGTTCCTTCACTACCAAGGTCCGCATGTTACCGTGCAGGCCGTTGACAAATAGCAAGGCTCTGGAGAGTTCGTCAAGTTCCGGCACCTGTAAACTTAGCCGAGAAAACTCCGTTACGTACGATTCAATTGACCCACGCTGTTGGATAGAGAACATATCCAACCGCACTCTTTCCCCGTCATAGTGCGGGCCATACACTCGCGCTAGGGCGCTTTTCAAAGAATGCCAATCCGAAAATTGCTCACCTGCTTCCATGGAAGAAATTAGCCAAAGACGCGCATTCCCAGCGAGGTAGCTAGCCGCAAAGTTAACTTGGCTCTCCGGGTCACCTTGAGGTGAGCACTTCAAGGCTAACTCGACCGTAAATACCCACTCTTGGAACTCGGAAGGGTTGCCATGGAAAACATTCGGTTCTCTGGTTACGCGTTTGACTCTCGGCCTTGTCTGGGAGAGAGAACGCGATCGACACGGGGCTAGATCCGGAGGACTTGAGCTTGATGTAGCAGGTAATTGATGTCGTCCAACTGTAGCGGCCACGTTGTCCCGAGCGCGGCGGATCTCACGGAAAGCGGCGTATAGCAGAGCAGTAGCGGCCAGGAGCACAAGGCACGTCAAAGGGCAATCGATGATCTCAACCATCCTCAAGCTACCAGTGTAACAGTATAGACTTGATTGATTGGAGAATTCCCCGAATGATGTTCAAACCAGAGGTTATAAAGCAAAAGAAAGGCGAGAACTGCAGGAGTGAGAATAGTAGGAACACAAGGTGTTACCATAAGACAAGCAAGAAGTGTCAAGGTAAAACTATTGCAGGAAAGGCACTTGCTGTAGCCGCTGTTCCTGTCCTTGAGTAATTCGGCGATCATCCCGGGATGCTTGGCCTGTATTAGCCGCCAACTGAAAGCAGGCGCAGAAAAGAGGACTTGCAAGATCATGTAGGCAACGGAAAACAAGAAAGAAAACCTTGTAGTGAAAAATGTGAGTTAGGGATATAAAAGATCAACAATGCAAGGTATGACGTCGGAAATGTCACTCTTGTAAAGGACAAAGAGAAGCGACCCGAGAACACTGCCTCGGGGCACACCTCTTGAGCATGGGCCTGAATCAGAGAGAGCCTCATACACCTTGACACGCTGAGAACGACCAGACAGATAGCTAGCCAACCATAACAATATTCTGCCATTGACTCCCAGGGTGAATAATTTATGAATCAGACGTTGATGTTGGACACGGTCAAACGCTTTTGACATGTCAACCATCACAATACCCGTGTATTTACCCTCTTGTTTGGCCAACAGCCAACGTTGGCGGCTAGAACTAATGCATCTTCGTTAGAGTGCATTTTCCTGTAGGCAAACTGACTGTTAGGTAAAAAGCTATGTTGCGTGAGGTATGCTGTGAGTTGCTTCTTTACAAAGAACTCCAAAGTCCGGGACAGAATAGGGAGCAATGGCACTGGTCTATAGTTAGTAGGGGATGTTGCATCGCCACTCTTGAACAGTAGACTAATGTGTGCTGCTTTAAAACACACTCGCACAGTACCTGATGTCAAGGATGCATTGAATAGGGTGGTAAATGGAGGTGCCAGGGCGTCTGAACACTGCTGCAAGACAATTCCAGGAATGTTGTCACTCCCAGATGCTTTGTGAGGACTCACAGTTTGCAAGCATTGTGCAACATCAGACACGCTTACAGCCTGAAATGTTGAGAAGCTAGATGCAGAGTCTGGACCATGTGGTATATGCAGCTCAGGTGGCCGCATAGGGTTATGCACGATGCCTCCAAACAATTAACTGAGTGACTCAAGCGGCGCTGCAGATTTTTCCGTGTCTTCTGTCGGACTGTGACATCGTTCATGACAGCCCAAAGTTGCCATTGATCTGATGTGTCACATCTCTTAGTGAAGTTCAAGTTTCGCAGACTCCTGTCCAACTTCCGTGCTTTGGAGCGAGCTGATCGGTGTGCTTCTTGAAGGTTCTGATCGGTTTTGTCTTGGAGCCAGAGACAATGCGCCCGGTTCCGTTCACGAACATTTGCCACTAACTCATCTGTAATCCAGGGGCAATAACATCGAGATTTGCCGCGCCGTTCCCGAAGTGAAGCATGTTTGTCTAGAGTGGTCTGGATTCCAGCAGTGAATGACGACGCAAGCACATCCACACAGACAGCGTCACAGATAGTTAGATTTGCGGTGGAAGAAGTGCTAAGAAGCCAGCAGCCTACCGATCCAGTGGGATATGTGGCATCGTTCCTGCATGGCAGCGCCCGCCGTTGGCTGATGACATTGTGGGAGTAAGACGGTAGATCAACGACTTAGAAACAGTTGAAACTGCAGCTCAAGGTCGCATTTGAAGAGAAACATGAAGAGGAAAGGAGACGGCTATTGGTAGTACGAGCACGGCAAACAGGTAGCTTGGAAGACTACATTGCGGAGTATACCTCGCTTGGTCTGCCGGACTCTGGACTGGATGAGCTGACCAAGGCGTTACTTTTCACGGAGGGCCTGGCTGACCCGCTTGTTCCAAAGGAGGTGAGGCAGCACCACCCTGAGACCTTGGCTGAAGCAGTGAGGTACGCGCACACTGGATGTGATTTTCCCAGTGGTCTGCGTGGAAAGTCGCCGCGGGTCCTGAACGCTCCTGAGGACTACGAACTGCGTGACGTGCACGGATCTATGCAGCGAGAAGGCACGCAACCGGCGCTGTGGTGGTTTCACTTACCTTCTGCAGAGAGAATGCGTTTGGTACGGGAAAATCGATGCTTCCACTGCAAGGAAGTTTGGTCATATAGCACGGAATAGACCAATCCCGAAAAGATTGTCTGGGTTCGTGAAAGGGGGCACGCGTGCAAGCCAGAATGTGTGAAGTGCATCGTTTTGTATTCAGTTTGTGTGAGTCAGCTCATGGCGGAGGAGAGAGAGACTTTTGCTCGCCGAGCTGAAACGAAAGGATTTGATGGAGTTCTGCCAGCAGCTAGTCAAAGGACCTTCGGTACCTGAGGCAGACCCTGACGGAGTTCGGAGGCCAGCTAGCTCTCGGTGAGGAGAGAAACATTCGCGTGGCGATCGACTCTCCGTAAAAAATGCAAGCTACATAGTGCCGACATACTGCAACAGCTACGATCTCGATCTGCTGCTTCACAAAGTTCAACTATTTACAAGTCCTGACTGTTGTAGTCTGAAGCTGGAGTCTCATCGCCCACCTACAGGTAGCTTTTGGAGCTGATGGATTTCCCGACTTGGACTCCTTCCGCAAACTCTCGCAACATTACTACAGTGTATGCTGTGTTTCCGCACGCTCGTGTCGTCATGTCATCCATCATGTACCGGGTCGCGGAGGAGCTGGACGACCTCCGCTGACTCCAGGTTTCCGAAATACTGCCGTCGTCTTCGTTGATGTCGCTGGTGACATTCTCCCCTTGGAGGACGTGCGCATAGTTGTCGTCCTGGGGGTGAAGACTATGATGTCTTTCGAAATAGTTCTTCATCACGCGCGAATGATTGATGTTTCTCATCATGAACTCGTTCCGACGGTATGACACGGCGATGGTCTTTGGTGGGGCACTGACTTGGCGAAAACGACATCTTCTTGTGCAATATAACATTGATCCGCTGCAGATGAGTACAGTCACTTCGTGGTTGATCCTATAGGAGGGCAGCGGCCAGGAAAGAGGCAGGACTCATCGAAAACGAAGCGCTCGAAACAAACAATAGCACTCGAAATATCTCGTAAGATTTAGGGCCTATCGCTTTGAGCCACAGCGCTCCCAGCCTTGCCTACTTCATCAAAGTGAGCTCTACATGTTCGTTGACCTCTTCACACTACCCAGAAGAGCGAAGCAAGGATTATGTCTTAGAATTTCAACTCCAACAGCAGACCATTACCAGTGCGAGAGAGAAAACTATAAAGGGATTCGCTTTTCTGTCGCTTCGTCTCTTTTGCATGCAACTAACGATAAAACCGTGTACTTACCCTCGCATTCACACGCGAACTATCAAACACGTCCTGTGCCGCGTGCTGATCAGGTAGTGCCATGTATGTGTTGTACAGTGTACTCTCAGGTGACATGCCCCCTTTCGATCCCAGACAATCTTTTCGGGATTGGTCTATTGTGGACGGCTGCACCATGTTCACCCAAAACCCCGGCCGCCAGCAAGCATTGGAGCACGACCGCTGGCGGAGCTTGGAGTGCTCGAAGTGGAGAAGTCTGAAGCCTGGTCCGGTCATGAACATGATCTCCTCGTTACCGAAGCGCGCATCGGAGGACATTCAGTGAGGTGCCTCATTGATTCTGGTGCGACGCACAATTTCGCTTCAGAACGGTGATAAGCTGACGCGTGTGTTACCACGTCTGAGAACGAGAATCAAATCTCCCTGACCATGGCTGATGGGCGGAGACAGCTGCTCAGGGAGACTGTGACGCCACGGCTTCGATTGGAAATCGGAGACCACGAATCCTGGGAGCAGCTGACAGTTATACCCTTGGAGGGATACGACGTAGTACTGAGCAAGCCATGGCTGTCTCGTACTAACATACGATGTGGACTTCGCCAACAACCTTGTCACGCTGTCCGATCGGGAGAGAGGTCGTGATGTGCGTGTCTGACAAACCTGACAAACCCCCCTCAGCGGAGATGGATGGAGCCTACCCCGCGGAATTCATGAGTATCAAACAGGCTCGGTAGGCAATGAAGAAGGGAGCGGAATGTGTAATTGTGAAGATTGAAAGGGACGGCGGCGAAGGTGACAATAAGAAAATGAAAATAATAGTGGACAACGAGCAGCGTGCCGAACTGGAGCAGATTCTCAACACGCACGGCGGCTGTTGGCTTGAACGCAAAGGTCTCGGTCGTGGCCGACCACAGCAGTCCAAGTGTCTTGACGCTTGCCAGCTGCGCGGAGTCGTTGTCGATCTGGCTTGCTCGATCCTCCTCGTCAGGCGAAATTACTGGTCAGTCGGCGACACGCAATTTTCACAAAAATTTGTGTTTCACCTGCTGGGAGAGTATGCGTGTACTCGAGTCTCATCCTGAGCACGTTTTTTTCTTATTTTTTCAGCTCCAGTATAGCTGTATTTTTCATTGCAAAGCCGTCCTCGATTGTTGTGTTCATTGTTCAAACGAAGTGGACATTCAATCATGAAGGCAGAGGACATAGGAGCCTGATTGGAGTTTCTCGTGGCATAGGACGGCCACACAGAGACACTTTGGGATTTTCTGAATATAAAATACCGTACGGACGATGCTGAGATCAATTTGTGCGATATCAAATTGTTTGTGATCTACCACATCGAGCAGAACGGGATCCAAACACAAGCTTACCGACGGTTAGGCTGCCGACCTGACTGGATAAATGATCCCTGGCTTCACCAGACGCCAGAAGTCAGACACCATGTCCTTTGCCGCGACGTCCATCTCCAAAAGGAACTCCATCTTCGTCGTGAAAAGGCTTGAAATACTCAATATTCAACCGAGATTCGCGGTCTCACCCTTTCTCAGATCGAATCATTTTTTGTTGTAGCAGTTGCAGGGCAGATCCGCGCCACTACTTCAACAGGCGATGGCTCCAAAGCATGCCTGGAACAAGCCATATCGAGGTTGCAAGCCACCCCTCTCAGCAAAAAATTTGAAGAAATTCGAAATTTCAATGGTGGAAGATATACTATGAAGAGAATTTCAAAAAGTATGTTTCGCGGAGCGATCGCTCAACCTACGTCATTCAAACTTTGCAGGATAGTTCAGACGTACATGCTAGGCATGGAACCACAGGCGATGATGCCATAGCTGACACACGGAGTAACACACACAGCAGATTCGTGTGCACAGATACTAAATTAGTGGACGTCGTCATCTTCCTCCCGCTGATCTCGAATGTACTATGACGTGCTATTTCGCCTGACGTGGGCACTTTCTCCATGACTACTTTGGAGTTCGAGAGCCATTTTCGGGCGTGCATGTCAGCTCCCTGCCAGAATTCCGACAACTGCTCGTACAGCATTTCGCGTTCGACGTCATCCATAGCAGAATCCATGGAGTCGTCCATATACGTTGACGCAAGCATAGTTTCGGCTGCCAACGGGTATAAGCTGCTGATGGGCTCTAGCCTGCTCCTGGGATACAAACTGCGCCAAGAATGGCGACGCGTTAGCTCCGAAAACCAGTCGTTGAAATTCATATACTCGTGAAGCCGCGGTGTCATCCAGGTCACGCCATAGAAATCGGTGATACTGCCGGTCGTTAGGACGCAGTCCGATACGCAGATACATTTCTGCGATGTCACAAACGATGGCTACTGGCTTCTGGCGAAAACAGGTCAGAACGTTAGGAAGTTGCCGCTGTAGCTACGGCCCTGGAAGCATCGTGTCGTTGAGAGATGTGCCCTCACACTTCGCCGATGCGTCAAATACGATCCGGGTCTTTGTTGTCGCTTTGTCTGGTCGAAGTATGGCAAAGTGGGGCAGGAACCACTGCTCACCAGGCTTCAACTCGTCCTTGGCAACATCACGGACGTAGCCTTTGTCGACATAGCTCTTGATGATGCTGCTGTAGGCTGCTGCTGCATCCGAGTCGCGCGCCAGTCGCATCTCCGTACTACGTAAACGCCTTATGGCCTGGGGAAAGTTGTCAGGAAGCGTAGGTGGTCCATCGCACCATGGAATGCCAATCTCGCAGTGTCCGTCTACGAGCTGCAGCCACTGTTTCGTAGTGTGCACTACTTATTAGGAGCCTGAGGAACAAAGTTGGAGAGCTGGCATGGCTTGCCGACCTTCACAGTCCTGACATAATCTGTGTAAACGAGACCTGGCTAGACGACACCGTGTCTGATGGAGAGATAGCTTTGGATGGCTTCAACATACTGCGCTCAGACAGAAAAGATCAGGCCGGTGGAGGAGTCTGCCTGTACTCCAAGGCATCCCTCCTGGTCAAGCCAAGAATGGACCTCACAGAATCGGCAATTGAGAGCTGCTGGGGAGAAATCCATTGCCAATCTGGAACTTGTTTGCTAGGAACCATTAATTTTATCGACCTCCATCTGAGCCAGTTCGATACTGGGACTGCCTGGACGACCATCTCCATTCAGCTATAATGCCCGGGAAGAACGTGATTAGTTTTGGCGACATCAACATAAACACCAATCCAACAGCACCTCCAGATCCACAGCTTCATTATCTATTTGACCTCGTGGCCAGCTACAGTTTATATCCCGGAGTTCACCAGCCGACTCGGTTCTCAGCAAACTCTGCACCAACCACACTGGATAAATTTTACAATACATTCGACCCTCTAAATATGGCTACTGTTATCCCCATCGCGTTCAGTGACCCTGCAGCAGTTCTCAGTGAATTTCAACTCAGCCCAGTAAGAAGTACTGTAACTTCTGGGCTACGGCGACACTACCGAAACATAAATAATGACCAGTTCAAGGCAGGTTTGGTCCAACAGGATTTTTGTGAAATTGACGGAAGCCGAACTGTCATGTGGACTGAGTGGGCCAGCCGCTTTCTACAAGTGTTAGACAGACATGCTCCTCTTGCACCAAGCCCTCGACGCAAGAACAAATTAGTGCCATGGATGAACCGCCAGTTATTACACCTCTTGACCAAGCGCAACCGGCTCCATAGGAGGTGGCTTAGTGATGGAACAGAACATTCCCACTCAGCTTTCAAGGCGGCCAGGCGGGAAGCTACCAGCTATAATAGGAAACAGAAAGAGACCTACTACCAATCCAAGTTTCGAGCTGCGTCTGGCAATACCAAACAGACATGGCACGCGATCAAAGAATTGAGTGGTAAACATCGACAATCTCAGCCACCTCAATGTTCCGTTGATGCCATCCGAAACACCTTTGCAGAGATAGTAGAGGACGCCAGCCGCACAGTGCATGTCTCATTTCCCTACGGGCCCGCGTCAAGCACTGATCTGACAGCCTTTGCGCCAGTGTCTATTGCCAGAGTGAGGAAGCTCCTCGGACGTTTAAATCCGGCCAAGTCCAGCGGTGATGATGACATTTCTGCAGCCCTTCTCCGCGCACATGCAGACGTACTGGCGCCATCTCTGACTTTGATCTTTAACAAGTCCCTGAGAGAGGGCATATTTCCTGCCCAGATGAAAAGTGCTAGGATATCGCCACTCTTCAAAGGCGGAGATCCGAGCATGCCAAAGAATCATCGACCAGTGTCCTTGTTATCGATTGCATCCAAAGTGTTGGAAAGGATAGTCCACGAGCAACTCACACGATATCTAGTCAAGAGCAATTTATTCCCGCCAACTCAATTCGGCTACAGATCCCGACACTCTACATCCGACGCACTAGTGCTAGCTGTGGAAGGTATCTGTGAGGCCCGTATGAACAGACTCAACACAGGTGTAGCCTTTGTTGATATGTCAAAGGCATTCGATAAAGTGAAACATCAAACTCTTGTGCAAGATCTGTTCGAACTTGGCATCTGCGACACGGCACTCTGTTGGCTGGTGGATTACCTCTCTGATAGAGAACAGTACGTTCAGGTTGGCCAGACTAGGAGTGTCCCGTACACCAGTTACTCAGGTGTCCCCCAGGGGTCGGTACTGGGCCCACTGCTATTTATTGTCTCTGCCCGCGGCATAGCAGAAGAACTATCGCCTTTTAATGTGGAAGCAATCCAGTTTGCTGATGACATCTCTATACGATGTAGCAGGCAGTCTGCGGAAGCTGTTTCTGCACACCTTTCAGCTGCTGTTCAGCACCTGGCCACCTGGCTGAAGGGCCGTGGTTTAATTCTTAATGAAAGAAAGACACAGATATTGCCTATTCCCCCATCCCCATCTCAAGCACTTGAGCTGCATGTCATTTGTAATGGGCAGACGCTGCCTGTTGTGAAAACGGCCAAGTATCTTGGCCTACATTTCGACTCAGACATGAGCTGGAACACCATGACAAGCCATGTTGCACGCCGCGTTGCTGCTAAGATTGGGCTACTAAATCGAAGTGCAGCATGTTTGCCCTTTTCTTGCCGTGTTCAGTTTTTAAGGTCCTTTATACTATCAGAATTTGACTATGCATCTGCTGCCTATGCCCTTTTCTTATCGTCTTATCAGGATAAGCGCCTATATAGTTTGTTCAAACGTGCGGCTCGCTCGGTGTGCAGGGCAGCCCCTCGCACTCACACGGCTCCCTTACTTGAACGCATGAATGCCCATACCCTCAGCATATACACCCACATGCACATTCTTGTATTCATTTGGCGATGCCTGAACAAATCTTCAAGTACTCTGTTTGCAAGCTTTTTCACCCGTAGTCCCTCTCTCCGAACACGAGGAGGGAGCAGCAAGTTACTCATCATTCCTGTCTCCCCCACTGCATCCTCAGCTAAGCGCATTAGCCATGCTGGAGCTATCCTGTGGAACCAGCTCCCAGACACAGCACGCCTCGAAAGAAAGCGCTCCACTTTCAAATCGCTAAGCCTGGCCTTTCTGTTAGGCAGTACCGTCAACTAGGATGAACTCATCTGCTTCACTACCTCTCTCTCTCTCCCTCTCTCTCTCTCTCTCTCTCTCTCACTCACTCACTCCTTTCTTCCCGGTTGCCGTGCTTGTCACTTTTTTCCCCTGCTGCCGTGCTCATATTAGTTATCTAACTACAGCTGTATCTTCTTCTTGGTTCTGTTTGTCCGCTTATTATTATATATTTTTCTTTTCTCTTATTATCAGTGGGACCATTGTCATTAGGTTTAGGCCTGTTTTGGAACGCCATTTTAAATAAAGCCAAACAACACAACAAATTCCTTCTCCTGCGGCGACAGGATGGCTTGCTGTGGCTCAGCCCGGTTGTAGTGTTCTAGCTGCCACAGCTGTGCGAAACTGTCCCCGACGTCCTGTGGCACTGCCTCAGCCAACATGGTGACGGGATTCGTTGCTTTGCAGCTCAGCGCAGTCCAGGCCGACCAGGACATCAATTTGAAGGCGCTTCTCGAGTGCTGGGAAGGGAACGTTGAGCTGGTGAGCCCACTGCTGCTTCTTATGCTGCCAGTTGACCGTGCCGCTGGTTCCGATCACTGACCCGGCAGTGTAGGCGTGCATTGTCATGCACATGTGGCGGTCTATACTGGAAAGGTTCAAGGAAACTGATGTCGTGCGAAAGACCTCTGTGCGGATGCTGAGCACTTTTACCGTCAGATCCTCTTGCTCTCCAGCAAGACCGACCTCACTCGCAACGTGCGAGCTGACGTATGAGTTCGTACTTGCGTCGTCTAGCAACGCATTTACTCTCAGCTCCGCCCCGTAGTGCTTCAGCAGGACTGGCACAAACACACACAAAGAGACACACACATGCACGCATGCCGATACACACAATAAGCGTGAACACACACATACACACACATACCACATACACACACATACATACACACACACATACACACACATACAAATAAACACACATACACCTGTCCTGTCCTGTTGAGCCACTGCCATGAAGGTTACGTGGGCCCGGGAGCGGCAGCTGAGAGAGAGAAGGAGCACACAGCCCTGTGACGATCCAGGTGATGCGGTAAGCGAAATCGGCGGGAGCAGGCGCAAACACATGCGAAACCCTGACGGTCCTGAACGGTCGGACGACTACAAATCCGTGAGCAGCGATGACGGGCGCGGCCACGTGTAGACGCAAAGCAGCGGTCACAAGCCTGGCAGTGAGCGACGCAGCACAGCGGAGAAGCAGGCAGCGGCAGGGGCGCACCGACTGCTGACTGGGGGCAAATACACATGTGCCTTGCCAGACCTCCAATCTGATACTGATTCGTTTCTGCAACAACCGGTGTGCTGTGGGCTGCCCGAGGTGACGCTGCGGCAGTTGGCAGCTGGAACGCAGTGTCGGGATGCTCACTCCACTTTTTTTTTTCTGAATACCACAGTACCATCAGATGCTGCACAGCGGGGGCGGTGGCATATTGGATGGAACTGGGGGCGGGGCAAAAGTAACTCCTCCGACCAAAGGTCTCGGAATCATCGTTACTCCTGTGCGCCGATACATAGGAGAAAAGAAACATGTGCATCCAAGATGGAAGCACCGGCTTTGCAAACGATAATGGGGAGAATTTGAGATTGAGATAGGACAAAACAATAGTAAAAGCAGTGCACCGTAGGAAGATGGAGTGATCTGATAATTGAATTTAAGGCTGAGCGAAGGGGATCAAAGAGAGGTAGAAGGCAGCTGGAGTGCGGTCAGTATAATTAGGCTGGTGTGTTGGCAGAGATCATAGCCTGTCTGTGGCCCACTCCCACTTGCTGCGCCGCAAGTGGTCGTTGACGTTTTTCTTGAACGTGTGCATACCTCTGCGAGAAGGGGGAGACTGCAGAAGGGTAGGTGGGAGCTGATTCCACGTTGCGATGAGGGAGTGGGGAAATGAGCGGAGCGTGTTGTTTCGTGCCTGAGGAGGAAGAATACTGGTGAGTTGCGATGGATGATGTGTTGCAGATCTGGTTGTCTCACGAATAGACATGCGGCATTGCGGTGCGGCTGCTGATGGTGGCAGAATGGCTTTCACCATTACTGGGCACGTAGTTCAGTAGGAGTAGGTTGCACTTTTTGAAGCTCCCGTAAATCTTTTTTGGTAGAGCCCAGCCGGCATCAGGCCGGACTGGAGGTAGTTTCCGTAGGGTAGCAGTAAGGTTTTTTAGTAGTGCTCGTAGAAATTGGTGACCTCCGCCATGCCTGGGGCCACCACGAGAACAAACACTCGCGCGACTGCCCTGAGTGATGAAGAGCTGAGGCTGATGGCGTCGTTGCCGGGCATTGAGGTATCTGTAGTAGAAATCCTGAAAACATTGGCCGCATTTGTCTCGGAATCGGCTGATCGGGAGACGCGCCTAAACAAACGGGTTGACGAGCTGTCAAGGCAGCTCAAAGATGTGAATGAAGAGTTAGTGTCTCTCCGAGAATCCGCCATTGCCTTGCGAAAAGCTACCCCAAGGCCAGTTCAAACACAGCAGGGTACGGGTGCGGATCAACCTTCGCGTAGGCGTACCAAAGCAGGCAGTGCGGGTACAGGTACTCGAAAGCATGACACCACGATGTCCCGTAGCGTCCCCAGCAACATTTCCCGTAGCGGTGACGAGTGTGAAGAGGATGGCAGCGTCCCCTGCAACATCTCCCGTAGCAGTGACGAGTGTGCAGGGGATGGCGACCAAGATGCCATCCCCACCAAGTCCCAGACAGATGTGACAGAATCCAAGCCAATCTTCCATGTTATTGAGGATGACTCATGGAAGCTTGTCTCCTCAGAACGACCCAAAAACAAGCGTGCTGTGGTGTATGTGGGCAATATCGCCACAGATAGCACTGAGAGCCACTTCAGGCAATTTATCAAAACCAGGAGTGAGTTTCTGGGCGCCTCCATTCCTGTCCACACCTGCAGTATATGGCTGTCAGAAAGTGGGCGTGCTTCCGCAAGAGTGACCATCGATGCCACTTCACTCTCCACAGTGACAGCGCCCAACTTCTGGCCAAGGCCCGTGTACTGCAGGCCATGGAGGTTCTTAGAAACCAGCTCTGAGGGCAGCACCAGCAGTCGCAGCCACAGCAGCAGAAACGGCACCTCTGCCAGTGTTCTGACTAAACAGCAACAACAGCAGCCGGGTTCAACGTCCTCCTCCTCCCCGCCGCCACCACCACCGCCGCCACCACCACCGGCAGACTTCATCTCCACTCCACTACACAGTGGCCAAAAACGGAGAAACTCCCACCTTTCCCCACCAGAGGCTGGAGACCTGAAGAGATCAACCGGATCTGCGCCACAACATGACCAGCATGATGCGCAGCCACCCCAGCAGGATGCCCAGTCCTCCCATGCCCAATGATGGATTCCAGACCTCTGCGACTGCTAGTGACTAATGCATTCAGCCTGAGCAACAAGATAGGTGCCCTGCAGCATGCAATCCTGCAGTATAATGTAGACGTGGCAATAGTAACAGAAACGAAGCTCTGCTCAGATAATTCCTCCCATGAGTTGACCATCCCAGGATACTCACCCCCTATAAGGAAGGATCGAGATGCCCATGGTGGCGGTGTGGCAGTGTGGGCTAGGAGTGAACTATCCATTACCCACCACGACGATATAGATTGCCGTGATCACGAGCTCTTATGGATTTCCCTGGCAATGCACTCCGGAACAAAGATTGTTCTGGGTGCGCTCTACCGGCCTGGCTCTTGTGCAGAGACAGACACCAGCCTGATGGACTACCTAGACAACACTTTGGATGATGTCCGCCGTCTTGGCAGCAATGTGATAATTGCAGGGGACTTCAACGTGCATAATTCAGCCTGGCTACAGAGTAGCAAGACTACCCGAGCCGGTGAATGCCTGGAGGAAGTCTGCGCAGCACATCATCTTGTCCAGCATGTCACCCAGCCAACCCGCGGCAACAATACTCTCGATCTTATCATCTCCGATTTCTCACACCCCGTATGCACCACAGCCTATGCACCACTTGGACGATCTGATCATGCCGTTATCATTGCCGAGTTTCTCCAACAGCATCCACGACGCGAAGATCCTGCTGTTCGACAGGTTTGGAAATACGCCCTTGCTGACTGGCACCGCCTGAGAGCCTACCTCCGCAACATAGACTGGCCCGCCAAGATCCATGGGTGTGCGGAGCAGTCCTGTCAGCGCGTAACTGATGTCATCATGCATGGAATGAAACAGTTCATACCATCCAAAGAGCTTGTGGTGCACCAATCCAACCCTGTATGGTGGACACCGGACTGCTCTAATGCCAATCATGCCAAGGAGCGGGCATGGAAGCTGTGGCGACGCAATCCCCGCAACGATAACCACAAGGTCCAGTACATCACAACTGTTAACCAAGAAGTGGAAGCGTGTCATGCAGCGCGATTAGCACATCAACGTAGAATTCGAAACAAGCTTACTGCAGGTTCCCTCCGGGACAAAGAGTGGTGGTCAACCATCAAGAGCGCAGCAGGCAAGGGACGTTGCTCTGACATCCCCCTGCTGACCAACCCTGCAGGACAAGAGTTCCACTCTTCTCGTGAGAAAGCCGAGTGCTTTGCAGCGCATTTTGCGAACAAGTGTAGCCTTGGCAATAACGACCTCTGTGCTGCTGACCTGCCTGACCTGCAACGACCTGCCTATGCCACGCTAAAGCACATTCACTTCCGCGCAGCAACGGTCAAACGGCACTTGGCGAACTTGGCTGTATCAAAAGCAACTGGACCGGATGGCATCTCTGCTCGTGTGCTCAAGATGTGCTCATCTGAACTTGCAGACCCACTGGCAAAGCTCTTCACCCTCTGCTTCTTAGCCGGTGTGCAACCCGGGGCATGGAAACTTGCCCATGTAGTCCCAGTCCACAAACGGTCCTCCAGATCTTTGGCATCTAACTACCGACCAATATCACTGCTAACGATAATGTCGAAAGTCATGGAGGGCATTGTAAACACGCAACTGGTTAACTACCTAGAGAAGCATGAGGTGTTGCCAAACAGCCAGTTTGGATTCCGACGTGGTAGAGGAACCGCAGATATCTTAACGGCTCTCCAACATGAATGGGTCCACACCATAAGTACTGGCGGTTGTGTCCAGGTCCTCGCCGTGGATATTGCCGGTGCGTTTGACCGGGTATCGCACACAGGAGTGCTGTACAAAGCAAAGCAGGCCGGCGTCGACGGACGCCTGCTTGTATGGCTACAGGACTACCTCACCAACCGAAACATCCGCGTTGTGGTTGGAGGCCAGACGTCAGATGCTCAACCCATCCAGGCTGGTGTCCCCCAAGGCAGCATCCTAGGACCCAGCCTCTTCCTTCTATACACCTGTGACATTGAACAATGTTTAACTCCAGGAACGCAGCTGAGCAGCTTTGCAGACGACACCACACTCTACAGCTTAGTACAGCCAACTGACGATCTCCAACAGTCCACCGCCTCCCTCCAAGGGTCCCTCAACAGTCTTGAGGAGTGGGGCCGCAAGTGGCGTATCTGTTTTGAGCCAGCCAAGACACAGCGCATGACTCTACATCGCAAGCACGTTCCCCCCTGCACTCCACCAGTCACCTTTGGAGGTGAAGCACTCCAGGAGACAGATACCCTGAAGCTGCTGGGAGTCATGCTCGACCCCACTCTCTCCTACAGAGCGCACACTCGCAGTGTTGCACTGCGCGCCTCCCAAAGGCTGGGTTTCCTACGAAAGGCAGCACCCATCCTGGACGACCATGGTCGAGTGACGGTCTACAAGGGATTCGTGCGACCCCTACTTGAATATGCCCCACTGGCCTGGTCGAGCGCAGCCGCAACTAACATGGCCCAGCTGGACAAGGTTCAGCAACGTGCCCTGCATTTCCTGGGACCTGGAACCATCCTCCAAAGTCTTCAGCTTCGTCGGATGGTGGCAGCCCTGTCATACTTGTTCAAGCTGCACTACATTCCAGGGCCTCCCCAGGTAAAGGCCATGCTGCCACCAACCAAGCCCCCTGCCGTAGCTAGCATGTGCACACGGCAAACACGTCAGACGCACCATGCCTTTCAGCTGAAGTGGACACCCCCTCGCACAGCCCCTGACTACCTCCTGCGATCCTTCCCCTTCTTCGCCATCACACCCTGGAACAACCTGCCTGCGGACCTCCTGCTTCACGAGCCTCATTCAAGACGCCTCCAAACCTTCAAGGTCAACGTATGTAAGGATCTAATCCGAAAGAGATGGCTGTGGTCCACACAGTACCTGTGACGATGTTATTGAGATTTGAGACCCATTTAGTATTTACCTCTCTACTACTACTTGCTTGTTATGATTACTGTCCTCTTTCTTCATTTTCCCTTCTGGTTTAGTCATTACACGTATTAATTTATATTATTTGGTGCAATACTAGCGCCCCTTTCTCGCACCAAATTATTATTTTTGCTACCTGACCATGCACCCCCCCTTTTTTTTCGATGCCAGGTTGCAACGCTAACGCCGAGACCCCTGGTCGGTCGAGTTGCTCCCTGTACATCGGCACGTCGTCCCTACATCCCCTGTGTCTTGTCTTGTGTTTGTCTCCACATGTCTCTTTGTAGGGCTGTGCTCCCAATAAAAAAAAAAAAAAAAAAAAAAAAAAAATTCTGCTACGGTACGGCGAATGTCGAGGCTCGGGAGGTATGATCCATCTCCAATTATGTGCAGGGCACGGCGCTGGATGGCAGTGAGGCGGGCCAAGGTGGTGGGGGCTGCGCTCATCCATACTCTAACACAGGGCGGACAAAGCCACGGTACACGATTGCCCGGTGCTTTGGGTCTAGCACAGCCGATGCCTTACGGAGGAAGCCGAGCCGCTGGGCTCCGCGTACTGCAAGCTGTCGGATATGGCTGTGGAATGCCAGCTGCCTGTCGAAGGTGACGCCAAGAAGCTTGAGCTCCTCTACTTCTGGCACGACTGCTCCTTGGAAGCGTATTGCGTTCGGGGGGTTGGCGAGCGGTGGTGGCTGATGGTCAATGCCTGCGACTTTGTGGGCTCGAACTTGATCCTCCACCTGCTTCCCCATGCTGCCAGGGAGTCTACTGCCTGCTGGAGGATTGCTGTCTCTTCTGGCAGTCTGAGTCGGGTGGTGATGCACTTGTAGAGAGTTGTGTCGTCGGCGTATACAGCCAGCTTCGCCCCATCAGGCAGGTGGTCTTCTGCGTCGTTGACGTACAGAAGGAAGAGGGTGGGGCCGAGGATGCTGCCCTGTGGCACGCCAGATTGGATTCAGTGGGTCGGTGAAGACTGGCCACCTATGACGACACGGATGTGGCGGTCTGTCAGGTAACTCCGGAGCCAGGCAAGGAGAGGGCCACTTATGCCGCACCGCTCAGCCTTGTGGAGGACGCCGTTGTGCGAGACCTTGTCGAAGGCCCCGGCAATATCTACTGCCAGTACCCTGACGAGGCCTCCACTGGCAGCTGCAAGGCTCCACTCATGCTGAAGAGCAATCAGCAGATCAGAGGTTCCCAGTCCAGTGCGAAAGCCAAACTGCCTGTGAGAAAGGATGTCATTCTTCTTCAGGAAGTTGGACAGGCTGCGGTTCACGATGGACTCCATACACTTAGACATTATGGGCAATAGTGATATCGGTCGGTAGTTTCTGGGGTTCGACTTGGGGCCTTTCTTGTGTACCGGTACGACGTTGGCAACTTTCCACATGGCAGGTTGATGACCACTGCAGAAGCACAGGGTAAACAGCTTGGATAGGGGCAGGGCCAGAGAGTCGGCACATTTTCTCAGCACTCTAGCAGGTACTGCATCAGGCCCTGTGGCTTTACTTGGGTTCAGGGCTCGGAGTGTCCGGCGTACGGTGGCTTGGCGGAAGTGGACTGTTGCAAGCGTATTTGCGGTGCGCTGGCGGACATGCGGGAACGGCCCCGACTGTTCTGCAAAGTCATCGTCTAGGCTGCACTTCTGGGCAAAGTACTTCCCGATGACGTTAGCCTTGTCGTGGCTTTTGGTGCATTCCATGCCATCGGGGTCAACCAGGACTGGGATGGAGCTGTCCCGGCCATGCCCTCCAACTCGTTTAATCACGCTCCACCACTCTCTGTCCTGCAGGCTGCCCGGCCGGAGCCGCTGCTTGACATGGTCCAGATGTCTGGCTTTGGCTCTTGCTAGACATCTTGTTGAGTCAAGGAGTGCCAGCTTGTACGTACACTGGAGCGCTCCATTTCTGGGGTCATCGCGGGATTTCCACCAGGCATTGCGCTTTCTGTCAACTGCTGCAGAGCATTCTGGCGTCCACCAGATTGGGTCCTGCGGTCTGGTCTTGAATAAAGCGTTGCATTTCCTCAGTGATTCGCATGGTCAGAAGCTCACATGATATGGAAGGGTCGTCGCCGATTATTGTGTTCCAGTCAGTAGTCCGGAGGAGGGCAGAGAGGCGGGGCCAGTCAGCCCGCTGGTATCGCCATACTGTACGAGTGGTGGGTTGGTCTACAGATGCAGTAAGCTGGAAGTCGGCTATGACAACAGCATGGTCTGATCTGCCAAGAGGTGGTTGGGTGGTGGTAGACACAGTTCCAGGCACATCTGACATGACGAGGTCAAGGATGTTTTCTCCACGAGTGGCTGAGGTGACGTGTTGTCGGAGACCATGTACACAGCACATGTCTTCTGCAGCTTCTCCAGCAGCCGAGGTGCGTGGGCTTCCAAGCCATTCCCGGTTGTGGGCATTGAAGTCCCCTGCCACAATAATGTGTGAGCAGGACTGCCGGGCTTTGTCGATGTCAGATTCCAGCTGGGTGAAGATACTGCAGTCGCTGCCTGCACTCGTCCCAGGTCTGTAGGCAGCACAGATGCCAAATTCCATGCCTGACGGTGCAGCAACACTAATCCAAAGAGTTTCACACTCAGAGTTGATGTCCAGTTGTTTGTACGCCATCCCTTCTTTCAGCCATATGGCGACTCCGCCGCCTTGCGCCCCACTGCGGTGCAATACCCGAGTCCCTGTAACTCGGAACGAAGGACCTGACTGCATGCCTCAGACTTCTTGCGCCAGTGAGCAATGGTGCGGTCCTTTCACCTGCTGTGGCATGTTGGGTGAATTGCACAGCTTGTGCTGCCAGAGTCCCCGCTGACACAGCAGACCCCACACTCAATACGCTCACAGCACTGGCGTTGCCTGGTGAGTTACCATCCACGACTCGTTTCTCCGTCCTCATGCTGCTGCTGCCGATGCTTGAACTACCAGGCACTGTGTTGTCGCTAGATGGAAGAGGGAACGGGGAGAATCCAGCACCGTGGTGCAAACCTGGGCCAGTATCCATCGGCTGTGGCTCCTGTTGCGGTTGAGTGCTGTACAAAACACTTGCTGCTTTCTCCGTAGCATCAGAATAAAGCTCCTCAAGTTTCTCCAGCTCCGAAATCAGTGTCCTGCGTTCCTTGATTTCCTGTTTGTCCACGGTGCTCGCGAACAAGCTCAGGAGATCGCCAATGACGCTCATTGCTCGCTGGTGTATCCCCGATAGTGCATCTAACTCGGCACTAGAGACATGTTGGCCATGGGCTATTTTGCTCAAGATCTCACGACGAGCATTCGTAAACTGGCTCTTTGCCACAGTCTTGAGAACTCTCAAATTCTCCTCGCTGGACTCTATTTCATCGTCGTTCGAAACGACGTCCTGTGGTGCACCATTTTCAGGAACCTGCTGTTCCTGGTTTCCACTGCAGGTCGCCTGTCCGTCCTTTGACGCGGCAGCAGTTTCTTCCGAACTACCTGGAGCGGGATCTGACGCGCCTTCGACTTAAGTACTGTCCGTCACTCTAATTACTGAGAGTCATTCTTAACGTTCAAGCAGTAACCGCTGCATTTTGGCCGCTCAGTAACTATTAGTGCTTGCACTCCTTTTCCCACACGCGCACGCACACTTCCCCGCACGCACACTAGCACATGCATGTGCGTACTTACATACACCCATCTCCATACACACCCCTATCCGGTTGTGCACTTTCATTTCTCTCGGGTGTTTTTCTTAACCTCTTTTTCACAACCATCACATGTAGCAGAGCTCAAAAGAGACAGAAGCGGAAAGGTTAGCATTTGCTGCCTTGTACGCGAACTGTTCTATTATTTGGCGACGAGGAGACAATAACTTTATTAATTAAGGCGATAAATAGTATAAGTGAAGCGGACATTACGAAATGGTGAATGAGAATACATGTATCAAAATTGACGTTCCTAATCGATTTTCTTGAGACTATCATCAGGGAAAAATCGTCCCACAATAGAGGCTATACAGAGAAACAAACTACTTATAGGTCTATAGGATAGTAGGAAGTATACAAGGTGTGGTGTGAAAAAACAAAAAACTAAAGTGGGAGAGAAGACGAAAGAAAGAAGAAGAAAAAGATGTGAAAGTGTTCCAACGGTGTGAGCTACTACAAAAGGTGAGTGAAATGAAGGCGTGGAAGCAGGTGAATGTGATAGAGTGAGGAACTGTGAGGTGTAGGTGTATGCGAATGAATACGTGTGTGAATGCTAGGTGAAGAGTCTCAGTTTTGTGACATTTTCTTTCTGAATGCATAGATTAGGATTGTGTTTACGGATGAAAACAGCTTCTAATACCTTAAGTTCACGAAACCTACGAGCACAGCACAAAACAGTGAAGCATGAATCGTTGGTTGGTTGGTTGGTTTTTATTTCACTTCGCACATTCAAACGGGATGACGACCCAATAAAATGACGGCGAAGGGTTAGCCTAGAAGTGGCTATGGAAGAACATAGTAAAAGCTATGGAAGCACATAGTAAGAGAATAGGATACTAATAATTGCGAGTAAACGGGGGGAGAGAGAGAATACGGAGTATCTGTGATACTACGTGAGGATTACTGAACTGCACGGGGAGGGAGAGCAGAGGGATCAGCAGCAACTCGAACTACTCCCTAAACTCGGGTAGCCGGGTAATTGTGCGGATCTCATCAGGGAGAGCGTTCCACAGCAGAGCACCAGCAACAGAAAATCTCCGTTAACCGCGGCTGCTACGCTTTGCCTGGCCTAGTAGGCCATTTGACTGGTGATGGTGGGTAGGGGTGCCTTGGTTGGTTGGTTTTTATTTCACTTCGCTCATTCAAACGGGATGACGACCCAATAAAATGACGGAGAAGGCTTAGCCTAGAAGTGGCTATGGAAGAACATAGTAAAAGCTATGGAAGCACATAGTAAGAGAATAGGATACTAATAACTGCGGGTAAACGGGGGGGGGAGAGCGTTGTCATACACTGAGCGGCATTGGCTACTAGACAAGAGGTTTTTGTTAATTGCTGACCCTTTCGTTGTGCTCTCACCTTCAGTCCGGTCATCTTCATCTTGGTTGTCCAACTCACTCTCTTCATCACTGCTCACACCTTCTTCATCCTCTTCTTCTTCCATCCCATCCTCTGCACCCGACGTCAATCCCACACTACTGCTCGCTGCCAGTCCATGTCCGGTTGTAGATGCCATTACCAGCGCACGAGTCATGCTCCTTGTTACTGGTCTCCGTACCTGTGCTTGGCCATTTCCTGCAGCCTCACGTACCTGTGTACTTGAAGTAGGTTCAACCGGTACTGTGCTAGTGTGGTGATTCATCATTTCGTAATGTCCGCTTCACTTACAGTCAACTTCGCCAATAACGACTGCGGATATAACGACAATTCGCGAATAACGACCGAATTTCCATGCCCAGAGCAAAGTCCCATCTAACTGTATGCAGCCAAGGGGGGGAGGGGGGCTTTTTCTTCCTTTTTTATGTTGGCTTCAAAATTGTTGGATTTACCAGCACACCTATATGTATACAATGTACATGTAGTTGTACATGATTGTACAGTAATCATCATACATGTACATGTCCCTGGCCCTGTAGATGGCTCAAAAAGGCATATTTTTCAATTGATTTCCCTTGCATATTGAATTTTTAGTTCCTTTCAACTGCAATACGAAAATAAAGTACACATTGACATAGAGCAAGAAAAAAGCTTCATTTTGATATGCATATCATACTATACAAAATATGGGTTCACATACATTCAAATGGGACTTCGGTTATCAGGACACTTCGCGAATAAGGACACTTTTCTGATGCCCCGCCGAATGTCGTTATTGGCGAAGTTGACTGTTTACTATTTACCGCCTTAATAATGTTCTGTTATTACTATTTTCACTCAAGACCCGCATGGCGAGATCTATGTATGAAGATCTGTGCATCGTGATATTCAGTCAAACTCAGGAAATAGCACTATTATTATCACTCAGGCTGCAATATTCAATGACATAATTATTTAATTAAAGACATATTCATAAATGACATATCTTCAATACCCATGAGCTACATTGTATTTGATAATTATATCATTGTATCATCGTTCTAGCTCAATTTCTTTCCCCTGTCATAGTCCTGTTTATCATGTTCAGCATAAGCGAAGTTGTGGATCATGCTTGCATGGTTGACTCCAACGCGTACATGCAAGTAATAATAAATAATAATATTTCTATTAACTGGTTTGAGGGAAAGAGACATTACGAGAGATATTACTATTATTATTATTAACCATCCTCTGCTACCTTTGGAAATGAGGCCGAGTAGGACAGTGAGTTTCAGAGGTGTTCATCAACTTTCATTACTTTTCTGACAAGCAAAACTGACTGGCTGACAACGTCTTGGCAAGACTGAAAACCGCCAGAACAGAACGGAAAACAATTAGGTTGTATCCAGAAAGATAAGCACGAGAGATTCAAATAAATTCAAATAACAGCATCCACATGGTGCATACGACGCATCACACGGAAAAGGCATGCATAGTCCAAGTGTGTCCCGGCGTGCAAGGCACAGCGAGTAGTAAACTTATTAGTATGTAAAATGCGATATATGGAATGCATCACGGCGTCACAATCAGTGTGTCTCATCGCCTCATCGTCTCTTCAAAACAATTCGTCGCCATTTGGTTGTCATGGTAACAAACGCATTTTTCCGCGGTTTGGCTAAAAAAATTGAATTTTTCAGAAAAAAGTTAGAAAACATAAAAAGACGATATGCATTTTGATAGGATTTGGCCGCATTTTGCAATTCAATTTTTCCACAAAACGCACAGAATCGGGCCAACCCTACTCATCGGAAGACCTTCTGAACAGTGGGTATGTGTCATAGTTGTGGTCTGCATAGATTAGACTAAAAAATCTGAGGGAGATACACTGTTCTTGGGTGAAGGACTTCATCAGTGATCGTAGTATTTGCGTTCGCATTGGCCAAACTCTTTCTGACCCTTTGCCCATCACCGCCGGCGTACCCCAAGGTTCCCATCTCGGCCCGCTTCTTTTTAACCTGTGCATCAACTCCTTTCCTGATGCCCCGCTTCTAGTACCCTATCCCTTTTTGCTGATGACTCTAATTTAATTCTTGTTTCTCCAGCAAACACCTCACTTCCTATCCATCATGCATTGCTCCAGACTGACATTGATAAGTGTTGTCAATGGTCATCAGCTACTGCCATGACGTTTAACACCAGTAAATGCGTCCACCTACCCTTTCAAAAATATGCATTAGACCCCGGCCCGTCATCCCCCTTGACAATGAATGGTGTGCCTATTCAGAAAGGTGATAGCCACTGTCATCTCGGCGTGACTATCACTCCTTCACTAAGTTTGTCTGACCATATAAAATATATCACCCATAAGTTTCGCAGTCGTGTTTTTCTGTTGCGCCATATGGCCCATTTCCTTTCTGCTTCAACCGTGAATTTGCTCTACAAGTGTTCCGTACGACCACTGTTAGAATACGCAGTCCCTGTCTGGTCATTCGCCGTATCCCATTCAGATTCGCTTACGTTAGACCGACTGCAAGCCGTTGCTGCTCGTTCATGTCTGCTTTGTAAGACCCGGCACCCTCCTGAGTGGGAAACCCCGAAGCAGATTCTTAATCGTACTTGTGACTGGTCATCCCTGAAGTGGCGTCGTCAGATTCTGTCCTTGCTGTATTTTCATCATGTCTTTTACAAGTTTCGGTCTTTGCTAATTCGTTTCAAATTCAATGTATCCCTTAGTTGTCGTCACCCGTCCTCTATAGTTTTACCTCGTTCTGGCGCCCATTTCCTTAAATCCCCTCTCTTCAGTTTATCTGTGGAATGGAACAAACTTCCAGAACACATCCGCTGCGTTCAGTCCTCTGTCAAGTTTCGCATTGCTCTAAAGGCTCATTACTCGCAGCATAGATATTCTCTGACTGGAATTCCGAACTTTTCCATTTGAGAACTTTTTTTCCTTGAAATTAATCCTTGCTGGGTTTTTTTCATCTAAATGTCCCGCTATTATCTGCAGAGGTGATTTCTTCCCTCGTCGATTTCTTTCCTGCTTTTATACCTCGATATTTAGGTACTTGTTTCCCTTCTTCCCATGCTTCATCTTCCACTCTCCTCTCCCCCATTTCCCCATTTTTCTTGCGATATTTATGTGGGAGACTTCCGTGATAAGCATCCATTTGCTTTTGGAGAATCCTTTTAAATAAATACAATACAATACAAATACAATACTTCAACAGGAGAAAGAACAGCTTTTTCTTTTTGAAAATGGCAGAATTTCATGTATCGACACGTCTCCAAAAAAACCCTCATACGACGCCAAACATATCGGCGACCCCCTCCCAAATGTTTTAGACAATCAACATAAGCACTACCCAACGAACAAATTCCCAAGTTTATATAAACTTTCTATGTTTTTCATTTTTGGAGTTTGGTGCTCTGAGCCTCCTTTCAGCATGGCATATATTTATTGCTTATAAAATCATCCAGTAGTCAGTACGAGGAAGCCAACCCTGGATGACTTCGGATGTGATAGTTCCACTTACTCTTCATACCACGGACAAATGCGGAATATGCGGCGCAGGGCTGTGTAAGCAAGATGGCAGCCAAGAGGCTCATCTCTCGCAACGAACTCGCAATGTGTCTATCGAGATTATCCGCAATGAAGGACGACTGGCCAACAGCACCTCCCAGGTACCTCGCTTCACCAGGTCGTGTAGCAATACCGGTAGAATCGAACATATCAGCGGCCGCCCGCTCCAAGTCCGGCTTCACAAAGGATGTCATCTTTGAGGCATTGGTGAAATAAACATATTTGCGGTCCAATGTCAGACAAAGCCAACCAGAACTTGTGCACGGCTGGCATCCTTCCACCAGCCTCGCCGTCAACCACGTACCAGCACTAGCCTATGGATGGGTGGTCACTTGATAGTCGTTTGATCACAGGCCTAATGGCCAGCGCAAGCAGTGCCATGGCCGAAGGATCGCCCTGGCAAGTTTCCTCTCGAGACAAGATCCTGTCACCACCTGGTAGAAGCAACGATATTGGAGCTCCGTATGTGTTGTGGAATATTGTGGATATGGCAGGACACAGAGGAAGAACGTTATGAAGCGCTGCCTGTCTATTAACAGGACTAACCGCAATAAGGCCGATTCATACTTCATTTCGCGTACGGGAAACGCGTCTCGTTGCGGAAAAGTTGATCTTAGCTCAACTATTTCGCGCACCGGCAACCCAACGCACAACAGTCGAGCGATGGGTTTCCCGTACGCGAAATGAAGTATTAATCGTCCCTTAGAAGCATCCATGAAAAGAATGGCCTCTGTTTCCGGATCCAAATACTGGCTCTGTACATCAAGAACCGCAGCCTCACACGCAGATAGCATGCCCACACAAACCTGAAATGGGGCGACAGCTGCAACAATATCAATGGATGGAGACGCAGCCCAATATAGCTTTAGCAATAAAACGGCGGTGTACTTCACCAACAGCTATTGGTCTAACACCTATACTTTATTTTTATTTTTTTTCATGAAAGTATACTGGAAGTAGGGCTAGCAGCATCACCAGCAGATTTCTCCAAGGGAACAAGACGAGCTGCCACAAACGCAGACAGAATCTGAGGATCAACGCCTCCCTGCAGAGTCGCTTCACTGCGGCAGCCAACGCCGATGCAGCTGTTTGTGGCCAGCTGTGTTTGATGGTACGGTACGGGAAAGATACGGGATAGCGCCAGGCGTGACACGAACAAACAAACAAATAAACAAATACCAAATTAAAGCTGTGTAGACCCTGGCTAGCGCCAGACGTTACTGAAGTAATGTCTTCTGCATAGCTACGGGAATTAAATCAGTCCATGTAGAAAGAAAATTGATGGTCACAGTCAGGTCAAAAGATGAGCACGGGCCCGGCACTCTACGACGAAGCTATGAGCGCCGCCACCAGCATGCTTCCTGACGAACGACGGACGGGCACCATAAATGCAGGTAATTTGCCATCGCACAAGGCGCAAACATACCCTCGAGCGCAATTGCCGGACAACCAGGGAATACGGTAGGTGACGGTGACGGTCGTGAATTCGTGCAGCCAAAGTGGGCAAAAAATCGTGGTTGCTGTGCTGCATAAGCCATTTGTGGCGAACACAAGGGGCGTGAACGATCAACCTTGTTGATGCGTTCGGCATATTGGCGCTTCTTCTGCTGCTCATGATCAGCCAACTGGCTCATTACTTGTGATCGCAACAGCAAAGATGGCCTTGGGTGAGTAATCCGAAAATCAACAGGCGTTTTGCTGCCGCGACCAGAAGCCACGAGCCCGAACATCCACACGGGCGCCATCAGCAGTGTTGCCTGACACAGCCTCACCCTGCAATGGAGCAAGTGGAGGCTCAGTCTCACCACCTCCATCAGTGTGTCGGCAAAGAGGTGCCGCAACTGGTTATGGCGCTGAGCGTGAATGCGTCATGAGTCGTCATGTCACGACCACAGACACAGGATGAAGGCACAATACTCAGAGGCAAATCATAGCACAGACACAAAGCCATTTTCGTTGAAAATACTGCTGTGGCAGGGGTACCTAGCCAGGTTTATACGCCACCATCGCCGGCAACCTCGACCACAAGCCGCTGCTGGTCTGGCAGAGAGGGCTTGATGCTGGTGAGAACGGATTGTTGCTGAGCAGGACGCTCTGTGTGCACCGCAGAAGCAAGAGTCCTGCAGGATGTGACGGCTGCAGCAAGACCAGGGGCACGAATCGGCAACACAACCACCAGCGGTGGAGAACAGCCGAAACCGCGAGCCGGTCAACTAATGGAGACTATCTCCGAACAGAAACGCAAACCAAGGGCATTCGCCTTCTGCGAGAAAGCCGATCACTCAGTTTCATCCTGTAAATCATTCAAGGATGTGAGCCAGAACGGGCGGCGTAAGTTGGCCCGGTCTGCAAACCGGTGCTACGTGTGTCTCGGGTATAGGCATGGGGCAACGGAGCAAGCCATGTGGCTTAGATGGCTGGATGACATTACACCACCCTCTCTTGCATCCGTAAAATTATGAGCAACAAGGACAACCCAGAGACTCTGCTGATAGAGAGCAGAATAACTCAATCACGACGGCATCACACGTGACCTGCAACAAGCAGAAGCCATCTGCGAGCGTCATCCTCCGAACAGTACCAGTACGACTGAAAAATGGCCACAACGAAGTGATGACGTCTGCACTTTTCGATGAGGGATCTACAGTGACACTGGTAGACACCCGATTAGCCAAGATCCTGCAAGCGTCTGGCCCAGTGAAGCCGCTGTCTCTCACATGGACCGAGAAGCAGCATCAACACCATCCTCAGTTTATGTCCTTGAACCTGCAGATCACTAGATTGCAAGGAGACGACACCTTTCAGCTGAGGAGTGCCAGGACAGTGGACAACGTCGATTTGTCGTGTCAGCCGGTGACGTCTGCAAAGGCGCTGAAGCAATTGCCACATTTGAAAGACGTGCGGGTCCACGCACTCGCTAACCACAAGCCCTAGCTCCTGATCGGCCGGGACAACGTCAGTCTGACTGTTGGACTAGAGTTCATTAAAGGCGCGCCAATCGCCTCCCGAACCAAGCATGGGTGAGTCATGCACGGTCGGTCATCTCATCGTCAGGGCAAAGTTGATGACGTCGTTCTGCAAAATATCTCTACGGAGGACAAAGAACTGCACCAGCTCGTGAAATCGTCGTTTAGGACTGACGACTTCGGAGTCAAGGTGCCGCACGCTACAGCCCACAACTGTGAAGAGCTGCGGGCATTTGGGCTGCTGCAGGCAACAACTCAGTGGTTTGACAAGACCATGTGGGAGACGGGGCTCCTGTGGCGCGAGGACAACCCAGTGCTGCCGCGTAGCTATGGCAATGCGTTCAATCGACTCCGCAGCCTGGAGAGCAAGCTTGACCGCAACCCATCACTGCTAGCAAAGTACAACGAGAAGATTGCTGAGTATGTCGACAAGCGCTACGTGGAGATTCTATCTCCTCATCAGCCAGCGATCGACTCCAACACCACCCGGTATCTCCCGCACTTTGGGGTCAACAACCCCTAGAAGCCGGAAGAACTACGGTTGGTTTTCGATGCTCCATTGAAAACCAAGGGAAATAGCCTGACTGACACCCTGCTCTCTGGCCGAGCATCGCGACAAGCTTCGTGCAGTACAGGGCATTGTCGAGCATCAGTATGTCGCTGGCTACTTTCACAGCTGTGCTGAGACCAAAGAAGCAGTCAAGATCGCCGCAGATGTGATTGACATCCACAGACAAGGTGGCTTCCATATCATGAACTGCAGGCTCCTGGATAACCTCCCTCTCATCCTCCCTGCTATCATTCTCATCATATGCATGTATGATTTTCAATTCTCATGCCTTGCGTTAGTGTCTTCTCCGCACTCCTTGTTCGATTCTCGCTTCCATAAAATCCCGTTGCGCGCCGTGTGCGTGTCGACAACAGTAGATAAGTGGAAACCGCTGCAAAATCGGAATTAGGGCTGTCAGTGGCCTGATATTCGCGTCCAGATTGTCAGTAGCGTTGTTGTTCTAGATTCGAGGCTATTATATCCTGTTAGTGGTCACCTTCAACCTGATGGCATAGGCGCGAATGGCAATGCGTTCAGAGAACTGCTCACCAGGCAATGTCTCTCTAGAAAGCCAGGTAGCCCGTCCCGAGTTTGTTATACGGTATGCTGGTATACCCTCAAGTTGGGCATCTCAATGCTTGGGAGATGGTGAACTGGCTCCAAAAGGAGCCTGTAGATTGCAGCCGTCGGCAGGTCAGGTACAATATATTTGAACAAAATTTCGCAATTCCAAAATAGCCATTATTGTAAAGACCCCCAAAACAGATACTTGGCAAGGCCTGACAATGCTTATTCATCTCAATCATTATTTGTCACTTGTTGGTCTTGCAACTAGTGACAGGTTGGTTCGGTGAAGGGCAGCGGCTCCTCGTCCTGACAATCTTTTCAATAGTGGTGCATGTCAATCTCGAAAGTGTCTGTAAAAAAAACTACCAACATTGAAAACTCACGAGTGCATGGTGTGGCACGTAGTGTTGTCCAGTTTCCATAGATGTTCAGGTCAAAATACGGCTGGCACTGTATAACAATATTCCCACTGTCAATTGTGACATTGATTATCGAATATGCTCCACCAAGTGGATTTGAAGGTTCATTGAATTCACCTAAAATGCATAGAAGAGATTAATTGAAATAGTTCAAAAAATTTAAAACGTTTTCGCTAGGGCAATGAAGATAATGAATTCAGCAACTAGGTTGGTTTAATGACAAGCCGCTTCTCCCATTTGCCCTTAACACTATTTTGGTACATTATTTCCAAAACCATACATTTTCTCCTCTTGTATGTCTTCCCTGCTTGGTTTGCCACTAACATAAGTCGATTTGAGAAGATAGAAGTACTTCACCGCAGAATCCTTCGTAAAGTATTTCATCAAGACCGTTACGTACAAAACTTAGACTTGCATGCAGCCGCGACTACAACTTTACAACACTATTTTGATACCTCTAAGAGCATGTCCGAGAATACCTAAGTACAAGTGCAAGTCGATCTCTCCGATTTCGCCCAAAATTTACAGGTATAATGTTCCTTTTGGGGTGTCCATCAGTTGTGCAAAGCCCTTGAAAATGTTTCTCAAGGGAACCTTCAAACTTGCATACCCTTAAAAATGGCAGTTTAAAGACCGTGACCAACATCATAATTCAGCGTCACAAGACAATCTTGGCAGCAGCAATGGTCAACATTCCACCACAGTTAGGACCAATGATACAGAATGATGACAGCACTGGGTGCCCCTAAGTGTAACCTACTTCTAACTAATGCATTCTGCCTAATGTGTAAGCTTGGCGAATTCCAGCACGTAGCCACCACACACCTCTCAAACATTGTAGATGTAACGGAGACGACGTTTACCGCTGAGAAATGTACGAATGTGGATGCCACTCTGCCAGGTTACCAACCGCTCATCCTTCGTGACCGTACATCCTCAGCGCAGGACTCGCTCAGATTTCAAACGTACAACATGGCTTTCCTTGGCCTGAGTAGCTCCCCTGACACCAACTGCGAACTGTCATCTGCAATGACATCCAGGATGGCTTTACAACTTCAGTCATTGCGCTTGGCCTGCTGGAGCTCGGAGCCTTTACCTGCTGCAGATTGTGAAGCTTCTTGATCGCTGCTTTCAGTGTCGTCAACGTCACTGACACTATGGTTTTCAGTTGTAGAACTCGTACTGGGGTCGTTGGTGCCCGTAGCTGCATGTCTACGGGATGTCTTGCTCGTACGCTGGTACTGGACCTGGCGAGAAGCACTCGCCCAAACAATGCCAATTTCCTTCAGGGAAACAACATCCTCACTGAGCGCATTCACTTGCTTATTCAACAGATCGATCTGGTTCAGCAGGCGTGTCTCCAGATCGGCCGACTATGATACGAGGGAGGACAGTGTTGTGACTAGTTCAACGACAGAAGTCTGAATTCCTGGGGTGGAACTCAACATTTTGATCTCCGACTTGGCCATCCCGCGAATGGCGGTTCATGGCGGATGATTATACGGAACCTGAACTGAAGTCCCATTTTGAACGACCCTTTTCACACTTACATTTCACAGGTGATACACAAGTCATAGAACACTTCTCGGTGAGACCTTCGACCGCAAACTGCTGTTCCGCAACCGTCTCCACCAGGTTTCAGTCAGATCAAATTCAGCCAGCGCCCTTGCTTCTTCAGGAAGGTGTGCCCAGTACTCAACCCCAACGGCCGCCTCAGCATATGCAACGACTTCATCCTCCCCACCTTGCCAAGCTTGACTGCACGCAGAAACGGTGTATGCGCAGCAATGACGCTGGGACCATGCTCCCAAGCTTATCAGTCCGCCGGCAAGTCTCTGGAGTGTGCTGTTCAAGCTGCACTATATTTCAAGTCCGGCCCAGCTGACAGACATGCTGCCACCTGCTGCCCCTGAGCCCGCCCGCCCCAGAAACCCGCCACCAACATCAAGTGAAACACTCCCATGCCTTCCAGTTGTCAAACCCCCTCCCTACAACAAGGCCTGACATCCTACACTGATCCTTCCCGTTCGGCCTAACAACAACATGGGATGCCCTCTGCCATCCTGAACGCTCCCCATCTAAGGCAGCGCTCCAACGCTTCACAGTAGCAGTGTACAAGTACCTCCTCGAGCAAACATGTGGGACTGCTGTCGACGTGTACACCACAGACTAGCATACTAGCTGATGGCCAAACTGTTTCTTCTTTCTTTCTCTTTTTAACCCCCCTCCCCCCCCATTGCGCGTTGTATGCGAGGATACCGAGACCTCTGGTTAGAGGAGTCCATAACCCCCCACCTACACAGCTGCGCTAGTGGATACTAGTAGTCAGCCCCTACTCCAATAGTGGTTTGTTTTCTCAACCCACAACATTTGTGTTTAGTCGTTTCTTCGTTCTCCCTGCATGCAACTTGTTATCTTTCTTGTTATAATATTTTGTCTCGAGCCGGGTTTGTGTTCTTTGAAAACAAAATACACTTGAGCACAGCCGTGTGTAGTCGGTATGCCATATTAATGGGTAAGCAGTTCTCTAGATACGGCATGAACGAGACTCTTCACATTTTCCGCGGAACGATTGGCGATAACCTTCTGGACAACGATAAGATCATGCTCAGTCTCGACGCTCCTCAGAAGGCAGGTGGGATTACCAAAGACCGGTATTCCATGCCTCTGAATTGCACAAGCCGCGAGGAGTGCATTTCAAGAGAGGCAAAGTAAAGATCCGGTCTGTGGATCACATCTTGAGTGCTGATCTGGTTGACGAATGGTTGTGGAACTTGACTACTTGAAGTACTTCTTTCGGTGCTACATGTATCATGTGTGGAAACGAATCTGGTCAATTTTGTGGCTGTTGGTAGAACGTCTACTTATGACATCGCATTAATTTTAGTTTTTTTATCTCTATATTTAGACCCGGGTGGAAAGTCAAGAGATAATTTCTAAGGAGAAAAGGACAAAAGAGCTAGTTTGAAGTACAAATTGAAATTACGCTTTAACTATTATCCACTTACGCCACCATTTGCCAGTTATGATTGCCAGTTAGGTGTAGAACATCAGTACCGTTGGTCAGTGTCGTGCAATGTTATCGCATGAGCTGATTGTAAAGTTACTGTTGTGCTAGTGTATAATAGAGCGTAACTTGTAGCTCATTGGCCTTCTTTCTTCTTATCTCTATATTGCTTGTTTATTGCATGTCTTCATTCATAATTTTATCAATAAAGTTCATCACCATTTTCTGGTAACCAGACCATTAACTTGGTGAGAAGGCATCGGTACCTGTTCATGTGATGGAGTAAAGTAAAATACCACAGTCATAGTAGTTGGCTTGTCTTATTATCAGCGGACATCGAACTCAGCGGACATCCCATTCAGTGCCCTGAATTAATGACTTTTAGTCTGAATTATCAATTTCTGGTACTTTCCCTCAAATGGTACTCACTATTTATTCGGGATCCAGGTGGGTAGTCCATGTTGCAGTTTCCATTTCCGCAGTCTTCCACTGTGTTTTGGCAGTCTTCAGCTTTATTATTATTATTATTTATTCACAATCACGTGGCACTAGCCAATGAAATGGTGATGTGGGCGATAGCCAGCCATGGCGGTAATGCAGCTAGAGGGGGGGAAAGAAAAAGAATGAAAGGGGAACTGAAAAGCAAAAGAAGCTAGGGCAGGGCTGGATATCAACTAGTATGTTGCATTCTGCAGTAGCTGTGTGAATGTATTGTAACATTGGCAGGATTTTAGATGTTGTGGGAGGAGAGACCAATGGCGGTAAGCAAGGAAGAGAGGAGATGTTTGCATAGAGGCAGACCGCAGCTATGTAACAGTAGGATTGATTGAGGCTTAATTCGTCCTCACAAGTGCAATCGTAAGTAGAGCCTGCTTTTTGGCATTGTGTGTATCCAAAACAAATTGGAAATTGTCCATTTGCCAGGCATGTGTATCCAGGTGATGAACAGGTCGGCGTAATAACTGCTACGGACTCATTACAACGGCAGTAGTAGTCAGCGCTTCCGTTATTGTTGAACTTCTGAAAATGTCCAGGTGCACAGGACTTTGACACTGGATAGCATAAGACATGAATAGACGAGATTACAGTTGACACTGCACTGTCAAGACATAACTGCCTGACACTTAGAAGTAGACCACCCTTCAGGCTGATGAACATTTTGAAAGTTTTCACTAGTACGAAATTCACTTTCATGCCTAATCATCAAACCATGGGCAATGGATTAAATAGAAATATTGTTTTGCTCTTCCTCTTTGCACTGGTTCTATCACCTCTCTACTTGATTTAATACATTGTCCATGTTCATTTGATCTTGACTGTATTTCACCTGATGATAAGGCATGAAAGTATATTAGTGAAAACTTTCAAAAATATTCAAGAGCCTGAAGTGTGTCCAACTTCTAAGTTTAAAAAAGAGAAAAGACTAATAAGTTACTAGTTATGATTAACAGTTAAAGACAACAGAACAACAAGGACAATCAAGGCTTGTTTGCTGCTACTTTAAGTTTCATGCTTACGCAATCATCAGGCAACATGAAGATCGGGTGCCGACCATGCCGGTATATATGCCAGGAGAGGGTGGTATAAAAAGCTGTGTGAGACTGTGGGGGCTAGCGCAGTAGCGGTGATGTTTTAGGCAGGGGGCTGTGTGCAGAGTGTGTGGTTGTTGAAGGCAGGGGCTAGCAGTGCAGTGTGAGCGCGAAGTGTGTGGTTGGTGTGGGCAGCAGGTGGTGAACAATGCGTGTGGATGTTGTAGGCAGGAGGCTGTCGAGCTAGCAGTGTGATAATAGCGCAATGTAAATGGATATGTCTGGTGTGGGCAGGGTGTTATGAGCAAGGTGTGTGAACGTGAATGGTGTGGGCAGGAGGCTGTGGAGACATGTTTAGGTGACACCGTGGTTTTTTAGGAGATACTTGTTCTCGTGTCGGCACTTGGACACCATTTCGGAGCGCTTGTTGAGGCTGGACGGTGACCCTAGCGTGTTCAGGAAAAAACCCTATGGTAAAAAGATGATTCGAACGAGTTTTCGTACAACACTCTTCAGGAATCACCGTTGTACTAAAGAACAAAATGAGAACAAAGGAAATAATTTAGCAATCAACGTAGGGTAACACGATACAATGACAGCACTGGAATATCGAGGTGCGATTTATCACAAAAGTGTGCAGGAAACATAGGTATACTTCCTCCGCGTCATCGAAATTGTCGCAGTTTGACTTTTGATATAAAACGGGGTATTTACTCAAAAGCACTCGTACCAGAGGCAGGGAATGGGATATAGGCGATAGTCATCAGTATAGGGTGACGGTAAAGTTCTATTTTCTGTTATTGGAAGCTGGAATTTTTGAACTAGACGCAATTTCTTCGCTGATGTCGCTACGATGGTAATTTCGACTCGCGGAGATCAGTCAGGCGTTGCAGCCTGCACATTTCTCGTGCTTATGGCCATTCACTCAAGCCTCATCACTGTTTTACCTTAGCTGGGGTGAGAATGGCTTCGTGGAACAAGTGGCAGCGCTTGGAGACACATCGAGGGGTCAGCAAACTAAATGCCTGCAACAGCGATAAAAATTGTCGCTCTGGCTGAGACACTGAGTACATGATTGTACCTGCAAGAGCCGTGTTGACTCTACACGTAGTGCTAGTGATGCACGCGCAGATTGCCGTACCATGGTAAACCAGTGATGCTGAAAAACAGGGCGCGCTGGGCGCGATAGTACACTTACCTGAGCTGCATGAGCTGTGACCAAACAGCTAAAATAAAATGGGCATGCCACGGCTAAAAAAAGTTCATTTCAAGATCGAGGTGATTGCGCCGACGGTAATCAACCGACCTCGCAACGATCGTGTATTCTTACCAGGCTTCGTTGGTGGTGAAGTAGAAATCATCCAGAGCTAGCAGACGACAAGCATAGCAGCTCTTGTCCTGTGGAGAAAGTCAAAGCGTTTGAGATGAGGCGCGACCAACTTTCAACCTTCCTTGAAATATTTCGGAACGATATTTTTGCGTTTATAGACATCAGCGACGACGAGGACTTCATCTCTGCACGAAAACTCTCAGTCCAACTGTCCTGGAACGTTACTCTAGTCTTCAGACTATCATACTGTGTAATAAGTTTTGAATGGCTTAGCTTAGGGAGTTGTCAGTAACAAGTGACAAGTCACTAGTCAAACTGCGACAATTTCGATGACGCGGAGGAAGTACAAGTAAAAATTAAGCGTGACAAGTGTGTATCAGCAACAAAAACAAAAAAGTGAGAACGGATGATAATGATAACAATAATAAACAAGCAGACACCACACCGGAAGGCGAAACGACAGTACACGTCACTTGTCAAGGTACCGTACGTAAATGGCCAGCTTGCAAGGAGGGTTCGTCAAGTGGTCAGGGCGTTTGATAGACATGTGCGTGTGGTCTTTACGTCTGGTCGCTCACTAAAGGAAATGTTGATCTCGTCGTCATTCAGCAAGCCACAATGCCCCAGGACGGTGCAGCAGCAGAGGGAGAAGAGGGGGCGGGGTCGGCCGGCTGAATGTCGTGCATGCGATGGTGGTCTGAAGCGTGATGTTTGTATGTCCCAAGATGTGGTGTACTCTATGAAATGTACCATCTGTCAAGAAGAATACGTCGGAGAAACAGAAAGGACAACACGCAAGAGGACTGAGAAGCACTACAGACTAGCCAAGAACGTGACACTGGAAAAGCCATGGGGAGACCATTATCGACAAAAGCAGCACACCTTCCCATCGTCACCGCGGTTCTCTCCATTTTCCCATCTACAAGTTCTCGCCAGCAGGCAACGGTCATATGTTGACCGCAGAATCATGGAGGCACCATTCATGAGGAAAAGGAAGCCGGCAGTGAACAGTGACAATGGTTGGCGACAGTTGGGTGACGTGTGAATATATCTGTCATAATTTGTGCAAGAATTTGTGCACTATGTGTGTGTATGTGTGTGTGTATGTATGTGCGTGAGTGTTGCTAGAAGTGTGTGTTTTTCTGCTTTGTACTCACACTAGTAATCTTGCACTATCATTGCACTATATTTTCTTTTCATACATATCACACAGAAAATTCTCGCTTCCTGTGGTATTGCAATATTTTACGCTATACCATCACACCTTTGGCCACTAGTACTTGTCACATATAATTATAAACCCCTGTTTTGTCTACAGTAGACTTATTCCTGATGATGGGCCTTGCCCGAAAATTTGATCTAATATATATCGGTTTTGTGGCACAATGATTATAGCCATTATATTTGGTCGTCTCCATTCTTGTGCAATCATGCGTACATGTATGTAGGTTGGTTCTCTTCATGTTATTGTGACCAATTTCATAGATGTTGGTTGCCTTGTTGCTTTCTCTCCCCTCTCCTCTCACCCAAGCCATTCTGCATAAGCGAAGCTGTGGACGCAGCATACTGCTGCTACACTTCAACGCGGGAATGCGTATAATAATAATAATAATAATATATCAATTGCAGTGTAGCCTAGAGACCGTTAGAGAGAGTGTGTACAAGGTGTGTGTACAGGATGTATGGAATGTATGGATTCAAGTATTGGCTGCAGTGGACTCTCCAAACGTTGAGAAAAATAATAAACAAGAAGGTGACAAAGACACATTTAGGCACAAGTGGCAACAACGTTGCCACACTACACAAAAGAACATTATTTGAACAATTTTAGGGTTATAACACTATCTTTCTGGACACACAAATTCGGCTTATGAATGCGCTGACAAACAGCTTCCAAAACTTGTAACTGCAAAATATAACCATGACAAGCACGGCACAAAACAGAAAACAGGAATCAGAATAAGTACGACAACAGTCAGTACTAGAAACCAAATGATTGTATACTGAAGACTTGTTATTACGAGACGGACGTACACAATCTCGACTCACGCGCACACCCTCACACTCACTCTCACCCTCACTCAGCTCACCTTCTCCCTCACTGTCCGAATCAGAACCTGCTCCGTCAACCACAGCGGTTTGACTCTCCTCCTCACTTGCATCGTCCTGCGTCTCACCTTCACAACCCACGCCAACCGTGAATGCCGTTGCCTTCATGTCCGTCGTCGTCCTTACCGATTGTTTCCTTTGTATTTTTACCGTGAATTCATAGGTCGGTTGTGATCTGCTGTAGATCTGCGTGGTCTGTCATTTTCTTGTTTGTTTTGTGGATTAGTTGTTGTTGTTGTTGGATGTGAAGCTGGTGTTGTTGTTGGATGTGAACCTTGTGTTGTTGTTGGATGTGAAGCTGGTGTTGTTGTTGCACCCATGGTTGTTGGTCTTTCTGTTGAATCCAGCTCTGGTTCTGGTGGGACAAATCGACCGCCACGGGTGCTCCCCACCAACACAGACCTCGATGGAAGAGGGTCAGGGGGAGGCAGAGGTGCTGTCACCACTCGAGGCACAGCCCCATGCAAAGCACCCAGAGGCACAGACTTAGGCACACCTGAGGGCTGCACCAATGGCGGTTCCGTACGCACCTCCAAAGAGCTGCCAAGATCAAGCCCGTCCAACACAGATATCAGAGGGGAGACGGCAGACAGCGGCCGAAAACTATCCTAACTATGTCTGGGGTACCCCAGGGGTCCATACTTGGGCCGCTCCTATTTCTACTGTACGTTAATGACTTGCCAGCCCTTGTACCAAATGTAAGTCTTTTTGCTGACGACACTGCTCTGATGTGCTCCGACAGCTCGGCAGACAACCTCACGGCCTCTATGCAGTCCGGGGTCAACGCTACAGTAACATGGATGGAAACCTGGAAACTGAAGCCTAACCTCGCCAAAACCGAGGCCATGTTCTTCTCTCCCTCGCCCCCCACTCAACTTCTGTATTTTCCTGGTCTAAATAGTACACCTATTAAAGTTGTTAACGAGCACAAGCACCTGGGCGTTATTCTCGACCGCCAACTCTCCTGGTCTCCACAAGTCCAGTCTGTGTGCAAGCGTGCGAGTGCGTCCTTAGGTATGCTACAACCCCACTGCCAACACTTGAATGATAACTGCAGAGAATTGTTCTTTAAGTCGTACATTTTGCCTATATTTGACTATTGCGATATAGCTTGGTGCGGGTTGTCTCAGACTTTACTCCACAGACTGGAGGTACATCAACGCTTGCTTCTGAAAATTCTGTTTCGAAAAGACCAAACATTTGCCTCCCTTTGTCTTTATAAACTTGCTTCCACGCACCCTCTTCTTGCCCGACATCAGCAGCATCTTTGTATCCTTGTGCAAAAAATCTTCCTAGCCCAAGTCCCGAAACATATTGCCAAGTACAACTGGTTTGTTACCACTAGCCCAACACGCAATGCCTTATCAATGCCCCGCGCTAGTTCCTCTCTGTTTTTGAAATCCCCTTTCTTCTCAGCATACTCCCTTTGGTCTAACCTGCCTACTAGCATTAAGACATGCCAGGATATCAGGAAATTCACAGTCTAGCTTTCCACACTGTCTCATCCGAAGTGATCCCATGTATTATTAATGTGCCTCCCTTTCTTTTTCTCTCCCTATCTCCTTTCCCTCTCTGACAGCATCTTTCTTTTTTTTCCCTTTTAGCTTGCCGTGGTTGGCTATCACCTGACCTCTCATGTTTATTGGCAGTCTTCGGACGGGCCAGGAGATGTTGAATAAATAAATGTGTTTTTGTCACCTTCTTGTATATTATTGTTATTATTATCATTCGTTCTCACTTTTTGTTTTTGTTGCTGATACACACTTGTCACGCTTAGTTCTTACTTGTATACCCTTGTTTTCTGCACATTTTTGTGATAAATCGCAACTCGATATTCCAGTGCTGTCATTGTATCGTGTTACCCTACCTTGATTGCTATATTATTTCCTTTGGTCTCATTTTGTTCTTTAGTGCAACGGTGATTTCTGAAGAGTGTTGTACGAAAACTTGTTCGAATCATCTTTTTTCCATTGCCTTTTTCTTCTTACATGTAATTTTCCTTACCCTTTACATTGTTTCTTGCATCGTCTCCATCGCTTACATTGTTAATAAAGTAGCTTTAGCCCGCTTCAGCTCGTCCTTCTTATTGCCATATTAAAGTTAAAGATACCTTATACTTTTCTAAGCACTCGCAGACTCCATTGAATCATTTTTCATCTTGAAGATGGGCCATGCCGGAAAATTTGGCGCATTCCATTTATATCTAATAGTATTTTTTTTGGAAGTGAAGTGGACTTATGCAGCGAAGAGACCGTAGTTGGAGAGGTTGAAATGAGGTACCCTGTAAGATAAATTATTCTGTAAACAAGCAAAAAACAACAAAACTAACAAGGATATTGAGACATTCGACAACTGGACACCTACCTCCAAAACATCTACGAAGCGCAAACCAAAAACCGTCCGATTTGGAAAGCTGAGGTGTAGAAAGTTTCAACTAGGCTTTGTTTTCGCACTACTTGACTGTAAAAGATGCCGTTACCTTGGTGGACTGTTAGTCATAACTAGTCATGTATTGGTCCTTTTCTCGTCTTGACTTATAGTGTTGGTTCACCATCCGCGTTTATATAGACACACATGATCAGCCGTCACCCACAATTTGGCAGGACGTACGTCATGGGAAACTACTAGTTATTGCTCGTAACTTGTCCTTCATAGTTACATCAACATCGCGTTTAGTAGAATACTGTAGTGACTTTCTGTTTGTGGCAGTTCGTTTTCGTAATTCGATTATACCATTTTGATTTTGTCTTTCGATTCAGGTTTCGCAATTCGTCATGGAAATGTCCCTGGCAACTACGAATACGGTAGGTAGCTTAGCGTACGGGTGCTCATATGCACACTTGCTAGGATCATGGAAAAATGTGTACGTGGTAAACCAAATGTGTACAGGTCCTCTCTCGTCAGTAAATTTTTTGTATCTTCAACACAAGCATCTGCATGCCGCACTCACATAACGAGCAACCAGTTGTGGGAATAGGAGGGTTTGTCATTTGCTTTGCCAGGCTCGGAGTGAGTGAGTGAGTGAAGAGTGAGTGACAGCTTAGAGCTGTGCCAATGTTAGTGTTGAGGTCTCCAATGTGCTGAAAAAACTGAATAATGGAAGGTCCCCTGGCCCAGATGGAGTCCCAGGCGAACTCTTGAAATATGGAAGAGAAAACCTAGCACCTCACATTGCCTGTCTGGTCAACAGCATGTTCACAACTCACCAGCACCTTGACCTGGGATGCGGCACACTGGTACCGTTGCAGAAACCAGGAGAGCCGGTTGGACCGCCTGGAAATCTGCGCCCTGTTGTCCTCCTTACATCACTACGCAAAACGCTCTCCATCATTACATTGCGAAAAATATCGTCGAAAGTCGGTGAGTACTTGTCTCCGACGCAGAGTGGTTTCAGAGCAGGCCGATCTCCAGCGGACTTTGTTTGGAGCCACAGATGGTTTGCGGCAACATGTCAGCATTATCGGCGGGAAATGACCATTCTTGGAATCGACATGTCCAAAGCATTCAACTGTTTACGTCGTGACAAACTGTTGACAGTTCTCGAGTCTTTCCTGACGAAGGATGATGTTGCAAGCATATCGATGTAATTGTTAGAAAAGTATCCGAGAAGGTGGGTGTCTTACGTCGCACCTTCCGGCAACTGAGCAAACTTGCACGCCGCCAGTACATCCTGTCTGTCGTTCTTCCTGACATTCTGTACTGCATCTGTTCCTTCGTCACACTCATTACTGCAAAGGATCACAATCGTCTAGGAAGCGTGTACAATAGAGCTATCCGAGCGGCTTGTGGGGCTTCGAGCCGGGACAGTATTTCTGGTCTTCTGAAAAACCTTGATGTTAAGCCCCTGGACTACAATTTTCTGGTGTCAACTGGGAAGTTCATTTTCATTAATCATATTCTTCGCCCTTTGCCTGTATTTACATCGTTATTCCCAGCCCCGCAATCTACCCGGAGCACGCGTAATCGCGACACACATGATATCCCTTATTTAAAATGCAGAACAACACTCGGTCAAAAATCCTTTGTGCTTCGTGCTGTTCTGTTTTTTAATGCTCTACCTAATGACTTGAAATCCTTTTTGTTTACCTCTCAGTTCGATCGTGGTTTTAAGCGCTTATTGGATGATCTAGTTTGGTTTGAACGATATCGTGCAATTTTGTTTGACAACGTTGGCAACGTTTAGTCTCTCACCAGCTACATGTACATATTGCCCAGGTTCATTCAGCATACGTTTTTCTTTTCTCTTTATGTTCACCACTCATCCCCCTTTTTTTCTAAACATTTGAACATTTACACTGATGTATGAACATTTACACTGATGTATATACATTGTTTATTTATTTATTTATTTTATATATTTTGTGGTCCCATCGGCCTCTTCATATTTGTGCAGCTGCACTGTTGAGCTTCCGATGTCAAACAAAATAATAAAAATAATAATAATGTTCGGCTGGTTAGAGTGCTGTTGACCAACACAACTCTGCAGGTACGCATCAGTAGGGCAGTATCAGAGTCCCTTGAAACTACAATTGGCACCCCGGAGGGTGATTCTCTCTCCCTGGTGTTGTTTGTTATATACTTAGAGGCAGCACTGAGAGATCTGAGGAGCACCCAGGTGACACGAAACGGACCGCCAATGGATCAAAGCATCAACATTCCATTTGAGCTTGTCTACACAGATGACACCAATTTCATAAGCCTTAGTCGTCAATGGCTCACAGAGGTCGAACCGGTCATAGAACACACTCTCGGGCAGTGGGCCCTGAGAGTCAACAACACCAAAACTGAGTGGACAGAGCTGGGTCGATATGTAGACAGAATTGACGAGCGCTGGAGGACATCCCGAAAGCTGGGCTCACTCCTGGGCGACATTGAGAATGTGACACGTCGCAGGAAATTGGCCAAAGCTGCCTTCCGATCCATGTGGTCTCTTTGGAAGCGCCGAGGACTGATCCGAGAGCCTCTGCCTATGAGGTTGTACTGCGCCTTTATCATGACGATATGTCTCTATAATTCAGGCATCTGGGGCCTGACGGTTGCTAGCGAACGCTCCCTGGACGCTTTCCATAGAAGGCAGCTCAGGTCACTTCTCGGCATCACATGGCCACAGAAGATTAGTAATTTGGCGTTGTATGCCCGATGATGAGTGGAGCCAGTGTCGGACTTGATCCGAAATTCATGCCGGAGTCTATTGGGGCATGTGCATCGCCTGGGTAAGGACACGCCAGCACGATTGAGCATGGGGAATACTTTCAGGTACCCGAGGGGAGGTACCGTTGGAGGCCGAGGGTGACACTACCAATAAAGCTCCACACCGATCTGTCCCAGTCGAACAATGGGCACCTGCGGAGTGTTGAGGACTTGCGCCGTGTGTAGCGGGTTGCTGGGGACCGTCCAGCGTGGAACGCGCTGGTGAAGAGTGTTTGTGCACACCCTCGTCACGAGTAGAAACAGCCATGGCACCCTTATAAACTCATAACAACCATTCTATAATAATATTACTATTTGAATCTTTTAATAATTATCTGGCAACTCAACCTCATACGTATAATTATCTGGCCACCCATTGACCATGGTGCTACACGAGGAGACAATAATGATGACTTTTTTCCATTGAGACCAATTTTATGACGCTCCATGTTACTGAAGGACTAACTTCGATCATTGGTTTTGTAGAGCCCCATTCTCTAGGAGCTGTCTACATCTGCTTTGTTTCAATGTCCAGCATAAGCGAACGTGTGGATCAAGCATAACTGCTTGGTTGACGCTGTCGCGGGCATGCGTATAATAATAATAATAATAATAATAATAATAATTCAAAGGATCAGTCGGGGAAGTGAACTACCTGAAAAGAGAAAAAAACGCCAGACCCACCAGGACTAGAACCTGGGACCCTGCTTGTCATGAGCAATGCTCTAACCACTGAGCTATGGGACCAGGCTGAACCTAGAACCCGCTGACAAGTTTTTCACTCCAAAGGCAGCTCACAACACATGCCACACATACTGATGGCACATGGGTCTTTTTCCCTCCCCCAGGAGACCAACCACGATCAGTTTCTGGAAACTACCAGAGGTGAAAGAAAGTGATTAAATTTGGAAAGGATTGGGAGAACTTCAAATTCAAAGGATCAGTCGGGGAAATGAACTGCCTGAAAAGAGAAAAAAACGCCAGACCCACCAGGACTCGAACCTGGGACCCTGCTTGGCATGAGCAATGCTCTAACCACTGAGCTATGGGACCAGGCTGAACCTAGAAGGCGCTGACAAGTTTTTCACTCCAAAGGCAGCTCATAACACGTGCCACACATACTGATGGCCACACATACTGCCGTGCCACACATACTGAAAAAAGACCCAAGTGCTGTAGCATTTGCTCGTTTTCGTTGGGCTTGCCTTCCCCTCTTTTGTCTTTCCATAACCTTGAACCTTCCAAGTTGGAAGGCTGTTGGTTAGCGCTACGGAGATGTGTTGAAGCTAGGTGTCAGGACGTCGAATGTCTCAGTACTCTGTCAGTTTTGTGCCTAGTTATTGCACTTTCTGACTGTATATAGTATCATGTTACAGTGATGGAGAGTTACTCTCAACTCGTATCCATATGGCCTTTTCTCTCCTACATTTATTTATGGCTCAACATCCGAGTTTCAAATTGCAATAATATTAATAATAGAAAGGATCAGATGCGGAAGTGGACTGCCTGAAAAGAGAAAAAACCGCCAGACCCACCAGGACTCAAACCTGGGACCCTTCTTGTCATGAGCAATGCTCTAACCACTGAGCTATGGGACCAGGCTGAACCTAGAAGGCGCTGACAAGTTTTTCACTCCAAAAGCGGCTCAAAACACGTGCCACACATACTGATGGCACTTGGGTCTTTCTCCCTCCCCCAGGGGACCAACCACGGTCAGTTTCTGGACCCTACCAGAAGTGAAAGAAAAGTGATTAATTTGTGAAAGGATTGGGAGAACTTCAAATACAAAGGATCAGATGGGGAAGTGAACTGCCTGAAAAGAGAAAAAACCGCCAGACCCACCAGGACTCGAACCTGGGACCCTGCTTGTCATGAGCAATGCTCTAACCACTGAGCTATGAGACCAGGCTGAACCTAGAAGGCGCTGACAAGTTTACCCCTACAAAGGCAGCTCGTAACACGTGCCACACATACTGATGGCACTTGGGTCTTACTCCCTCCCCCAGGGGACCAACCACGGTCCTTTAAAAAATAATCACTTTTCTTTCACTTCTGGTAGGGTCCAGAAACTGACCGTGGTTGGTCCCCTGGGGGAGGGAGAAAGACTTGAATGCGGACCTGAGATGAAGACGTAACTGGTCGAACGGCAGTGTTACGGAATGTCTCTGCGTCAGGCACAGAAACACGGCACGTCTTACCAGGTCTCGCACGGACGGCAGGGTGATACTGCCAGGAAGCCAGTGGAACGATCCGTGCCAAGGTTCACGGCGTCGGCGCAGTGCATTGCGATATCGGTCGCAGATGCAGGGAAGCAGCTAAAGTCGCTGCCACAGGAAGGAAGAAAGTTTTTATGCAGCGAGAGAGATTCTGCTGGAACTGCCAGGATGGATTCGCTTGGTCCTGACCTTTCGATCGAGCCTAGGACGATAAAAATCTATCAAGGTGGAGTGAAATGAGAATAAATTTCGTTCGGAGCTGTGAGAGCATACTCCACCAAGAGAGTCAGTGCGCTGGAAAGCCAGTGGATTGTAGAAAAGAGGCTCAGCATGAAAAGGGTTAAGTATGGCCATATGGTCAGGGAATGTCGGTCAGGCTCGAGGTGCACGAAATGCCAGAGGAAGCACAATCTGCTAATACATGATGTGTTGGATAGAGCAGGTTACAGCCTGGAGAAACCGACTGAGATAGTAACGGAGAAGAAGGTTGGATCGTGCTGTCTACACTCAGCAAGTGTGCGGCTGATGACGGGAGTGGCACGAGTTGAGGGAAGAACTCGAAAGGCGAAGGTCCGCGTGTTCCTGGATTCGGGTACTGGGGCGTTATTTGTGACTGCAGCGTTGGTGTCAGCAATCGATACAGAACATGTTGGTGTTGAAAATGTAGAGGTGAAGCCGTTCACCGCGGAACCAACCCAACAGCGCATGGATAACCACGCCATCACAATCCAGGGTAGCACCGCTAGCATTTAGCAGCGAGCTTCCTGATGCCAACGCTAGACCTAGGTCTGAAGTACGCAAGTCCGCAGACCATTGCTCAGTGGCACAATTGGGGAGTAGGGCTGAAAGGAATATTCGAATTATTCGAATATTCGAAATGTGCAGATCGGAAAAAGAATATTCTTCGTTAGAGTTGAATAAGAATGTTCGTAAATGTACAGAAACTCGCCTTTTTGATATCGAACAGGTTTATTTGGTGCAGAAAGTGGGTGAGATTGCCACCTTCCATGTGTTGTCATCAGCAAGACAAATGATAACATTGTCCTTTTCAAATGTCCCTCCTGTAATTGGGGTATACACCAGTTGATGGTCTATGGTTACCATGGATACAACTAGGTATCCATGGATATTGTATGGTTTAGAATATTCGGAATATTCTTCGTTTCACACGTATTCGGAAAGAGAATATTCGTTCGCTTCATTGAGCATTCGTTTAAGCCCTATTGGGGAGTAGATCTGAGTGACAAGCCTCAACAAGGGACATCAGACGAAATACACATGCTGATTGGTGCAGACTATAATTATCAAAGAGACACTGCACAGTAAAGAAGAAGTTAATGGCGAGACTGTGTGGAACACAGAGATTGGTAGTGTACTACATGTATCTGGTCCAGCGTCTGCACCCAGTTGAAACAGTCAGTCGGTGACCGTGTCATGTGTCACAGCCCAAACTATGGCAGTGGGATGAACCTCCAGAAGAACATCAGCACTTGCCATCCTTCCCCCTATGTCGCCAGGGCAGCGGGTACCAAGTGGATATCTTGTGGTGAAATGAGCGCCGCCCAACGGATAACTATGCTCAAGCTAGAGTCATTGCAACGCGGCTTCTGGAAAAGCTAAAGCGGAATGGGAAGCGTACGCTCTTTGATGATGTGCTGATCAGGGAATACCGCGAGCTTGGAGCAATTGAGTTTGAGCCATGTGAGAGCGATGCCGAGTACTATGTACCGCATCATGGTGTATTCCGCGAGAACGCTGCAACCACGAAGTTAAGAGTGGTGTTCAATGCCTCGGCGATGGCTCCAGATGGCAAGTCGTTGAATGACATGGTTGACCCTGGACCGTAACTATTGCCAAGTCTCTGAGGTATGCTATTAAGTGTTCCGTGAACATACGAGCGCGCTGCAAGCGGACATCCACAAGGCTTTCTTCATGGTCGCGGTTAATCCCGAAGACCGTCCCTACCTGCGTTTCCTGTGGCCCTGTCGAAGCGACAGCGATGAAATGTTAACCTGGAGGCTAACGAAACTGCCATTTGGCGGATGGGGAGCGTGAGCCTGTATCGCCCCACCCGACCCCAGCAAGACCATGTACGTTTTGTTGCTCGTGGTACTGGTGCGCCTAACCGTAGTCGTGGCCAGAGTTTTTCCAGGCCTGTCCGTGGAGTGTGCCATGGATGTGGTGAAGAGGGCCACTTCATTGAGTCTTGCCCACACTCCTCAGAAAACTAAGTTGGACTGGTGACGCGGGGCCGCCGTCAGTCGTCCGAGTGGAGCCCCGTGAGGAAGCATGTGGTTCTATCTCACACATTATTGTGCACGTTGATGTTTGTCTTTCGTCTTCGTATTCGTCTTCGTCTCTTGTTGTTGCTCTTGTTGATTCTGGTTCAAGTGTGTCGTTAGTGCATTCAAAATTGTTGCCTAATTTGACAGAGCGACCTCTAGAGTTTGCTCCGCGGTTGTGTGCAGTCAATGGCGCATAACTTCCTGTCGTTAGATCCATGGATTTGTGTATGTCAATTGGAAACTTGGCTTTCTAGCACACGGTTGTTGTGTCTCCTGGTATTCACTGCGGCCTGTATGAGTTTACAGTGCTGCCGATGGGGTGCAGGAATGGTCCTGCCACCTTCCAAAGAGTTATGGAAGCTGTTATTGGGTTTTTTAATGCAGCTTGTAAACCTGTTTGGCGTGTCTTCTTCGATGATAATATAAATAGGAGCAAAACATTGTCAGGCCAATTTTTAATTTTGTCGCGAGTCTTTCAGCGTGTGCGTTCAGCAGGCCTGCGTTTCAACTTGGCGAAATGTTCCTTTTTCCGGCCCCAAAGGTCGCGTTCCTTGGGCACCGCGTGTCGGCAGACGGAATTGCCCCCGACCCGAACAAGGTTTCCGCGATTCTTGCGCGGAAGACGCTGAAGTCCGTCACTGCCGTCAGGTCACTGCTTGGTTTTGCGGGATATTACAGCCGATTCATCAGTGTATTTGCGCAGCGGTCAGCCCCACTGACGGCTCTCACTGGCAAGAATGCGCAATTTGTTTGGACGAAAGCTTGCGACGCTTCCTACCGCGCCCTCAAGTCTGCGCTATCGAGTGCTCCGGTTATGGCATTCCCAGGCTTCGGACAGATAATTCTGCATTAACTGCATTGCGGGCAACCAAAGAGCCCCGCGGTCGGATAGCTCGATGGATAGAGGCTTTGGCCGCATTCGACTTTACTGTTGTTCATCGCCAGGGTCTTGACACAGGAATTCTGATGGCATGTCCCGCTGTCCTGTTGACAGATGTGCCGTCTCCTGAGCCGAATCCGCCACCTATTGCCCGTGATGTTCCGTTTTCAGCTGCTGCTGAAGTGCCACTTGCTGCTGTTGCTCCTCTGGCTGCTGAGATTGTTCCTCCTGCCGTTTTTGTTCGTCCTCCTGGTGCCTCTGCCGCTGGACCGTCATCACCTGATTGTTTCAAGCCTCTGAGTCTTCTTGCTCCGTCTGATCCTGTTCTGGCTGAGAATTTCTCCAGTTATGATGCTGCCAGTGGCAAATTTGTTCGTCCGCCTGAAGCCGTATCCCGTCCTCCCGACTGTCAACCGCCCGCCTTTACTACTCCTCATTCTGACCCGCTGACGCTACCTGATGATGATCCGCCACTTCAGCCGCCGGCCTCTGGTCCAGTTAGTACTTCTTCTCCTGTTTCTCTTCGTTCTGGCCGTGTTCGCATTGCACCTGCTCGACTAGCTGACTATGTTCTGGGCTGAGTTTATTATTTGGTTTGTTTTCTTTTGTTTGTTTCCTAGGTTATTTGTCCATTCCCGTGGACGTGAATTTTGCACGTATAGAAGAGGGCATGCTCCCTCCAGTGGATCTCTAGTGTTATCTGAGTTGTCGTTGTCCTGTTCTCCCTTTCATTCTTGTGTACCCTCTTGTCGAAATACTTTCCATACTCAATACTATAAAACCCCTGTGTTCTGGTGTGAGGGGACTTCATTTCGCCGGGAGCTTGCAGTGCTGTGGGAATGGGTGTGTCCACCCTATTACTCTCCATTCTTCTATCCTCGTGATTTTCGCTCCGAGTGTATACATTATATTGTAGTTTCATAATTCTCTCCAGTCACAAATTCCATTGATAATTGTGACAAAAAAACGTTCCATAATACTTTTATCGTCGCCATGGTTGTGATATGAGTGCAGAGTTGTATTCATTGCTTTATTAAGATTATTGTCTCAACATCCCCTTTCTTAGTAACACAGCGATTAATTTTGTTGAAACGGTGCTCGTTCTGAATCAACATTATCTTGATAACAATAGGGGATGATGAAAGAATTCCACACACAATGTACCATGCATTGCTTTGGCACTTTTTTTAATGATTTTCGCCATCAATGTCGTAGCATACCTTGATTCAAGTACACCGCAACCCGTGAGTCAAGCGTGACACACCCGAAACAGATGTTGGTGGAGTCAGTGCCGATACCATATAAATTGACATAGAGACTTGGTTTCAGAATAAGAGGATTGTTACTCAGCCGTCTACAAAGGACAAAAGAGATCAGAGTAAACTCGTGGTCAATTACCGGAAAAAGGGAAGACTTAGTGGCAGCTACTTCGGCGATGTTTTGGAAGGCTGCTTTTACGGGCAAAGCAAAGCACAATCATCACCATGTATTCGTACAGGGAATAGTTGAACCCAACACGAATGAAAATTGAGAAATAGAATAAAAAATTGTAAACAAATTCAATATCGAACATGAATAAAATAAAATAAAAACAAAAATATGTAAAATAAAATTCAATATCAAACACGAAACTATTAACCTAACCAATTCATAATGCAATACCTGCAAAAAAACAACAAATAACTGTGTCAGTGATGGAACTCCGCTACCTGATCAACATGTAGAGACTGTAGCGTATAGAATATTCCGTACGTTACCGTAGCCCAGTACGGTAGCGTATTCCCGTACGTTAGCATATCCCCGTACGTTACTGTATTCCCGTACGTTAGCATATCCCCGTACTGTATCTCCATACGTTAGCGTATCCCCGTACATTAGCGTACGGAGTCTGCCTTTGTATAAAAACTGCTGCTCACGATTCTGTTATTGCCAGTCAGTTAATTAAGTAGCCAGTTAATTTCATTGCCAGTTAATTTTATTGTCAGTTATAGTAGAATGAAATTGAAGACACCACTGTAGCTGTACTCATGGTTGATAAATATGGTGGTAAAGACACACCTGGCAATATGGCGGTAAACACACGCCTGCCCACACACGCTCTCTAGGCTGCAAAGTTCTGGCACAGAGCTCTCCTTCTCACCACCACCACCATCAGTTCGCGCCTGGCGCCTGGTCGATGCATGGCTGGCGGTATCCGGCATAGCAGGCTGGTACATCAAGTAGCGCATGGCACATAGATGATGACACAGCAACGACATAGCTGGATTGCGACGTACGTTTCGTCCCCGCTGGACTCATCAGGCAATCTTCTTCTTGGATGTCTTCATACGAAGCTTGACTCAGGAGAATGAAATTGAACAACCACTGCAGCTGTACTTATGGCTGATAAATATGGTGGTAAAGACACACCTGGCAATATGGCGGTAAACACACGCCTGCCCACACACGCTCTCTAGGCTGCAAAGTTCTGGCACAGAGCTCTCCTTCTCACCACCACCACCATCAGTTCGCTCCTGGCGCCTGGTCGATGCATGGCTGGCGGTATCCGGCATAGCAGGCTGGTACATCAAGTAGCGCGTGGCACATAGATGATGACACAGCAACGACATAGCTCGATTGCGACGTACGTTTCGTCCCCGCTGGACTCATCAGGCAATCTTCTTCTTGGATGTCTTCAAACGGAGCTTGACTCAGGAGAATGAAATTGAAGACACCACTGCAGCTGTACTTATGGTTGATAAATATGGTGGTAAAGACACACCTGGCAATATGGCGGTAAACACACGCCTGCCCACACACGCTCTCTAGGCTTCAAAGTTCTGGCACAGAGCTCTCCTTCTCACCACCACCACCATCAGTTTGCGCCTGGCGCTTGGTGGATGCATGGCTTGCGGTATCCGGCATAGCAGGCTGGTACATCAAGTAGCGCATGGCACATATATGATGACACACGACATAGCTCGATTGCGACGTACGTTTCGTCCCCGCTGGACTCGTCAGGCAATCTTCTTCTTGGATGTCTTCATACGGAGCTTGACTCAGGAGAATGAAATTGAAGACACCACTGCAGCTGTACTTAGGGTTTATAAATATGGTGGTAAAGACACAGCTGGCAATATGGCGGTAAACACACGCCTGCCCACACACGCTCTCTAGGCTGGTGGTGGTGAGAAGGAGAGCTCTGTGGAAGAACTTTGCAGCCTAGAGAGCGTGTGTGGGCAGGCGTGTGTTTACCGCCATATTGCCAGGTGTGTCTTTACCTCCATATTTATCAACCATAAGTACAGCTGCAGTGGTGTCTTCAATTTCATTCTCCTGAGTCAAGCTCCGTATGAAGACATCCAAGAAGAAGATTGCCTGATGAGTCCAGCGGGGACGAAACGTACGTCGCAATCGAGCTATGTCGTTGCTGTGTCATCATCTATGTGCCATGCGCTACTTGATGTACCAGCCTGCTATGCCGGATACCGCCAGCCATGCATCGACCAGGCGCCAGGCGCGAACTGATGGTGGTGGTGGTGAGAAGGAGAGCTCTGTGCCAGAACTTTGCAGCCTAGAGAGCGTGTGTGGGCAGGCGTGTGTTTACCGCCATATTGCCAGGTGTGTCTTTACCACCATATTTATCAGTCAGTTATAGTTACATTTCAATTGCAAGTTAGAGTGTGTTCACTGAGGCCCGTGTGCATTTGCCTCCGAGAGAGACTGCGGCCCGCTATATAATTGGTGGGAGCGGTTGTTAAAGTCAACTTTGTCCGATTCGACCCCACCTGTTTTACATTGGTAGCAATGGTACTACAAAATTGGTAGCGCAGTAAATTGTTTTCTCGTACCGTACGACCAGCATGGCCGGTGTCCCGACATATCCACATCTTCCGTACTGGCTGATTTTCTTTTCATGCTACGAGGTGTTGCCAATAATACTATCGCCGAACGACGGTTCACCAAACGACAGTTCACCGACCGACAGCACGCCGAACGACGGTTCACCAAACGACAGTTCACCGACCGACAGCACGCCGAACGACAACTCACTGAATACCCAGTTCACAGAATGCCCATTTCACCAAATGCATGGTCCAACCGGATGCGCCAGCCGCCGCTCCTCCAACGCCTGCCCACCACATCCAACCCAACCGGATGCGCCAGCCGCCGCTCCTCCTACGCCTGCCCGCCACGTCCATTGATAGCCAGAAATGATGACAGCGTCTTTACCGATTCATCTCCATGCCCAACTTAAGCTAATTCCCGATATGGCATTTTCTGTCCTGTCTTCCTTCAGTCTTCCTATTCTCTTCAGTCTTCCTTTATGCGAGTGTGTGAATCCAGTTTAGTTTGGTAGGCGTCTGATCATGGTGAGCCACGGTTTACCCAGCTAACCTGGGACAATGTGTGAGACAATGCCCCTTATAGTGTATTCAGTTCGGTTTTTGAACTGCGATGTTCCTGGCGGGTTGTGCCAGCGTTGTGCAGCAAGTGTGCTGTGGTTTTCAGGTCCTATTTGAAGGACAGTTCTTTCCCCTTTTGACCCCGTGAGATCGTGTGAACCTGGTGTGCTTCTACTTAATGATTTGCTTATCAGTTCGTTCTTCTGTATCTTCCCAACGTTATCATTTCCGATATTATTTGCCATATTCCGGTTGACGCTCTCCCAGTAATTCGCGATCTACTATAATGTTCACGATTACATACCTGTATTATATTGTGCAAGACATCCATTCTGCCTATCTCCTATCGTCGACTTTATTCCGACGCGACCATGCATGCCACCAGTTTCACCCCTCATCAGTTGAGCTTGAGTAGGCTGAGGAAGATTGTGCCTAAAGAGTACCACTTATATAGTGCTCTCCAGGCACAAACATCACCAAGAAACAAACTTAAGAAACATGGATGGCAGTCGCGAGTCAGGCAAGTGTCCAGTAAAGTCGGCGGAATAGCGCGAGCTCCAGTGTGGGGAGCAAACCCTTTCTTACAAATCATCGCCTAAGTCGCAACCACTACTTCGTACTGTTGTGCCCAGCGCGGGCTTGCGACTAGTTGGTTTGGAGGTGACAGCGTTGCGAATGACCGAGGGTCCTCAACGTCTGGTTTCGCCGTCCAGGAGCGACACTGACTCACGCTGCTATCTGGTGTTCACGAGGTGTTTGTCGCGCTGGAAATGAAGCGTCTCTGTAAGTTTGTATCCCTGGTGATATTTGTGCCTGGAGAGCACTATATAAGTGGTGCTCTTTAGGCACAATCTTCCTCAGCCTACTCAAGTTCAACTGATGAGGAGTGAATTCCCCGAAACACTGTGTATTGAGCAGGGAGTGGTGCTTTCTTGCAGGTTTGCCAAGTCGAAGGTTCGATGGACTTCTCGTGTGCTCTGGATGACAGTCGTGAGTCAGGCAAGTGTCAAGTAAAGTCGGCGGAATAGCGCAAGCTCCAGTGTGGGGAGCAAACCCTTTCTTACAAATCATCGCCGAAGTCGCAACCACTGCTTAGTTCATTTCATTGTCAGTTATAGTTACATTTCAATTGCCAGTTGCAGTGTGTTCCCTGAGACCCGTGTGCATTTGCCTCCGAGAGAGACTGCGGCTCGCTACAGAGACTACTCAAGCACATGCTTAGAAGCCGCTCTCCACAATGGCCAACTCCCTCATCGCATGGGCGATGGTATGCCAAACGTGCACCGCGAATGAACATTAGCCGTGGCCCGAGCAAAGCGAAGGACAAGCGACAACGCACATAGGCCATTAGCTGGGCATACGGTCCACTTAATTGCTTAATGAATGTGGTACACTCTGGGGCACAACAACCCGCCGTGGCAAAGGCTAGAGGGGTAAATGAACCACGGTCGACATTGTTGATACGCTCGGCATACTCACTCTTCTGGCGGCGCTCATGTTGCTACAGAAGATCGCTTATGTGCCTGCTCTTGTATGATGCTGCATTCGGGCGGAAGACCCGGACATCCAAGAATGCATTCTGAGCCAGTGTCCACGAATCCACGAGCTCGGACATCAGCGGGGCCGTCGTTCGCGGCGTTTGTTGATGCCGCTAAAAATACCTCGCCTGTGATCGGAGCAAGTACAGGCTTGACTGCTACATCTGAGCACACCTCTGTCAGTAGATCCGCCACTACATCTCTTACTTCATTGTGACTCACGCTGCTACCTGGGGCTTTTCGAGGTGTTTGTCGCGTGTTTGTCGCGCTGGAAACAAAGTGTCTCTGTAAGTTTGTATCCCTGTTGATGGTTTGGCTTGAAGAGCAGTACATAAGTGGTGCTTTTTAGGCGCAATCTTCCTCAGCCTACTCAAGCTCAACTGATGAGGGGGGAAATCCCCAAAACACTGTGTATTGAACAGGGAGTGGTGCTTTCTTTCAGGTTTACCCTTGTGGACGGTTCTCCTTGTGTGCTCCTTGTGTGCTCCGGATGACAGTCGGGAGTCAGTCAAGTGTCAAGTTTGGCAAGAAGCGCGTGTTCCTAGTTGGAGCAACCAACTTCATAAATAAAATAAAATACGAACTTAGTTGTGTGAGGTGACAGCGTTGTGAATAGCTATACTGGCTCTTAATGTCTGTTAAGCACAACTCCACGAGCGACTCTGACTCACGCTGCTACCTGGGGCTTCATGATGTGTTTGTCGCGCTGCAAACAAAGCGTCTCTGTAAGATTGTATCCCTGGTGATGGTTTGGCCTGGAGAGCGGTATGCCCCCACATGAGCGCGACCCAAAACAGCGCCGTTGACTTCAGCGCCCCCCAAAAGCCCCATCCCCATAACTGGACATCCCCAAAACAGACCACCCCGTCAGCGCGCACGCTCAATACAGGTCGACTCATTTACACTCAAACCCAAAAGATGGACACTCGACTTGTCAAAGACTCATATCATGATCAACTCGAAATGGCCAGTTCAGTATTGAAGGGCGATATTGCCTGGACTCAATTTATAATGAACTCTAGAAAGCAATGATGAACTAAAAAAAGCAATTATCGTCGCAGAAGGCAATGATCAACTCAAAAAGAGCACTGATCGTCTCAAAAAACAGTTCACTATTAATTTTTTTGGTTTTCCGAAAATGGTAATCTGCAATGGACTGTCATTAAAACAGAAAAAGAAAATAATAAGGCACCCATTTTGATAGTCCAGGGGATGGCCCACGCCTGGTAAAGAGAAAAAATAGAGAAAAGAAAAGACGGATATTTCACAGGAAGTACATATACGTGTACAATGGGGACACAGTGCAGTTCAGTATTAAATGGCGATATTGCCTGGTGTTGTGAACCCTCCGGTTCTCTAAAGTATCAGGAACGAACGACCCCACACGGCACGAGGACAACTATTTATTCTCAACCGTATATTTCACTTCCATCGACTAAAAACAATGAACAATGAATGAAGCCTCTGGGTCATCCTAATAAAGATATTATTATTATTAACAACTGAAACTAACTGAATAACTAACACTAAAACCACCAGGTAGTTAAAGCGTGAAAATGACAGCGTATATGAGAAAAGCATACACATACAACATACAACTACAGCGCACACAGCAAACCGCACATAGCGCCTGTAGCGTATGCCACGTCGTAAACATCAGTGGTACGGCGGAGTCGGGATACAGCTGCATTGAAACGAACACAATGTCACAAGCGAGAAGGCCTTTCACTCTCAAGAACTTGTCGTTTCACAACACCTGGAGCGAATCCATGAACAAATTGTGGGCAGTCACGAGATGGCTTGGACATTACTCGTTCTCATGTGTTTCTTCTCTTTTTTTGCATATCTTTTTTAAGAACGGGTTTCCTCCTGATATCCACCATGGTAATACTAACATCAAGAGTACATAACACTGGTTATGTAAACATGAGCCTGCACATTATGGGTCACGTGTGTAATGAGCTGGCTTATATTCGGACGTTAACGTAATTGGTCGCGCCAAAATGGGGCGTGCAAGAGACGAGACGAGCTGTGGTGACACAGTGTCACATTAGGTCGCGCTGTACTGGGGGTGCTAATATGAACACGCGCCGTTTATGGTTGCGCTGTTTTGGGTGTAAATCTGGAGAGCAGCATATAAGTGGTGCTTTTCAGGCACAATCTTCCTCAGGCTTCTCAAGCTCAACTGATGAGGGGTGAATTCCCAGAAACACTGTGTATTGAGCAGGGAGTGGTGCTTTCTTTCAGGTTTGCGACGTGCTCCTGGTGTACTCCGAATGTCAGTCGTGAGTCAGTGAAGTGTCCAGTTTGGCAAGAAGCGTGTGTTCCTAGTTGGAACAATCAACTTGAAAATAAAATAATAGCAATAAAGAGAACAAAATCTGCTGTCATCGCCACACTACAACGAAGTCATGACAGTTTACCAAAATTAATTTTCTTGTCACATTCATCAGTGGAAAGTCATGACTGAAGAGTAACCATGGTGTTGCGAACCCTCTGGTTCTCTAAAGTATCAGGAACGAACGACCCCACACGGCACGAGGACAACTATTTATTCTCAACAGTATATTTCACTTCCATCGACTAATAACAATGAATGACTGAATGAACAACTGAAACAACTGAATAACTAACACTAAAACCACCAGGTAGTTATAGCGTGAAAATGACAGCGTATATGAGAAAAGCATACACATACAACATACAACTACAGCGCACACAGCAAACCGCACATAGCGCATGTAGCGTATACTACGTCGTAAACATCAGCGGGACGGCGGAGTCGGGATACAGCTGCATTGGAACGAACACAATGTCACAAGCGAGAAGGCCTTTCACTCTCGAGAACTTGTGGTTTCACAACATTCTCCCCACCAAAGGGCTTCTCACCGCCGTACAACAACTCACAAGTCAAACGATTTGGGGCTTACTACGCGTCATCTGCTGCTGCGGTGGTGGCCATGGTAGAATATCACTAATGCCCACCTATTCAGAAAACTTGACATCGCGAAGCTTGCCGCTTTGGACTGTCGCACACCACACTGTCACCGATCCACATCGACATGGGGCAGACACTGGACCAGACAACACACCACCAATAATGTCATAAAGCTCGACGATGTGGGCTGTCACACACGACATGGTCACCGGTACACTGCTTCGACCCGGGGCGGGCGCGGAATCCGAGGACACACATCGGATCTCTGTGTTCCACACAGTCTCGCCGCTTACTTCTTCCGTGCTAACCAGTAGCATCGCCCTTCTCATTTTCTCGGCTTCTACGCCTTGCGTTTCTAAGTCTTGCGCCTCTAACTCTTGCGCCTCTAACTCTTGCGCCTCTAACTCTTGCGCCTCTAACTCTTGCGCCTCTAACTCTTGCGCCTCTAACTCTTGCGCCTCTAACTCTTGCGCCTCCAACTCTTGCGCCTCCAACTCTTGCGCCTCCAACTCTTGCGCCTCCAACTCTTTCGGCCGAGACTCCAGCTGCTTCTGAGCGTCTCCGACCGATGTCGCCATGCACTGTACCGACCCAGTGGGCCTCGGATCTGATCCTCCCACTGGCTTCGAATACTCTTCAGACCGCTGCTTGTCTGTAAGCAAAGTCTTACACGCCTTGTCCGGCGTCCTTCTGGGCGAGGCAAGCAAATCTCGCTTTGCTTCCTCATAATATGTACTGACGGCGATGCGCTCGGCCATCTTCTTGAGCTTTTCGTTAAACTCTGCGCGGAGCGCACACTCTTGCCGTCTAGCACTGCGCTCTTCAAACTCCTCGCTCTGTCGGAGCCTCTTCTCCACGTATTCTCTCAACCTATCGCCTTCAAATCCATACCGAATTCCGTTGGCGATAAAGCTGGCTTCGATGATCCATAGTTCCTGTGCCATGCTCGCTTCGTATCCTGGCGTGGTCGCCAAATGTTGCGAACCCTCTGGTTCTCTAAAGTATCAGGAACGAACGACCCCACACGGCACGAGGACAACTATTTATTCTCAACAGTATATTTCACTTCCATCGACTAATAACAATGAATGACTGAATGAACAACTGAAACAACTGAATAACTAACACTAAAACCACCAGGTAGTTATAGCGTGAAAATGACAGCGTATATGAGAAAAGCATACACATACAACATACAACTACAGCGCACACAGCAAACCGCACATAGCGCATGTAGCGTATACTACGTCGTAAAAATCAGCGGGACGGCGGAGTCGGGATACAGCTGCATTGGAACGAACACAATGTCACAAGCGAGAAGGCCTTTCACTCTCGAGAACTTGTGGTTTCACAACACATGGTGAACAATGATTAAGTATACATTCAATAATGTGTGAGAACAAAATAAAGTTCTAAAATAAAATGAGGGAAGGTGAGACAATAGAAGTGAAGTGAGAGCTAAGTGCAACGGCGGGTGAGAAACTAATTGTAAAGCTAGAACTGTGTAGAGAGACAAACAATCATGTTGTGCACCTTCGAAAACATTTTTAACGCAACTACATGGCTCTTCTGCTTACAAAGATCAGGCTTATGCAAACGAATATGTTACAGACACTTTGCAGATGACTTCATTATTATTGTATTTGCTTGTTCGAATTTATTTGGATTTTGTTTCTCTCACCTTTCACTTTTCCCGAGTTGATCACGTACTTGCGTGCTCCACTCTGCTGCAGTTAGATGCAGCTACTCTACATGCAGTCGAGTCGATTATATTGTGTATCTACACGTCTCCTTGACAATATCTGTCCAGCTCTAAATAGATTCAGATGGGGATAATAATAATAATAATAATGAAGGTACGTGTTGGGTCGTAAGTATCCACGCAAACACACATCCAGTCATAATAAGGCACTTGTCAAAGTATCCGAACGTTTTCGGTCCCTTCTCATCAAAGATTATACAGGGAATGGCTCAAGTTGGAAAGACTAAAACTTATATAGCGTAAAGATATGAGATAACAACACTCGTGACAAGGTGGAAAAAGTATCAAGTTCAGCACGACACAAAACTCGAAGGAAATAATAATAGCGACAAGAACATAGTGAGCAAATTAAGTTACATTGTTAACACCTCGACGAGGAGTAACACCAAACAATTGTAGCGACAACACATTTTCTTTCTGTACGCAAAGTTCAGGATCTAACTTACGGATGTACAAAGCTTCTAACACAGCCAGATGCAACGCACATCTACCACGTGACAATATTGAGAACACATTATCACTGTACAACTCACGACAATTGGTACGGGCTGACAGATGTTGCTTGATGGACGAAGTGCGATTCTTAGCTCCGTTGGGTGTAGTCTCCTCCAATGTCCCGTCATCTCGCCTCTTCGCGGCATCACCATTATCCTTCTCTTTGCTTTTCCGCGGCCTTCCACGGTTTCTGAAACTAGCCGTTGTGTGCGCGATGCCCAGTGTCCTTTCAGCTACGTCTCCTCCATTGCGGATTTCTATTGATCTTCTTACTCCAACTTGTCCGGTGTTCGATATTGAGGTTCGTTTTCGCGGTCTACCACGTTTTCGAATATTGACTGTTGTTGTCACTTCCGTTGTCGTTGTACGTGCGTCCTCACCAGTCCGTATTTTTACTTGGCTTCGCGTAACCCTTCCCGACGCAGACAGATCCTTTGTCAATTTCGGTGGTTTACGTGTCGGTCTTTCACCAGCTTTCACGCTGTTCTCAGCTGGACCCTGCCCTACACACGTGGAGGAGGACGGGCATGCAGTCACATCTTCACAGGAAGAGGAAGATCCACCGATGGACTGGACAGCACATTTTGGAGGACGACCACGGCGAGGACGACACTCACGCGCATCAAGCGGAACAAAACTTAACGGCACATATTGACGAATGCGCGCGCCCAGGTGCTGAAGGGTTCTACCTACATACCGATCTTCACATTGTCGGCATTGAAAGAAATAGATAAGGTTACTTTTACTAAGGGCTACTAAGGGTCAAACACCTTACGACATTCTGGACTGGACACCAAATGCTTGTACACTGCAGACTTCCTCTTGTCAACATCAAACTTCTCCTCATCACTACTCTCATCCTCCAGAATGTCGTAAGGTGTTTGACGATTCCTGGTTTAGTGTTATTCGTTGCGCACGTTTCTTCAAGCAATTGCAGGTGTTGGAAGCTGTGTATATTCGTACTCGTGACCCTGTGCTATGTAAACAGAAAGAAAACGTTGTATCACTCACACTCTTCAAGTAATACACAAGCACCATTACATTCATTCACACAGTATCACATTCATCTGCCACTACCTTTCTCACATACACTATATTCACACATTGCAAAGGTGCAAACTTCGCTTTTTGTACCTGTAAGCTGCTGTATTTCTACCTGAAACCATATTAGCTACATGTATATATGTGTGTGTTTTAGTTATTACATTTTTATGTGACGGCGTTCCACTGATGACAGTCACAAGAAAACGTTATGGAACTTGACTTTCTTCATTTTTGCTGTTGTTATGAGTGCACAATTTATCTTATTTATTGCCATTTTACGACTATTGTCTCCTCGTCGATTGTTTAAATAATAATAATAATATTGACTGGTTTGAGGGAAAGAGACAATAATAATACTAATAATAATAATAATTTGAAACTAGGACGGAGGCAGAAATTATTACAAAAAATTGTAGTTGTAGTCTTTTAGCTTATTTCCATCATTCCCTGTAGTATTTTGACAAGAAGGGCACGAAACTTTCAATACTTTGAAACATGTCCTAATTGGCTGGTGGTGGCTCTTGCGTAGATGCATGCGTAGATAACACATTTTGTAATAATAATAATAATAATATTAACTGGTTTTGAGGGAGAGAGACAAACGGGATAAGTCTGAAGAAAATTGACTGTCACCACCAGGACTCGAACCAGGGACCCTCGCTTGTAGCCAGGGATGCTCTAACCACTGAGCTATGGTGTAGTCGTCATCCAAGCAGAGACCGTTCAACGTTTTATTCAGACTTCGTAATAATAATAATAATAATAATAATACCACAGCACGCGTAATAATATAATTATGTGGCAATAATTATACGTTCCGCTTCTGTCCTATCTCCTATGATCAAATTCCATCATCAAGATAATTATTAACACGGCGCACTGATGACCTGTGACGCCAGATCATGGATTGTCGGCCAGATTTCTCCATGTAGGCTTGTCCAGAGCGATGGCCCTCACATTCCCCAGCTGACTGCTGCGCTTCATGTCGATGTTACTCCTCTGTAAGTCGCCTGTGATGCACGTCGCAATGGATGTCCCTGGACGTCCACGCCCAACCTTGGCATCTCCTGCAAAATAGCCCGTCAGCGCGATCCATGGCGGCGCATCCCTGTCCATACGGAGAATATGGCAAGTTAGCTGCCATCTTCTGCTGTCCACGATATCAGATGGAGAGCCAAGGTATAATTTATACAAACAAGAAAGACCACGTAAGTACAAGTACAAGTTGGAAGGCTGTTGGAGTGCGCATCCAAGATGTGCTAGAGCTGTTAGCCAGTCAGTTGTAGAACGTCAGTACCGTCGGTCAGTGTCGTGCAATGTTATCGCATGCGCTTATTGTTTAGTATCTGGTGGTGCTAGTGGACGGTATAGAGTAACTTGTAGTTCCTTGGTCTTTCAGCTCTAAATAATTATAACGAGAGAGCTTGGTAGCTCAGGGCCATACGCTATGCTTTTTTGCCTTGATGATCTAGACAAAAAAAGCATAGGGATGTTATAAATTCTTATAAGTTTCTACTTTTTTGTTTTTAGACATAACCTGAGATCTTGTATTTGAAATCCCTCTTTGAATATGCATTGTGGCCAGCCGTCTTTGATGGTAAGGTACGGGATAGGTACGGGACGGGTACGGGACAGGCACCGGACAGGTACGGGACAGGTACGGTCGAGGGTAATACGATACCGTCTACCACCTTGATGACGCCAAAAAAAAGAAAAGGGATGTTATAAATTTTTCAATTCTCCCCTTTTTTAAGGCATTACCTGGGATTCGAACCCGCATTATCGCCCTACATGCATTCCCCCATACACTTCGCATTCATACTCATTCTTCCAAGTTGCTTCACGTTATGATCTTGCGTTTGAAAGCCCTATTTGAATATTGCGGCCAGCTGTATGTGGCCAGCTGTGTTTGATAGTACGGTACGGTCCGGGACAGATACGGGATAGCGCCAGGCGTGACACAAACACACAAACACACAAACAAACAAACACCAAATTAAAGCTGTGTGGACCCAGGCTAGCGCCAGACGTTACTGAAGTAACGTCTTCTGCATAGCTATGGGAATTAAATTCCTTCTCTCTTCTCTCTCTCTCTTCTTCTCTTCGATTTATTTATTTTCGCTTCTCTCAGTTATTTTTGGTTTGTATCTTGTACTAGTTTCGGTACGCTATCGCTCTATCTGCATGATGCGATGCAGTTTATAGTCCGGAATCCCGATCTTGAAATCGAAAATTTGGGTACCAATTCGTAGGGAGCACAAAACTCTTCACCAACCCTTCAATTACCTAACAGTGAGTATGTCGGAAGTTGTCGGACATCTCAAAGCTGTGTCATAGCCTCAGGAGAAGGGAATATATCCGACGACAAATCGACAATTTCATGCAGAAGATATCGTAATATTTTTGGCTCACGGTGCGAAAAATCATGAATGCAACCATTGAGAGAAAAGAGAGCGCGCGCAAAATGTGAAACACAGCTTACTTGGAAAGGAAGAAGAAAACAATGCCACAATTCAAAAACTTTTCAAAAGGCGATGCTCGGCCGGGATTTCTTTGAAGGAATTACTTGCTTCTATGCAACGTCCTGGTTTTTCGTTCGTCGTTGTCCTTTCTGACATTAGTTCAGGTCATTCAGCTCCAGATAGGGCTCTGCCGTGTGCCTTCCTCTTTCCATTTCTCCGGCTTCTAGTGTCATAAAACATCGATTGATTATAATAATTATAGTTCATAGTTCATTCAGGATAATTTGTTCTTTCAACGAGTGTGGCCTTGTCGCTTGGCCAGGTGCATCAGACAGCATGCGAAGCTCCGATGGCGATGATGACGACAATGCGTCAGCTGGTCCTGGTGCTGTGTCACTCGCCGAGACAACTCTCAATATTGTTACTCTGGGGAACACCACCACCATCATGTGGGAGGATTGTTTGTGCCACACCTGTGCGCCCAGTCACCCTGGGTGTAAGGTCGCCTTTACACAAACCAGCTAGGAAACAATGATCTGCGCGTCATCTGTGCGGCAAGATGCACGGGTAGCCATAGCAGCTCCAATCCTGCCGAACCACTGCCCGTGATCTGTAGAAGACTGACAAGGAGTAGTGTCGAAAAGGTACTTGCGGATACTGGCCTTTTCTGCCAGCGCCAGCGGAAACGCAGGAGGCGAAAGGCAGACGAGTACCTGAAAGGCAACTATGGTCTTCGAATACTTATGATAACATTGTGTATGCAATTACAATTATTATTCACGATTTGCTAGAATTACTTACGTAGTTTTTTATGTTCTCGCTCAGTGAAGTTCCTCTGCAGAATAAATCTAGGACGTGTCACTATCTGACAGGGTTAACTGTCACCCCGTATCGGGTGCAAGCACCCACTGACAGATCAAACACTTTTCTTTTCTCATCTTTGATCTTTCTGTCTTCTTCCTGTTTACTACTGGTTGTCGTTCGAATTTCTGATTGATTTATTTATTTTGCTTCTGAATTTCCAGCATTTGTTTTGCACCATGTTTTCCATGGATACGCGGGCTGTGCGCAGCAGCGCACCTTTCTGGGGAGACTGGTATCGTTTTAGGTTGCGTCCCGCTACCCTTATTTGTTGTGTGTAGTACGCTGGTCTCGTTTGTGCTGCACTTGTACGTGCACGTTTTGCCAGGGACAGCGGTTTTGCATTTGCTCTTCTTGGCGCAGCCAGTTCTCTCGGTGCTTCTCTCTCATTTCTCTCTCCTTTCAACCATGCATAATTTGTTCCTTATCTGAAAAGGCTGTGATCTTTTGTGTGACGGTGTGCACGGGGTGCATGACTGAGTGCCTGGGAAGATTTAGATAACAAAGTGGTACCGAAACCCTGTGAGAATATCCAGGCGTATCGAGGCGTTTGTTAAACCCTATCGTGGCAGTGGCGATGATTTCGAGGCCTTCTGGTCTAAGGTTTTATATATATATATTAGCGAACCTCCAGCAGTGGAGTTCGAGCAGAGACAAGATGAACAACTTACCGTTGTTTCTGGAGAACGAGGCCTACCTGGTGTGGGACAAGCTTTCGTCAACTCTCTCTCTCTCCCTCTCTCTTTCTCTGCTATTGGCGCGCCTGGTTGTGATGACGCCGAGACCCAAGGTCGGCAGAGCATCCCAGACCACGCCACCACTCCCCTTATACATGGCTCACACATGACGGGTTTGCGTGGCTCTAGTAAAAAAATAAAAAATAAAAAAATAAAAAACCGACAAAGCTGACCCGGATGTGGTGAAGGCAACTTTGAAGAGTGCAGTCAGTACGACGCCTGCTGCGTCTTTCCAGAAATTTCGTGCCCACACGTTGCGGACCGATGAGAGCGTCGAAGGGTACGCTGCAGACTTGAAGAAACTGCTAGTTGGTGCTGGCCAGAAAGTCGCGAGTGACGGCAAAGACCGTGTAATCATCGAGGAGTTCGCTCCTGGTTTGCCCTGGGAGTTTCAACGCCAGTTGCGAATAAATTGTTCCATGGAGTCTGTATCTGACTGTTTTGAGTATGTCCGTCGCTTGCGGAGCGCGGAGGGTACATCTCGTCCGAAAGAGCCGGTTGGCGCTGCGGCTGCTAGCTCACAACGCAGCCGGAATGTTTTATGTTTTCGTTGTAATCAGGCTGGACATATTTCTCGCAATTGTCCCGCAAACCGGAGTTCTGGCAGCAGCAGAAGTCATGGCAATGGTGGTGGGCGGCCAGCTTTGACCTGTTTCTTCTACTATGAGACAGGTCACGTGAAGCAAAACTGTCCGGAGTACAATAAGTGGCGCCAGTCCCGCCAGCAGTCTGACAAGTCATGGCGTGCAAAGGAGTCTGAAGTGCAGGCTGCAGCACCTGAGCGCAAGCCTGATCCCTGCCTCTGTGTGCCTCATGCGAATGCATGTTCTTTGCCGCATCTCCATGTGGATATTGCTGTGGGAGAACAGTCTGCTCACCCTAAGTCAGTCGTGGACACCAGCGCCAGCCGCAACCTGGTGAGCCGGCAGCTGGTGGAGGCCCTGAATGTGGATGTTCGTCCGTCTGAACTGGCAATTTCGGCTATTGACGGCAACAGTGTGCCTATACAGGGTGAAGTTTCGCTGCAGGTGTCCAGACTCGACGATGTTGTTTATCTGCCATGCACTACGAGTCAGCTTCTCGTCGTCCCAGACTTGCATGCCGTTGGCTCAGACCTTGTCATTGGCCTGGAACTGATTTCCGCACTGGGCGGTGTTGACGTCCAGTATGATCGTGGCGTGCTCACTGGTGTGACGTTAAGCACGAAACCGCAGACCGTTGACCCAGTTACAGCTCCACCCGAGAGGTCGACCCATGACCATCCACAAGAGTACATGAAAACCAGAGTGTGCAGCTCGGATGGGTTGCTGTCACGGCGAAATTCCGTGATTACATCATTTTAGTGATGTAGTGCGTACAAGCAGGATTCAAGCAGGTCTCTTTCTGCACAACTGCAGCTCAGTTGTACGCACTACGCCATTTCCCGCCTCAGATCTGGGCCAAATATGATGTAATCACGGAATTTCGCCGTGACAGACACCCATAGCAGAAAAGGCCCCAAGCTGCACACTCTGGTTTTCATGTATGTACTCTCGCCATCCATATGGGCATGTGACAGTTACCAGAGATGACGAGGGTAATGTCACCCTAGCAACGGATGATGGCCAAGTGTGCTGGGACGCTGCTCGTAAGAGATGGGAGCTGACCTGGAAATGGCAAAGTGGGAGCGAGCCTCAGTCGCCCGTTGGCTGTGGCATAGGCGAGTGTTGTTACTCGCTTTTCTCTACCTGCTCCCAGTCCCGTGCCATCTCCACACTTATACAAAGGGACGACGATAACTACATTTAGGAAGACTGGTTATTACAAGACGACGACGGAAACACAACTAGACATGACGAACTCAAGACGAAGACATGATGAACTCAAGACGAAGACTGCTTTTCACACCACAGCAACATGCGCATGCACCAACATGACGTACACACGACGTACACAAAATACCGTACTACAACATAACTCCCTCCCAAGAGTAGAATCGTCCTCGATTCTAATAATAAAACGATCACACAAATCACTCAATCATACCACACCAGTCACACCCATAAATAAAACACCTCTGCCTGCACCGCAGATTATTAAAAACTCTGTCCGCCAACCCAGAACACCAGCCACGATCGCTGTCACACGTGTAGGAACTGATAACCTCAAAAACTCTAAACTACTTCACTCAACACACCACCTAACGATCACGCAAAAATTCATTCTAAATTGTGAGAGCACAAATCATAGGAATAACAAAAAGAACAGAATCCACTGGCTGTAACAGATTCACTGTTACTACTAACACTAGGAATAGGATACACTTATCACCTGCTATTATCACGCTGCTGCTGTTAGGTGTTATGTCCATCATTGCTTGTTCATGTATATAAGAATGCATTATGGCAAGGATCATTGCTTATTCCAAGAATGACTACTGAAGTTAGTTGGACTGTTACACTGGTAGCAAGAGGATGGTTTTTCTTTTCGTCATGTTCGGGCTATGCGCAGTGGCCGCATTAGTCGCCTACGGTATATTCGAGATTCAGAAGCGTCTGAATCACCTTATCGCACTCGGTCAGTGCGATGGATCAGATCAAACGCCAAGACGTGCTCAAGCTCCCAGCGGAGAGAGGCCACGCATGCGCCATGTTAAGTCTCCGCCTGTGTTTCGTGGAGATACAAGAGAGTTCAAGGAGTGGGCCTTCGCCATCGAACTCGCCATGAAGTCCCTGCAGCTGGACAACGCGGAGGAGCGCTTGAGCTACGCGGCGAGTTTTCTGGAGGGCAACGCTCGTCTTTGGTTTATCGCCTCTCAGGAGGCAAACACGCTGTTTTCCGACTGGCCAGACCTGAAGAGCAAGCTGGGAGAAGTGTACGGCCCGGTTTATGACAGGGAACAGGCGCGCATCGACTTATTCGCTCTTCACCAAGATGAGACTCGTGACGAATACATCAACAAATTTTCGAGGCTTAGCTTACAAGTTCCCGAGCTTGATGACCACTCCAGAGCTATCTTGTTCACGCGTGGGCTGGCTCAGGGCCTAAGCGGTGAGGTACTTAGGGAGCATCCGCAACATTTGGCCCAAGCCATACGAGCTGCGGTCTCAGCAGACCAGTCGATGCGGCTAGCCCAAGCAAGCTACGCCAAGGCAGTGCGCGCACCAGGGCATCAGAGGCGCCAGCCTGGACCCTGGTCAAGCCAACCAACACCATCCGGTGGGAGAGAAACCAGGGAGCCAGAGGGTCGTTCAAGGCTGTGTTTCACCTGCAGGAAACCCGGCCATATTGCCAGATTCTGTCCAGAAGGAGGGAGGAACGCCACAAGCAAGCCTTCTTTAAACGATGGACGCCAGTAAGGAAGGGAGTGCGACTACTGGCGAACACGAGAGCACCCAGGAATAGGCCACGAATCAAAGTTCAGAACAAATTCAGCCCCTTAGCAAATGAGGAACCACGCCTCGAGGAGACCGAAATTCAAGCCTCGCCTGTCAAGCATTCGTCACCTGATACTGTTGGCCGGCCTAATGAAGTAACCGCCAGCACAGGGAGCATTTCCGCCGACAACGAACACGACCTAATGCGCGTCCAGGGCAAGATAAATGGACGTCGCGTTACCATGCTACTGGATTCTGGGTCAACCCACGACTTCATTTCAACTGACTTTGTCAAGAAGCACAACATCTCCACAACAACCGGTAGCGACGTCCTGAACGTCACACTTGCTGATGGATCGGTCCGCTCACAGCCTATTACGAAAACGGACAGCTTGAAGACCGTAGTCGGCGACTTTAGCGAGCACCAACAGTTCCTAGTATTCCCTATGACGCGGTATGACGTGATCCTCGGCAAACCCTGGCTGACCCGGACGAACCCACAGATCAATTTTCGTACCAATGAAATCAAGCTGGAGGGTGGATCCATCATCTGTCAACCGAGTGAAAGTGATGGCACGGGCAAATCCAACCCACCGATCGAGACGTTCCTCATCTCAAGGAAGCAGGCTAGGCATGCAATGAGAGGTGGCGCAGAAGGAATCCTAGCGTATGTGACAGCAGATCCGGACGAGCCGCAGACGGTGGATAGTCCGGGTAGGCAGGATCAGAAGGATTTCAAGGACCTGTTGAAGGAGTTCGGGGACGTCTTTCCCGATGAGCTTCCAAACAAGCTGCCACCCAGAAGAGGCGCAGATCACGAGATAAAAACGGAAGAAGGAGCTAAACCGCCATCTCGTGCAGCATATCGTTTACCAAAACCAGAGATGGATGAGCTTCAAGCTTAGCTCACCGAGCTGCTCCGTAGAGGATTCATCCAGCCCAGCAAATCCCCATACGGAGCCCCAGTGTTCTTCGTAAAGAAAGCGGATGGAGCACTTCGAATGGTATGCGACTGGCGTGAGCTAAACCGCATAACCATTCAGAACAAGGCATGCCTACCGAATATTGACGACCTCTTTGATACCGTCCAAGGCAGTGCGTATTTCACCAAGCTAGATCTGAGGTCCGGTTACAATCAGATTCGAATAGAAGAAACAGATATTCCGAAGACAGCAATAAATACCCCATTCGGTCACTTTCAGTTCACAGTGATGGGTTTCGGCCTAACAAATGCCCCGGCAACATTCCAAATCTTGATGAACAGTGTCCTCCAGCCATACCTGCGTAAATTCGTTGTGGTGTTTCTAGACGATATCCTCATATTCAGAAAATCATGGGAGGAGCACCTCGATCATGTCAGAACCATCTTAAACGCCCTCAGGAGGAATGAGCTATATTGCAAACCGTCTAAATGTGAATTCGGCCGGACAGACGTTCTGTTTCTTGGGCACCGGATAGACGGCCAATGCATTTCTCCAGATCCAGAGAAGATCAAGGCCGTGCATAACTGGCCTGTCCCGACGACGGTCACGCACGTAAGACAGTTTCTGGGATTCGCTAATTACTTTCGAAGGTTCATTAACCATTTCTCGGCCATCTCCAAACCCCTGGAGGAACTGACAGGGAAACATGTGCGCTTCGAGTGGAATCAGACTCGACAGGAGGCATTTGAGCGATTGAAGTCTGCTCTGCTGGATGCACCAGTGTTGCGACTAGCAAACGTCAGTCAGGATTTCCGCGTTGAGACTGACGCAAGTGACTTTGCTGTGGCAGGAGCAAGCAGAGGACCAGTCCTGGCATCCTGTGGCTTACGTGAGCCAAAAGCTGTCTTCTGCCGAACGGAATTACACGGCCGCCGAGCGAGAAACTTTGGCTGTAGTGTACGCCCTGCAGTGCTGGCGAGTCTACCTATTTCGCCACTTTCAACTCTACACCGACAACATGGGAGTTGTCTACCTTAGGACCAAACCAAACTTAACCAAGAGAGAGGCTCGATGGATTGAATTCCTGGCCGACTATGACTACACGGTACATCACAAGCCAGGGAAGTGTAACATAGCAGACCCGTTGTCACGTCGACCAGACTTGGAACTGAATGGAATCGAGTTCTCTCTGGATGTGAATCAAGGAATTGCGAATCAGATCTCAGCAGGGTATGATAGTGACCCAGAGCTTTCGCCAGTAATCAAGCGCTTGATGGCTTGCAGCGAAGACGCCATGCATGAGCGATACGTCTGGAACAGTGTGGACCGGCGGCTGTACCTAGTAACATCGGGCGATGCTCGCCTCCGCATTCCTCGCGGTCCGGTACGGCTGCAACTGCTCAAACAGAATCATGATTGCCTGATGGCCGGCCATCCGGGGAGAGACAGGACCTACCTGAAGCTGAGCAGATACTTCTATTGGCCAGGCATGAGAAGTACTGTGAAGGACTTCGTTAAATCTTGCGACCGGTGCCAACGTGTAAAGGGTAGCCAGACCAAGGCAGGACTGTTGCAGTCCCTTCCAGTCCCCGAGCTGCCCTGGACAGACATCAGCATGGATTTCATCATGGCACTGCCGCTGACCTGCCGAGGACATAGCGCCATTCTAACCTTTGTGGACCGTCTGACGAAGTATGTGCACCTGATCCCGACGACTGTTCATGTTGACTCTAAGGAGGCAGCCCGATTGTACGTGGATCATGTGTTTGCTGCCCATGGCTTGAGCAAAACGATAGTTTGTGATCGAGATCCGCGATTCACGTCGGCGTTCTTCAAGGAGGTTTTCAGTATTCTTGGCGTGGAGCTAAAAATGAGCACGGCCAACCACCCGCAGACCGATGGCATGACTGAGCGTGTGAACCGTGTCATTGAGGATACGCTAAGAGCTTTCGTCAACCATAGGCAAAACAATTGGGATGAACTCCTATCGCTATGTGAGTTTGCGATCAACAATGCCGATCAAGCGTCAACAGGTAAAACGCCATTTTTCCTCAACCATGGATGCCATCCAGTTACTCCCTCGAGCTTATTGACGAAGCAGAAAGCTGGAGCTGGCATGGACACGAATGGTCCGCTGTCATGGATGGATGGCCGCGTAGAGGCACTACGTGAGGCACAGGATGCCATCGTGGCGGCGCAGGCCCAGCAATCATTGTATGCGGATCGAGGACGGGTGGAGGACGCCCTGAAGGAGGGGGATGAGGTGTTGGTCTTCAGGGACTTCCTGCTGACGCCCGAGGAACGAGACAGGCCTTCACACAAATTAAGGCTCAAGTGGTATGGGCCGTTCAAGGTGCAGAAGAAAGTGGCCCCGAATGCGTACAGATTAGCTCTTCCAAGAATCATTCGGACCCATCCAGTGTTCAATATTGCTGCCCTCAAGCTGTACCATGGCAATGAGATACCGGGCCGTACTCAGCCGGCACCTCCACCCCTAACCGATGCGGATGGCCATACGCGGTACATTGTCGAAAAGGTGTTGTCGCACAAGAAGAGAGGACGGCGCACGCAGTACCTAGTGAAATGGAAGGGCTACCGAGATGCCACCTGGGAGCCGGAGGAATACTTGATGGATGAAGCAGGTAACGCTATTATTCCGCTGAAAACCTACCTGGACCGTTTTTCATAAAATTGCTATTTAATTGGCAGCCACAGTTGTATTGCTAGTTTCTACGTGTTGCAATAGAAATGTAGCATTCTGCATGATTAGGATAGTGCTTCCCTGCCAGCCAGGCGTTATTTGCAGAGGACATGCACTGGATCTTGAGTTCATCAGTGTTGTTTTCGGCTACCATGCATTCCACATATCCATGCATGATCATTAGTTACCATAACTGTTCCTTCGAATTGGTACTGTTCTGACAGTTAAGAGGGGGGAATGGTGTAACAGATTCACTGTTACTACTAACACTAGGAATAGGATACACTTATCACCTGCTATTATCACGCTGCTGCTGTTAGGTGTTATGTCCATCATTGCTTGTTCATGTATATAAGAATGCATTATGGCAAGGATCATTGCTTATTCCAAGAATGACTACTGAAGTTAGTTGGACTGTTACACTGGCTCTGTGGGGGCCTCTAGTTATCCTCATAGAAGAGCAAATAAAAAAACGAACAGAACACACGCGCTGTGCGGGCGCCTCTTCACCCTCGAGGAGAGCAAATAATAAAGAACAAAATGTTGGAAGAACAGAAAATACACAACTCACATACTCATCACGTTCACAACAACACACGTACCCTCTCACCAACGAAACTCCTCACGCCGTCTACCATGTCGTCTGCCATCTCAAGGAGCGCTGCTGAGCGTCTACATCCTCACACTGCAGCCTTCACCTTCCATCCTTCTTTTTTTCTGTTTCAGTTTTTCTTCTGGGCAAAGTTTTACGTCGTGTCCGGGACCATCCATCCTTCTTTTTCCTTTCCTTTTCTTCTGGGCACAGTTATACGTCGTGTCCGGGACCACCAGTGACGACGACTGACAAGAGACGGGAGAGACGAATGATGAAGGACGAGGACGACGGACGAAACTGTGACGATAGGACGACTGGAGATGACACCGTAAACTGGGAGCGAAGGCCACGCAGGACGAATCCAGAAGTTGAAGTTTACAACAATTTCCATTACCGCTGCCACCAATGTTGTAACTCGCTTTTCTCTACCTGCTCCCAGTCCCGTGCCATCTCCACACTTATACAAAGGGACGACGATAACTACATTTAGGAAGACTGTTTATTACAAGACGACGACGGAAACACAACTAGACATGACGAACTCAAGACGAAGACATGATGAACTCAAGACGAAGACTGCTTTTAACACCATAGCAACATGCGCATGCACCAACATGACGTACACACGACCTACACAAAATAACGTACTACAACACCTCTCCCTTTCCTAATAGTAATACCAGACACTCAAACTGTTCATATCGATAGTAAAACTAATGTTACTTGTCATGACGGAGAAGAGAGAGAAAGGCAAGAAACACGTGGGCATGCGCGCAGCTTACAAGGCCAGAGATTCGTCACGTGGACAGGAGCAGGAAATACGAAACACAAAATGTAAGAAATAATAAGTAATCACTGGCCTATACTACACGAATACTCCAACTCTTCAGTTGATGCGGTCGGGCGCTCAGCCATTATCCTGCCCGCTGTTGGCTTTGTCCGGCCTGCAGCTTCTTGTGGCGCCTCGTGTCTGGCCAGTCCACATGGGATAAGCCTGTCTCTCCTGAAGTACAGTGGTTCCTCCCTTAACTGTCCGATCGCTGTGTGCGAGAGGATCCTGCTCATAGTACGTGGCATTCTTCCTCAACTGGAAGAGGATTGCGATGCCTCTGATGTTGCTATTGGTGTTGTTTTGGAGTGTGATGGTTCTGTTCTGGAAGATCGGTTTTGGCTCCTGCCAAAGGACGACCGGCGTCATATCAATCTTGCTGAGTTGAACGCTGCCTTAAAAGGCCTCGAGCTGGCTATTGATTGGAATGTCTCTTCTGTTGTGCTCAAGACAGACTCTAAGACTGCCTTTGGTTTGTTCCAGGCTGTGTTGCGCAATACTGAACGGGTGCGAGTTAGTGGTTTGCAATATGTCTTGGTTCAACGTCGTCTGCAGATCTTTACAGATTTGATTGAGGCATCCGGTATTTCGGTCACAGTGGAATGGGTGCCAAGTGCTGAGAATCATGCTGATGTATTGACTCGTGTTCCGCAGCCGTGGGTTGCTCATGCTAAGAAGTTGTGTTCTTCTGGTGATGTCGCTGCTTCTGCCCCCTCTTCTACACTTTCACATCCATTGGAGTTTGAAGTGTTGAAGTCTGGTCAAGCTACTGATGATGCTATCCAGAGCGTTGATCGCGATTTGTCTCGTGACGCCTCTGTTTCTGATCCGTCTTTCTGCAAGTTTCGTAAGCAATTGTATGTTATTGATGGTCTATTATGTCGTACTTGGCGTTACCCCGTCGATGGTGAGGTACTGGTTCCTGTTGCACCGCAATCCACCGTTCCCGCTTTAATTACTGCTGCTCATGCCAATACAGGTCATGGCAATTGGGAAACTATGTGGCGTTCTCTGTGTCAGTCTTGTTACTTTCAAGGTATGTCTTCGCTATGCCAGGCCTATGTGCGTGATTGTCAGGTCTGCCAGGCTGCCAATCCCCGCAGTGGTCCTCCTGCTCCTGCTGTTCAGAATGACGTTCCTGTCAAGCCGTGGGACACTGTCCAGATCGATACACTGGAGCTCGGTGTCAACCAGACCGGTCAGTACCATTGCGTGTTAGTGATTGTCGATATGTTTTCCCGCTGGGTCGAGGTGGTACCCTTGCGGCGTCATGATGGTCGCTCTGTTGCTGAGGAATTTTGCGTCTCTGTTTGAAGTTTGGTCCGCCGCGTGTGGTGCGTTGTGACAATGGTCATGAGTTCCGCAATGCTATTGTGTCTTCTTTGTTGGATGTTTTTGGTGTTTGCATTCGTACTGGTGCGGTCCGTCACCCTCAGTCACAGGGTGGCGCCGAGAGATTCAATCATACTATTCTCACTCTTATTCGCAAGGTGTTGGATACTGCTGCCGATTGGCTAGCTGAGCTAGAGATTCTCCTCTTCTTCTACCGTACTCGTCCGAATAGTGAATTGAAGATTTCTCCCATGCGTGCTATGTTTGGCTGGGAGCCCCGTGCCCTATTTGTGGACGGTATACCATCTACTCGTTCGTCCTCTCTTTGGGTTGATGGCGTGTGTGATAAGGCTGCTCTAGTTCACGACTTTTTGACGGCGGTTGTTGCGGAGCACGCCCCTGCCCCTGTTGTTGAGTCGCCTTCTTGTCCGTATGTTGTTGGTGATCGTGTTCTTTTGCGTAACCCTGATCGTCGCCAGAAAAGTCAGCCCCCGTTCGATTCTGGTTGGTCAGTTAAATATGTTATTGGTCCTGCCAGTGTTGTGATTTGCCGTGTGCATCCCGAGTCAGGTCGTCGTCAGGAAAAGGTGGTCAATGTCGAGCTCTTGAAGCGTGATGTTGGTTTGGTTGTTCCTGATATGCCGTGTGCCCCTCTAGTGCCCCTGCCTGATGTTGACGATGTTCGCGTTGATGGTCCTCGTGATGATGGTGATGATGATGGTTGGATTTGCTTGGACCTCCCCCCCCCATCTGATTGTCGGGTTGGTGGTCATTCATTACGTCTCTGTGGTTCTCTGCAGCCCCCTGCTCGCTATCGCTAGGCATCTTTCTTCCCTGCTGTATGTCATTGCATGTATGCCCCATCCAATGTTATCAGGTGGAGGGGTGAAAGGGAACTATGGTCTTCGAATACTTATGATAACATTGTGTATGCATTTACAATTATTGTTCACGATTTGCTAGAGTTACCTACGCGGTTTGTTATGTGTTCGCTCAGTGAAGTCCCTCTGCAGAATAACTCTAGGACGTGTCACTATCTGACAAGGTTTACTGTCACCCCACCCCGTATCGGGTGCAAGCACCCACTGACAGATCAAACACTTTTCTTTCCTCATTTTTGATCTTTCTGTCTTCGTCCTGCTCATTACTGGTTGTCGTTCGAATTTCTGATTTATTTATTCATTTTGCTTCTGCATTTCCTGCATTTGTTTTGCACCACTTTTTCCATGGATACACGGGCTGTGCGCAGCAGTGCACCTTTCTGGGGAGACTGGTATCGTTTTAGGTTGCGTCCCACTACCCGTATTTGTTGCGTGTAGTACGCTGGTCTCGTTTGTGCTGCACTTGTACGTGCACGTTTTGCCAGGGACAGCGGTTTTGCATTTGCTCTTCTTGGCGCAGCCAGTTCTCTCGGTGCTTCTCTCTCATTTCTCTCTCCTTTCAACCATGGATAATTTGTTCCTTATCTGAAAAGGCTGTGATCTTTTGGGTGACGGTGTGCACGGGGTGCATGACTGAGTGCCTGGGAAGGTTTAGATAACATAACTCACCCAGTGCAGCACCTACGAGGCAGGTGAGAATATTCTGGAAGCCGTCCATCGGTGCAAGGATCTGCCGTTAAAGAGTCGTGTCCCTATTGCCTTGGACAGTGGTGGACCCGACTGCATTGCTGTGGAAGTGAAGTACCACTTTACTTGTTACCATGACTTTGTTCGGGATAGCCGCAAGTCATGTGAGCCCCAGCCATCGACCTACCAACTCACGTTCAAGGAGCTGGCGTCAGAGATGTTCGAACAACTCACTGATTTCAATAATAATAATACGAGGTATGACAAACAGTCCACCAACGTAACCAGATCTTATACAGTCAGCAAATGCGACTAAATGGCACAAAGCTGACAAAGAGTACTGAGACATTCGGCGACCCGACACCTAGCTTGACAACCTTCCAACTTGGAAGGCTCAGGTTCGGAAAGGTCCAAGAGGGGAAGGAAAGCGCAACGAAGAAGAGCATGAGCTACGCATCACGGCAACAAAGAATGCCGAAAGTTACTGGATGATGACGAAACTAGTAAGACTATTGGACAGACCAGCCTTACCACAACTCGACGACGCAAAGCAACAGACCACCCAACTTGGACCCAACTCTTGGACCTTTCCGAAACTGAGCCTTCCAAGTTGGAAGGTTGTTGGTTTGCGCCTTGGAGAAGTGTTGGAGCTAGGTGTCGGGTCGCCGAATGTCTCAGTACTCCTTGTCAGTTTTGTGCCATTTTGTCGCACTTGCTGACTCTACAAGATCTGGTTACGTTGGTGGACAGTTTGTCATAACTCGTAACATTTTGTCCTTTTCTTTCTTCATCATAACTATAATTAGCTCACCATCCGAGTTCAAATTTGCACACCTGATGAGCCGTCATGACCTATACGGCGAAACGTACGTCGTGTGGAACTACTTGTTATTGTACATAACTAGTCTATCATACATGATAGTGGAGTTCAGTAGGATGTTGGCGTTTCGGTTTGTCACAATTCGTCTTCGCTTAGCGTCCCCTTCTATGTTTATAACATAAACTTGAGCCTCCCAATTTGGGTGGTCTGTTGCTTTGCGTCGTCGAGTTGTAGTAAGGCCGGTCTATCCAATAGTCTTACTAGTTTCGTCATCATCCAGTAACTTTCGGCATTCTTTGTTGCCGTGATGCGTAGCTCATGCTCTTCTTCGTTGTGCTTTCCTTTCCAAACCTGAGCCTTCCAACTTGGAAGGTTGTTCGTTTGCGCCTTGGAGAAGCGTTGGAGCTAGGTGTCGGGTCGCCGAATGTCTCAGTACTCCTTGTCAGTTTTGAGCCATTTTGTCGCACTCGCTGACTGTATTAGATCTGGTTACGTTGGTGGACAGTTTGTCATAACTCGTAACCTTTTTGTCCTTTTCCTTCCTTCTTCTTAATAATAATAATAATAACAATATAACGTAGCCTGTAAAATGTCCATGTCCAGTATTTATAATATAAATAATCTGCTGCAATTTATAGATTCTCACATGCGAGCAACCTGGGCCTCAGCAACAACCAGCTCAGCAGACTCCGGATGCCGAACCGATCGCTCACGGAAAATAACCCATGAACCCCGCAAACACATGATGCATGATCGCAACAGGGCAAATGATAGACGTCATCTGATGTAAGATATTATGTGAGAGTACTGCTCCTTCCTCATTTCCGCTCTCAATAACGCGATTCGGCGATAGAGTGATGTCGCCGCTCTTCCCATGCCACAACTTGCTGACAGCACAACAGGCATGAACGTTGCATGCTCCACCTCTCTCACTCTCTCTTCATAGCATCGTCGCTTTTCTTTTTCATGGCGCCGATAGACAGTGGTGTGTGTTGCAGATCGATTTGAGCGTGCATGAGGATTAAAAACCCGTATATCAAGTAGAGTACGCTCAAAACGACTGCCTCACAAACCACTGACCGCTACATCAAGCCGCGCATGCTCCTCCACAATAGCAGACCGGTATCTCATTCTCTCTCCAGTGAGTGGCTACAGCAGTGGCTCGATGGAGACATTGTGACAGGTCTCTTGAAGGAGAGAGGCTGTCACATCCTGGATCTTATTATGGCGGTTAATGGTAAAACCACCAAGGGGACATGACAAGGCATGGTCAATACCATTGTCCCGTCCACAAGAGCAATGAGTTGGTAACCTCGGCGGCATCCAACCATAACGGAGGCACAAGCCGTCCATGAACTCAGCTTTGCTCAGTGAAAAGCCATACTTTTTCAATGGACGGCAAGTCAGCCAACTCGAGGCGCCAGGTTCACGGGCGAGGACAATGGTGTGCCGCAAGGCGTCCGACGCATCATAGCTGATATGTCGTACCAACTCCGCCTGGCTATGACGCACTTCCTTCTTCCTCTTTGCCTTTTCCCGCTGGATGCCAATCAGAGAATTCCCAATATCATAAAACACGATCCACGATACCCCAGGAGAGAGATGCTGTGATGGCGACAGTCGACTCATACTGGGAGCACAAAGTCATCGGGCTGACCCGGGCAGGCCCAGGCCACCCAAACGACAGGGCATTCCGAGTAATTCCCTCAACACTGTGCCAGGCGGTGGCCGACCCGTCATTGCTGGTATAAGCTTCGTGCTTATCACGTCCTCCAGTGGCTGGAACTGGGACGAAGAAATAGACTGAACGCGGCATAGGAAAGCCCTGCGACTTCTCAAGCCCGAGACATATGCATAATATGCTGCCTGGGGCTGCGAGCGAGCGAAATCAGCCAATTGAGTTAGCTCAGCCCACTCCTGGACCTTAGTCGATACAAAGTTCTCGTTGAAGTCAGCTGAGCCGATGGCTGCCCCCAGGTACCGAGCTCCATTACACGTAATGACGACACTGGTGTCGTTGAACAGCTCAACTGCCTCAAGATAGCAACGCTCCTTCACCACCAGAATCGATTTTGATGCATTTGGGAAATATCCATAAGCTGGGTCATCACTTGCCAAGATGTCCCACCAACGACGAAGCCTACGCAACACACTCGCCGCTGCCGAGTCATCTGCAAACCAAGACTGGATATTCCCGGCTTGTTTTGCTTTGTGCACGAGAGGCATCATGCCAATATCATACATATACATTACCAGAGGGTCTCCCTGGGTCGTCTCCTCCTCCGACAAGATGCAATCACCGTCGACATATAGGCATGCAGGCATTGTAATAGTTTTACCTTGACACTTCTTGCTTGTCTTATGGTAACACCTTGTGTTCCTACTATTCTCACTCCTGCGGTTCTCGCCTTTCTTTTGCTTTATAACCTCTGGTTTGAACATCATTCGGGGAATTCTCCAATCAATCAAGTCTATACTGTTACACTGGTAGCTTGAGGATGGTTGAGATCATCGTTTGCCCTTTGACGTGCCTTGTGCTCCTGGCCGCTACTGCTCCACTATACGCCGCTTTCCGTGAGATCCGCCGCGCTCGGGACAACGTGGCTGCTACAGTTGGACGACATGAATTACCTGCTACATCAAGCTCAAGTCCTCCGGATCTAGCCTCGTGTCGATCGCGTTCTCTCTCCCAGACAAGCCCGAGCGTCAAACGCGTTACCAGAGAACCGAATGTTTTCCATGGCAACCCTTCCGAGTTCAAAGAGTGGGTATTTACGGTCGAGTTAGCCTTGAAGTGCTCACCTCAAGGTAACCACCACCACACTCCATCATTCACCCCAGTGTCTGGAGATATGTGGATTTTGTAGAAAAAAAAAAAAAAAACCCGGAGAGCCAAGTTAACTTTGCGGCTAGCTACCTCGCTGGGAATGCGCGTCTTTGGCTAATTTCTACCATGGAAGCAGGTGAGCAATTTTCGGATTGGCATTCTTTGAAAAGCGCCCTAGCGCGAGTGTATGGCCCGCACTATGACGGGGAAAGAGTGCGGTTGGATATGTTCTCTATCCAACAGCGTGGGTCAATTGAATCCTACGTAACGGTGTTTTCTCGGCTAAATTTACAGGTGCCCGAACTTGACGAACTCTCCAGAGCCTTGCTATTTGTCAACGGCCTGCACGGTAACATGCGGACCTTGGTAGTGAAGGAACACCCCACTACACTGTCAGCCGCCGTTCAGTCTGTTTCAGAAGAGACAGACCAGCACACGAGAACAGAAATGCACACTCTTTCACTAGAGGATATGGTGGTGTCGCCGTGCTTGTCCGGACTGATGCTTTTCAACATATTCTCCACAGACCCGACCTGCAGCGTCAGGGCTGTGAGTCTGCCTGGGTGGAAGTTAAGTCTCAATGCACCCCTAACCCTATTCTTGTATGTTGCATGTATCGACCCCCTTCCCAATCGGCGGAACAATTGTCCTTCTTCTCGGATATGCTGGTCGATGCTATACAGTCCTCTTGCTATGACGAGTGTGACTTCTTCCTGACGGGGGATTTTAATGCCAAACATAATGATTGGTGCTCTTCTGACTCCACCTCTACAGCCGGTACCAACCTACAGACAGTTTTTTCAATGCTTGGGCTCCAACAACTAGTGAGTTTCCCAACATACACTTCATCAGCGGGTGCCAACTCATGTCTTGACTTGTTGGTAACCAACAAACCCCGACATGTCCTCTTAGTCGACCACGCAGCTCCTCTTGGCACATCTGATCATCTGCAGGTTGTTTGTACGCTCAACTATGCATCGTGCTCGACACCACAAGCGACTGCTAAATCGTCCCTCCATCCCCAGGCTCAGTACAGGTATAAACAAGTGCCTACCCGTGTCTGGCAGGTTGTGAATGAAGACTTGTCTAGGTTGGACTTGTCATTACTTCATCGGCATTCTGATGTTGATGATGCCATTGTCCTGTTTGATGCTTTACTACAGTCAGCAATCCATCGTCATCTGTTGCCTTACAAAGTTATTCCGCGGACAGGAGACTACATTAGGCCTCGTCCTACTATGCGTGATGCATCCCGACCCTGGATCACTCCGGACCTCAAGTGTGCTGTGAAACTGAAGCGAGATTTGTATAGCATTTATAGGAAGTATCCAACCAGTGAAAACTTCATTGCCTTTAAGCGCAAGCGTAACGAAGTGAAATGTTTGTCACGTACCCTCCATCGTCGGTATGTACAGTCGGTTCATGCCACCCTGTCTTCCCATGATCGCCCTAGTCTCCATCAATGTCTCCGCCATCTCCGTAAGAACTGTAGTCGGGAGCCGATCCGATCAATGACAGCTTCAGACGGCACGGTAGCAACAGATCCCGCAGACATAGCAGACATATTAAACACGCAGTTTACGTCGTTTGGACTTCCTGACGACCCTACGCGGCCTATACCACCACTCACCCCTTCACCCTCAATACCGGCGTCCCTCCTATCATTGTCGACTGGTACAGCCCAAGTGAGGAAATATCTCCGTAATCTGAAAACTGGAAAGTCCCCTGGTCAAGACGGAATTACCAACGAAGTTTGGAGAGCTCTTGCTCCGTCTGTTGCCTATCCTGTGTCAATTATCTTGAATATGTCATTTCGCGAAGGGAAATTCCCAGCCATGTGGAAAACTGCGGTAGTCGTGGCCACCTACAAAAATAGAGGACCACGCACCACCCCCAGCAACTATCGCCCTATCTCATTGCTCTCTACTTTAAAAGTGTGCGAACGTGTTGTATATGACATCATTTATGATCATGTTCGCATTTCACTTTCGCCAGCACAGTCGGGCTTTTGTCGGGGTGACTCCACCAGGTACCAGGTTACCCGCCTCGTGCAAGACATCCACACCTCCCGGAACGCCCGTAACCATGTTGGTTTAGTTTTCTTCGATCTCGCAAAGGCCTTCGACACTGTTTGGCACAGGGGTCTCTTAGCTAAGCTGCGAACAGTATATCGCATTGATGGCAAGGCTATCGGCTGGCTCTCATCGTATCTCTCTAACCGACATCAGCTTGTACGCCTCTCAACTGTGTTATCGGAGCCTTTACCCGTTACTTCTGGAGTCCCCCAGGGTTCAATCCTTGGGCCACTGCTATTTCTCCTGTATATTAATGACCTCCCCGATATTGCCCCTGGTGTCAGCCTTTTCGCTGACGACACAGCTCTGCTTTGCTCCAATGCTTGCCCTATACGACTGCACGAAGCCATGCAAGATAGCATTGGGAAAGTGATAACCTGGATGCATGATTGGAAGTTGCAGCCAAACGTTGATAAAACGGCAGCTATGTACATTTCCCCTTCTCCCCCTTCCCTGCCACTTTGTTTTCCTTCTTCAAGTGTTGCTATTCGTATTGTTGAAGAGCATAAGCATCTTGGCGTTATTCTTGACTCTAAATTGTCGTGGTCACCCCATGTCCAGTATGTCTGCAAGCGCACAAGCTCCGTCCTTGGGGCTCTTCAAGCCCACTGTAGACATCTTCCTCTTTCTTGCAAATGCTTGTTTTATCGTTGCTATATATTGCCCTTACTTGCCTACTGTGATACTGCTTGGTCTGGCATAACTACTACGGTGTTGAACAAGCTAGAAACCCATAACCGCATGCTCCTTAAAATCTTATTTAGCAAAGATCGTCGCTTTCCCTCCGCTAGTCTTTACGAAATTGCCAATATCAGTTCCCTTTCCACTCGACATAAGTACCACCTCTGTGTTCTCATACATAAAATATTACTAAATAAAATACCCTTGCATATGCAGGCTTATAATTGGTTCTCCGAAACACGGAATACCCGGAACTCACTCAGTCTCCCACGCGCTGCCTCCACCCTATTCACTAGATCCCCGATCTTTGCTGGCTATGTGTTTTGGGCAACATTACCAACGCAGGCCAAGACCAGCACGTCGATGGATAATTTTGTTGCTAAAATCTCTGCTCAATTATAGATTTCATGTATATTCTGCTGGTTTGTCTCCTCCTTTGCCTTCTTTGCCTCTTATTTGTATTCTTTTATCTGTTTTACTGCTGTGGTTGGCTTTCACCCTTGTCTCAGTTTTACTGGCCGTCATCATGATGTGCCATGAGATAATGATATAAATACAAATACAAATACAGTACAGTCAGCGCTAGCAGTCGCCTCAGACAGCCGATTTCAGCGCAGACCACCACTGGCGACCGCGCCGGGATTCGCACCACCATCAGGTAGCAGAAAGCTAACAAAACTAAGCCCCGAGGAACGTGAGACATTACGAGCCCAGGGGGGCTGCTTCGCATGTCGTCGACCAGGCCATATGGCCCAGAATTGCCCGCAGCATCGAGATCACCCAAACGGTGGACGTCAGTAAGGCCGATGCGATTACTGACGCAGCAAGAAAAGGCATCACCTGCGTGTAGTGTGTGCTCCGTCTCTACCCGTAACCGATTCAGTAGCCTCGCTGTGGAGGATGTTGACGATGATGCTAAATGCTCCGAAGCCAATTTCAAGCGAGATGTTACACCAACTATTGAGGCCCAGGTTACCAGCGTCAATGTGGAAACGGAACAAGAGCTCCTGCGTGTAGAAGGCAAAATCAACGGTCGTCGCGCGCTTATGTTAATAGATTCGGGCTCGACCCATGATTTCATTGCCGAACAGTTTGCCAGGAGAGTTAACCTGCCAACCGAAATTGGCTCGGAAAACCTGAATGTCACGCTGGCTGATGGAGCATCAAGCTCGTTTCCCATGGAGACGACCCATGAATTGAAGGTTATCGTAGGCGACTTCAGTGATAACCAAACCTTCACGGTGTTCCCCCTTCATCGCTATGACGTTATATTGGGGAAACCTTGGTGAACGCGTAACAATCCAGACATAAACTTCCGGACGAATGAAGTCAGGATGAACTCGAATGGTTTGCCTTGTGCGTCGCCCAGTCAAAGCGAACCGACCGCTCCTGTGGAGGCGATGTTCATATCTGGTCGTCAGGCTAGGCATGCTCTCTATTGTGGAGACGAAGGTGTTCTGGCGTGGGTCAGCGTAGAAGACGGCATTGGCAAGGAACCTCCCGACAAATCCACTCAGAACGAGCACCCAGATCTCAAGGCCATGTTCCGTGACTATGACGATCTTTTCCCGGATGATCTGCCAGCTAGACTCCCACCAGAGAGGTCTGTAGACCACGAAATCCGCCTGGAGGAAGGCTCATCACCCCCATCGCGACCTGCCTATCGCCTGCCCAGGCCAGAAATGGAGGAATTGAAGAAACAGCTCACAGAACTCTTGAAAAAGGGTTTCGTAGAACCAAGTAAGTCCCCCTTTGGTGCACCGGTGTTTTTTGTCAAGAAAGCTAATGGTTCGTTACGCATGGTCTGCGATTGGAGGGAGCTAAACAAGATAACTGTTAAGAACAAGGCGTGCTTGCCCAATGTGGATGATTTATTCGATACCGTACAGGGCGCTAGGTACTTCACGAAACTAGACCTCCGATCAGGGTATAATCAGATTCGCATTCAAGCTGAGGACGTGCCCAAAACCGCGATTAACACTCCCTTTGGGCATTACCAATTTAGGGTCATGGGATTTGGTCTCACCAATGCACAGGCAACATTTCAATCCATGATGAATACGATTCTTCAACCATATCTGAGGGAGTTCGTAGTCGTGTTCCTAGATGACATACTCATCTTCAGCAAAACGTGGTCGGAGCATATGCAGCATGTCCGGTCGGTATTGAGCGTGCTCCGGGACAACCAGTTATTTTGCAAACGGTCAAAATGTGAATTTGGCGTGGAGAGTGTGCGGTTCCTGGGACATTGCATCGATGGACTGCACATCGCCCCTGACCCAGCCAAGATTGCCGCAGTAAAGGTCTGGCCCGCTCCGACTTCCGTCACAGAGGTGAGGCAATTTCTTGGATTTACGAATTATTTTCGGCGATTCATAGATCAATACTCATCGCTCTCTAAGAACTTAGAGGAGATAACGGGAAAACATGCACGATTCGAGTGGAACAGCTCTCGGCAACATGCCTTTTAATCGCTAAAGCATGCCTTGTTGAATGCGCCCCTATTGCGGCTGGCTGATGTGAACCGACCATTCAGAGTGGTAACAGATGCAAGCGATTTCGCCTTGGGATGTGTTCTTCTCCAAGAACTAGAGGAAGATGCCTGGCATCCAGTGGCTTATGCTAGCCGAAAATTGTCTGCTGCTGAACAGAATTATACAGCTACAGAAAGAGAAACATTGGCCGTAGTGTTTGCGCTAAAGACCTGGCGCATCTACCTCTTTCAACACTTTAAGGTTATTACAGACAACATGGCGATAGTTTATCTGAAAACAAAACCAAGCACTACAAAGACTATTCCTGACTTTTGTGTCTAGGCTAACCACATCTATGATAGTTTTAATAGTTTGTGTATATGTCAGTTATAGTAGTCCGCAATGCTGCTTTTCTAATTCTCATTATGATTAGCATGCAATGTATTACCCGAAGTACTTAATTTACTTCTTTTGTACTCTATAATCTAATGTATCTTCTACATCTTCTCCCTTACGAACATACTTTCTCATTTTCCATACTTACTTAGGAGACTCCCTTCGATAGGCATCTATTTGCCTCTGGAGGATCCGTGAAATAAAAATCAAAATCAAAATCAAAGAGAGAGGCGCGATGGGTTGAATTCCTAGCTGACTATGACTACACAGTCCGTCACAGACCCGGCAGAGAGAACCCTGCAGATCCCCTTTCGCGTCGCCCAGATCTCCATGAGAGTAACCTCGTGGAGAATGCAGTACCACGTTTGAATGCTATTGAGTATGCTTTAGCAATGAATGATGACGTGTCCAATACAATATCAGATGCCTACCAGAGAGACAAAAAGCTAACTCGCATCATAGAAAGATTGAAGCATTCTCTCCGAGATAATTTGCATGATCGCTATTATTGGGACGAATCCAATGATCGCTTGTACCTCAAGGCATCCCCCAATAACCGGTTGTGCATACCACAGTGCGGTGTCCGGTTAAAGCTCATTCAAGAACACCATGAGTGTGCAACGGCTGGCCACCCGGGTCGTGATCGAACGTACTTCCGCCTAGCACGTTTTTTCTACTGGCCCCGAATGGGTCTCGATATCAAGAGATTTGTCAAAACCTGTGATCTCTGCCAGCGAACGAAGGGAGGTCAGCCATGAACAGGGCTTCTCCAGTCACTTCCAATACCTAATAGTCCTTGGCAGGAGATCTCAATGGATTTTATTGTTGGATTGCCCCTTACTTCTCGTGGCTTCGACGCAATTTACACCTTTGTGGACCGACTTACGAAATGCGTACATCTTGTTCCAACAAACTCGAAGATTGATGCTAAGGGCAGCGCTCAGCTGTACATTCAAAACGTGTTTCGTCTGCACGGGCTGAGCTCGACCATTGTTTCCGATCGCGATCCACGATTCACTGCAGCTTTTTTCAAAGAAGTATTCTCTCAGCTAGGAACTAAATTGGCATTCAGCACTGCTAACCACCCTCAAACGGATGGTTAACCGGCAAGTGGGAGATGTTCTAGGAGCATTTGTGAACTTGAGACAGGACAATTATTGGGATTCGCTTCTAACACTCTGCGAGTTTGCAATAAATAGTTCACAACAGTCATCTGTAGCTAATACACCGTTCTATCTGAACTATGGGTTTGACCCGAAGTCCCCGCCCGAATTCATTCTTACGGGAGGGGAAAGGATTGATTCGGTCGATTGGCTTCATGAGCAGGAAGCCGCACTAAGGATAGCTCGAGATGCAATGCTCGACGCCCAGGCAAGGCAAGCTCTATACGCAGACCAGACGAAAACGCCCAGTGATTTGAAGGTTGGTGATAGCGTTCTTGTCTACAGAGACTTTCTACTGACCCCGGAAGCTCGTGGCCAGCCCTCTCGGAAGTTGCAACCCAAGTGGTTTGGTCCGTATCGTATCCAGGCTAAGATTGGAGCGAATGCTTTTCGCTTGGAACTACCCCGTGAACTTCGCTGCCATCCCGTGCTTAATGTCACTGCTCTTAAACGCTACAAAGAGAACACGATTCCTGGAAGACACCAACCCCCGCCTCCGCCCTTCACAGATCTAGATGGACACACACGCTATGTTGTCGAAGCCGTTTTGAATCACCGACACCGCAGTGGTGAGCAACACTTCCGGGTGCATTGGAAGGGTTACCCCAGCAGCGAAGCTACTTGGGAGCCCGCTGGCGACCTATGTGATGAGTCTGGTCGGAATATTAAACCGCTGCAGAACTATCTAGCCTCACAACGACAGCAGCCTTGATCTAACTGGGCTGAGCCATATGCATCTCTTACTGAGATAGTTAATAATATGTTATAGACTGATATAGTTTTGCGTCATCTCCTTGTGAGAGTGATGAAGTTGAGTTGGATTACACTTCAATGTGGTTATGTATGTGCATGAGTGATTATTTAATATTCCCCTTTCCACAATTGCATCTCCTAACTGGATTGTGTTATCTAATAGAACCTTGGGCTTCCTATGGGGCCGGGAGAGTGTAATAGTTATACCTTGACACTTCTTGCTTGTCTTATGGTAACACTTTGTGTTCCTACTATTCTCACTCCTGCGTTTCTCGCCTTTCTTTTGCTTTATAACCTCTGGTTTGAACATCATTCGGGGAATTCTCCAATCAATCAAGTCTATACTGTTACAGGCATGCTGTAGGTGTTAATTAAAATAGTGGCCAGAGGCAGGCAAAGATGTCGAACATTCCGAAGGCAGACGTTGCGATTCAGGCGATTGAAAGCATTTGTCGCGTCTGCCATCAGAATTCCATCAGTCTCTTCAGGCACAAACACCTCCTGCATAGCATGAATGCTCGCCTCCACCTCGCAGTCCTGACCGGCACACAGCTGGGAGCAGCCAACAACCTGCTGAACCGCAGGGCCAACAATGGACACAATTGCTTTCCCCACAATGCGACCAACAACCTCGCCGATGCCAATTGGTCTGACACCGGGCCGCTTGTCCAAGGCAGCAAGCGACATGCAGTGAACGCCATCAATGCAACAGCATCAATATGCTCAGTGTCCACTCTCCTGGCACAAGAAGCAAGCGCATCACACAACTCATCCGAAGCGTCTGTGAAACTGGACCACATATGACGCCAGGCCTCAGGATCCACACCGCTGGGCCCCGCTGCGCCCTGTGTGCCCAGCGCTGCCTGCAGGGTAGCACGGCGCCCCAGCAAAGCAAAATAGATGGGATGCGGAGGAGGGGGCAGTTGTCCCGGTATCAGAGCCTCGTCGCAACCGGGTTCAGCCTCAGGATGCTTCTGCTTCAATATATCGATTACTGGAACACCGTCGATTTCATCACGGATCCTGTGCACTCCACGACCACGATCAGCACCAAGGCAGCGCAGAGCAGCCGATAGCCTCTCAGATGCGACACAATCCGCAAACTCTCATGCAGGATTATCAGGACGACCTCGGCCCCTTGTACTGGACTTCTCTCGGAGATTGTGGATAGTCTCTTTTTCCAACAACAATTCATTAATCTGACCATGAAACCACTGGTCCAAACACCTGTCCAGGAGCTTGGCATGAGCAGGAGGATCACTGCGCGGAACCTGCAGCAACAGCATCTGAAATACTGCTGCCACCATCAACGCGCTGTCAGCGTATGATCCTGCATCTCCAAAACAGTTGAAATAAGTAGATAGAGTTGTTATAAATCTCCGGCCATCATTTTCGCAAGGCACTTGAAATGCATTCGAAGCAAGATGCACACACTTGTCTTATGCTGTGGAAAGAGCCGTCTAGTCTCAGATGCCGTCAAATTCCCTAGACAAATGTTTCACGAGGGGCTGTCACATGGCCGCAGTCATCCACACCAGGTACTGCTGTGGTCGACAAGGGTCAATCCTGAACATGTTCCTCTGGAGAAGACTCCGCCAATGGCTGAGCATAATGAACCGCACCACCGTCACGCGATCGATGCACATGACGAAGCAGCACAAACGCCATGGACAGCATCAAGCTCGTTACTGTCAGGAACTGATGCGACAGGGATGCTGGCATGCAAAGGTCCAGCCACGGAACTGCAATGAGAAACAACAGCCACTGGCACTGTTGAAAGGTCATCACCCACATGTGCAAAGTCATCAGCAGCCGCCATCCGAAGAAAAGCATTATGGGCATGGTTCGAGTAACCCCGTTTGGTATTGCGAATTCAAATAAAAAACAACAACAACCTCCACCGCCGGCATTGGACGATACCACGTGGTTCACTGGAAACAGAGGACCCACATCGCCGTCCCGCAAGATAAACGAGATGTTGTGAGGATCTCGACATTACTCACTCACGCCAGGTTTGCAATCCAAACAAGCCCGACCATCACGTTTACATTTGCATTGCCGGCACTGATCACCTGTCTGAGTACACCGGCAACAGGCGGCTCCGCCCTATATCTTCTGGCTCTTCATACTCCTTCTGCTCACCAGCTGACAACGGCTGGAAACACAAACTCGCAGGATTTTCACCAGTTGTCGTTATCCGTTGATGCACTGGAAGCACTGTTAGACCGTCCGTGTTCACATCATCCATTGTCACATGAGCAGGTCAATTTTGCAGTAGCAAGGATCCATGATGACTCCTACGAGCGGATAAGTACCCCCCACCATCATCTGCGCCAGGAGCAACTCGCCGTATATATGGGGGAGATGCGTACGGCGGAGCCTCTGGCAAAGAGTCCACCGCACCGCCAGGCGTCACCAGGACAGCTCTTTGGTGAAGCTCAGTATTCCCGTAATTCCGACAGGCGCCTTCCCTTCCAGGATGACAATTATGGCAAAATCTTCCTGAAGATGCACACATACACTCAGGCTCACTACATTATTATTCCCCAGGTTCGAGTCCTGGTGGGTCTGGCGTTTTTTTTTCTCTTTTCAGGCAGTTCACTTCCCCGACTGATCCTTTGAATATGAAGTTCTCCCAATCCTTTCCAAATTTAATCACTTTCTTTCACCTCTGGTAGTTTCCAGAAACTGACCGTGGTTGGTCCCCTGGGGGAGGGAAAAAGACCCAAGTGCCATCAGTATGTGTGGCACGTGTTGTGAGCTGCCTTTGGAGTGAAAAACTTGTCAGCGCCTTCTGGGTTCAGCCTGGTCCCATAGCTCAGTGGTTAGAGCATTGCTCATGACAAGCAGGGTCCCAGGTTCGAGTCCTGGTGGGTCTGGCGTTTTTTTTTCTCTTTTCAGGCAGTTCACTTCCCCGACTGATCCTTTGAATATGAAGTTCTCCCAATCCTTTCCAAATTATTATTATTATTATTATTATTATTTATTCACAATCACGTGGCACTAGCCAATGAAATGGTGATGTGGGCGATAGCCAGCCATGGCGGTAATACAGCTAGAGGGGGGAAAGAAAAAGAATGAAAGGGGAACTGAAAAGCAAAAGAAGCTAGGGCAGGGCTGGATATCAACTAGTATGTTGCATTCTGCAGTAGCTGTGTGAATGTATTGTAACATTGGCAGGATTTTAGATGTTGTGGGAGGAGAGACCAATGCATACTCCAGCTTCACCAGCACAGAAGCAGCATGAGTCCGCATGCCGCCCAGTAGACTCCATATCACCAGCCCCACCACCGGAGGACGACGTCAGTCAATGCTCGCATGTGAACGTCGGCCCGAAACGCCAGCACACCAGAACGAGCAGATCCGCCACACCATCCGACGAAGAGACTCTGCATGCTCATCCCACGCACAGCCGGACTTTGAACTGCACTGTCAGCTACGCACGTCACGTGCCAACATTTACTGAGACTAGTCTGTATCCCAAGGCAGCGAGTCACCCTGGTAGCGAGTCAGCAAGCAACGTACTGGCAAACCACAGGCACCACAAACCCGAAGCCAAAGCAACAGGAATGGAAAACCTGCTAGCAGGAGTACGCACGGCGCACCTGGTTGCCGATTAGAAGCTATAACCTAGGGAAATCTCCCCAAAACGAACGAGAATCCGCCACATCCACTAGGCACCATTCAGTAATAGTCCGTTGTCAAAATCCTGGATTTCCTACGAAAGAAAATTCCATTCAAAGTCAAGAGCACTGATTCCGCTACGATATGTGTAACCTCAGCACTGCAAAAAAATTCGCTGATGACAGGAAAGTGGCAGCACTCTCGATACACGACTTGAGGAACAGATACGTGCACCTTCTTGGTATACGAGGTATAGTTTAGCCACAGTATCGTTCGTCTCACCTGAAGGAGCGCATTCAGGTGCATTTTCAGCACAAGGTTCGGTTCCTGTGGCCAATTGCTAGTAATTCTGAATTCGTGGTCCGTGCATCACTGGGTGAAGACCAGCTTGCACGCGTTCTTGAAGTTACGATGCACGCGTGTGTTTGTCTGTGTGTGCGTGTGTGTGTCTGCGTGCACGTGTGTGAGTGTGGGTATGTGTGTTTGCGACTCGGAGAGCATCTGTTCACCTTCAAGGATCACTGTACAATGAATAACTCACTCTAATTGCCATTATACTTCTTACTATTTAAGTTATTCACGTGCACGTATCTGTGCGTGATCACGTGTCTCTCTGTGTGAAGGTACACTGCGTGCTATCCAGGAGGCGCTAGATTCAGATGACGATGATGACACTGAAGGTGTGGACATCGTGTTCCTCCGTCCTTCACCTGCGACTGCTCAGTCTTTGGCAGGTATATTATGGCCACTGTTTTGTATTATTTGTTAAGTGAGCGTTGCGTTATTGTTCTTACAAGTGCTTTCATTCACACTCCTCTGTTTTGTCTGTTTCTTATTGTGTTCCATTACAGGGCTTGGTACTACCCGCTGCATGAATGGGATTGTTTTGCAACAGCAACATGTTTCCACATCAACTGTGCCTGTGGCCCAACAAGAGGAACCGCACGCAAAGGCTGTACCTTGAGCAAGACGTCGCAGGAGTATAAAGCCACCCCAGGCTCCTGTGCTGGAGTACATTGCTGGCCCACGGCCCAATCCACCGACATGCCAAGGAGATGGCGAGTTGCTCGACCCTGGCGATAGTGGTGCTTAGCTCTCCAGGAATGACCTTTTATGGTTCTTGCGTCGCAGTCACTCAGACGTTTCGATGTTTGGCCACAGCGAGGATTGTGAAAATGGACTGCCAGGATGGTCGGGATTCAACACAGGCTTGTGCTCTGATGAAGAGAGGCCCACTGTAACCCGTGTCGGTTATTTGACCGTTATACCATCTCCACCAACAGAGCTAGGCACGGTGTATGAACTATTATAGCGATCTGTTACCATGACAAGAAGGACCGGTCAGTGTAACAGTTCCCTGTTAGCGCTAACCTTATCTGCCCTCTAGCTCTGTATCTTGCACCTTTCCCTATCCTGTCAGCATGCGCGTTATCACCTTAGGGCACGAAGTGCCCTATATCAGTTGTGTTGCCTTGAGCAAGCGTGGTCTTTTCCAAGAATACCTTCAAACGGTTACACTGGTAGCGGAGGATGGTTAACATGGTGTTCTTGGAGCTCGCCATTGTCGTGGCGATCCTTGTTCTTTCTGTGTTGCTATTCAGGCTGGCCAGCGAGGTCCGTGAAGCCAGTCGCCAAGTCAGCGCCCGTCTGAGCAACCGACAACAACCGCTCCCTGTGCCGCCCGCTCATTCGTCCGGGAAGCCTCGGAACGCTAAGGAGCCGCCGATCTTCGATGGCAAGCCCTCGCAGTTCAAAGAGTGGGCTTTCTCCATTGAGCTGGCGATTCGGTCACTGGGAATCACCGACTCATCGGTAATGGTGGATTACGCAGCGGGCTTCCTGAGCGGCAACGCCAAGCTATGGCTCATCGCATCGTTGGATACGGGTGTGGAGTTCTCGACGTGGCCAGCGCTGCGTGAAGCCCTCGCCAAGGTATACGGTCCGTTGCATCATCAAGAGCGGGTGCGACTGGATCTCTTCGCTGTCAGGCAGCACTAAAGCTTGGAGAGCTATGTCACCGAGTTCTCGCGCCTAAGCCTACAAGTGCCTGAGATCGACGAGCTGACCCGAGGACTGCTGTTCGTAAATGGACTGCACCCATCTGTCAAGACCCGGGTGCTGCGAGAGCACAGCACTGATCTGAGCCAAGCGATCAGGTCAGCGCAAACGGCGGACCAACAGCCGAACCCGATTCAGCACCGAAGTCAGCCCGTACGACCCCAAAGGCTAACACCGGAGGAGAGGCGTCACCTGAGTCGGCAGGGTGGATGCTTCGCTTGTCGGAAGCCAGGTCACCTAGCTCGGGATTGTCCCAGCAATCAACACCCAAACGCTGCTCGCCAGTGAAAAATGGCGTGCGCTCGCTGGCGACCAAGCGGAAAGCACCCAACGGTTACCCGGTTGACATACGCAACCGTTACAGCGTACTAGAGCTGGAAGAACCGACGCTGCAAGCTGGTTCGGAAGATGTTGCCGAACAGGAATCCCATGTCAGCAACGTTGATATCGCACTACAGGACACGGAGCTTCCTTTGGAGCATGACCTTCTCCGTGTTGAGGGCAGGATCAACGGCCGCCGGGCAATTATGCTTATTGACTCGGGATCGACGCACGACTTCATATCGGAAGCTTTCGTGCAAAGAAACGGCCTTGTTACGGAGAGCAAGGACGAAACACTGAAGGTAACCCTGGCTGATGGCTCATCAACATCATCGGGACTGCAGAGGACCGGTCCGGTAAAGGTTATCGTGAAGGACTTCAGCGACACCCAATCTTTCACAGTTTTTCCGTTGAGCCGCTATGATGCTATCCTGGGCAAGCCATGGCTGACCAGACACAACCCGGATATCAACTTTCAGACCAACGAAGTCAAACTGAACGGAGAGCCGCTCGTTGCTAAACCCCCTTCCGGCCAAAATAGTGATACGGAGCGTCAGGAGACGCCGCCAATTGAGAGCATGCTCATATCTGGTTCTCAGGCTCGCCGCGAGTTGAGGAAAGGCGCGCAGGGAATCCTGGCGTGGGTCAACGCTACTGACGACGAGGAGGAGGACAGCAAGCCATCAGCCGCCAGACAACACCCAGATCATCAAGAGCAGCTGGCTAACCTTCTGCGGCGGTACTCGGACATCTTTCCAGACGACCTGCCGACCGAGCTTCCGCCAGAGAGGGATGTCGACCATGAGATTGTGACTGAGGAGGGTGCCGTTCCTCCATCACGGGCTGCCTACCTTCTCCCCAAACCCGAGATGGATGAATTGCAAGCCCAGCTCACGGAACTCCTCCGCAAGGGCTTCATCGAACCCAGCAAGTCGCCATACGGTGCCCCAGTCTTTTTCGTTAAAAAGTCTGATGGCTCATTGCGCATGGTTTGTGATTGGCGGAATTTGAACAGGATCACCATCAAAAACAAAGCTTGCCTCCCAAACATTGATGACCTGTTTGATACCATTCAAGGTAGCTCATACTTCAGTTAGCTGGATTTACGCTCGGGATACAATCAGCTTAGGATCCGTCAGGAAGATGTACCTAAGACGGCTATCAATACTCCCTTCGGTCATTTCCAGTTCCGGGTCATGGGCTTTGGATTAACTAACGCCCCTGCCACGTTTCAGTCACTGATGAACAGTATTCTCCAACCGTACTTACGGCGGTTTGTGGTAGTTTTTCTGGATGATATTCTTATCTTCAGCAAATCCTGGCAAGATCATCTTGAACATATCCAGACAGTTCTTGAGACGCTCCGGAAAAATAGGCTATTCTGTAAGCAGTCTTAATGTGAGTTTGGTGTCAAGGATGTTCTGTTTCTAGGGCATCGCATCGACGGTGAATGTATCGCTCCAGATCCAAAGAAGCTTAAAGTAGTGAGGGAATGGCAGCCACCGACGACAGTTACGGAGGTGAGACAGTTCCTTGGTTTTGCGAACTACTTTAGAAGATTTATTGAGCACTACTCTACTATATCGCGGCCATTAGAGGAGATCACTGGCAAACATGTCAGGTTCGAATGGAGTGGCCCCCGTCAGCATGCATTCGAATCCCTGAGACAGGCCTTGTTGAGTGCACCGCTGTTGAAACTAGCAAACGTACAGAAGCCTTTCAGAGTTGCAACAGACGCAAGTGATTTTGCAATAGCAGGCGTCCTTCTCCAACAGGGGGAAAGCGATAGTGCTTGGCGTCCTGTGGCATATGCCAGTCGTAAGCTGTCACAAGCGGAGCGAAATTACACTGCTGCAGAACGCGAAACCCTGGCGGTGGTGTTTGCACTGCGATCCTGGAGAATTTATCTATTCCAGCATTTTGAAGTGTTCAGTGACAGCATGGCCGTAGTCTACTTGAGCACAAAAGCCAATCTCACTAAGCGCGAAGCTAGATGGGTTGAATTTCTTGCAGACTATGACTTCACAGTTAATCACAAACCCGGCAAGGAAAATATGGCTGATGCGTTATCCCGCCGCCCTGATCTGCGCGGGTCAGCAATTGGCAATGTAGTTGAGGAAAAGGATTGCCCACCCATCCTACCAGGACCCCATTTGAATACGATTGAGTTTGCTTTGGAACTGAGTGATAGGGTTGCTGAGATGATTTCGGAAGCATATCAGAATGACGAGCAGCTTTCCCCAATAATTCAGCGGCTGCGCGGCGATTCCTCTGATAATCTACACGAGCGGTACTATTGGGATGAAGAGTCCAGGTACCTATACCTCCGTGCAGCACCAAACAATCGCTTGTGTGTACCCAAGTGTGCAATAAGGCTTCAGCTCCTGCAGGAGTACCACGACTGTGTTACGGCAGGCCATCAGGGACGGGATCGTACATATTTCCGGCTTCGTCAATTCTTCTATTGGCCCAAGATGGGTCTTGACGTGAAGAAATTTGTTAAGTCTTGCGGCATATGTCAGCGCACTAAGGGTGGGCTGCCTAGATCCGGTTTGCTGCAATCGCTCCCAGTACCAGACACCCCCTGGAAAGATATTTCCATGGACTTTATCGTTGGCTTACCCCAGACCCCTCAGAGCTTTGATGCAATTTATACATTTGTTGACCGGCTTACAAAATGTGTCCATTTAGTCCCCACGACTTCCAAAATTGACGCTAAGGGTTCTGCTGATTTGTATCTCCAGAATGTGTTTAGATTACACGGTTTGAGCTCCACTATTGTTTGTGATCGGGACCCAAGATTTACTTCTGAATTTTTCCGGGAATTGTTTCATCAATTAGGTACCACCTTGTCGTTTAGTACTGCCAATCACCCACAGACCGATGGGCAGACTGAGAGAATGAATAGAGTAATTGAGGATGTGCTCAGAGCGTTTGTTAACCACAAACAAGATAATTGGGACAAGCTTCTGCCTCTTTGCGAATTTGCAATTAATAGTTCATATCAGTCTTCCACTTCTAGCACGCCGTTTTATCTAAATTATGGACTTAATCCCAAGTCCCCACCAGATTTCCTGGCACGGAGGGGAGGAGGGAGTGCCCAGACTGGATCCAGGATCGGGCGGATGCCGTCAAGTTGGCAAAGGACGCCATGATTGCCGCTCAGGCTAGACAAGCTCAGTATCCAGACAGGGGAAGGGTGCCCAGCAACCTGAAGGTTGGCGACATGGTGCTGGTGTGCAAGGATTTCCTAACAACCGCAGAAGCCCGGGATCAGCCTTCACAGAAGCTACGCCCTAAGTGGTTCGGGCCCTACCCAATCATCAAGAAGATCGGACCCAACGCCTATCAGCTGGATCTACCCAGCGCTATTCGGTGCCACCCTGTCTTCAATGTCACTGCTCTGCGTCGGTATGAGCAGAATACTATTCCCGGCAGGCGGCAGCCACCCCCGCCACCGTTCACCGACTTGCACGGTCAGACCAGATACATGGTGGAGAAGATTCTTGACGATCGCCAGCGAAGGCATCAGACTCAGTACCTTGTCAAGTGGCAAGGGTACCCAGACGACGAAGCCACCTGGGAGCCAGAAGGGAACTTGCTGGACGAGGCCGGTAGGCCGATAGTTGCTCTGAGGCGTTACAGGGCGTCCAGGGCATGTTAGTGACACTATGGTTACCGCGAAATGTTACTCGCTCAAATTCAATCGCACGTGTACCTTGAGAATTCCCACTTGATCCTTGTTGTGTTGAGCAATCCATTCCCCTCCGGTTTTAGATTTTCCCCATTTCCGTTATCTTCACTCGCCTGACTGTCCTTGGTTACCTTGCACGGTGCTTCAATTAGATGAGCGTTGTTGGGTTGACACGATTTCATTTTGATTATTCCCTTTCCACATATTCCTCGACTCCCTGGAGGCACCTGTGCCTCGCTTAGGAGGGAGGGATGGTGTAACAGTTCCCTGTTAGCGCTAACCTTATCTGCCCTCTAGCTCTGTATCTTGCACCTTTCCCTATCCTGTCAGCATGCGCGTTATCACCTTAGGGCACGAAGTGCCCTATATCAGTTGTGTTGCCTTGAGCAAGCATTGTCTTTTCCAAGAATACCTTCAAACGGTTACAGTCAGTCTCACTGTACGATAACAGCAGATCAGGCAGTGTATGCAAAGGCCCTCAGTGTCGTCTAGAAGCACAAAGCTGAGTTCAAAGATGTTGTGCTGAGGCTTGGCGCATTCCACACAGCATGCGCCTTTCTAAACGTGATTGGCAAGCGATTCGGTGATGCTGGACTATCGGATCTCCTCACTGAGTCCGGTGTTGTCGGTGTGAGTGCGTGCAAAGCTGTTATCCCTGGCAAGCACTACAAGCGCGCTATACGGCTACACAAACTGGCTTTCGAAGTCCTCATGCAGCAGAATTGGATGATGTTCGAGCAGCAGTCATCTGTACTGCATGAAGAGCAGCACAGCGCCCTGTTTCAGAAGCTGCAAGTGGCCATACAGCACCTCAGAGAGTCCGTGAAGAGCAGCACAGCGCCCTGTTTCAGGAACTGCAAGTGGCCATACAGCACCTCAGAGAGTCCATGAAGAGCAGCACAGCGCCCTGTTTCAGGAGCTGCAAGTGGCCATACAGCACCTCAGAGAGTCCAAGCAGTACAATGCATGTGCCAGTGTCCTTGATAGTCTGGCCTTTGAGCTCATTGATGCATCGTTTCTGGCTACCAACGAATGTGTCTCGGCTTCATCACCAATAGCGGCGTTTTGGCTGAGCTACCTCCAAATGGTATGGATGGGAGCAGCTTCAAGCCATCTGCGCCTTCTCGATCTAGTGCAGAGACGCGCCCTCCACATTCTTGGCCCTGATGTCCACCTCCAGAGTTTGGCAGCAAGGAGATTGGTCGCCGTCCTCAGCTATACGTATAAACTGATGTGTCTGGGCCACCGCAGGGCCACCGCAACTAAAGTCGCTGGTCCCTCCACAGCTTCCTCCACGAACATGTCCTCGAACTCGGTCCGACCACTCAGTGCGCCACGAGTCTCAGCTACAGAACGTCCTCCCGGCTTCCTCTCCTGATTACGTGCGACGGTGCTACCTCTACACCATCATTGACGAGTGAAATAACTTGCCCCCAATTGTGCTGCAGTCTCCGCCACGCCTGACTTCCCTCCAGTCGTTCAAGGGCAAGGTGCATCAGCACCTACGACAAAGCCGCTGGTATTGGGCTACAGACTCGCTGTAACACCCCATATACCCACAATCAACTCCCTCCCCCTCACTTATCTATTTTCATGTATTTCGTAATCCCGTCCATGGTGCGCTGGATAGCGCTAACGCCGAGACACTAGGTCGGCGTTGCTAGTCCCGCCTCACCGGCACAGACTCCCTGAGAGCCCCTACTAGTACATTGTCTATCTTTCTCCTTTGTTGTCTCGATCATTATTTTCTTTTGTCTTCTTCTTCTCCTCTCTTGGTTATGGTCTATCAGTAGGAGGTGCATTCTGTAAAAAAATAAATAAATAAAAAATGGTTGCCACCCTACTGCAGTTTATACGCGCAACTCGCTCAGGTATGATCATGTCTGATTGTGGCTGCCTTTTTTCCTACTTTGTGTTCTGTATGAAGTTTGCAACTTGTGTTGGCTATCACCTATGTACTATGGCGATTTTTATTGACAGCATGCTGTGCAACTGTACTGCACACAATTCAATGAATCCACTGTATTCCCAATGCTGTAATCTGCCATGCATGTAGTTGAATTGCCAATGATACTATACGCTTTTCCTTTCATTTATCCAGGCGATTGGGATCTCCATCTTCATTCCTTCAGACAGATGTTGGCTTGGTTTCATGCATATGACCATCCTAATTACGCACGGTATGGCTCATTCTACTGGCTGTCAATGAAGCAGCTCCCGTCGGCTCATCCTTCGGCCAATGAGCCGTTGTGGACTGGAGATTTCAGTGTTGCCAAGTCAGGTCTAATATGAACGTGTTGGAAAGAAATTGCTTATGAAATGCCCCAGAACTGGTGGCCGAATTTGATCGAAAGTCATGTAGTGTTTCGAATAGAGGCTTGTGCAAGACCCTGTATAAGCATAGTATTTGAGATAATGTTGCTTGTGCAACTCACTTCACCCTAGAACTACCAAAAATTCAACAACCCTAGAATTAGCGGAGGCATCAAATGACTCCACCGGACTTAAACATACCTGCTTGGAATTATTTTCGGCAATATTGTGTAGAAACAGAAGTCCTTGGGGTAAAAGGTACCTTTTAAAAGGAAGAACCAATGACAGGTGCACTATCTTGAAGACCAGCAGCTGGCATTGCGCGCAGCAAAAGGGCGACCTCTCGTCAGTTTACGGAAAAATAAAAGAGCATTTGCTTGCCATGCTCATCATGCAAACTCTACATTTCAGTCCATTACCCCGGAAATGGCTGCTGCTGGGCCAACCTGCTGAAACTAGGTTAGTTAGCTTCGTGTCATGTTTGGATCGTTGCTTGCGATCACATTGGGAGAGTAACCAAGAAAATCTGATAAAGTCAAAGACATTGAGAAGCCGGCAAATATTTTGATACGAGGAAACAAACTTTGATCGTTCCATTGGGAAGCTACACACCAACTAAATCCAAAGTTCACCTTGTCAAATCACTAGACTATCGTGCCATCGAATCTGTTCTCCTCACCTTCTTCAAGAAGAACTGAGGCGGCTTACATCAATTTTGACAAACAATGGATACCCCTCGTCACTACTAACAAAACTTATTAACCCTTTGAAGCCCAGCTGGGTTTCCTGATTTCCCAGGCACTCGCACCGCGCTGCACGCAACCACGGATGGTCGACAAAATTTCATAATTCACTCACCAGCAATGGAATTTCATGATCTGGAGCTCCCTGAAAAGCTTGTGATCTCCTCTATCCAAAGATAAAGACTAGACACTAAGCAGAAGCAATAGAAGCGCCTCCAAGTCCCTTGAGTGCAGCTCTATCGCGCCTGAACGAGATACACCACCCAAAGTGACAATTTCCTTCGGTTCATGACTTTTACTCAACACAAAACAACGATTCAAAGTTCTCCGTGCTGCTGAAGCTCAAGCGGTCATCTTGGTACCCATCGCGCATGGGCTGCACTGGTATGAGTCATGGGGAAACCCCATGCGCACGCGAGCTCTAATCGAAAATTTCAAAATTCTAAAGTTTAGAAGTATTCAACCGCGTTCCGGTCTTTGCCGCTCGGGTATTTCGCATCGCGCTGCCACAAATGACACACCGCTGGAAAGGTCTTTTCCTTACCTTTCCAACAAGCTATCGTTTGTGAAAATCAAAGAAAAGACAACGGAGATACGAAGCTTTGTACAGTGATCTATGCTCAATGCGTACACAGTGCGCGTTTTGGACGAGTATACTCGTCCTTGGGAAATCGCTAGGGACGAGTATACTCGTCCTTGGGCTTCAAAGGGTTAATAACAAACCACTCACGCAGGATCCGAAACCATTTGGACCGGACAGGTGCCCCGTGGTACTCCGCTTACCCTGGGTGGGTGCTGGTTCTGCGCGCGTCGAGAAGGAGGTGCGCAACATTGTCTGTTCGTCTTACCCGTGCGTGAAATTGTATTTAGTATTTGAAACGACGCGTGCGTTCAGTGTGAAGAAGGACGTTCTACCTACCCTTAGTAGAAGCAACCTTATCTATTTTTTTTCAGTGCCGAGAATGTGAAGATCGGTACGTAGGTAGAACCCTTCAACACCTGGCTGCACGCATCCGTCAACATGTGCCGTTAGGTCTTGTCCCTGTTGACGCTCGTGGTACTCGTCCTCGTCGTGGCCGTCCTCCAAAATGTGCTGTGCAGTCCGATACTGGAACGCCTTTGTCTGCGTCCGGTGTAGATGTACGCATGCGCGCCTCCGCCTCGACGGGCGGGGAGCTTGGCCCATCTCAGACTAGCGTGAGGAAGCGAGGGAGACCATCTCTAAAAAACCCCAATGTGACACTGGAGCTCATAGACACCGGAAGAGTTACCAGAAGCAAGGTGAAGAGACGAAGTACTGGGGATTTGAATACGTCGATATTGGAAGTGACAACAACGATCAACAAGAGGAAACGAGGAAGACCAAGAAGTGAAACGAAAACGGCCATGAAATCAACAAAAACGGACATGAAATCAACGGACGTTGGAGGTGTGGACCGGATCAACCAACCAAACAAGCCTAACGGAAGAGAACAATGGCAGGCGTCGAAGGTGACAGAGGTAAGTGATCGGACATCGTCCATCAAGCGTCATATGTCGGGCAGTGCTAGTTGTCGTAAGTTGTATACTGATGATATCTTTTCGATTTTGACTCGTGGAAGGTCCAAGTTACATCTTGCTGTGCTAGAAGCTCTTTATATTCGTAAACTAGATCCAGAACTATGTGTACAGAAGGAGAATGTGTTATCATTGCAGTTGTTTGGTGTCACACCTCGTGAAAGTGTGACAAGTGTTCCCTGATGCGTTCAACGTTTTTGTCTACAACTTGCAGCTGTTTGTCTTTGAGTTTTTAACACTTTAATCATTTTAACACCTATGTTGAAGTGTTGACTTTTTTCATTTTCTATATAGTGATGTGTTTTTTTAAATTTACAACATTCCCTGCACTATCCTGAAGAGAAGGGAAAGAAAACGCTTGATAGAAAAGAAGTGTCTACTGAATTGCGTGGATTTGCGTCGTTGCATGCGAATACTTATTACAAAACTGTTTTCCCACCGCCTCCAAACTACTGTTTGAATTATTATTATTATTATTTTAATAACGAAGCTACGTGTTGGATCGTAAGTATCCACGCAAACACACATCCGTGGTCGTCCTCCAAAATGTGCTGTCCAGTCCATCGGTGGATCTTCCTCTTCTTGTGAAGATGTGACTGCATGCCCGTCATCCTCCGCGTGTGTAGGGCATGGTCCAGCTGAGAACAGCGTGAAAGCTGGTGAAAGACCGACACGTAAACCACCGAAATTGACAAAGGATCTGTCTGCGTCGGGAAGGGTTACGCGAAGCCAAGTAAAAATACGGACTGGTGAGGCCGCACGTACAACGACAACGGAAGTGACAACAACAGTCAATAGTCGAAAACGTGGTAGACCGCGAAAACTAACCTCAATATCGGACACCGGACAAGTTGGAGTAAGAAGCTCAATAGAAATCCGCAATGGAGGAGACGTAACGGAAAGGACACCGGGTATCGCGCACCCAACGGTTAGTGTCAAGAAACGTGGAAGGCCGCGGAAACGCGAAGAGACAGATAGTGGTGATGCCACGAAGAGGCGAGATGACGGGACATTGGAGGAGACAACACCCAATGGAGCTAAGAATCGCACTTCGTCAATCAAGCAACATCTGTCAGCCCGTACCAATTGGCCGTGGTAGACCGCGAAAACTAACCTCAAGTTACTCCTCGTCGAGGTGTTAACAATGTAACTTAATTTGCTCACTTTGTTCTTGTCACTTTTATTATTTCCTTCGAGTTTTGTGTCGTGCTGAACTTGATGATTTTCCACCTTGTCACGAGTTGTGTTATCTCATATCTTTACGCTATATAAGTTTTAGTCTTTCCAACTTGAGCCATTCCCTGTATAATCCTTGATGAGAAGGGACCGAAAACGTTCGGATACTTTGACAAGTGCCTTATTTTGACTGGATGTGTGTTTGCGTGGATACTTACGACCCAACACATACCTTCGTTATTTAAGTATTATCCGCCTCCGACTTCTTGTACAATTATTATTATTATTATTATTATTAACTGGTTTTGAGGGAAAGAGACTCATTATTATTATTAGTAATATTATTATTATTCTCGTATCCGTCCCGAATGGGACTCACAACGGCAGAATTAACTGTGAGCATGTGTGTGTGAGAGTGGGAGAACGAAATGAAAAAGAAAAGAAGAGTTTTGTACTAAATTTTAGAATTGCGATCAACAGAACGAGCTGAACCGACATTTCACAAAGGCTTTTATTGTATTCAAAAAATGAGTGGATACGAAGGCAGTGAAGAACATGGAAGAAAGAAAAAATGTGATATGGAAAAAATGATGAACAAAAAATCGTACTTCGAACTAGTTTTCGCACAACACTCCTCAGAAAGCTACGTTGTAATAATGAAAAACAATCCAGTAAGATAATAATAAAGAGAAATGGAGTGAGAAGAAACAACACCTATGGAAATGATAATCCTAGCACTAAGGTAATAACAGGAAAAACTGCGAAAGCACTTAACGAACTTGTGAAGACAACTAGTATCCTGTGACACAAGATATGACACCTTGGCCAACCAGGGCCAAACAGACAGAACAAGCTGCTACTAGAACAATTTCAAACGAATAATGCTGTCCTTCTGGACACACAGATTAGGCTTATGAATACGTTGACAAACAGCTTCTAACACACTCAACTGCAACTTATAACCATGACGAGCACGGCACAAAACAGAAAAAGAAGAATCAGAATACACCTTGCAGCAAGTTCGAAGTAGGAATTTTTGTTCATCATTTTCTCCATATCACATTTTTTCTTTCTTCCATGTTTCTTCACTGCCTTCGTATCCACTCGTTTTTTGAATACAGTAAAAGCCTTTGTGAAATGTCGGTTCAGCTCGTTCTGTTGATAGCAATTCTAAAACTATTGTCGCCTCGACGCCTATTTTGTAATAAAGGTCAAATTTAAGAAGAGCAGTACTACACTAAAATATTAATGGCTGAGCAGATGTTACTCCATTTTTTTCTGTCGCGGGCATAGGTGCCGAGATCACGAAGGCAGATGGGCTTTAAAGTGCAGATAGATGTGAGGCGGACGTCTCGCTGGAGACTTGTGGTGAGGCAAGAGTGGGGTCCACCTATTCGAAAGGGCTGACTGGTAGCATATGTACAGAAAGCAGTGAGAGCAACATTTGCAGGGATGTCACTTGGCTGGCGTAAAAAATAAAAAATAAATTTCACGGTTCGCGTGAGACTCGGCTGGAAGCCGAGTTTTCCGCATCCGCCGTGGGAACGCCACCACCCTCTAGGATCATGGCGTTATATATGTCCTAATAGCTTCCACCTGTCCCGCTCGGCCATTTCAGATACTGAGCACTGGCCAGTAACAGCATATAAATCTGCATTTGAGATGACATCTGGGTAGGTAATTCCAAGGGTACACCGCAGCTGTTTCCTATGAAACACATCTAGGCGCTTTTCTTGTGCACGGGACAGGCCATGGCAAGCAAGGTTGTAGGTCAAGATTGGTAGTTACGTCCTCCCCGGAGCCGTACAGTGAGCCGAGTGTCTTCACCTGTTTACCACGAAATGTGCTGACATTTCTAGATGTTGTAGAGGTAGCATCTCCCAAAGTGGGTTTCAGGTAAATACGGATCCATTCAGTCTTACTGGTATTGACGGTAAGACCCCATTCGGAGAAGACGCCTGCGATGATGGGTAGGGCGCTGGTAAGGAATGATTTTGATGTGGAGATGAAGTCTACGTCATCGGTGTAAGCTGTTACTTCAGGTAGAATGTTGTCTGCTGATGGTCGGGCTGGCAGTCGGCCACGTACCATTCGTAGGGCTGCTTCCAAATAAAACGTGAACAGTACCGGTGACAATCCATCGCCCTGGGGACCCCCGAGCTGTCTCAAAAGGTGCGGACTGTGCTTCGTTCACGCGAACTGTCAGCGCTGTGCCAGATACCAGGAACCTAACCAGTCGTAAACTGTCCGCGTCTCCAATTTTCTCTTGCTCAATGACATCAAGCAGCTTTGTGCGGTTTATTGTGTCAAAGGCCTTGCTCAGGTCCAACCCTAGCACGTAGATAGTGGTGTTGAAGCGTTCAACAATTGATGCCAGGATCCGTTTTCATTATGTTTTAGTCATTTCTTCACCTTCACCCTGTTGTTGACTTGTTAAACTGAATTTTGTTTTTTCCACACGTATAGCGTAAATTCTCAATCTTTATTATCTCCCAACAATTTTGTCACACCCTGCCAGCCTACCTGTGCTTTGTTTGCGCGTGCCGAGCCTTCGCGTATGGCTTTGAAAAACGCTCGTACAGCGACGTTCGAAGTTCATGCCCTGTTTTTGAACTCAAAACATCGACAACTCGCTCGTGATTTGCAAACGTATCGGGTCGACTTCTGTGGACTTCAGGAGCTGAGAACAAAGGATCCGTTCATCAGAAGTATTAGTAAAACTCACAGGCCTAGCGACCTTTGGCCTGACAGATGACAGCCATGGCGGAATTGGTTTCGCTGTTTCAAAAATATTTGAACTGTGCATTTCAAAAATAAATAAAAACTTTCGGATCTGGTGGGCTGTTTTGACCTATCGTTTCCACTAGCCAAGAACTCATCACTGCCAGTTCAGTTTGTCGTGGCGCATGGACCCACGAACCCAAAGTCAAAGGAAGAGCCTGCGCTTATAGACCAGTTCTACGATGCACTACCTTCCGTATGGAATGGGACAAGCAAAAGAACGCTTGTCATTCGAGTGGGGAACTTCAACAGCAAAGTAGGCAGCGCTGTCACCTCGTGTGTCGGAAATAACAGCAAGAAGACTCGCAATGAGAACGACCAGGCGCATGTGGACTGGGAAAAAACTCGCATCAGTTGTCGCTAGACAACATAGTATTCCGCTATTCAATGTGCAACCGAACAACATGGACTGGAAAGGTTAAAGACAGCAGTACGATTCGTACTAGTAATATCTACAACAGGATTGACTATGTGGTGGTTCCACCACATGGTAAGCCTATCAGTAACAAAGCCCGGCCTTATCCTTATTATTATTATTATTATTATTATTATTCAAACAGTAGTTTGGAGGCGGTGGGAAAAACAGTTTCGTAATACGTATTCGCATGCAACGACGCAAATCCACACAATTCAGTAGACACTTTTTCTATCAAACGTTAGAGAAGGGAAAGAAAACGTTTGATAGAAAAAGTGTCTACTGAATTGTGTGGATTTGCGTCGTTGCATGCGACTACGTATTATTATTATTATTATTTTTTTTTTTTAAAAGAGGTCGGAGGCGGATAATACTTTAAAACGAAGGTAAGTTATGGGTCGCAAATATCCACGCAAACACACATCCAGTCATAATAAGGCACTTGTCATAAGTATCCGAACGTTTTCGGTCCCTTCTCATCAAGGATTATACAGGGAATGGCTCAAGCTGGAAAGACTAAAACTAATATAGCGTAAGGATAATTAGATAACAACACTCGTGACAAGGTGGAAAATTATCAAGTTTAGCACGACACAAAACTCGAAGGAAGATAATAATAGTGACAACAACATAGTGAGCAAATTAAGTTACATTGTTACCACCTCGACGAGGAGTAACACCAAACAATTGTAGCGACAACACATTTTCTTTCTGTACGCAAAGTTCAAGACAATGTGAAGATCGGTATGTAGGTAGAACCCTTCAGCACCTGGGCGCACGCATTCGTCAACATGTGCCGTTAAGTTGTGTTCCGCTTGATGCGCGCGATTGTCGTCCTCGCCGTGGTCGTCCTCCAAAATGTGCTGTCCAGTCCACCGGAGGATCTTCCTCTTCCCGTGAAGATGCGACTGCATGCCCGTCCTCCTCTGCGTGTGTAGGACACGGGCCAGCTGAGAACAGCATAAAAGATGGTGAAAGACCCACACGTAAACCACCGAAACTGACACAGGATCTGTCGGCGTCGGAAAGGGTGACGAGAAGCCAAGTGAAAATACGGACTGATGAGGACGAACGTACAACTACAACGGAAGTGACAACAACAGTCAATATTCGAAAACGTGGTAGACCGCGAAAACTAACCTCAATATCGGACACCGGACAAGTTGGAGTAAGAAGCTCAATAGAAATCCGCAATGGAGGAGACGTAACGGAAAGGACACCGGGTATCGCGCACCCAACGGTTAGTGTCAAGAAACGTGGAAGGCCGCGGAAACGCGAAGAGACAGATAGTGGTGATGCCACGAAGAGGCGAGATGACGGGACATTGGAGGAGACAACACCCAATGGAGCTAAGAATCGCACTTCGTCAATCAAGCAACATCTGTCAGCCCGTACCAATTGTCGTGAGTTGTACAGTGATAATGTTTTCTCAATATTGTCACGTGGTAGATGTGCGTTACATTTGGCTGTGCTAGAAGCTTTGTATATCCGTAAGTTAGATCCTGAACTTTGCGTACAGAAAGAAAATGTGTTGTCGCTACAATTGTTTGGTGTTACTCCTCGTCGAGGTGGTAACAATGTAACTTAATTTGCTCACTATGTTGTTGTCACTATTATTATTTTCCTTCGAGTTTTGTGTCGTGCTAAACTTGATAATTTTCCACCTTGTCACGAGTGTTGTTATCTAATTATCTTTACGCTATATAAGTTTTAGTCTTTCCAGCTTGAGCCATTCCCTGTATAATCCTTGATGAGAAGGGACCGAAAACGTTCGGATACTTATGACAAGTGCCTTATTCTGACTGGATGTGTGTTTGCGTGGATATTTGCGACCCATAACTTACCTTCGTTTTAAAGTATTATCCGCCTCCGACCTCTTTAAAAAAATTATTATTATTATTATTAATGGAAAACAATCCAGAAAGATACTATCAAAGAGAAATGGAGTGAGAAGAAACAACACCTATGAAAATGATAATCCTAGCACTAAGGTAATAACAGGAAAAACTGCGAAAGCACTTAACGAACTTGTAAAGACTACTAGTATACTGTGACACAAGATATGACACCATGGCCAACCAGAGCCAAACAGACAGAACAAGTTGGTACTAAAACAATTTCAAACGAATAATGCTGTCCTTCTGGACACACAGATTAGGCTTATGAATGCGTTGACAAACGGCTTCTAACACACTCAACTGCAACTTATAACCATGACGAGCACGGCACAAAACAGAAAAAGAAGAATCAGAAAAAACTTACAGCAATCAGGACGAGATGCAAGATGCTTATACACTGATGACTTCCTACTAGAAAACACATAATTATTATTATTATTATTATTATTTATTACAACATCTCAAGACTCGGCGGAAACACCGGCCAACGTTACGAAAGTGGGTGATTGCCAACCACGGCGATAAATAGAAATAAGGGGAGGGAAAAAGAAAGAGTAGCAAAACGAACAGCAACAACAACTCCGTAAAGAAAGATAATGTCAAATAAAAACAGTGAAAAACACAGAGACGCAAAGGACATGTGGATAATGAGCTATGTATGTCGTAGTAAATAAGGGGCGGCACGGATCTTAAACAGGCGGAGTGAGGTCAGGTTCTTAACTTCTCTGGGTAGAGTGAGCCAATCAGAAAATACAATAAAGAGAGGGGAGCGCAAAAGAGTGGATGAGTTACACTTAGGGAGTAAGAGCGAGTTTCTAGTTCTTAGAGAAGAGAACCAATTAAAACACATGAGATGAGGTGGGCACAACTCAAGCTTAATAGAATGGACAAGAGAAGCCAGGTGTGCACTGCGTCCATGTGATAACGGGGTTGTGTGAGCGATTTTATAAAGGGCGGATGATGAGAGCATGCGGGGTTGACGGAGGAGAATTCTAAGGATTTTCTTGTGATGTATTTCAAGCTTTGCAGCAGCGGAAGAGGATAACCCAACCCAAGACGTATCTGCATAATCAAATATTGGGCGAAGGGCGGCTAAATATTGAAGAAGCTTGCAAGAAAGTGGGAGGTAGGAGCAGTGGGGGGGAGATAATTCCTAAGGATTTACTTGATTTTTTACAGATATATTCGATGTGAGTTACCCAAGAGAGTGCAGCGTCTATCACAATGCCAAGGTGTTTGTGAGAAGACACTATGTCAATTGGATTTGGAAAGTTGGCATGGATGAGGGTTGTGAACTCCGGCTGGGGCGGGAAGAGCATGATCTTTGTTTTTGATAGGTTTTGGGACAACCTCCAGGAAGACATCCAGGAAAGAACGTCCGGAATGCCAGCACGCAAAATGTTTTTCAGGCCAGCGAGGGAAGCTGATGAGGTGAGAAGGGTCGTGTCGTCAGCAAACAGAGACGTTCCAGGGAAGACTGCAGGTAAGTCGTTTACGTAAATTATAAATAGTAGGGGACCAATAATTGATCCTTGAGGAACGCCTGACAATACTGGCTCTGCAGCCGAGGATGTGCTTAGCACAGGTACGTACTGATAACGCCCAGACAGATAAGATTTCAGCCAGGAGAGTGGTTGTTTGCGTACCCTGAATGCATGCTCGAGCTTTGCCAAACGTCCTCGATGCCAGACGGTATCAAAAGCCTTGGCCAAGTCAAAGAAGCAAATGCCAGCAAGCGCTCTGTTATCCCTATGCTGGCACACCTGCTGCACGATGCGGGTCAGTTGAAGGGAGGTGGAGTCGACTTTACGAAACCCAGATTGTGCGGGACTCAGAAACGGCGAAACATGTCTGTATAAATGGTTATAAAAGATGCGTTCACATACTTTGGACACGCAGGGAAGAAGAGAGATAGGGCGGTAGTTTGCAGGTTCGTGGCGGGAACCTTTCTTGAATACAGGTATGACTTTCGCTGTTTTCCACGCGGATGGGAATATGCCCGTGGTAAATGACATGTTGAAAATATGGGACAAAGGGAATGCTATGGATGGTTCCAGGGCCTTGAGGACCCGGTTGGGGATCCCGTCAGGACTAGACGCCTTGCACGTCGGAAGCTTCTTCAGATGACGCCGGACAGTGGCAGTTGTGGTGGTGACGGACGTGAAACAAGCTGAGGGCTCCGAGGGGGTGAGGATAGGGGGAATAGAGAGCAACGGGTTATCTGGCCGAGTCACAGAGGCAAACTGGGCGTTTAATGCCGTAGCTTTGGCCAAAGGGTCAACCGCCTGCTGAGTCCCTGTTGTGAGTGACGGAATTTCCAGTGATACGTTTCGAATTCTTGCTTGTCTCACAAACTGGTGAAGCGATGGACGGTGTCTACCCTGCAAAGTAGTTTGCACTGAGCGCATATAAGCTCTGTACTTTGTCCGCGTCAGGGTTTTCACTATATTTCGCTGCTGTTGGTATGCTTGTTTGTTTTGTTGTGTTGGGTACTTCTTAAAAATGCTATAGAGATCATATTTCCACTTGATTGCTGTGCGGAGATGGGCATCAACCCAGGGTGGCTGACTTGGCCGTGGGCAGCGGTGAGAATACGGCTGCTTTCCGAATGGCCAGAGGTGCTTCTCAAGGGCACTGTTGAGAATGGAAGAAAAGTGCGAAAGTGAATCATTGACGTTGCTGGCACGCAGGTGCCAGCTCCAGTCAATACCAGAGAGCTCTGCATTCACACTATCCCAGACGGAAGATGGCACGGATTTAAAGTCATATTCCGGCTTTGCAGGAACATTGCTGAAGTGGCTTCGGGGTGCAGCAGCGGGATGTCCGCTTGCAGCAGGTTCCTCACGGTAAACAGCATCAGTAGGCAGTAGGAAATGACTGAGGATCTGTGCGTGGTCAGATGCACCAAGAGGAGCAACAGATGAAACAGAGAGTAGTAGGTGAGAATGATCCGTGAGTACAACGTCAATACACGATGTTGAGCCGTGGGGGGTAAAGTGTGTGGAGAATGTCACCATTTGCTCAAGGCCAAAACAAGAGAAGAGGTTACGGAACTCCCTTCCAGCACGATTCGTGGTGTCACTAGGAGACCAGTCAGAGTGGCGAGCATTCAAGTCTCCTGAAAGTACAATCGCCGAATTGGGGAGGCTAATATTGGACAGACAGTCCTCTAGGAGGTCACTAAATGCCTGGACTTGGGAGATGCTGTCTCCAGGGGTCAGTTAACAGAGCAGATGATGAGGGGGAGTGAGGGAAGGATCACTGGCCGCAATTCGAGCCAAAGCGCCTCCAGTCCACAGCGCTCAGTCTCCCATCTCACCATCCTCCCACCGGTATCTGATCGATGTCCTGTTGTTTTCGATGTCGTCCACAACCGATCAGCAGGCTCCACAGCCCAAATATCTACTGAACAAAACACCTGGCTCGACTTTGCCCACACGGACTGGCAAGCATTTAACCACCACTACCCTTGCTAGACGCCGTCCAAAATGCGCAAACAGTTGATAAGACCTGGTCATTGTGGCGCACAGCGCTGGAAGACTCTGTATCGTTGTTTGTTCCCGTTGTCCGGAGAAGCACATTTCCATCGAACAAGCCTAGGTACTCTGCTGTTCACCATCGTCAGAGGCGGCTTCGAGATCGTCTCTTCGCCAAGGCCAAACGTCTCGGATCTACAGATAGTTGGATAGCGTATAGACTCTCACGTAACTGTCTTACTTCCTGGCTCCGGAAGGCGAAACGCCATTATCACGAGAGGATGGCGAGAGACATGGCTCAGCATCATGGAACCCGTACATGGTGGCGCAAAGCAAAGATCCTTTGTAATGTGAATCGCCCGTCTCCGGTTATCCCTGACCTCTACCATGACAACCAAGCATACCCAGCCACGAATAATACGGAAAAGACGAATCTCCTAGCCAAAGTGTTTGCGAGCTACAGCCAGGCGCCACTGCTAACACCTGACCTGCACTCAGCTGGTATTTTAACACCCACGTCCACTGTGAAGTTCTCCATACAACCATTCTCTGTGCAGTCCGTATTTGACACGCTATCCAGATTTCCCATTCAACGTAAAACCGCTGGACTGCTGAACAATCGCATCCTCCGTGAAACAGCTGAGGTCACGTCACAGTCTCTTTCCGCCCTTTTCAACCGCTGCTTGCTGTCCAGTACTCAGCCCAGGGAGTGGAAATCTGCCGTTGTTGTACCTGTGTTCAAGGGAAAAGGTAATCCTTCTCACCCAGTCAATTACCGTCCTATATCGCTGTTAAATGCAGTTGCCAAATTGTATGAGTCTATGATTAGCCGTCAGTTTTACTCGTTTGTTGAGAGCCATAAAATTATCAGTTCCAGCCAGTTTGGCTTTTGTCGAAAGAGGTCAACAGTTGACCAATTGGTACAGCTTACCTCAATTGTTTCGCGTGCATTTGACTCTAAGTCTTCTTGTGACCAGCGGTTCCTTGATTTTTCTAAGGCCTTTGACAGAGTTAGTCATCATTTAGTTATTCAATCTGTTTCAGGTTGGTGTTCTCTTTCTGCCTGTTCTTGGGTGAAGGACGTCATCAGTGATCGTAGTATTTGCGTTCGCATTGGCCAAACTCTTTCTGACCCTTTGCCCATCACTGCTGGCGTACCCCAAGGTTCCCATCTCGGCCCGCTTCTTTTTAACCTGTGCGTCAACTCCTTTCCTGATGCCCCTGCTTCTAGTACCCTATCCCTTTTTGCTGATGACTCTAATTTAATTCTTGTTTCTCCAGCAAACACCTCACTTTCTATCCATCATGCATTGCTCCAGACTGACATTGATAAGTGTTGTCAATGGTCATCAGCTACTGCCATGACGTTTAACACCAGTAAATGCGTCCACCTACCCTTTCAAAAATATGCATTAGCCCCCGGCCCGTCATCCCCCTTGACAATGAACGGTGTGCCTATTCAGAAAGGTGATAGCCACTGTCATCTCGGCGTGACTATCTCTCCTTCACTAAATTTTTCTGACCATATAAAATCTATCACCCATGAGTTTCGCAGTCGTGTTTTTCTGTTGCGCCATATGGCCCATTTCCTTTCTGCTTCAGCCGTGAATTTGCTCTACAAGTGTTACGTACGACCACTGTTAGAATACGCAGTCCCTGTCTGGTCATTCGCCGTATCCCATTCAGATTCGCTTACGTTAGACCGACTGCAAGCCGTTGCTGCTCGTTCATATCTGCTTTGTAAGACCCGGCACCCTCCTGAGTGGGAAACCCCGAAGCAGATTCTTAATCGTACTTGTGACTGGTCATCCCTGAAGTGGCGTCGTCAGATTCTGTCCTTGCTGTATTTTCATCATGTCTTTTACCAGTTTCCGTCTTTGCTAATTCGTTTCAAATTCAATGTATCCCTTAGTTGTCGTCACCCGTCCTCTATAGTTTTACCTCGTTCTGGCGCCCATTTCCTTAAATCCCCTCTCTTCAGTTTATCTGTGGAATGGAACAAACTTCCAGAACACATCTGCTGCGTTCAGTCCTCTGTAAATTTTCGCATTGCTCTAAAGGCTCATTACTCACAGCATAGATATTCTCTGACTGGAATTCCGAACTTTTCCGTTTGAGAATTTTTTTCCTTGAAATTAATCCTTGCTGGTTTTTTTTCATCTAAATGTCCCGCTATTATCTGCTGAGGTGATTTCTTCCCTCGTCGATTTCTTTCCTGCTTTTATACCTCGATATTTAGGTACTTGTTTCCCTTCTTCCCATGCTTCATCTTCCACTCTCCTCTCCCCCATTTCCCCATTTTCTTGCGATATTTATGTGGGAGACTTCCGTGATAAGCATCCAATTGCTTTTGGAGAATCCTTTTAAATAAATACAATACAATACAATACAATACAAACCGGCAAGACAATGAATCACCTGGGTCTCAAGAATAGCAGAGCAGGCCAAATCACCACCGATAAAACCACTGCAGCCGACTTAAAAAGTCAAATGGAAGGTAATAGGGCAAGCTACGTGCCAGTAGAATGAACCTACACGATGGAAAATTTCCAATCTGGGGAGAGGCAAAAACTGCATCCGCACTAACCCTGACGTAGTAGTCCTGGTACAGAAGTGTTCAGTTACAATACAGTATAGGGTAGTATTGTATAGGTATTTTGTACATCAATGCAGAGACAGACTCACAGTCAAACCAAATTATTATAACAATGGCAGTTCTGTGCGTTCTAAGGTAACGGTCAGGCAGCTGTAAATCCAGTAGCGACGCTGGTGTCGGGGCTGGTGTCTGGTGTTGTTCCTCAGCCATCGTCGACCTCGACGAGAATCTGTGGTAATTAGTCTGGTGCCATTGCTTTTGAAGGACGAAGGTGTAAAGTTAAAACCAGGGAGTCGTGAAATGAACAGGCGAAAAGTTCAAACCAGGGAGTCGTGAAATGAACAGGCGAAAAGTTAAAACCAGGGAGTCGTGAAATGAACAGGCGAAAAGAGGTGCGATTCTTCTCCCAGCAAAAGCGGGTGTGACGACGAAATGAACAGGCGATGTCGTGGCCATTCCCCGAACTGGTTCTCGTCGAATTGTCTGGCGCCGAATTTGACACACTCCGAAGTGTCCCCGTTCCTAACTGACTGTCTTCGAAATGACCGCTTCGAAATGTCGCGCGACGAGACGTCACGCTCCGAAGTGACGGGACACCATTGCACCACGTATGTCGCATTATGTTCGATTCACTTTGCAGTGTTGTTAACCGGGCGCCCGTATTTGTCCGTATTTACGGATTTCAATCGAATATCCCGCAAACGATAATGTATATGAACGATTACCACAAACATTGTAACTCCATCGTTTCTTGTGCAAATTCAACAATTGAAGAGTCTATGTGGTAGCAATAACTCCAAACTGTCCAATGCAACAAAGGCTGAAGCAATTTCGGACTAATGAGATATCACGCGCCGTATTCTGGCATTCTTACCTTTGCAAATTCAAATTTAGGTCGAACTCTCGGCCATTTTGGAGGGAAATCCCGATCTGCGTGCTCTTTGAGCAACTGAGCACTTTCTAATGATGAAGCTGGCTGAAGATATTTTTTAATCGGCTCGAAACATTGGAGCGTTCCGTGATGAAGGAGAGTGGTATGGTGTTGTTGGAACGGTTTGTTGGCATATTAGTCTTGGAGACGACTTTGTTGTGTTACCGCGCCTGATTTGTTACGGCTTTATAATGGAGGTTGGCATCCTGGCGTTGACCCTGCTTAGAGCGTTCCAAGGAGCCCTAGATTGTGAAAGTCAAGCGAAGTAGACTAAAGTTATGACCTGCTGAAGTTGACAATTGTACTGAACTCGTACTTAGGCTTCACGAGTGAACTAAATCAGTCAAAATGTTGACCTAAAAAACGAGTACGGAAAACTCTGAAAAATTCTGCAAAATTGCAATGGGCAAAACGCATGTGGGTAGAGGGCACTTGGTAACTCTGACTTTGTCTGGTTTCAGGGCTGGCCGTGACACTGCCGATGTGGCGTGGACACAGCGCTGGATTTCAGCTAAAGCCACCCACTTCGTGTGGGATCGCCACGTCCTTGGCCTCGACATGTCAAAAGCATTTTACACAAGTAGCTTCATGATGTACAATAGTTCGCCTCCTTCTCCACACGTTTATGATACCATAATGTGGGTTATTCGAAAAGAGGGCAAATCCCCAATGAGGCTGTTCTATACACGCCTGCTATTGAAGGACCATACATGTACATAGCGCTACTTGCGACTTGGAATAATTTATTCCCGTAGCTATGCAGAAGACGTTACTTCAGTAACGTCTGGCGCTAGCCAGGGTCCACACAGCTTTAATTTGGTGTTTGTGTGTTTGTTTGTTTGTTTGTTTGTGTCACGCCTGGCGATTTCCCGTATCGGACGGCAAAAAATCATAGGGATGTTATAAATTTTTCAATTCTCCTATTTTCTCAGGCATGGCCTGGGATTCGAACCCGCACTGACGCCCTACATGCATTCCCCCATACACTTCGCATTCATACCCATTCTTCCAAGTTGCTTCACGTTATTATCTTGCGTTTGAAAGCCCTATTTGAATATTGCAGGCAGCTGTATGTGGCCAGCTGTGTTTGATGGCACGGTACGGGAGACGGTGTCGTATTACCCTCGATCGTTCCTGTCCCGTACCTATCCCTACCGTACCATGCCATCAAAGACGGCTGGCGACAATGCATATTCAAATAGGGCCTTCAAATGCAAGATCGCAATGTGAAGCAACTTGGAAGAATTAGTATGTATGCGACGTGTATCGGGGGATGCATGCAGGGCCCGATAGTGCGGGTTCGAATCCCAGGTCATGTAATAAAAAAAAGAATTTTTTAAAGAATTTATAACATCCCTATGCCTTTTTTGTCTAGGTCATCCAGGCAAAAAAGCATAGCGTAGGGCCCTGAGCTTCCAAGCTCTCTCGTTTTGTATATTTATATGTATAACAACATCACAAGACTCGGTTGGAACACCGGCCAATGTTAAGAGAGTGGGTGATTGCCAACCACGGCGATAAATAAAAATAAGGGGAGGGAAAAGAAAGAGTAGCAAAATGAAAAGCAACAACAACTCCGTAGAGAAAGATAATTTCAAATAAAAACAGTGAAAAACACAGAGACGCAAAGGACATGTGGATAATGAGCTGTTCATGTCGTAGTAAATAAGCGGCGGCACGGATCTTAAACAGGCGGAGTGCAGTCAGATCCTTAACTTCTCTGGGTAGAGTGAGCCAAACAGAAAATACAATAAAGAGAGGGGAGCGCAAAAGAGTGGATGAGTTACACTTAGGGAGTAAGAGCGAGTTTCTAGTTTATTTTGGTACGTTCGGGCCTGGTTGGAAAATTTTATTTCCATTGCTATCCGGTTCAGCCTTATTTCCTCTGTGCTGCGCTGATGAGTTCACAAAGAACGAAACAGCATGCTGTCCGCAGATTGAGTAGTTTACTTAAGTTATTTTTGGTCTGCATCCTTTTTTTTATTCTGAGTCCTTTTTTTCATTATCGTCATCTGTTATGTTTTAGGTCTTTTTGGTGAAGCACGTAAAAACATAATTAGCTGTTTTCTCGAGCATCCTGTGAGCATCCTCCAGAGCATGATCCAGTCATTTCCGAGCATAATCCGCTTACCCCTACTAGTGTGCAGAAGGAAATATGACACTATGTAGAATTACAAGGGTTGAGACTGAGAGGAGCATCATGGCGAGTCGATTGTCCTAGCCGGTTGTGTTGTGTAGATAATGATAGACAAGAGCATTGATGTAGCAATGGGATTTGGGATAAAGAAGACGAGCTGTGAGACGTTGACGGGTCACTAGAATGATAAAGCACTTTTGTGCTCCCGCACTTATTGCGAGGCGTCAAGCGCCCAGCCTCCCCGCCTATCCGACCCACCATACACAGCAACAAAACTGAACTAAAATTTTACATAATTTAATTACTCGACAACACGTAGACGGGCAACGGACAAACAAATAGACCGGACACAACAGGGGAAACTGAAAACTGAAGAAAATGACAAACATCATAGCAGCACATGAGCATGCACGCCAAAAGAACAAAACAAAATGCATGACAATGATGGAACCGTTCCATGGTGCATACACAAACTGGGTGTGAAACCCAAACCGTCCAACTGTAGGAAAAGGAGAGCGCAAACCAAAACAAAATATACCAAAGGACCACAACAAAATTGAGCCATGAAACGTCTTTCTTTCCAATAAAAACGATACGCAACAAGCGCTTTTCACAAAGCATCTACAACTGTTCCCTTCAATCTAGTGCAGCAGATAATAAAACTCACAGATATTAGAGGTTTGTTCATCACGTTTCCAGCAGTACTCTATATACACACAGGTATAATTACTATTCTCTGCGTTCCGTGGTGCAGTTGAGAATACTTACAGAGTTTTGAGGTTTGTTAGACCAGAGAACACACCGACACTTAAAGTCTGGATCTGATTATGGGACAAATATCTACAAACGACAAAGCACAAAGACAATGTTGCTCTTGCCATGTTCCAGGTAGTGCACAAACCACCGAGTCTAGGATGTTGTAGTTCTAATCTAAAAGGCCGAATCATGGCCTTGTTTTCAGAAATAACCTAGACTCCTCACCGCAACATGATTCGTTTTCAACTGGGTTGGGTTGCACAGTTTACATACACCACTGTAAATATAGTCTCCGGCTATTTTCCTCTATTGTCAAGCAAGAGGTTAGTTGCAAAGCTAAGAACACACCATTATTTGTCTAACGATGCATTGTTTAACACTGCAGACACACAGTTCACATTCACCACTGTTAATTTCTAATGGTGCATTGTTTGACAATGCAGACTAATAACTGGCCGCAGAAGAATGAGCAATATACTGGCTTGAACTGTTAAAAATTGCGCGAGAACTGGATATGACAGTGTACCTAAACTGGGTCTTCCCAAGGGATTCATAGTCTTTGGCGGATCATGGTGTTAGAAAAGATACAAAAATCTTCTGTCTTCCTTATTATTAATATGGCAATAAATAGGACGAGCTGAAGCGACATGTGGACTACTTTATTAACAATGTAAGCGATCCTTATTATTATTATTATTATTATTATTTCTCCTTTATTCACTTCTTTCGAAGGCGATAAGCCAGACCCACCGGGAAATATTTCCATGGGTGGGACAGCAAAAAGAAAGTGAAAAACAAAAACAAAAATAAATAAATAAATAAAACCTAAAAGCCAAAGGGACAAGAACTAGTTGAAGGAAGAGGAAGAAAGGAAAGAAACTCAATCCGAACTCCAACATCAAAACAATAATAAAGAATTTGCAGCGACAGGCAAAATACATCAACCAATGAAGGGAGTAGTAACAAAGGAAATATCAGTCTTTATCAGTCGTTATTCAAGTCTCTTAGCTATTGAACATGCAAACGCAGCAGAGGTGCATCTACATGTTAAGGATAGTTCTCAGTATTTTAATCGAACCTTGAATAGCCTCCTGTTGCACAATAGCCAGGTCTCCTCCCTGCACAGTCCGAAGGCATTGAGGAGTCTCCCCCACCAAGCCTCCCAGGGCCCCGACAACCACAGGGACCACGTCAACCTGGTTGAGGGACCAAATCCTCGAAATCTCCCGCTTCAAATCATAATATTTCGAGCGCTTTTCAGCCATTTTCTTATTGATGTTGTTCTCACCAGGAACGCTGATGTCTATAATGTAGGCGATGCGCTCCTTGTCATCAACAAGGAGCAGATCGGGCCTGTTTGCTGATAGTTTCAGGTCAGTTGGGACCGAATACTCCCAATAGAGGCGATACTGATTACTCTTGACCAATGCCTTGAGCTGGTGGTCGAATCGTGAAGCACCAGTAGGTAGATCTCGTGCTTTACACATTTCGAAGTGCACATACTTTACTATCCGGTTATGTCGTTCAATGTAACTGGTCCGAGCAAGAACTGGGCAGGCACTGACAATGTGGTCAATTGTTTCTAAGCTGCCCTTGCAAAGCCTGCAATTGGCATCAGTTCGAGGAATTGACTTCATTATGGCGTATTGGTAATTTTTCGTTTTGAGGGATTGGTCTTGTGCTGCCATAATCATGCCTTCAGTTGAAGGTTTCAGTGTCCTTGATTTCAACCACATGAAGGTAAGCTCCTTATCTAGGCGATTCTCCTCCAATCGGCTCCAATATCTCCCATGCAGCGGCATAGTGGAAAGTGTTTTGGATTTTCGCTCAGCGCACGCTTGTTTAATGGTATGCGTATTGGGTAAAGCTGGTCCAGCTGCTGGCAGATCCAAACTCGACAGGAACTTAGCGGCCTTTGCAGTTATTGAGTGGCTTTTTGTTGTAGGCTTTTGTTGATGATACTGATAAAGCAGGCTTATTCTGTCTATTGGGCTGGTACTCATGTAGCGGGCCAGGCCACACATGCTCCGGCCGTGCATATCCTCACAAGAGACCAAGCCCCGGCCTCCATCTCCCCTCTTCATGTAGAGCCTGTTGACTGAGGCTTTGGGGTGGTGAAATCCAGACGCAGTCAAGGCTGATCTTGTCACTCGATCTGTGGCCTTGATTTCAGCCTCGGTCCAATTTACGATTCCATAACTATATGTCATAACCGGCAGAGCATACGTATTGATGGCCTTGATCATGTTTCGCGCATTCAATCCACTGTTAAGAAGCAGATACAATCTCTTTTTGTATTCTGTAGTGAGTTGCGTCTTGAGCTTCGGGTGAGGTATCATGGCTGCTTGCACTACTCCAAGGTACTTGTATGTTTCATTGAGTCGTAGCGACTCTGCAATGGTCTCATCGCCAACCTGGATAGAGCATCCTTCATCTGGTTTTCCTCTCCTGACGTGCAGCACGGCACACTTGGCCGGGTTGAGATTCATGCCGATGTCATCACCAACGCCACACACGGTAGACACGAGGGTAGTCACATCCTTTGTAGTTTTCCCATGGAGTTTAATGTCGTCCATGTACCAAGAGTGATTGATAGACAACTCGGCGTCTCTGCAGCTGACTCTGTATCCCAAAGGCAATCGGTTGAGCTCAAAACTGATTGGGTTTAGCGCCAGGCAAAACAGTAACGGGGATAATGTGTCACCTTGAAATATGCCTCTTCTTATTGAAATGTTGCCGGTAGTGACCCTGCATCTTCCCTGGTCGCATATGTGCATTGTCGTTCTCCAGTTCCGCATGCTACGAGCAATAGTTGTGACCAAAGACGGGTGGAATCGATACATCGTCAAAGCATGTAGAATCCATTCATGCGACACACTATCAAATGCCTTTTTGAAGTCCAGGTATGCCATGACCAGATTTCGCCCTTTCGTATGGGCATCCTCCAGAATCATCTTATCCACCATCAGGTGCTCCTTGCAACCAAGACCAGCTGCTGCACAACCGCGCTGCTCCGTTGCAAGTATTTCATGTTGATTGATGTGCTGCCACATAATCTTCGATATGGCGGCGGTAAAGAGCTTGTACTCTATCGGAAGACACGTAATTGGTCTATAATCTTTGGGCATTGCCGAAGGTGGAGAAGTCTTAGGAAGGAGAGTAGTAGCGCCAGACGTCAACCATCCCGGAATGTCACTGTGGCCATCTATCACCCTCTGGACGGCTCTCCGAAGGTAAGAGTGCAGGCTTGTCAGCCTCTTCCACCAGTACCCATGCAACTTGTCATGGCCCGGAGCCCTCCACAAGGCTAGTTTGCGCAGGCAGTCAGCCAGGATGTCCTGGGTGATAACTGCGCTACTCTGCACAGGGACGTGTTCTTCATAATATTCTGCTTGCCTTACATACCAGTCACCAGCGGTGAACGGCGCAGGTGTAGACAGAAGATCACTCCAGAATTCGGTGGCTTCACCCGCCTCTGGAAATTGCGGCGTCTCCAATCGATTTGAAGCACCACTAACAGGGTGTGCAGGCTCCCGAAGCGTCCGGTAGAAAGCACGCTCATTCATTTGGAACATTTTGTTGGCTTTTTTGGCCTTTTCATTTCCTCGGTATCGACGCATCCTGGCTGCTAGCGCAAGAAGTCGATCTTTCTTTCCCTGTAGCTTCATTTCCAACTCGTCTGTGTTTCCGACTTCAACTTCATATCTCCTCCAGAAGTCATGATGTTTCTCCGATGAATATCGTAGCATGCTGGTGAGTCGGGAAACATCCGAGCGGAGTTGATCGATTTCCTTTGTCAATCGGATCTGCCACTGCGGCGGATGGTCCTTGTCACTTCCGTTTTGCTTGGCATTGCCAGTCGGATGATTCTGACTGCCTTGGATAGTCGATATGCAAACGCAAGCACCAGCATACACAAGGCAATTGATCTCATGGAGCGACGCCTCACCATCAGGAAATAGCCGGCGACACACAAGCCTGAGCTGAGAGTTGACCATGGCGGTAACACTGTATAATAATTTATTTTGTACATGCTTTATTATTATTATTATTATTATTATTATTATTATTGAACATCGCTGGCTACAAGCGAGGGTCCCTGGTTCAAGCCCCGGTGGTGACAGTCAATTCTTTCTACGGACTTTTCCCGTTTGTCTCTTTCCCTCAAACCAGTTTATATTTTATGACTTCGGGCTCCCCGCGTGCTAGTTTGTACGTAAAGTGTGTGGGTTACAGTGAGGGCTGCGTCCCACCCGCCTGTGTGGATTCAAGGGAAGTGTGAGTTACGAAGTCTGAAGGAAATTTTGAACGGCCTCTGCTGGGATGACGACTACACCATAACTCAGTGGTTAGAGCATCGCTGGCTACAAACGAGGGTCCCTGGTTTGAGTCCTGGTAGTGACAGTCAATTTCTTCTTCGGACTTTTCCCTTTTGTCTCTTTCCTTCAAACCAGTAATTATTATTAATATTAATATTATCAACGCAATAAATAGAGTAAGCTGCGCACTCAGTACAAACACCATTAGCAACACTTGTTTTCATGTATAGTATCTTGTTCCTTAACAGCCATTGGAACGTCAAAGGGAGCATCATCGCAGCAGGCAGTGCAATTAACGGGATGGTGCCAATAAGCCCCGTAGATATCTCTCTTCTTCTTGGACAGTTAGGTCTGTACTGAATGCTGACGACAGTCTTCTGCAGGATGATGTAGGCATGAAGTTGCTCACGAAGATGATCCATGCCCGTTCATCTGATGGCCGTCTCGAGCAGCCTTCCCGTGGTGGCACCGCAGTCTGGCAACGGATCCCTGTTTGCCGTGTCTCTTCCACGGATGCGTCCCACGCAACTTTACGTCGGAGGGAGAGTGTGCTGGAGGGGATCAGGCAGGTAGCATGTGGGGGTGAGCGGGGAAGTCAACCACAGACTATCCATACCACCGTCCTCAAAGAAGAAAGCGAGAACCTTCTGCGTGGGGCAGGATTGCTGCCCAAGGGTATGGAGAAAGGAATTGGCCTGGCCAACAAGGCAGATCTACAACTCCCGTGGAATGGACTGAGGAAACTCAGGCGCTATTTTATGCTTTGTGGGGTTGCCCTGGAGTCTGAGCGAACTATGCGCAAACAGCTCTCGCAGGAGCTGCCGTTTCCGCACGTTGCGAAGGAGGAGCCTTTACTTGACAGCTCCGGAACAGTTGTGAGATGCCCCTTAGGCTGTTTCGAGAATCTTGTGGACCTTGTTCTCCACTACATCAAGCTGAATGATCAAGCAGGAACGCTGGTCTGGGATGGTCTTCCTGAGGATGAGTTATGGGTGAAAGTCGGTGGTGACCACGGTGGTCATTCTTTAAATGTTTCCTTTCTATTGGTTAATGTTATGCACCCAAATGCAGTGTATAACACGAGTCTTTTTCTAGTATTTGCAGGAAAGGACACGCCCGCAAACTTCGCGACAACCTTTGGACCGTACGCACAACAAATAATCACACTACAACAAACAGAATGGCACGGAAAGCACATTAAAGTATCTCTGTTTGGAGACTACGACTTTATGATAAGGTGCTATGGTTTGTCTGGGCCAAGCGGAGTCCGCTCTTGTTTCTATTGTCTCTCAACAAAAACAGAAATGCAATCCCAGGAAGCTGGCCAGCATGGAGAGCGCACATTGGAGGGCCTTAAAGCCGACCATGCAAGCTTTGTTGCATCTGGCAGCAGGCTTCAGCATGCGAAGCACCACAACAATGTAATCCGGCCATTTGTTGTGCCGATTGAAATCAGGGATGTTTGCGTGCCAGTTTTGCATCTAGATTTAGGAATTTTCCCTAGGCTTTTTGATGCAATTTTAAGAGACGCTGAAGAGCTGGATCTACAGGTAGTGAAGTCACTCTTGAAAATACAGTCAAGCGCTAGCTTTAACGAAGTTGCAGAAAAACAAAAACAGCTGCACAACTTGTATGAAACAGGGGCAATACAAGAACACAGAGCACAAGAAGCTCAAGCTCAGCTGCAATGGCTACTGCTAGCTAACCAGCAATCCGGTGTGAACCATCAAGCTGCAGCACTCTTTGCTGCTCAGGCAGCTGCTCAGCAGCACCATTAGGGAACACTCCAAGAACAGCTCCAAGCCACCGTCAAAGACGTAACGCAGCTGGAGCAAGATCTGACTGCCGTGAAAGTCAAACTTGGTCCGTGCTCCTCTTCCTTCGAGGAGACCTTGCCACGACACATCATCGACCGACAAGCTTACCACTCTGGAGCTTTCGTTGGAAACCATGTCCACAAGACTCTGCAGTCCGGAGTTACTGCAGACATTGTGTCTTCTCTACGAGGTGAATAGCAATTTCTGGACATGAAAATAAAAAAGAGGCCCACTGGCTGTGTGTTTTACATTTTTCATATCTATTTGTATCTATTGTATGGCCTAATCCTTCATCTTTCCAAATATGTGACAATTGCTCATGCTGTGATCCCAGAGACTTTATAGCAGGATGTTTTCGACAGGCCAATTTTTTGGCCTAAATTCCAGTGTATGGAATTCTGGACATGAAAGTAAAATAGCGTCAATAGGCATCCTATACTGCACCATTTTTGTTATTTTTTCTATTGGTGGACTGCAGTTGGCCTCTTCACACTTCCAGCCAACAGGTCCAAGACTATACAGCGTCTGAAGCGGAGTGCACATGGGGAAGCCAACGATTCGTCCATTACTTCTTATTTTACTCAAAATTCAAAATTCTCATGCGACATAGTACCACAAAACTCGTTGAAATGCCTCCCACGAAAAGGCTATCAACCAGGCACCGACACGAGGAGAAACTACAACAGCCCAGCTGTCAACTACAACAAGAAAAAACTTCATCAACCTGACTGACTTGACTCTACACGCGACGAAAAATTATTTTACTCGAAATGTCCAGAAATGTCCAATGTCCAGAAATAGCAATCCACCTCGTACTGCGTACTCTCCGCGCCATAATGAATCCAAATGGAGTTCCGCTTGTGCATACACAGAGTCAGCATGATCTGCTACAAGTTGCTGAGACGAAACGCTAACGCTGTGCTCTACTTTTCAAATCCTACGCAAGGTGGACAAAAACATTCTTTTCAACACAGCTTGTTGATGATGACATGTCGTCATCCCTTGGCTTGAAAGTCAAAGACTTCTTATCTGTTGTACGAAGAGAGGTAGTCACTCGCCACAAGCGGCCCATCACGCCCAAGCTCCACATCCTTGAACACCACCTTGTGCCGTGTATGAAGCACTTTGGTGTGGTGCTCGGAGCTCTTGGAGAGCAAGGAGATAAATCAGTACACCACAAATTTAACCTCCTTCGCTCTGGCTTACAGACCGCAAACAAAGATGTTGACCGTCTAAAGGTCTTGGTTGTGCAGTACCTAACAACCACACTGCCGACACGCAATAAGCTCATAGCTCCTCCAGCTAAAAGAAGAAGAAGCACTAACACAAGTGCTTATTTTGTAATGCACAAAATTTGCAGTAAGCCAAGGGAAAATTCCCAAATCTAGCTACCTATGGAGAAATGAACTGTTTTGTCGCTCACAACATCAAAGCGGGTGGTGGCGGGCCATAGGTAGGTAAACATTATCACTCTGATACATTCAGAAAGCATTCGAACAGCAAAACAAAAACTTCAAACATGAGACAAAAGTCAAATCCAATGCAGCGATTCAAATTGAAATCAAGACTGTTCTGCACCACTGAAATCGAATTTACTACTTCTTATACTGCTCCTACTTTACTGCTGATGTTCAGCGCCTGTGCAGATCCTGCTGTGCAGATCTTGCTGTGCAGATCCTTCTGTGCTAGCCTTGTGATCTCGTATCAGAATCGAGCCAGAATAGAACAGCAGCTGCATTGGAGCAGGCCTGTCTCAGGCCCGCCATGCAGATGCAGTGTGGCAACAGAACAGCACCAGAAAGGGGGGGGGGACTTGTCAGAATACTCAAGCATGAAAATTCTTTGCTTCCTCCCGCCAGGTTGAGAATCACGTGCACTGATTCAGCCACCAGGTGGCATGCGTCAACACATCTGTCAAGAGATTCTCTGGTAGCCCTGAACTAAACTCTAAAGGAACGTACAGTTCAGGTGCTGAGCACGTGCAGGCACTACAAAACGTTCCTCATCCACAGGCAAGTAGAGGACAATGCACTGTGACATGAGCCGTAATACTAGAACTTGAACTACAATTGTAGAAGTAATTACAATAGTTCCAGCACGAAAATGATACGTTGTGTCGAAGAACGGCATAAACAGAGGAGTCACTGAGTCTGGCAGATGTCGCCTTAATATTTTATCGAAACTCCACGTCGACAGCAAAGACTACACTTCAAAACCACTTGACTTGGCCTGCAACGAGACGAACTCCAAACAACTCAACAATTTTTTGTAGCTCTGTAGCTATTTTGGCACCAAGCGAAAAAATTGTTCCTTGCACTGCATGTAATCGCTGGCGTTAAAAAGGTGCATTTTTATCAAAAATGTGTAAAAAAGACGACAATTTGCCTTTTGGATCACGCGAAACAGCCGTGTGCAGCGAGTCCATACTATTTTCGTCTTTTTTAGGTCAATATAGTTGTAGAAAACTCGCAGGAAGGTGGAATCCAAACGAAAACGGCTGTAATGCTTACAAACTGCCTATGTCTTTCCAGGAGGCTCTGAAAAAGCGATTTTCATCATCTTGCTGCAAAGAAAAAACTTCTATCGAGATTTCCTTTCATTCGATAAATGAGTCGTCTTTGTGGTACAGCTGTAGTTCGCTCTCTATGTGGTAACGACGTAGGATCCATCTGGTTTTCATGAAGTTTCTGCATTGCCACGAGGTTGCTCTTTCAGAACGGAACAGTGATTGTTCTGACGAAGCGTCATTCAACTTGACTGGTCGCAGTATTGCAGTTGCAAGTTGAACAGGGTATGTCACAGAAGCTACACCCAAAAAGTCACTGCTACCGTAAAAGCCATAATAATAACGAAGTGCTAACACTAACGAATGAAAGAGGAGAAACTGACGTTAAAATAGAGAACGTTAGACAGAAATCGATACATATTGCTGCTATTGAGCGGTGCGAATGAGTGAGAATCGTTACCTTTGATACACGTAAACTGATCAATTTTAGGGAATCTTTATTTATGCGCCTTGGTAGAATAATGACTTTTACACTAACTTGTTGAAAACTCTTAGGTGCTCGAGAAAAAACACATTCTTTGAGCGTTGTGTCATTTGGAAATGATGATTTGAAACACCGTCAGAAGTGTATTGGTTCCTGCAATGCTCTAATCTTCGCTACCTTGTTATTCGGAAGAAACTCCCGTTTGGATTTGCGAAAAAACAACCATCATCAAAAATTACTCCGAGCTAAAGCTTATGGCTAGTGCCCAGAGCGATTTTGAAACCCGGAAAGTGGACATAGTTTACCGTAGCAGAGCGCTCTTTGTTCTACGGTGTGAGATGCACTTTCGTACAGTAGGGGTGACAGTGCATGGGGTCAGTGTGTACAGGCCAGCAAATCTTCCACAAATGGGGTGGGCGTTTGCAGCGGACTTTACGGTACTGCTTTGAGCAGAATTCTTACTTTGGGGCTCATATTTTTTTGTATTTATATCATTATCTCATGGCACATCATGATGACGGCCAGTTAACTGAGACAAGGGTGAAAGCCAACCACAGCAGATAAAAGAATACAAATAAAAGGCAAAGAAGGCAAAGACGGAGACAAACCAGCAGGATGTCATACCAATACATAATCCATATAAAAACCGCTCTGTGAGCGGTTCTGAAAAACCTATACTGGTGCTGCCCTGTCGTAAAAGCAAGAAATTAGAACTGGAGCATTGTCCCCCCAAATGCGAACAGATCCACCTAAGTTGCGAATGACGCGACCCGAACGCACCAGTAGCACGAGGTCGGGAGGGCACATGATCACAGCAATTATCACAGGGTAACACCACCACTACTATAGTGCAGTACATTGCACATTGTATCAGTGGCAGTGTCTTGCTAGTTCACGTACAATTATCGACGGCCATGGCCTATGGTCTGGACCAACGTTCCCATCTGCATCCAAAGCTAGGAACCTCGTGCTACTGGTGCGTTCGGGTCCCGTCAATCGCGATTTAGGTGGATCTGTTCGCATTTGGGGGGACAATGCTCCAGTTCTAATTTCTTGCTTTTACGACAGGGCAGCACCAGTATAGGTTTTTCAGAACCGCTCACAAAGCGGTTTTTATATGGATAATTTCAGTTCTTTTCCGTTCCCTCCCCACCCCAACCCCGAAGGTAAACATGATGAGGACGCGCGCGATGTACTGTATGTAGCCATGAGACTGCAATAACACACTCATACATACCAGCCCTCCCCACCTCGCTACTCCGCACACAGATACACAAACACGTGGGTGCACACGGCACACGCACGTGACCACGCACACATACGCACATGCACACGGCACACGCACGTGGCCACGCAAACATACGCACATGCACACGACACAAACAGGACATTCTTCATATATAATGCCATGCAAAGCAGTAGCCACCGTACTTCAGGAAGTCAGTTTTGAAACAAAATAATTCAACTACAACGAGTAGACAAGCTGACGGCCAAAGCACAACATAGCAAACATGACATTTGCCCAAGGATTGCAGTTTGCAGAGCACGACATGGAAGCAGCGAATACAGAATGTAATATCATACAAAGTAACAAGCAAAGAAGTGGCCACCATACACAAGAAACTTGCAGAAAGTCACATATCCAACAGATAGAGAAGTGAACAGCAATCTGGTACAGCCCACACAAGACAAAGCTGACCTGATACTCGTCCCAGGATCGTAAGTGGCAGATCCTTTTCAATGCATAACATGCAGATGTACGTTGCACGCATGGGCAAAATTTGACCGTGTCGCCAGAACACAATGTCATCACAAGTATACCCACATCTTCCAAACATGCACAGTAGAAGCACAATGAAAGCAATGGAAAATTACGATGTGGTTGCTGAAGCATCTTCACACTTCAAATTCAGACTTCAATGTGGTCGTCACAGGATGATATGCCTGCAAGATACAAGTGATGCAGAAAGAAAGCAGAAGGTCGTGAGGTAGGCTATGAGACACCACAAACGGGTCACCTACATGTATGTTCAGGGCTAGTGCACTCACATGTAGAATTATCATATTCGAGCATTTCCCAAACTGAGAAGTGCAATGAAATCCACTTGCATGCAGAGGAGCAATTTTGCAGTGTGATTTTAACCGTTTGAAGGTATTCTTGGAAAAGACATTGCTTGCTCAAGGCAACACAACTGATATAGGGCACTTCGTGCCCTAAGGTGATAACGCGAGTGCTGACAGGATAGGGAAAGGTGCAAGATACAGTGCTAGAGGGCAGATAAGGTTAGCGCTAACAGGGAACTGTTACACCATCCCTCCCTCCTAAGCGAGGCACAGGTGCCTCAAGGGAGTCGAGGAATATGTGGAAAGGGAATAATCAAAATGAAATCGTGTCAGCCCAACAACGCTCATCTAATTGAAGCACCGTGCAAGGTAACCAAGGACAGTCAGGCGAGTGAAGATAACGGAAATGGGGAAAATCTAAAACAGGAGGGGAATGGATTGCTTAACACAACAAGGATCAAGTGGGAATTCTCAAGGTACACGTGCAATTGAATTTGAGCGAGTAACATTTCGCGGTAACCTAAGTGTCACTAACATGCCCTGGACGCCCTGTAACGCCTCAGAGCAACTATCGGCCTACTGGCCTCGTCCAGCAAGTTCCCTTCTGGCTCCCAGGTGGCTTCGTCGCCTGGGTACCCTTGCCACTTGACAAGGTACTGAGTCTGATGCCTTCGCTGGCGATCATCAAGAATCTTCTCCACCATGTATCTGGTCTGACCGTGCAAGTCAGTGAACGGTGGCGGGGGTGGCTACCGCCTGCCGGTAATAGTATTCTGCTCATACCGGCGCAGAGCAGTGACAGTGAAGACAGGGTGGCACCGAATAGCGCTGGGTAGATCCAGCTGATAGGCGTTGGGTCCGATCTTCTTGATGATTGGGTAGGGCCCGAACCACTTAGGGCGTAGCTTCTGTGAAGGCTGATCCCGGGCTTCTGCGGTTGTTAGGAAATCCTTGTACACCAGCACCATGTCGCCAACCTTCAGGTTGCTGGGCACCCTTCCCCTGTTAGCATACTGAGCTTGTCTAGCCTGAGCGGCAATCATGGCGCCCTTTGCCAACTTGACGGCATCCGCCCGATCCTGGATCCAGTCTGGGGCACTCCCTCCTCCCCTCCGTGCCAGGAAATCTGGTGGGGACTTGGGATTAAGTCCATAATTTAGATAAAACGGCGTGCTAGAAGTGGAAGACTGATATGAACTATTAATTGCAAATTCGCAAAGAGGCAGAAGCTTGTCCCAATTATCTTGTTTGTGGTTAACAAACGCTCTAATCACATCCTCAATTACTCTATTCATTCTCTCAGTCGGCCCGTCGGTCTGTGGGTGATTGGCAGTACTAAACGACAAGCTGGTACCTAATTGATGAAACAATTCCCGTAAAAATTCAGAAGTAAATCTTGGGTCCCGATCACAAACAATAGAGGAACTCAAACCGTGTAATCTAAACACATTCTGGAGATACAAATCAGCAGAACCCTTAGCGTCAATTTTGGAAGTCGTGGGGACTAAATGGACGCATTTTGTAAGCCGGTTAACAAATGTATAAATTGCATCAAAGCCCTGAGGGGTCTGGGGTAAGCCAAAGATAAAGTCCATGGAAATATCTTTCCAGGGGTGTCTGGTACTGGGAGCGATTGCAGCAAACCGGATCTAGGCAACCCACCCTTAGTGCGCTGACATATGCCGCAAGACTTAATAAATTTCTTCACGTCAAGGCCCATCTTGGGCCAATAGAAGAATTGACGAAGCCGGAAATATGTACGATCCCGTCCCTGATGGCCTGCCGTAACACAGTCGTGGTACTCCTGCAAGAGCTGAAGCCTTACTGCACACTTGGGTACACACAAGCGATTGTTTGGTGCTGCACGGAGGTATAGGTACCTGGACTCTTCATCCCAATAGTACCGCTCGTGTAGATTATCAGAGGAATCGCCGCGCGGCCCCTGAATTAATGGGGAAAGCTGCTCGTCATTCTGATATGCTTCCGAAATTATCTCAGCAACCCTATCACTCAGTTCCAAAGCAAACTCAATCGTATTCAAATGGGGTGCTGGTAGGATGGGTGGGCAATCCTTTCCCACAACTACATTGCCAATTGCTGACCTGCGCAGATCAGGGCGGCGGGATAACGCATCAGCCATATTTTCCTTGCCGGGTTTGTGATTAAGTGTCAAGTCATAGTCGGCAAGAAATTCAACCCATCTAGCTTCGCGCTTAGTGAGATTGGCTTTGTGCTCAAGTAGACTACGGCCATGCTGTCACTGAACACTTCAAAATGCTGGAATAGATAAATTCTCCAGGATCGCAGAGCAAACACCACCGCCAGGGTTTCGCGTTCTGCAGCAGTGTAATTTCGCTCAGCTTGTGACAGATTACGACTGGCATATGCCACAGGATGCCAAGCACTATCGCTTTCCCCCTGTTGGAGAAGGACGCCTGCTATTGCAAAATCACTTGCGTCTGTTGCAACTCTGAAAGGCTTCTGCACGTTTGCTAGTTTCGACAGCGGTGCACTCAACAAGGCCTGTCTCAGGGATTCGAATGCATGCTGACGGGGGCCACTCCATTCGAACCTGGCATGTTTGCCAGTGATCTCCTCTAATGGCCGCGATATAGTAGAGTAGTGGTCAATATATCTTCTAAAGTAGTGCGCAAAACCAAGGAACTGTCTCACCTCCGTAACTCTCGTCGGTGGCTGCCATTCCCTCACTGCTTTAAGCTTCTTTGGATCTGGAGCGATACATTCACCGTCGATGCGACGCCCTAGAAACAGAACATCCTTGACACCAAACTCACATTTCGACTGCTTACAGAATAGCCTATTTTTCCGGAGCGTCTCAAGAACTGTCTGGATATGTTCAAGATCATCTTGCCAGGATTTGCTGAAGATAAGAATATCATCCAGAAACACTACCACAAACCGCCGTAAGTACGGTTGGAGAATACTGTTCATCAGTGACTGAAACGTGGCAGGGGCGTTAGTTAATCCAAAGCCCATGACCCGGAACTGGAAATGACCGAAGGGAGTATTGATAGCCGTCTTAGGTACATCTTCCTGACGGATCCTAAGCTGATAGTATCCCGAGCGTAAATCCAGCTTACTGAAGTATGAGCTACCTTGAATGGTATGAAACAGGTCATCAATGTTTGGGAGTCAAGCTTTGTTTTTGATGGTGATCCTGTTCAAATTCCGCCAATCACAAACCATGCGCAATGAGCCATCAGACCTTTTAACGAAAAAGACTGGGGCACCGTATGGTGACTTACTGGGTTCGATGAAGCCCTTGCAGAGGAGTTCCGTGAGCTGGGCTTGCAATTCGTCCATCTCGGGTTTGGGGAGAAGGTAGGCAGCCCGTGATGGAGGAACGGCACCCTCCTCAGTCACAATCTCATGGTCGACATCCCTCTCTGGCGGAAGCTGGGTCGGCAGGTCGTCTGGAAAGATGTCCGAGTACCGCCGCAGAAGGTTAGCCAGCTGCTCTTGATGATCTGGGTGTTGTCTGGCGGCTGATGGCTTGCTGTCCTCCTCCTCGTCGTCAGTAGCGTTGACCCACGCCAGGATTCCCTGCGCGCCTTTCCTCAACTCGCGGCGAGCCTGAGAACCAGATATGAGCATGCTCTAAATTGGCGGCGACTCCTGACGCTCCGTATCACTATTTTGGTCGGAAGGGGGTTTAGCAAAGAGCGGCTCTCCGTTCAGTTTGACTTCGTTGGTCTGAAAGTTGATATCCGGATTGTGTCTGGTCAGCCATGGCTTGCCCAGGATAGCATCATAGCGGCTCAACGGAAAAACTGTGAAAGATTGGGTGTCGCTGAAGTCTTTCACGATTACCTTTACCGGACCGGTCCTCTGCAGTCCCGATGATGTCGATGAGCCATCAGCTAGGGTTACCTTCAGTGTTTCGTCCTTGCTCTCCGTAACAAGGCCGTTTCGTTGCACGAAAGCTTCCGATATGAAGTCGTGCGTCGATCCCGAGTCGATAAGCATAATTGCCCGGCGGCCGTTGATCCTGCCCTCAACACGGAGAAGGTCATGCTCCAAAGGAAGCTCCGTGTCCTATACTGCGATATCAACGTTGCTGACATGGGATTCAGGTTCGGCAACATCTTCCGAATCAGCTTGCAGCGTCGGTTCTTCCAGCTCTAGTACGCTGTAACGGTTGCGTATGTCAACCGGGTAACCGTTGGGTGCTTTCCGCTTGGTCGCCAGCGAGCGCACGCCATTTTTCACTGGCGACCAGCGTTTGGGTGTTGATTGCTGGGACAATCCCGAGCTAGGTGACCTGGCTTCCGACAAGCGAAGCATCCACCCTGCCGACTCAGGTGACGCCTCTCCTCCGGTGTTAGCCTTTGGGGTCGTACGGGCTGACTTCGGTGCTGAATCGGGTTCGGCCGTTGGTCCGCCGTTTGCGCTGACCTGATCGCTTGGCTCAGATCAGTGGGGTGATCTCGCAGCACCCGGGTCTTGACAGATGGGTGCAGTCCATTTACGAACAGCAGTCCTCGGGTCAGCTCGTCGATCTCAGGCACTTGTAGGCTTAGGCGCGAGAACTCGGTGACATAGCTCTCCAAGCTTGAGTGCTGCCTGACAGCGAAGAGATCCAGTCGCATCCGCTCTTGATGATGCAACGGACCGTACACCTTGGCGAGGGCTTCACGCAGCGCTGGCAACGTCGAGAACTCCACACCCGTATCCAACGATGCGATGAGCCATAGCTTGGCGTTGCCGCTCAGGAAGCCCGCTGCGTAATCCACCATCACCGATGAGTCGGTGATTCCCAGTGACCGAATCGCCAGCTCAATGGAGAAAGCCCACTCCTTGAACTGCGAGGGCTTGCCATCGAAGATCGGCGGCTCCTTAGCGTGCCGAGGCTTCCCGGACGAATGAGCGGGCGGCACAGGGAGCGGTTGTTGTCGGTTGCTCAGACGGGCGCTGACTTGGCGACTGGCTTCACGGACCTCGCTGGCCAACTTGAATAGCAACACAGAAAGAACAAGGATCGCCACGACAATGGCGAGCTCCAAGAACACCATGTTAACCATCCTCCACTACCAGTGTAACCGTTTGAAGGGATTCTTGGAAAAGACAATGCTTGCTCAAGGCAACACAACTGATATAGGGCACTTCGTGCCCTAAGGTGATAACGCGAGTGCTGACAGGATAGGGAAAGGTGCAAGATACAGTGCTAGAGGGCAGATAAGGTTAGCGGTAACAGGGAACTGTTACAGTGATGCGTAATTCGACACGATCTGCGATGCTGCGTGCGATGCAAACTCGGGCCAAATATCATTCACGGAATGACGGCAAGAGGTTAGTGATGCAACATCGCCCTGCTGACATGTGTCTCAAAGCCCAATAAGAATTCGTTTGTCACCATGGCACTCGCATAGCCGGTACAACTGGTACAAATGTGCAAGCAATTCATGAATCTTTCGTCTCGCCTCCTCAGATAACCACTGCATGGCTGCGACGACAACCTTCAGCCTCACAAGGTGCTTCCAGACAATCTTCGCACTGGTTGGTACACAGTTCACTATGATGTTTGTATTGTCAGCACATAAGTCATGCATGAGACGCGGGTTGCCGTCAATTGGCAATGGAAGGTTGAGCATTTTGTTCTTGGCACCTTACTCGCTTTGAATGCGGTCGACTGCCATGCTTTGTGTCTAGCTTGTAACATGCCTGGAAGGGTTCCACTTTTTGAATGAGTAATTTTTCGAATGAGTTTAGTCGCGACAAGCACTGGGGTACAGGGTCAAGGTGCAAGTCATTGAGAACGCAAGATGGCGGCATGCTATCTTTCTTCACGTACAGTTTGCAAACCCTGGAAATGAACATGGCGTCTGTAGCGTGCGACTGTACACCATTAACTATTGGCAAGATATACAAGAACTGCAAGAATAGAGTAAGTACAATGCGCTGTCGACCTGATAACGTGTTGGAAGATAACAGGTCTACCGTCCCACCTAACCGTACCCTTCATCATTCCTCATTCACCATCGCGCGATACCATGGCACACACTGGCATTATATCAAGGGATGCCTTACCGTCGTCTAGAGGGGACGTCTTCGCAGCAATGTTTTTCGTCCTGCGCATTCAGTCCGCCGACGCGACAGAGTTTATGGGGCCGTTCCAGTTGCAGAATACATTCGATTCATCGGGCCAGTGCAGCAACAGGGCCGTGAGCACACAGGGGCAGAGGAAAGACATTGTGAGTGGACAAGAAATATGCAGTGGCAAGTTCCATGAATGTCAAGTTCTCATTTCTGAGCTATTACTTACAGTCCTGCCATTGCTCGCTCGTCCTGATTCCTCCTCTTTCGTCTGCGTCCAATTCTGCCGTTCTCCTCCCCGTCACGGCGTCAGGTCAGTGCATTCTCATTATTTTCTCAATGGCACTTTTCGGGACGGGGGTAGCGGAAGGAGTTCGCCCGATGCCTCCTAAGGCCTAGAGCGGATGTCTTTGCAGCAATATTTTTCGTCGGCGGACGGGACAGCGTTTACGGGGCCGTTCCAGTTGCAGAAGATATTCATCAATGGCACTTTGCGGTACGGGGGTACCGGAAGGAGTTCGCACCATGTCTCCAAAGGCCTAGAATGGACGTCTCTGCAGCAATATTTTTCGTTCTGCGCAATCAGCCCGCCGACGCGACAGCGTTTACGGGGTCGTTCCACTTGCAGAAGACATTCATCGATCATCAAAGGCACTTTGCGGTACGGGGGTGCCGGAAGGAGTTCCCACGATGTCTCCAAAGGCCTAGAGCGGACGTCTTTGCAGCAATTCTTTTTGCCCTGCGCATTCAGTCCGCCTACGCGACAGCGTTTACGGGGGCGTTCCAGGATGAGAAGACAGTCATCAATGGCACTTGGCGGTACGGGGTACGGAAAGGGGCCTCCTCGTTCGACTTCGTCGACTTCTGCAGTTCTCTTTCCCGTCATGTCAGGGGTACCGAAAGGGGCCTCCTCGTTCGTCTTCGTCGACTTCTGCAGTTCTCGACTATTTCGCGTACGCGACATCGACGTTTACCGAGTGGCATTGGCACAAAGCAGACGGCTGACGGGGTCACGTGTCAAAAAAGTATCAACAACGTGTCGACAAAGTGTCGACCACATGTATAGCGGTACACTCAGCGGTACACTAATTCTCATGCCATTCTCGTGTCACAAAACTGTAACATCGAGTATCAGTATGGAAAGGCTTCAGACAGGAAGCCTTTCCAATGAAACCTATAATTGAGCAGAGATTTTAGCAACAAAATTATCCATCGACGTGCTGGTCTTGGCCTGCGTTGGTAATGTTGCCCAAAACACGTAGCCAGCAAAGATCGGGGATCTAGTGAATAGGGTGGAGGCAGGGCGTAGGAGACTGAATGAGTTCCGCGTATTCCGTGTTTCGGAGAACCAATTATAAGCCTGCATATGCAAGGGTATTTTATTTAGTAATATTTTATGTATGAGAACACAGAGGTGGTACTTATGTCGAGTGGAAAGGGGACTGATCTTGACAATTTCGTAAAGGCTAGCGGAGGGAAAGCGACGATCTTTGCTAAATAAGATTTTAAGGAGCATGCGTTTATGGGTTTCTAGCTTGTTCAATAGAGTACTTCCTCCGCGTCATTAAAATTGTCGCTTCGCACATCTCAATGTTTGTGACTTGGCTCGTCTTAGTCAGACTGTCGGAATCGCTGTTTTCTGTGTTCGAACATTGGTGCAACCCTTTCTGCGCAATGTCTACTTGTTACTGAAGCCGTGGTGGTCTCGAACGTTGTCGTAGCTCTCTTTCGCACGAAGCAAATTCATCGCGCTCCGCACTATTCCGCCCCAGAGCGCATATCGTTTTTCTGTAGTTCGTGCCGTCCCTAATCGCTCTTTTTATTTTTTTATTTTTTACTATTGACACAGCCCTACTTGAATACAGGTGGAGAACAAAAAGAAACGAGGAAAAGGACAAAACATAGGGGATGTAGGGACGACGTGCTGATGTGCTGGGAGCAACTCAACCGACCAGAGGTCTCGGCGTCAGCGTTGCAACTAGGCATCGAAAATGTGTGTTTGGGGGGGGGGGGGGCTGCACAAGAACTCTCTCGCTCCTTGGACATTTATAAAGACTGCAAGCTTGGGTATAGGAATCCTTGTATCTCTTCTGAATACGAAATGCTGAAATTCACGATGACAAGAACAAATTGATCTCAAATTTCTAAAATGCGATACCTGTGGCGCATGTTGCTGAGATGGTAGCAGGTTTGAAAACGCCAACAAAATCAGCGAAGCGCTTGCCAAGGAAAGAAGGTGCGGAACTGCTTACCCTTTTCCGCTGGAAGGTCGCTGCAGTGTACTTGAAAAATGCTAGCTTGCCTTCATCGCCTGTCACTTGGAGGCATGGATCGCTTGAAAACGAAGTTTCTCGACCTGAATTTGAACGCGCGTCTTGTTCAGGGTCTTGAGTGCTAAGAGTCTGCCTCAAACTCTGGTGAAGACGTCGACCTTAGCTGCAATTGAAGCGAAGCGGGAGGCCACAATCTAAAGCTTGGTTCGTCGACAATGCCCCAAGGATGGAGCTTGTGCGCTTGCAGACATACTGCACATGGGGGCGACCACGACAATTTAAAGTCAATAACATCGCCAATATGCTTATGCTCTTCAACAATACGAATAGGAACACTTGAAGAAGGAAAACAAAGTGGCAGGGAAGGGGAGAAGGGAAAATGTACATAGCTGCCGTTTCATCAACCTTTGGCTGCAACTTCCAATCATGCATCCATAACCTTGCCAATGCTATCTTGCATGGTTTCATGCAGTCGTATAGGGCAAGCATTGGAGCAAAGCAGAGCTGTGTCGTCAGCGAAAAGGCTGACACCAGGGGCAATATCGGGGAGGTCATTAATATACAGGAGAAATAGCAGTGGCCCAAGGATTGAACCCTGGGGGACTCCAGAAGTAACGGGTAAAGGCTCCGACAACACAGCTGAGAGGCGTACAAGCTGATGTCGGTTAGAGAGATATGATGAGAGCCAGCCGATAGCCTTGCCATCAATGCGATACACAGTTCGCAGCTTAGCTAAGAGACCCCTGTGCCAAACAGTGTCGAAGGCCTTTGCAAGATCGAAGAAAACTAAACCAACATGGTTATGGGCGTTCCGATGGGTGTTGATGTCTTGCACAAGGTGAGTAACCTGGTACCTGGTGGAGTCACCCCGACAAAGGCCCGACTGTGCTGGCGAAGGTGAAGCGCGAACATGATCATAAATGAGGTCATATACAACACGTTCGCACACTATTGATAAAGTAGAGAGCAATGAGATAGGGCGATAGTTGCTTGGGGTGGTGCGTGGTCCTCTATTTTTGTAGGTGGCCACGACTACCGCAGTTTTCCACATGGCTGGGAATTTCGCCTCGCGAAATTACATATTCAAGATAATTGACACAGGATAGGCAACAGACAGAGCAAGAGCTCTCCAAACTTCGTTGGTAATTCCGTCTTGACCAGGGGACCTGCCAGTTTTCAGATGACGGAGATATTTCTTCACTTGGGATGTACCAGTCGACAATGATAGGAGGGACGCAGGTATTGAGGGTGAAGGGGTGAGTGGTGGTATAGGCCACGTAGGGTCGTCAGGAAGTCCAAACGACGTAAACTGCGTGTTCAATATGTCTGCTATGTCTGCGGGACCTGTTGCTGCCGTGCCGTCTGCAGCTGTCATTGATCGGATCAGCTCCCGACTACAATTCTTCAAGAGATGGCGGAGAAATTGATGGAGACTAGGGCCATCATGGGAAGACAGGGTGGCAAGAACCGACTTTACAAACTGACGATGGAGGGTACGTGACAAACATTTTCACTTCGTTACGCTTGCGCTTAAAGGCAATAAAGTTTTCACTGGTTGGATACTTCCCATAAGTGCTATACAAATCCCGCTTCAGTTTTACAGCGCACTTAGGGTCTGGAGTGATCCAGGGTCGGAATGCATCCCGCATAGTAGGATGAGGCCTAATGTAGTCTCCTGTCGCGAAATAACTTTGTAAGGCAACAGATGACGATGGAATGCTGACTGTAGTAAAGCATCAAATAGGACAATGGCATCATCAACATCAGAATGCCAATGAAGTAATGACCAGTCCGACCTAGACAAGTCTTCATTCACAACCTGCCAGACACGGGTAGGCACTTGTTTATACCTGTACTGAGCCTGGGGATGGAGGGATGATTTAGCAGTCGCTTGTGGTGTCGAGCACGATGCATTGCTGAGCGTACAAACAACCTGCAGATGATCAGATGTGCCAAGAGGTGCTGCATGATCGACTGAGAGGACATGTAGGGGTTTGTTGGTTACCAACAAGTCAAGACAAGAGTTGGCACCCGCTGATGAAGTGTATGTTGGGAAACTCACTAGTTGTTGGAGCCCAAGCATTGAAAAAACTGTCTGGAGGTTGGTACGGGCTTGGGAGGTGGAGTCAGAAGAGCACCAATCATTGTGTTAAAATCCCCCGTCAGGAAGAAGTTACACTCGTCATAGCAAGAGGACTGTATAGCGTGGACCAGCATATCCGAGAGGAAGGACAATTGTTCCACCGTTTGGGAAGGGGGTCGATACATGCAACATACAAGAATAGGGTAAGGGGTGCATTAAGACTTAACTTCCACCCAGGCAGATTCACAGCCCTGGCGCTGCAGGTCGGGTCTGTGGAGAATATGTTGAAGAGTATGAGTCCGAACGAGCACGGCGACACCACCATATCCTCCAGTGAAAGGGTGTGCATTTCTGTTCTCGTGTGCTGGTCTGTCTCTCCTCAAACAGGCATAGCCCGGTAAATGCACGGAAATAGATGGGCACAGCCAGGTCTCCGTGAGGCAAACAATACTCGGCTTAGTGCTCTCCAGAACAATCGAAAGTTCAGCTAATTTATTGAAGAGAGACCGACAATTCATGGTTATCAGCGTTAGGTTGGATTCTGATCTGGGGTAGAATGGGGTAGCATGCAAGTTGAGGGAAGACATAGACAACATGATTATGACGAGGGTCTATCACCACCACGTTCAGTCACGTGGGTACCGTCGGCAAAACGCCACTTACGGACGGTGTGGCTAATTGTTTCCGGCCAAAATCCTGTACTGAGTATTTGCCTTCATCCACCGCTGGGACAGTCAGTCGTGCATATGCTGTACCAAAGGTCCAGGATTCACTGATACTGCAATTGAACACCTCAACCTCACGGTCCTTGCACCAGTCAGTGATTGCGTTAGCGCTACACTCCATGTTGACATTGCCCACGTAGAACACAGATTTTGCGACTGTTTCTACGCCTGTGAGGATGTTAGGTTTAGCAGGGGCCACAGGCTTCACGTACCGGGACGTGACCCGACGCTGTACAACTTCGGCCCAGCCATCCGAACTGCTTCCCCTATATTCACTTGTACTAGTTGTAGCCAATGTTGATCTGGTTGGTGCAGCCGGTGGTGTTTCAGTGCGTGATGAGGTCTGGTGTACGTGTGTCGGTGGTTGGGAAGTACGGGTACGGGTGCGGTTGGTAGAGTGTGCATTGGAGGGTGTCCGAGTAACGGGGGTTTCCCACACCCCAGCCAGCCAACCCCTCTAGAACCTGAACTAGCTCCACTACTGTACGTTGTACTCGGGGTTGTAAATTGTGCAATCAGGTTTGGACTCCCGCCTTCCTCAAGGTGTATCATCTTCGCCACGAGGCCATCAATGGTTGCTTTCATTTCTCTAACTTCCCTATCCCTGTACTCCCTGAGTGAGGCTATTTCCACAGTGATAGTCGAGGACTGTGCACTGATAGAGCTCACTAGCGCTGGCATACCTGATTTGCTGATGTCCATGGCGCGAAGTTGAAGTACAAGGTCCGGTCAGGCCAACGAGTCCACACCTGCAAGTGCTGACTTTTTGGCCAAGTCACGAATCTCCCCATCCAGCATCAAGGCCAGGTCCATATTTGGGTTCTCCACCAAATTAGGGCTGGGACTTGTTCCAAGTCAACATATGCTTACAAAAAGTGGCCGAAAGGCTATTCCATAGAAGGAAAGGCAGGAGCTAAAACAGTTGCTTACTACTCCTACTACACAAAAATCCCTTTTTCATATGACCGAATTTGGACATTGTCTTATGGAATCAAAAAGCCGATAAGGCGAAAAAACGGGCCGATTTGGGAAAACCTAGTCGACAGTGCTCCTACTCATTTATTTATTTCTATTTTTTCATATTTTTCTGTTTTTGCTCGCCTGAGCAGTTCTGGAACCGAGACCCCCTGGTGAGTTTAGCTGCTCTTGCCCCACCTCCACTGCTTCGGCTGCCATCGCTATATGCATCACTGGGCGCTTTTTCCGCCGTTTTCACCATGATGGTTTGCGGTTATGGTGTAGTAGTTGATTTTCCCGGATTTTGCCAGGAAACCGGGAGGATTCGCCTGCATGCAAATCTTGACGACCTAACAGGAACCGATAGGTTCAAAACACATGACCAAGACCAAGACTACCAGACCACGAACTAATCACACTCTCATCCCCAGACCAAACTAGCACTGTACATGCACAGCATTTACTTGACAGTCACTCTCACACAGACGGCACCAGATTCTTACACTCTGACACCGCGTACTCTTGCATCCACTACACTATAAACGTCACACATCACACCATACTCGCACAAACACTGACAATAATTCCCTGGTGTTGGGCTGACTGCTCAGCAAACTTTCTCTCTCCCACTCTATTACTTGATTTTTTTATTATGTAAGGAAAATAATGGGAGGCGTATCCAACTTCGAAAGTAAAGGTGACAGCATCGACGCAATCCACACAATCAGGTAAGCCAATTCGTAACCGAAAGTTTTCCTTCCCTTCTCATCATAGGTAAATACAGGGAAGAAGACAATGCCAGGGACACCCAGTCGACGAGTCACTCGCAGCCATGTCAGGATGCGTACTGGAGGAGACGAACAGGCGACGATACTGGAAGTGACAACGGTCGCAAGTGGAAGGAAGCGTGGAAGACAACCACGAAAGCCAGTGTTGAAGACAAAATAAGAGTCAGACGCTGGACGAGTGGCCGGGCGATGTGATGAAAGGGACGAGTCAGGACCTGAGGCATCGGAAGTGGCAACAAGGCGACTGCCCAGTGGAAAAGACAAGTCAAGAGCTTCGACATCCGAGGTGACAAAAACGAGAAATTCCTACAGTCAGCAATCGGCGATCAAGAGTACCCTGTCGGTTAGTGATAGTTGTCGCGTGCCGAGCCTTCGCGTATGGTTTTGAAAACGCTCGTATAGCGAGGTTCAATGTTCATGCACTGTTTTTGAACTCAAAACATCGACAACTCGCTCGTGATTTGCAAACGTATCGAGTCGACTTCCGTGGACTTCAGGAGCTGAGAACAAAGGATCCGCTCGTAAGAAGTATTAATAAAATTAACAGGCTAGCGACCTTTGGCCTGACAGACGACAGCCATGGCGGAATTGGCTTCGCTGTTTCAAAAATATTTGTCCTGTGCATTTCAAAAATAAATAAAAACTTTCGGATCTGGAGGGCTGTTTTGATCTATCGTTTCCACTAGCCAAGAACTCATCACTGCCAGTTCAGTTTGTCGTGGCGCATGGACCCACGAACCCAAAGGCAAAGGAAGAGCCTGAGCTTATAGACCAGTTCTACGACGCACTACCTTCCGTATGGAATGGGACAAGCAAACGAACGCTTGTCATTGGAGTGGGGAATTTCAACAGCAAAGTAGGCAGCGCTGTCACCTCGTGTGTCAGAAATTACAGCTAGAGGACTCGCAATGAGAACGACAAGGCGCTTGTGGACAGGGCAAAAACTCGCATCAGTTGTTGCTAGCCCACATAGTATTCCGCTATTCAATGTGCTACCGAACAACATGGACTGGAAAGGTAAAAGACAGCATTGCGATTCGTGCTAGGAATATCTACAACAGGATTGACTATGTGGTGGTTCCACCACATTGTAAGCCTATCAATAACAAGGCCCGACCGTATCCTGGTTCAGAAGTGTCCAGTTATTGCACCACGTATGTCGCAGTATGTTCGATTCACTTCGCATGCGCAGTGTTGCTAACCGCCCGTATTTGCCCGTATTTTTACGGAAAACGAAATTTTGTCCGAAGTATGGACTTCAAGCAAATATCCCGCAAACAATAATGTATATGAACGATTACTAAAACCATCGTAACTCCATCGTTTCTTGTGCATATTCAATAATCGAAGAGTCTTCGTGGTAGCAAAAATCCAAACTGTCCAATGCAACAAAGGCTGAGGCGATGTCGGACTAAGGAGTTATTGCGCGCCGTATTCAGGCATTCTTACCTTGGCAAAATCAAAACTTTGGTCGAACTCTTCGCCATTTTGGCGATAAATCCCTATTTTGCGTGCTCTTTGAGCAAACTGAGCACTTTATAATGATGAAGCAAGCTGCATATATTTTTCAATCGGCTCGAACAATTTGAGCGTTCCGTGAAGAAGGAGAGTGGAATGGAGTTGTTGGGACGATTTGCTCGCTTATTGGGCTTGGAGACGACTTTGCTGTGTTACCGCACCTGATTTGTTGAGGCTTAATAATGGAGCTTGGTGTCCTGGCGTTGACCCTGCTTGGAGCTTTCCAACGAGCCCTAGATTGTGAAAATCAAGCGAAGTAGACCAAAGTTATGACCAGGTGAAGTGGACAATTGTACTGGATTCGTACAAATACTTCACAAGCGAACTAAGTCAGTCAAAATTTTGACATTTATTTTATTTATATATTTATTTAATTATTACAGCATCTCATACCACAGTGGGAACACCGGCCAATACACAGGGAGAGGGTGGTAGCCAACCACGGCAAAAAAGGGAGAGGGGGAGGAGAAGAAAAAAGGAACCGGCATGTATAAGCAGTGATTGCAACAAAATGAGAAACACAAAATCAAAGTCAAGGTGCCTCAAGGCTCTGAAAAAGGCGGAGGGAAGAAAGGTCCTTAGCTTCTAGGAGAATGAAAAACGAGTACGGAAAACTCTGAAAAATTCTACAAAATGGCACTGGGCAATACGCAGGGGGTAGAGGGCACTTGGTAACACTGACTTTGTCTGGTTTCAGGTCTGGCCATGACACTGCCAATGTGGTATGGACACTGCGCTGGATTTCAGATGAAGCCACCCATTTTGTGTGGGACCGCCAGGTCCTTGGCCTCGAAATGTCAAAAGCAATTGACACCAGTAGCTTCATGAAGTAGAATAGTTCGCCTCTTTTTGCACACGTATATGATACCAAAATGTGGGTTATCAGAAAAGAGGGCAGATTCCCAATGAGGCTGTTAGATACACACCTGCGATTGAAGCACCATACATGTACATAGCGCTTCTTGTTGATTTGGAATACTTTATTTTATTTTAGATATTTTTTGTCTGAATCCTTTTTTTCTTCTGAGTCCTTTTTTTCATTATCGTCATCTGTTTTGTTTTTGGTCTTTTTGGTGAATCACGTAAAAGCATAAATAGCTGTTTTCTCGAGCATCCAAAAAGAAGACGAGCTGTGACACGTTGAGGGGTCACTAGAATGATAAAGCCCTTTTGTGCTCTCGCACAAATTGTCAGGCGCCAAGCCCCCTGTCTATCCGACCCGCCAAACACAAAAACAAAACTGAACTAGAGTTTTACATAATTTAATAATTCGACAAGTCGGAGACGGGCAACGGACAAACAAAGAAGACCGGACACAACAAGGGAAACTGGAAACTGAAGAAATAGACAAAAATCATGGCAGCACATGAGTATGCACGCAAACAAAACAAAACAAAAGGCATGACAATGACGTAACCGTTCCATGGTGCATGCGCAAACTGGATGTGAAACCAAAACAGTTCAACTGGGGGAAAAGGAGAGCGCAAAATAAAACAAAATATACCAAAGGACCACAACAAAATTGAGCCATGAAACGTGTTTCTTTCTAATAAAACCGATATACAACAAGCGCTTTACACAAAGCATCCACAACTGTTCCCTTCAATCCAGTACAGCAGGTAATAATACTCACAGATATTAGAGGTTTGTTCATCACGTTTCCAGCATTACTCTATATACACACAGGTATAATTGCTATTCTCTGCGTTCAGTAGTGCATTTGAGAATACTTACAGACGTTGGAGGTTTGGTAGACCAGAGAACACACCGTCACTTAAATTCTGGATCTGATTAACATGCAACTCTCTACAAACGAAAAGCCACAAGGACAATGTTGTTGTCACTTAAAGTCTGGATCTGATTATTGTACAAAAATCTACAAACGACAAAGCACAAAGACAATGTTATTCTTGCTATGTTCCGGGTAGTGCACAAAACACTGTGTCTAGGATATTGAAGTTCTACTCTAAAAGGCCGAATCATGACCTTGTTTTCGGAAATAACCTAGACTCCTAACCACAACATAATTCATATGCAACTTGGTAAGGTTGCACAGTTCACATACACCACTGTCAATATAGTCTTCGGCATTTTTCCTCTATTGTTAAGCAAGAGGTTAGTTGCAAAGCTAAGAAAACATAATTGATTTTTCTAACGATGCATTTCTTAACACTGCAGACACAGTTCACATTCACCACTGTTAATTTCTAATGATGCATTGTGTGACAATACAGACAAATAAAGGGCCGCCGAAGAATGAACAATATACGGCTTGAATTGTTACAAATTGCGTGAGAACTGAATATGACAGTACACCTAAACTGGGACTTCCCAAGGGATTCATAGTCTTTGGCTGATCATGGCGTTAGAAAAGGTACAAAAATCCTCGGTCTTCTTTATGGTTCGTTTAATTAATGTTTCGTTATGTTGACGCCCCCTCCCATTTTTGTTATAATTGATGAAGAAATGGACCAGATATAAAGAAAGTGCGTGCCATAAGGTTTAACGGTTCTGGAAATGTCAATGCTTTTCGAACAAAATCTGTCATTGTCACAAGTTTAGAGAATTAGGAAGCCGCAATGGGTGAATGCCTCATGGCTTCAATACTGTTGAAGAGAAAATAGGTGTCCTCGTGCCGGTGCTCGTTCGTTCCTGACTTTTAGAGAATCAGAAGGGTTCCCAACATTTTGCGACCACGCCAGGATTGAAGCGCGCATGGCAGAGACACTAGGTAATTTGGAGGCCATCTTCATCGCCAATGGGTTCGGTTAGAATTGGAAGATGAGAAGTAGGAGGAACATGTAGAGCAGAGGCTCCGACAGTGCGAGAAGGGTGAGGAGCGCAGTGCCAGACGGCAAGAGGAGGCGCTCAGCACCGGGTTTGATAAAAATCTCAAAGAGATTACCGTACTGGCAATATATGTTGCCGCGTAACGCGTAACGCAGGGGGGTGCGGCGTAACGCGCGACCAGGCTAGTGCGACAAATTTTCGTTGCGTTCGTAACGCGCGTCAGGCGGGGTGCGGCGATCTTTTCATTGCAGTTTGCACTGCAAAGGCTGAAAACTGTGAAAGCACGTGTACCGCGTGGCAAAAAAAAAGGACTGCGTCAATATAGAAACCTGTGTAACGGCTCCTGTGCGACTTTGCATGTAACGCCCTGCGTGCGGCAAACATGTGCCAATGTATCGCTTCATGGCCTCACTGCGGCAATATATATTGCCAGTACGGTACCAAGCGCGTAGCCAAGGCGTATGAGGATGATTGTGAAGCCGCCAGTGAGAGTGCGATGGGAGGTACAGCGGAAGCTCCCAAGTCAAAGCGGTGGGCGTAAACCGTTGATGAAAACCCCTCATATGTTGGAGCGCAGCCACTGGAGCGTTATTTCGGCCTGTTCGAGGACATCTGGTCCAAGAACGAGTTCGAAAAAAGCGAATGGCTGCTGCGATTGCGTATCGCGCTAGCGGGTAGCACAGTGGAGAGGATCTGGATTGGCTGCAATAACTACGAGGAAGCAAAGCGAGAGTTGCTTGCCTCGCTCGGAAAGACGCCAGGAAAAGTGTGAAAGACATTGCTGACAGGCAAATAGCGGTCAGAGGAGTCTTTTCACTAATACGTTGTGTGTGTTTTCCGAGAGGTAGCGGTGTGGGTTACATTTGCTATGACCGAAGATAGCGAGGTGGACACCAAGTGTAACGCCGATGCATTATGATTCTTTATTCCACTCCAAATTGAAAATAAATATAAAAATTGGAGGTATTACACTAATTCACCGGACTTATCATAGCTAAAGGTAAGCAGCACGGAATTATATGGACAAAATAAGGTAGAGAGAGAGGAAGGGAGAAAGGCGCGTGTACCATCACACACACTAAAGGCCAAAGATATCATGACAACAGATATTGCAGAAAGGGGAGCATCAGAAGTTGGCAAAAATTCAGACCGGCAAAGCTAATCACTGGGCACAACCTCCAATGCGCTCCCAAAGAAAGATCAAATACAAATAACCACAGAAATACCACAGTGTTTCAATTACAACCTAAAACTAATACAATAACATACAGAGCATAAGAAGCCCACCAGGGACAGCAAAGAGCCCTATGCTGCACCCAAAACAGATCTTAGGCAGCGGTCACACCGAGCTCGATTCAGCCGTTCAGCCGAAAAAAGCGCTTGTTTACGTCACTGTTATCATGGAAATGGCTGAAAAATGTCCTAAAAAGCGACTTTCTGCCGTTGCTGACTCTCAGCCGTTTTTTTCGGCTTGTTTCAGCCCGAGCTTGTACAAGCGGCTGAAAGGCGAAATTCAAAAAATAATTTGAGTGCGCTGGGAGCACACCATGTAGCTAGTTGACATAATGAACTGATATTGATGTTCTTTCTTGTGTCCGTGGAACCCTGCTATCCCTGTGCCTTTGGTTTTGACCCGGAGTCTGTTTATCCAACTACACTGTATTCAGTTGGATTTGGATTTACTCCGAAAACCATGGATTTCTGCCGCTTTGCCTCTAGATTGCTGCGTAGATTGTTGGAGCTGTGGTTTGAGACCAAGACAAGGCACTACACTCACGACCGAATTCATGAAGAAAGCCGGGTACGAAGAAGAGAGTGGACCTGTATTCAAGAACGGCAACCGGAGGGGCAGAAAGCTCGACATCAGGAAACACCACCCGAACCATCGCGTCCATGCACACCGAACAAATAAAAAGAGCACGACTTCACAATTCAGAATCCGGGCTTCCTTTGCTTCTTCATCAAACCTGAACGCTAGAACAAGTACAGTTTTAGATCGCGAAAGTTCTGCTTTTCGGTTTCTTGCAAACATTGGTGTGTTTCGAGATATTCAAAATTTGGCGGGTAAGAAAAACAAGCCATTCAAGCTTTGCAGTCAAGGTCTGGTGTGACCGCGTCACAGGGACCACGCAAGCCAGCTGAGCGCCAGCGATAGCTAGCCCAAAGTGCCTTGTTTCGGTGTGACCGGGGCCTTAGAATGGCCATCGAGCCAGTGATAGCAGCCTGCTGCAGTTCGTGAAGATACTGCTCTTCTCCACATAGCTGCTTAAGCCGCTTCTTTCGTCAGGCCACCAAGAGCACCAACTATGTTGGGCACTACGGACACTGCCTCCCGCTACCAAATCTGCCCAATTTCCACTGCGAGGGGCAAGTACTTCGCTCTCTTTTCATCATGTTTTAGTGTTACTCTATGATCCAGTGGCAAACTGACATCAATAAATTGGACTGACTTGCCATCGTCCCACACAAGATCCGGCCGATTTGCTCCAACCATCCTATCTGTAGGGATTGGCATTTGCCACATAAACTTACGGCCTTCACTATCCTCGACGTAGTGTGGCAAGTGGCCAGGGGGAGCAGGAGATACCAGTTTGCAGCGATGACAGAGTGCCCAGTGGACTATAGCGGCAAGACGATTATGGCGAGTAATGTATGCCGTCCGTGCCAAAATATGCCAAAATATGGTCAACAGTCTACCCCGGACCACCGCACAAACGGCACACGTCCACCACGGAAGTGTCGCCAATAACCGATCTCTGGTAGTTCCTGGTATTAACCACCTGATCCTGAGCACACAAATACGGATGACTCAGTGGACGGACGAAATTTTGGAGACTTTAAGAAGTTGAACGGGAGAGGTATGTCCAATACACCGGCACTCCTCTGCCAAAAGCGACCATGCTCAAAACATCGCCAACTCGCACGTAATTTGCACACGTATCGGGTCGACTTCTGTGGACTTCAGGAGCTGAGAACAAAGGATCCGCTCTTCAAAAGTATTACTTAAACTCACAGTCTAGAGAGCTTTGGCCTGACAGACGACAGCCGTGGCGGAATTGGCTTCGCTGTTTCAATAATATTTGAACTATGCATTTCAAAAATAAATTCAAACTTTCGGATCTGGTGGGCTGTGCTGACCTATCGTTTCCACTAGCCAAGAACTCATCACTGCCAGTTCAGTTTGTCGTGGCGCATGGACCCACGAACCCGAAATGAACTGAAGAGCCTGCGCTTATAGACCAGTTCTACGACGCACTACCTTCCGTATGGAATGGGACAAGCAAACAAACGCTGGTCATCGGACTGGAGAACTTCAACAGCAAAGTAGGCAGCGCTGTCACCTCGTGTGTCGGAAATTACAGCATAAGGACTCGCAATGAGAACGGCCAGGCGCTTGTGGACTGGGCAAAAACTCGTATCAGTTGTTTCTAGCCAACATAGTATTTCGCTTTTCAATGCGCTACCGAACACCATGGACTGCAAAGGTTAAAGACAGCAGTACAATTCGTACTAGGAATATCTACAACCGGTTTGACTATGTGGTGGTTCCACCACATTGTAAGCCTATCATTAACAAGGCCCGAGCGTATCCTGGTACAGAAGTGTTCAGTTATTGCACCACGTATGTCGCATTATGTTAGATTCACTTCGCAGTGTTGCTAACCGCCTGTATTTGTCCGTATTTTAACGGAAAACGAAGTTTTGTCCGCAGTACGGGTTTCAATCGAACATCCCGCAAACGATCATGTATATGAACGATTACTAAAACCATCGTAACTCCATCCTTTCTTGTGCAAATTCAATAATCGAAGAGTCTACGTGGTAGCAAAAACTCCAAACTGTCCAATGCAACAAAGGCTGAAGCGATGTCGACTAATGAGATATTGCGCGCCGTATTCAGGCATTCTTACCTTGGCAAAATCAAAATTTTGTTCGAACTTTTCGCCATTTTGGGGAGAAATCCCTATTTCGCGTGCTCTTTGAGCAACTGAGCACTTTATAATGATGAAGCCAGCTGCATATATTTTTCAATCGGCTCGAAAAATGTGAGCGTTCCGTGAAGAAGGAGAGTGGAATGGAGTGGTTGGGACGATTTGCTTGCATATTAGGCTTGGAGACGACTTTGCTGTGTTACCGCGCCTGATTTGTTAAGGCTTCATAATGGAGCGTGGTGGCCTGGCGTTGACCATGCTTAGAGATTTCCAACGAGTCCTAGATTGTGAAAATCAAGCGAAGTAGACCAAAGTTATGACCTAGTGAAGTTGACAATTGTACTGAATTCGTACATAGGCGTCCCAAGTGAACTAAATCAGTAAAAATGGTGACATTTATTTTATTAGTGCAATTAAGAGTATAATCGATGCAGACATGGCCAGACAACAACGAGTTCATAGAAATTTTTAAGGATTTTTATTTTATTCAAAATCGATTTTCGTGTTCCGCTCATCAGTGAATAATATCGGTACTGAGGGTACTGTGTACAAAAAAATAGAACATTAAAAATATTTTTATAACAGCATAATCAAAAGTGTGAACAAAAAAACGGCAGTGCTACAGCATTACATAATAGGTGTCAACCATAGTGCTAACATAATGCACAAAGCATGAGGTGATACAGTGCAACATGACACAACATGTTGTGAACCCTCTGGTTCTCTAAAGTGTCAGGAACGAACGACCCCACACGGCACGAGGACAACTATTTATTCTCAAGAGTATATTCCACTTCCATCGGCTAATAACAATTAACAATGAATGTAGTATTGCTTCGGTCTTCCTCGGCTTGTGATGCCAACATAGCCGGGTTGTTCCTCAGCCATCGTCGACCTCGACAAGAATCTGTGGTAATTAGTCTGGTGCCATTGCTTTTGAAGGACGAAGGTGTAAAGTTAAAACCAGGGAGTCGTGAAATGAACAGGCGAAAAGTTAAAACCAGGGAGTCGTGAAATGAACAGGCGAAAAGAAGTGCGATTTTTCTCCCAGCAAAAGCGGGTGTGACGACGAAATGAACAGGCGATGTCGTGGCCATTCTCCGAACTGGTTCTCGTCGAATCGTCTGGCGCCGAATTTGACACACTCCGAAGTGTCCCCGTTCCTAACTGACTGTCTTCGAAATGACCGCTTCCAAAGGTCGCGCGACGAGACGTCACGCTCCGAAGTGACGGGACACCACCAGCCTTATTGTACCGTCGACAAAGCTCTGACGACGATATACTGGGCGAATCCCGCGGGGCCTCCCAGTCTATTTCCACCATGTATTCACCCAATACCCCTCCTTGTTGTCTCACTTCCAGCTACCCTCTTCCCAAAGCAGTCGTCACCCTTCATCCATAATTCTTCCTAAAGCTAGCACCTTCTTTCGTAAATCAACCCTTTTTTTCTTTGAGTGTTGCCTGGAATAAACTTCCTGAAGATATTCGTTCACTCTCTACAACAGCGAAATTTAGTATTGCTGTTCGTCGGTATCATTCGCAATCAATGTTTTCTTTGAAAGGTATTCCTGACTTTTGTGTCTAGGCTAACCACATCTATGATAGTTTCAATAGTTTGTGTATATGTCAGTTATAGTAGTCCGCAATGCTGCTTTTCTAATTCTTTTTTATTTTTTTTTATTTTTTACAAAATACACAACTCACCGGCAGGCACATGGTTCTCATTATGATAAGCATGCAATGTACTACCCGAAGTACTGAATTTACTTCTTCTGTACTCTATATTCTAATGTATCTTCTACCTCTTCTCCCTTACGAACATACTTTCTCATTTTCCATACTTACTTAGGAGACTCCCTTCGATAGGCATCTATTTGCCTCTGGAGGATCCGTGAAATCAAAATCAAAAAAAAATGACGTGTCAGCGGCAGTGGGTGATGGGCAGATAACAAGGTAGCTTGCGGACAACATCGGTGGCACGAAGCCTAGTGACTGCCAAGCGTCTTGGCGCGACGGGCGAGCAATACAGTGTCATGCCCCAGTGGCTGCTGTGGCTGTGGACGTCAGCGTTTCGTGAGGTGCGTTCGCAGGCCTTCATGCCTGCACTCGGACAACTGCAATATTAGTACACAGACTCTCACTAGCTACATAGTACTCTGATTCTGGCACGTTATTTCGGCATTGAATAGTGATTGATTTTCCGCGCCGAATTTCCGACGCCGCATGCATGTCCAATGCGCGACAACAGTACTTCACACTTTTCTTTTTCCAGCGTTATCACCTCAGCTATGCCAGTGTTGTATGTGGAAACCCCCTATATAATAGCAGTTTGGTCTATATTTTTAATCATTAAACATCTACCTTCACTGACGAGCTATGTTTTTGCGAAACAGCTGTCTGAAGGAGTTTATCAATATCGTCTACGGAAGTGTCCTCGCAATGGTGATGGTTGTGTGGAGGAGGGTCTAGTCGGCTAAAGAGCGCAGTTTAATGGTGGAGGTGACTCAACATTTTCTTCGATGGCCGAGAGCTCTGTCGCACCCTGTAATATTATTATTAGTATTATTATAGGTAAAATGGCCCCTTTGCTGCAAGCAATGGCAATGCCGACCTGGTCGAACGGCAGTGCTACGGGATGTCTCGGGGTCAGGTTCAGGCGCACGGCGCGTCTTACCAGATCGCGCATGGACGACAGGCTGATATGGCCAGGAAGCCAGTGAAACGATCAGTGCCAAGGCTCAGTGCATGGCGATATCGGTCGCAGACACAGAGAATCAGCTTAAGTCGCTGCCAAAGAAAGGGAGAAATGTTTTCTGCAGCGAGAGACACTCTGCTGGATCTGCCTCATATATGGCCATATGGCAAGGAAATGTCGGTCAGGCTCAGAGTGCGCCAAGTCCCAAAAGAAGCACCATAAGCTAATACATGATGTGATGGATGGAGCAGGTTACAGCCGGGGGAAACCGACTGAGATAGGAACGCAGGAGAAGGTTGGATCGTGCTGTCGACACTCAACAAATGTCCGGCTGATGACCGGAGTGGCACGAGTCGAGGGAAGAACTTGAACGGCGAAGGTTCGCGAGTTCCTGGACTCGGGTGCTGAGGCGTTATTTGTGACTTCAAAATTGGTGTGAGCAATCAATGTTCCCCATCAGTTTAACCCTTTCCATGCCAGCATGTTTTCTTGTGTTGGCCACGCATTGTTCAGGCGCTGAGCTCAACTGTTCAAAGCTGCACGCGCACCTCAGAACGAAATTTATTGCTTTTTCACTGTACCTTGATGGATTTTCACGATCCATGGCTTGTTGGAAAGATCTGGACAACAGAAAGCCATTTCAGGGACTCACAGCGCGACAGGCATACCAGGGCCACTTCCATCTCCTCTCAAAGTCCCCCTACCATGCCTGAAAATAACAAAACGACTGCCTCTCATGTTTTTCTTTCGTCTTCTTGCTCATTGTGAACTGATTTTCACGATTCAAACTGCGTCGGAAAGCTGAGATTCAAGCGCGTTTGTTGCAGCTGACTGCTCACGCGCTGTGTCTAGGGGAAATCCCCTAGCCCGCACGAAGTCGCGAACAAAAAATTTGAATCGATCGCCAAAAAATGAAATTTGCTCATTCTGGCCGTTCAATTTATCGCCGCTCGGTCATCAGTGGTCATACCTTGTCGTATATCCCTGGAAAGATGAGCTCAAGACCTTTCCAGCGGTGTCTCAACCTTAGCAGTCCGAGATATTTTGACGGAGTTACGACAGTTTGTACACTCGTCTATAGCGCGCGATACACATGTACTGTACAGTGTACAGTCTAGGCAGAACGCGTAAACGCGTCCATGGCCAATCGGCTCATACTAAAAAAACACGTATACGCGTCCATGGCATGGAAAGGGTTTAAATTGGTAATGTGTCTCCGCTATTCAAAGGTGGCGGCCTTGACCCTTGTCAGCCTACTGCGTATCGACCTATTTCTCTACTACCAGTCGTTTCTCGCCTCCTCGAGAAGATCGTCAAAGCTCAGATTGCATCCTTTATGACCGATCACAGTATTCTCCCGGACTCGCAGTTCGCGTACAGGAAGAACCACAGTTCGGAGGACGCTCTTGTGCTAGCTGTCAATCACTGGCTGAAAGCGAAGTATGAGCGCAAACTCACAGGTGTGATATTCGTGGATATGTCGAAGGCTTTCGACTGTGTCAAACATACCAGCTTGGCACAGGAGCTATCCGACATTTGGGTCTGCGGTACTGTCCAGCTATGGTTCACTAGTTACCTGAGTGAGCGGCTTCAACGCGTAGTTGTGGGCGGAAATTGCTCAGAATCATGACGTCGCATGCAGTCGAGGGGTGCTGCAAGGATTCTTCCTCGGCCCCTTCCTGTTCACACTATACATCCGTAACCTTCGATGCTGCTTGCCCCAGCAGGTCACAAACCAGGAATTTGCAGACGACATTGCAATTGAAGCCTCGGGCAGTTGCGAGGTTGGAGGACCGCGGACTAATGCTTACATTCACGTCTTTCATCGTCTTTAGCTCTGATTTCAGTTCCCTTACTACCCCGGTAAGTTCGGAGTTTGCGGCGCAAAGGCTAGCTACATCAGGGTTAGCAGGACTTACTGGAGCCGAGTCCTTTGGTCCTCTCAGTAGGGCAATCAGCATTGGCCTGTTCGCCTTTCTGGGGAACTTTCTGGGGAACTCCAGTCCCAGTCGCTGGATGAGCTCCTTGAGCTCGTCGTCAGTAAGCACGGCGATGTCCGTATTGGGGTCGAGTTTCCCGGCCATTATATCACTAATTTTACTGATGTTCCAAGGGCCTAGTGACCCGGGAAACCGAAAAAAGGAGTAAAGTTCAAGAGCTCGCAAATTTTGCATCCACCCCTGACAGGTATAAATGTTTCGGTTTGCGATTATATTGTAGTACATGTAGTTGATTTTCCCGGATTTTGCCAAGAAAACCGGGAGGATTCGCCTGCATGCAAATCTTGACGACCAATCAGGGACCAACAGGTACAAAACACATGACCATGACCAAGACAACCAGACCACGGACTAAACACACTCTCGTCCCCAGACCAAACTAGCACTGCGCATGTACAGTATTTACTTGACAGTCACTCTCACACAGACGGAACTAGATTCTCACACTCTGACACCGCGTACTCTTGCATCCACTACTGTTCAACCGGAAAGTCTAACGAGTCACAAAGTCTAACGTTTTAACGACCAATTTTTATTCGCTTTTTGAAGAAACGTTATCCCGAACCCAGCGTGTGAAAATGCGCATACATCGATGCATATTCTTGGTTGCTAGGTAGCGATCGTTAAATTTTCTGCACTTTATCATCCGTCAAAATTACAAAAACGTTAAACATTTCGGTTTTACAGTACACTATCAACGTCACACATCACACCATACTCGCACATACACTTAAAGGGGAAGTGCATCGATTTTTCGATTAGGGTCCAGAAGAAAGACAATTTGATATCTCTTGGGTACCCCACATCAAATATTATATCTGTAAAAAACCAAGTAAATCCTTTGGAATTCTCTCCCCCCACTGCTCCTGTAGTATCCCCGCCCGACCAAAACCGAAGTAGTACGGAACTAATACGGAGCTTTGCCTGATGTATAGTTAGTGTATCTCCGTATGTAGGCGTACGGCGTCTGCTGCATAAAAGCTGCTGCGAATTTCTGTTTTGACGAGATTTTGATACTAACGAGCTATTCAATCTCCAGGCTTTCAAGTCCGGAAAAACTCAAATTTCCGGCAAAGTGCCACGGTGTGCGAGCCACCCAGGAGCCAAACAAATGCATTTACATTTTTTCACATTTTGGTGCCCATTCTGTCCGTGCATGAGACCCAAACCTAAAACAAGTCCAGAAGCAGCCATGGGTGGTGGGGTAGGGCCCCTGAACGTGGCTCTGGAATCTGCCACAACGGAACGGGTGGGCGTTCTCTAACAGACTCCAACAGACTCAAGTCAATTTTTGAATTTGTTTAGGTTTAGCACGTGCTACGAGGTCGTACCTTTGATACAACATCCAGTGCTGGGACGTCCACAGCAAGCCATTTCCACAGCGCTGCACACCATATCCAGGATACCCTCAGAAACCGGCAAAGACTACCACTCACTTCCATTACTGCCTAGTACTGAATCCTACCTGACTTCTTGACACGACTCAAACTTGCCAAAGTCACTAAATCAACGTCAACTACAATAATCAAGCCACATATCTGCAACGTCAGGAGGGTGCTGGCAAAAGTCCTGCTGCACGGCGGCGGGCAAAGCCCGCCGCCGGGCAGCCCAATACGTGACTCAAAAACGTGATTTTTGGACTGTTTTGGACTTGGAGCAAAATTCTGCACACTTTCGCGTGTTTCCATTGAGAAACACCAAAGTTACGGTCAATTGAATGCCATATGAAATTTATGGGTAGGCTGCCCCCTTAACATTGGCCGGTGTTTCCACCGAGTCTTGAGATGTTGGAATAATTATAAATATAAAATATATCGATTCGAATGGCATATCCCTCGCTTCCATACGATAAGCCAAACTTGCCAAATCGCCAATTGTATACTAAAGTAGCCCTAGCGACCAGTGCAGTGATGACGTATGAAAGGCTTAGCTCCACCACAGAGAAGGTCGATCACTTCAGAAATTTGTCATATTCAATTTTCTTCTTGTATTTACGATGTGAAAGAAGTGCTGTGTTCAATGCTGTTAGTGCCGTGAACTATTTATCACCCTTCTCATGCATTTCCCTAGGCTGACTGCGCCTAGGAAATGGTTTCCTCCAGGACAAGATGCTTGGAATTCGGCATCTCTCCTGAGACATTTTCAGCAAACTTTCAAACCTACGACATGATTTTATTCGTCAATCTCCAGCACCCGTCGTCTCACCTGGCTTCAGAAGATGTAACGAGAGATAGGAGAGTCGCCTGGAAGCATCACATTCATCTTCAGGAAGTGGAAAAAGCCAACGGCATGGTCCTTGGTTGGGGTAGATGCTGAACGTCTGATTTGTCCCAACCAAGATTTCAGCTTTTTGTTCGTCACTAATTTCACTTGTCTGCTGGTGTCTCCGCACTCCAGCTTTCTCCTGGCGGTGTAACGTCCCAGTAAACAACCAAGAGGACTACTAACAAACAGTTCACCGCACTAACAGCACTGAACACAGCCCTTCTTTCACTTCGTGAATACAATAAACCAATTGAAAATGACCAATTTCTGCAGTGATTGACCTTGACTGTGGTGGACCTAAGCCTTTCATACGTCATCACTGCGCTGTTCGCTATGGCACCGTGAGTATACAATTGGCAATTTGGCAAGTTTGGATAATCGTATGAAGGCGGGAAATATGCCATTCGAACCGATATCAAATTGTCTTTCTTCAGGATCCTACTCGAAAAATCGATGCACTTCCCCTTTAAGACGATATTTTCCCTGGTGTAGGGCTGACTGCTCAGCAAACTTTCTAACTCCCACCCTATTACTCGATTTATATATTATCTAAGGAAAAAATTACAGGCGTTTCCAATTTCGAAAGTATAGGTGACAGCACCGACGCAATCCACACAGTCAGGTTAGCCAATTTCGTAACCGAACTCAGGTAGAATAAGGACTCTTTTCTGGTGCCGCTGTACTTCAAGATCAGCGCTGCAACTCGCCATGGTGATAATGTGGCTGACGTCATGTTACCAAGGAAAACATGGCGTTTGGCCGTGTTCGCCGCACTCGAGCGCTCACCTTTTTTTCACAATCTTGTTTTGAAAAACACTTCAAGTCTTTTGCAGCACTTAGTCTTTTGGAGGCCAGTCACATCGCGATCTGTACGAGTATCTTTATCATGGCCATTGTCTTGTGTCGTTTTGAGCTCGAATAGTTTTCTCTGATGAAGGATTCAAAATATATCATGACGTTCTCTTTTATGGTGGGCATGAAGCTCCCCACTCGCAGCGGAGATGACATCGGACGGAATAAATGTGTCGAGTCCCGAGCAGGAGTTCTGCTGACAAAAGTGATTAGCTCCTCGCGACCTGGGGCATGTGAGGACTACAGTTCTACTTGGGCAATATCCCACGGACACATCTAGCTGGAAGCGCAGAGTCGATTGAGAAAAATGTCATGACGTTCTCTTTTATCGTGGGCATGAAGCTCCCCACTCGCAGCGGGGATGACATCGGACGGAATAAATGTGTCGAGTCCCGAGCAGGAGTTCTGCTGACAAAAGTGATTAGCTCCTCGCGACCTGGGGCATGTGAGGACTACAGTTCTAGTTGGGCAATACCCCACGGACACATCTAGCTGCAAGCGCAGAGTCGATTGAGAAAAATGACCAAGATCATAAAGAATGCTTGTTTGCTTCCACAAAATGTTTTAGTAGCCGAGGCCACGCACTGAAAACTGCACTTGCATTGTTCCTGTCCAGTTGACTAGATACAGTACATCAGTGCATGCAGTACAGAGTGCACTTGCAAGTCACAACGACACGAGCACAGTCGCGTGTACAGTACAGACTCAGTTCACAGTTGTGACCAGCGATCGCGCGTGGGAGTCAAGTACCCTACTCAAGTGCGCATGCTCGGCTCGCTGCATGCACTGTCTGTAGATCTACAGCAGATTGCTGGTGTGATGCACTACATGTACAGCGCAGTCATTTATGTGTAAGAGACAATGTCGGCTATTTTGAAACGGCAATGACAGCTTCATCCATAAACGCGGAGCGTGGGGAATGTCTTTGGCGAATGAGAGCTGTTGCATTGGCTAGCTGTACATCCCAGCAAGCGGGAATGTGCTGGATATCGATACTAAACACCCGTTCATCGCGGTGGTGAGTCTGAACAGACCCCGAGGTACGACAGCTTCGTATACTAAATGTGTACAGTGCGTATGGTGAAACAAGTCGATACTGGTTTCCAGCGAAATGTTGTTATCTATGTACAATATCCACCAATATCCTTTATCTAGGGCCCAAAGGCTATCCAGTTCACCAGGATTTGTGGCCTTACTATTTTTCGTTTTCTCCGCGTTTTGGGTTGAAATCTGAACATAAAAAGTAGCACTGATGACGTCATTCAGCTCATAATTTAAATTTGATATTGGAAATCGATGCCAACTAACCCAATGTATCACCACAGAAAATTTGGTTGAAAAATATTAATGTATGCCAAAGTTATTACCAATACAAGTTTTGTACACACATGATCACCTTATTATACCTGAGAACGTTTTCGTTCCCTTCTCATCATGGGTAAATACAGGGATGAAGACAATGCCAGAGACACAGTCGACGAGTCACTCACAGCCAGGTGAGGATGCGTACTGGAGGAGACGAACAGGCGACGATACTGGAAGTGACAACGAGCGTGAGTGGGAGGAAGCGTGGAAGACAACCACGAAAGCCAGTGAAGACAACAGAAGGGACGAGTCAGGACCTGAAGCATCGGAAGTGACAACAAGGCTACTGCCCAGTGGAAAGGATGAGCCAAGAGCTGCGACATCGGAGGTGACCAAAACGAGAAATTCCAGCAGTGAGCAATCGGGGATCAAGAGTCATCTGTTGGTTAGTGATAGTTGTCATGAGTTGTACAGAGATGATGGATTCTCAGTTTTGGCCCGTGGCAGATCTGTATTACATTTGTCTATTTTGCAAGCGTTGTTTTTTAGCAAGTTGCCCCCCTGAACTGTGTGTCCAGAAGGGATATGTTTTGTCGCTTCAGTTGTTTGCTGCTAGGCCTCGAGAAAGTGTCAGAAATGCTTCTTCGCATTGATGTTTTCATTATGTTTTAGTCATTTCTTCACCTTCACCCTGTTGTTGACTTGTTCAACTGAATTTTATTTTTTCCACACGTATAGCGTAAAAAGACACCGAAAACTCCCTCGTGATTTGCAAACGTATCGGGTCGACTTCCGTGGACTTCAGGGGCTGAGAACAATGGATCCGTTCATCAGAAATATTAGTAAAACTCAGAGGCTGGCGAGCTTTGGCCTGACAGACGACAGCCATGGCGGAATTGGCTTCGCTGTTTCAAAAATATTTGAAATAGGGCATTTGAAAAAAAAAATACAAACTGTCGGATCTGGTGGGCTGTGTTGACCTATCGTTTCCACAAGCCAAGAACTCATTACTGCCAGTTCGGTTTGTCGTGGCGCATGGACCCACGACCCCAAAGTCAAAGGAAGAGCCTGAGCTCATAGACCAGTTCTACGACGCACTATCTTCCGTATGGAATGGGACAAGCAAACGAACGCTTGCAATCGAAGTGGGGAACTTCAACAGCAAAGTTGGCAGCACTGTCATTTCGTATGTCGGAAATTACAGGAAGGGGACTCGCAATGAGAACGACCAGGCGCTTGTGGACTGGGCAATAACTCGCATCAGTTGTTGCTAGCCAACATAGTAATCCGTTATTCAATGTGCTACCGAACAACATGGACTTGAAAGGCCGGAGAGCCCAAGAATGTGGAAATCAGGCCACTAGAACGTAAGTTATGACCGAAAGTTGACAGAATTTGAGCGAAAATTATGGCTATTGCTAAATAGTGGAGTGATGGGGGAGCCAAAAGGTTACAGACAGCAATACGATTGGTACTAGGAATATCTACAACAGAATTGACTATATGGTGATTCCACCAAATAGTAAGCCTATCATTAACACGGCCGGACCGTATCCTGGTACAGAAGTGTTCAGTTACTGCATGACGGATGTCGCATTATGTTCGATTCACCTCGCAGTGTTGCTAACCGCCCGTATTTGTCCGTATTTCTACGGAAAAGGAAGTTTTTGTCCGTAGTACGGATTTTAATCGAATATCCTGGAAACGATCATGTATATGAACGATAACTATAACCATTGTAACTCCATCGTTTCTTGTGCAAATTCATCAATCGAAAAGTCTACGTGGTAGTAAAAACTCCAAACAGTCCAATGCAACAATGGCTAAATCGATGTCGGACCAATGAGATATCACGAGCCGCATTCATGCATCCTTACCTTTTTCGTCGCAATTTTGGGGGAAATCCCTATTTTCGTGCTATTTGAGCAACTAAGCACTTTATAATGATGAAGCCAGCTAAGTATTTTTTTTAATCGGCTCGAAATATTTGAGCGTTCCGTGAAGAAGGAGAGTGGAATATTGTTGTTGGGACGATTTGCTTGCATATTAGGCTTGGAGACGACCTTGCTGTGTTGCCGCGCCTGATTTGTTAAGGCTTCATATTGAAGGTTGGCGTCCTGGCGTTGACCCTCCTTAGAGCTTTCCAACGAGCCCTTGATTGTGAAAATCTATCGAAGTAGACCAAAGTCATGACCTCGTGAAGTTGACAGTTGTACTGAATTCGTACATAGGCTTCACAAGTGAAATAAATCAGTCAAAATGTTGACCTCAAAAACGAGGACGGAAAACTCTGAAAAATTCTGCAAAATGTCACTGGGCAATACGCATGGGGGTAGAGGGCACTTGGTAACACTGACTTTGTCTGGTTTCAGTTTTGGCCGTGACAAAGCCGATGTGGTGTGGACACAGCGCTGGATTTCAGCTAAAGCCACCCCCTTCGTGTGGGATCGCCATGTCCTTTGCCTCGACATGTCAAAAGCATTTGACACCAGTAGCTTCATGAAGTAGAATAGTTCGCCTCTTTCTCCACACGTACCTATGATACCACAATGTGGGTTATCTGAAAAGAGGGCAGATCCCCAATGAGGCTGTTATATACACACCTGCTATTGAAGGACCATACATGTACATAGCGCTTCTTGTCGATTTGGAATAATATATTTTATTTTATATACTTGAATCCTTTTTTTCTTCTGAATCCTCTGTTCATTATCGTCATCAGTTTTGTTTTTGGTCTTTTTGGTGAAGCACGTGTATGTATAAAGCCGGTTCTGGCTTAGGTACATGGTCCAGCCCGAAAAAATAGGGTACTATTGATAGTACCCGATTTTTGGGGTAAAAACCGGGTGCCCGGTTTTTACGCGAAAATTGATTTTCGGGTATAGGGTAATAGGGTACTATTGATAGTACCCGATTTTTGGGGTAAAAACCGGGTGCCCGGTTTTTACGCGAAAATTGATTTTCGGGTGTTGGAGGTGGTGAAGGGGGTATGACATCATGATTGTACCCCAATGGTTGTACCTATCCATTGCCCCGGATGGGAGTGGGTATAAAAAGTAGATACTTCAAGTACACATGGTCCGACTTTGTATGTGCTTCGGTTCGAATGTCAAGAAAATAAATTCAAATAATCTCAGGACGGAATAAACTTTCCAGCTACATAACACTGTCCTTGAGTTGTCGATTTGTGATGTGGAAGAGGAAATAGCTCTAACTCCAAAGAAGGCAGCCCTTCAAAATCCTAGTCGACTCGCGCATTTCGCGTCCAAAGTTTGTCGTCAGAGAACTCCTGTTGCTTCTTGCGCAACACAAAGAAGGCCTGGTGCTGAAATCAACACCCCAATGCGATGGAGAATTGTCACGGGGTACCAGCAACTCTTGGGCGATCGTTCTCGAGTGCCTCCTGGCGGATTGAAATCGCCGCAGTTGCTGTTTCCTTCGCAGAATTTCAGGAAACTCGTAATCCGGAAACTCGTGCAGAAAGCACCAGCATCGCGCCGGCAAGTTTGCTCATCTCTCTCGCAGTCGTTCACGATGTGGCGGTTCACGAATCAGGATTACAAAATATATCGCCGAGAAGTAGTTGATCGAAATAAATACCCACGGCTGAGGTCACCTTTCAGGCGACAACCTGGCTGGAAAACTGAAGCGCAGAAAGGGTGAATTGTTCTGCGGATACGGTGCGTGAATGGTGCGGAGTTCTCGGAGCCGCGATCGCGATGCGTCATTGCTACATCAAGCTTTTGCTAAAGCTCCGTCACAAGATCTCCCGTCTCCGGCTAGCGGCTCCGGGGTCAGCGGATTCGTAAAAGTAATTAGATACTAAACAGGGAAGAGCACGCATGGTTAGACGTGACAACATATCATGTCGACACAGACCTGTTTTAGTACGCGCCATCCCTAAGGTCGCCTTTCAGGCGAAAACCTGGCTGGAAAACTGAAGCGCAGAAAGGGTGAACTGTTCTGCGGATACGGAGCGTGAATCATGTGAATGGTGCGGAGTTCTCGGAGCAGCGATCGCGATGCGTCATCGCTCCATCAAGCTTATGCTAAAGCTCCGTCACAAGATCTCCCGTCTCCGGCTCCGAGGCCAGTAGATTAGTAAAAGTAATTAAAAAGGGAAGAGCACGCATGGGTTAGACATGTGTCGTCATGTCATGTCGACACAGATCTGATTCAGTACGCGTGCGACACACGGTGATGAGAAGTGATTTTTTTATGCGTGGTGGTGTCCCCTCATTTGATTTGAAGGTGTCGTGGGAGCGTCAGGCGAAAACACCTACAGCCACCATTCTGGCACGAAGAGAAGGCGAAGGCGATCGGCCAAATCGTGCAGATGGAGCGTAAAAATCAAGGAAGCGCAGCGTAGCTTGGAGGAGATGAAAAAAATGTCGACGTTTTGCAGGGGGACGCACTTGCAGATGCGCCCTGGGACACCAGCAGCGCTGAAAACTATAAGGTCAGACGACACAGTCTCTTGGTTGATTTTTTAGTACAGGTGCTCCTTTGTACATATGCTTGAGTTTTGAAGTGAAGGGCACATTTTAATAAGTCGGACCGAGTAGAATACTGGATATGGGGATCATAAACATAATAATGAAGAAGTTGGTGGTTTTCCGTGACCCACCCCACCCCTCCTCCCGTTACACCTCGCCATGCATTTTGTTCGAAAATGGGCATGCTCACACACTTCACAAAGGTCAATTCTTGATAGATACGAATCATACGATACATATTACAAAGAATAATTAAAATGGAACCAACAATGAAGATCGCAATGGAGAGGAGGAGGAAGGTAGTATTTTACTTTATAAATTCTGTGTCTATCCCTCAAACCAGTGAAAATTCAGTTCTTGTTGCCGTAGGTAGTATTTACTATATAAAATTTAGTATCTTTCCCTTAAGGGGGCAGCCTACCCATAAATTTCAGATGGCATTCAATTGACCGTAACCTTGGTGTTTCTCAGTGGATTTGAGTGAAATTTTGACCACACACTTCTGCCTCTATTCTGGCCCTCAGGACATGATTGACAAGTTCTTGCGCCTCACTGACAGGCTTTCCAGGCCGGAAAAACTCAAATTTCCGGCATAGTGCCACGGTGTGCCAGCCACCCAGGAGCCAAACAAATGCATTTACATTTTTTTCACATTTTCGTGCCCATTCTGTCCGTGCGCGAGACCCAAACCTAAAACAAGTCCAGAAGCAGCCATGGGTGGTGGGGTAGGGCCCCTCAACGTGGCCCTGGAATCTGTCACAACGGAACGACTGGGCGTTCTCTCGCGGACTCCCACAGACCCAAGTCATATTTTGAATTTTTTTTAGGTTTAGCACGTGCTACGAGGTCGTACCTTTGATACAACATCCAGTGCTGGGACCTCCACAGCAAGCCATTTCCACAGCGCTGCACACCAAATCCAGGATACCCTCAGAAACCGGCAAAGACTGCCACTCACGTTTCACGACTGCCTAGTACTGAATCCTACCTGACTTCTTGACACGACTCAAACTTGCCAAAGTCACTAAATCAACTTTAACTACAATAATCAAGCCACATATATGCAACGTCACGAGGGTGCTGGCAAAAGTCCTGCTGCATCGCGTCGGGCTTCGCCCGCCGCCGTGGAGCCCAATACGTGGTTTTTTAATGTGATTTTTTGGACTTTTTTGGACTTGGGGCAAAATTCTGCACTTTTTCACGTGTTTCCATAATACGACAAGTTGCGCACGGTCTGCTCACATTCAAATACAGTGCTGCCAACAAATGACAGCATGCAACAAAAAAATCTTTCTTTGCAAGGGCATATTTTCGGCCATAACTCTTGAACGGCTGGTCAGATAGGGACACAATTGTCAGAGAATTTGCAGCTATTCATGGTCTTTCAACTGACGTAGCACCCAATATGAATTTACAAATTCGATTTTTCAGCGAATTGTTGGGTAGTCTGCCACCTTAAACCAGTGAAAATTCAGTTCTTTTTGACATCATCATGATTTCATCAAGCTCAGGTATCAGATGAGAGACTACAAAGTTTACTCTTCGAATAGAATGTACATGTGAGGATGGATTAACCCATGACCTCTTCCGTGACACACAGTACGAGGTGGAGTTATCGGACCCTCTGATGTACACTAATGCCCCTAATGGTTGCAGATAAGTAAGCAGAGTTACTCTGACCTAAACATGTTACATGCACACTACCTTCCTCTTCTCCTTTGCAATGGTGACAACAGGTTTCAAATCATCATAGTTGGCCTCATGACGCGTGCGTTTGGTCTTCAACTCGTCACGAAAGCTGCGATCCCGCACTGTAAACAAAGACCTTGATCCTGCAATGCCGTACAATGCGGTGTAGGCGATAGAATAATACTAGAATTACAAGGATATGTCATATATGAAGAGAAATTATCGCGTGGAGAACACGATAAATAGAATATAGACCTCCTAACCGGTCTATAATCTATACTTATCACTCTCTTATTATTGACCCCCACAGAAACGTGTGATCTCTAAGCGGTCAAATATCAGCATATATCGACCGCTTATATTGACCACTTATTATTGACCACTTAGCCCGAGGACTTAGAACTTTTTCCTCAACTTAGAAAAAAATCAGAACTGAAAGAAGAAAAATCTGAAGCCAAATGCTGGGATTTGAACCCAAACTGTCAGATTCTCAGTCAAAGAACTTGGGGAACATACTACAAGAGACAACTGAAAACTTCGGTTTACACGGAAGTAATGTCCAATGTAAACGGCATATGTACATACTATTATACTATTACAATAGTATTCCTTTCTTCCTATAGCAAAGCAAAAACACTTTTAGGTATGCTATGTCGCGATAAATATATTATTGCCCTCATAATCGGTCAAAATATGAAATATAGACCTCGTAAAAGACCTCGGGGGACCTCGGTCTTTTACTCGTTCTATATTTCATATATTGACCTCTTTAATCGTGCAATAATAGATACATATACATGTACCCCACTCAGAACCAGGGAGTAGTACAATACAACTCCCTGGTCAGAACGGTCTCTGATTGGCTGAAATGGCCCAAATCGTTTCGTACCATGGGATAAATGGATTATACCATTCGTCGATCTACTCTGTGTATACCGTGTCCCTTATATTTTCACTCGTGCAGACAAACTCGTGAAAATATCCGGCCATATACCCCTCGTACTCATGGGATAATCCATCCATGTCTGGTCATCCTGTACCACGCAAAAACTCCAACCAGACTCATTAAATTGTGGTCCTCGGGCATCGGCCACCTTGATCGATTGTCCACTGAACTTTCCTTGAAGAATGATCGATCAAAAAAAAAGAAAAAGAAAAAAAGGGGTTGTCAGAATGAGATTCGAGTACAAAACCATGGTCCCAGCAGTTTATGTGGATGTCGCTCATACATGTAGATGCGGAATTTTGCGCAATGATGGGTTGTTGATTCGACGCTTCAGACGATCCCAGGACGGATACCCTGACATGCCGTCAATCCTTTTTCTGCATCTTGTCCTCACCCACTTACTGAGGTGCGGTGAGCCCGTAATTGGGATCACTTGCAAGTCCACCCATAGTAAGAAATGTTGTATTTCCAAAAGAATTATACGAGAGAAAATCTAGAATAATTCTACACCTCATGGACCTTTCGATTACGGACATTGATAAGAACTAATTGACTTATCCCAATCGTAAGATTCCGAATGCGAACAACAACAAAAAAAGACAAGGCATGCCGGGAGCAACTTTTTGGTTTTGGCGCCCACCGTTTCACCGTGTTCTCCAAGGTCGTCACCTACATTCAGGATGACCTTTAACCTCATCAATCTATTGACATTATAACCGAATACATAGAGGATTAGTCACTCATTCAACTGTAGTCTCTTTATCAGCCAGTATGAGTAGCTCCAGATGTAGCACACCAATCCGTTGGTTGACAACTGACACGCCGTTTATCCCGCCTGTTGATGGGGAGGACCTGCCCTCACACCAACCCCAGCAGCCATTATACTGGAATGTATTCCTTTTATTCCGTGTGTCCTCAGAGCAGCAGATTGAGATCAGGAAAATATAGTGCTTCACACGGAGGCACGAGTTGGAGGATATTCTTGACGATGGATTGACTAGTCATCAAGATATGACACCAAGCGCCATTGGAGAGTTTCTGATTCAAATCAGTAACGGTAAGTTTGGTGCTGGCCAATGTCCGATTCTCCTACCACAAAATGTTCATGTAACCGACTTCGGTGATCTCAGCGAAGCCTATGATTCCGTGCTATTGCATCTCATGCTGGAACTCAAGGAGATTTACGTCCGCGCCACCCAGTATGTTGATGAGAGAATTACGACACGCATCCAGAACGTATTTCAAGAAACAGAAGAAATCGACGTGCCTGAATTTATGAGAATCATCAACATGATCAACGTCAGCATCTGCATTCGTTTGCCGGAAATAAAACTCGTGGAGTCGCCCCCGATGAAAATGAAGCCCGTGCCCACAAGCATCACGAAGGTCAACGTCGAGATGAACACCATCAATGTGGCCACAGACGGCACCTGCACAGTGCGGGATCGCAGCTTTCGTGACGAGTCGAAGACCAAACGCACGCGTCATGAGGCCGACTATGATGATTTGAAACCTGTTGTCACCATTGCAATGGAAAAGAGGAAGGTGATGTGCATGTAACATTTTTAGGTCAGAGTAACTCTGCTTACTTATCTGGAAACATTAGGGGCATTAGTGTACATCAGAGCGTCCGATAACTCCACCTCGTACTGTGTGTCACGGAAGAGGTCATGGGTTAATCCATCCTCACATGGACATTCTATTCGAAGAGTAAACTTTGTAGTCTCTTATCTGATACCTGAGCTTGATGAAATCATGATGATGCCAACAAGAACTGAATTTTCACTGGTTTAAGGGATAGATACTGACTTTTATATGGGCCTCAACCAGCGAAAACAGCCCTTACGGTCAAATATTTCAAAATTCCTTTTTGGTTAGAAATTTGTTGAAACACATCTACTGAAGGACCTCAGCCAAGAAAAAGTTCAATATTACGATTCCAAACGGGTGTATACACCAATATACAAGGTGTACTCCAAATTGGTGCAATGTATGTATACGATGTATGTGTACAATAAATATTCAGCATTCTAAGGTGGGTAGGCAGCTTGAATACCTTTGAAATAGTACAGTAAGCAGCTAGAATGACAAAGAATAGCTGAAGAGTGCGGAGACATGATCGACTTATTTGCAGCTGCATCCTGCGTGGAGTCGTTCCGCAATGTCTTCCATTTCTTCCTCCGCAGCTGACGACACGAAGTCGCTGCCGTCACTAGCCCCAGACACAGAATTTATCTCAGGTGATGACTCCTCATCTTCCGACTCTGACGAGTCATCGACCACCTTGAGCCGCAGCGCAGCAAGAGATGACGGCTGCGATTCCGCCTCGCTGTCGACATCGATGTCGGAACCAAAAAAACGTCTCATCCTCACTCTGAACTTCAGCGGCTACTTCAGCATCCCCTCCCCACCAGGCTCGAGCTGGCTGTACACAATGACTGCCGCGTGTGCTCTGCGAACAGCTCTGGCGTCTGCAGCCATCGCAACAAGATTAAGGTACACTCGAGTCGCCACTCGACACCACTTCAACTAACTAACTAAATTTACTTCAAATAAATTCAAGCAAGGAGTTCAAGAAAAACTCGTCGCGCTGTTTGCAGCGCGATCAAAAAATCGTTGAACGTCACAAATCGACCTTTTTCTTGAAAAAAATACGAAACCTCTAAGGGTCGTTTTCGCTGATTGCGGCTCATATAATAAATACTACCTACGGCAACAAGAACTGAATTTTCACTGGTTTGAGAGATAGACACTGAATTTTATTAAGTAAACTACTACCTTCCTCCTCCTCTCCTTTGCGATCTTCAGTGTTCGTTCCATTATGATTATTATTTGTAATATGTATCGTATCTATCAAGAATTGACCGTTGTGACGTGTGTGAGCATGCCCATTTTCGAAACAATTGCATAGGGAGGTGGAACGGGAGGAGGGGTGGGGTGGGTCACGGAAAACCACCAACATCTTCATTATTATGTTTATGATCCCCATATCCAGTATTCTACTTGGTCCGACTTATTAAAATGTGCCCTTCACTTCAAAACTCAAACATATGTACAAAGGAGCACCTGCACTAAAAATTCAAACAAGAGACGGTAGATAGACTACTACTGTGTCGTCTGACCTTATAGTTTTCATCGCTGCTGGTCACGGTCCCAGGGCACATCTGGAAGTGCGTCCCCCTGCAAAACATCGACATTTTTGTTATCTCCTCCAAGCTACGCTGCGCTTCCTTGATTTTTACGCTCCATCAGCACGCTTTGGCCGATCGGCTTCGCCTTCTCCTCGTGCGAGAATGGTGGCTGTAGGTGTTTTCGCCTGACGCTCCCACGACACCTTCAATTCAAAGAGGCGACACCACCACGCATAAAAAATCACTTCTCATCACCGTGTGCCGCACGCGTACTGAATCAGATCTGTGTCGACATGACATGTCGACACATGTCTAACCATGCGTGCTCTTCCCTTTTTAGTTACTTTTACGAATCTACTGGCCTCGGAGCCGGAGACGGGAGATCTTGTGACGGAGCTTTAGCATAAGCTTGATGTGGCGATGACGCATCGCGATCGTGGCTCCGAGAACTCCGCACCATTCACATGATTCACGCACCGTATCCGCAGAACAATTCACCCTTTCTGCGCTTCAGTTTTCCAGCCAGGTTGTCGCCTGAAAGGCGACCTCAGCCGTTGTTATTTATTTCGATCAACTACTTCTCCGCGATGTATTCTGTAGTCTTGATTCGTGAACCGCCACATCATGTATGACTGCGAGAGAGAAGAGCAAACTGGACGGCGCGATGCTGGTGCTTTCTGCACGAGTTTCTGGATGACGAGTTCACTGGAATTCTTCGAAGGAAACAGCGACTGAGGCTATTTCAATCCGCCAGGAGGCACTCGAGAACGATCGCCCAGGAGTTGCTGGTACCCCGTGACAATTCCCCATCGCATTGGGGTGTTGATTCCAGCACCAGGCCTTCTCTGTGTTGCGCAAGAAGCAACAGGAGTTCTCTGACGACAAACTTTGGACGCGAAATGCGCGAGTCGACTAGGATTTTGAGGCGCTGCCTCCTTTGGAGTTAGAGCTATTTCCTTTTCCACATCACAAATCGACAACTGAAGGACAGTGTTATGTAGCTTGAAAGTTTATTCCGTCCTGAGATTATTTGAATTTATTTGCTTGACATTCGAACCGAAGCACGTAATAAGTCGGACCATGTGTACTTGAAGTATCTACTTTTTATACCCACTCCCAGACCGGGGCAATGGATAGGTACAACCATTGGGTACAATCATGATGTCATACCCCCTTCACCACCTCCAACACCCGAAAAATCAATTTTCGCGTAAAAACCGGGCACCCGGTTTTTTACCCCCAAAATAGGGTACTATCAAATTTTTTTTCAAACTTTGGAGCAGGGTGCAGGTTTTCGCGCTCTGAGGCTCCCACAGTTTCTCGCCAGGAAACCGGCATCAGGCCGGCCTGGTTTCAAACATTAGGTATAGTAGTAATAGTAGGAAACTAGGTAGACATCGGATAGCTTTGGCCTACCTCCGCCATGCCTCCAGCAAAAGCTGCCGTTCGCGGGCTGACGGATTCGGAGGTAAAATTGTTGTGCTCCCTCCCCGGGATCGAGTCTTCGATTTTAGACATAGTAAAGACGCTGGCAACATTTGTGACGGAGTCCGCAGACCGCGAGACACGACTAAAGAATAGGATCGATGATTTATCGAGGCAAATTGAAGGCCTGAACGAGGAGGTTGTCGCCCTCAGAGAGTCCGCCATTGTTGCAGCAAGTGCTTCTCCCCTGACTCCTCCAGCAGTTGCTCACAACCGGCACAGCCAGCGTACGATGGAGAGTACAGCAGGAAGGACCAGCAAGCGTACCCGTACTCGCGCAGGCCAGGCTGCCACGTATACCACTGATGCAGACGAACACCGTAGCACTTCCCGTAGCGTGGGTGACCCTGCCAGTGACCATGAAACGCCAACGGAGGATGAGGACAAGTCCCAGTCAATTGAGCGGCCCACTGTCAAGCCCAAGCCACTGAAGCTAGAGCCAATCACGAATGACACGTGGAAACTGGTATCAAACGAACCTCACAGAGTGAAGAAAGCCGTAATCTATGTGGGCAATTTGAACTCACATAGCAGTGAAGAAAGTGTCAAGGAATTCACTGAGCAACGCTCTGCAGCAGTAAACAAACCGGTGAAGGTTCACATGTGCAGCATACATACCACAGAAGATGGGAAAGTGTCTGCCCGCTTGATGATCGATGCGACTGACCTTGAAATCGCCACTGCTCCAAACTTTTGGCCTCGCCCACTGTACGCGCGGGTTTGGCGCCACCGTGAGCGTCCGAAGAGGGACACCTTGTCCGGCTCACACAGTGACACTCTCAGTGACGCTCCAAAGGGGGACACCTTGTCCGGCTCACACAGTGACGCTCTCTCCGAGTCCTCCGACACTCAAGCTCAAAGCTCCAATTAGATCCTTTCGGATGCTGCTGACGAACACATTTGGACTACTGAGTAAACTTGGTGACTTTCACCATGCTGTACACGTTCACCAACCTGACATTGCCATTGTCACAGAGAGCAAGCTAACCCCTGAGAAGGCTACTGATTCCAAACTGTCCTTGCCTGGGTACTACTCCCCACTGCGGAAGGATCGAACAGCTCATGGAGGAGGAGTTGCGGTTTGGGTTAAAGCCAGTCTGGCCCTCCGAGAACTCGATGACATCCAGGTCGGTAATAAGGAGCTAATATGGCTGAGTGTCAGAACTGTGGATAAAAAGTCAGTGGCTGTGTGTGCTGCATATCGCTCTGGCTCCTGCCACGACAATGACATCAGTACCCTTGAAGCCATCAGTGCTGGCATTGACCTGGCCCGTAAATCTTGTCAATATGTGGTATTGGTTGGAGATTTTAACGTACACAACGTGGATTGGCTCGGCAGCACCAAGACAACTCATGCAGGTGTGTACACTGAAGACATGTGTGCTTTTCAGTGCTTGGAGCAGCACGTGCATGAGCCCACCAGGGGCCTTAGCCCACTCGACTTAATAATGACTAAACTACCGGGAGATGCGACCGTCAATACCTTAGCACCTCTGGGAAACTCTGACCATGCCTGTGTCCTAGCTGACTTTCATGTAAGCACAGCAGAGGAACCACCAGTGACCAGAACTGTCTGGCGTTACCAACGCGCAGACTGGGACAGACTTCGCCACTTCTTTAGAACAACAGATTGGCAGTCCACTGTCAGTGATGATCCTGATGCAATGTGTATGCACTTGACCCAGAATATTCTGGAAGGAATGCGCCTATACATACCGTCTAAGCAGTTGTGCATGAAACCATCTAACCCCTCTTGGTGGACACCGGAATGCACTGAGTCTGTAGCACAGAAACAAAGAGCATGGAGGAGACCCTGCGCCGACCGGCCAAGTGCCCAGCTGCAAGCCCGTTACAATGTCGCCAAACACTCGGCTAACCATTGCCTGGCAACTGCCAAGCAGGCATTCACAGCAAGCCTGGCGCAGAAGGTAGCCTCTGGGTGTATGGCGTCTGGTGAATGGTGGCGAACCATCAAGAAGGCCTCTGCCCATCAGCCCATCCATACCTACTCTCCGCAGCACCGATGGTACGGAGCACGACACCAACCGCAGCAAAGCAGAGTGCATGGCCGAACACTTCGCCAACAAATGCAGTCTAGGGGCAGACGACCTATCCGCTCCATTTCCTTACGTCCGACCACGTACTGACCGCAACCTCTGCACCGTCCGGTTTCGCGAAACCACAGTCGAGCGAACTCTCCGCCAGCTCAACCCCACCAAGGCCACTGGTCCAGATGGGATACCTGCCCGCGTCTTGAAAGCTTGCTCCGCAGAATTGGCACGGCCGCTTTCAAAACTATTTACATGCTGTCTTCGCTCCGGTATCCAGCCACAACAGTGGAAGGTTGCAAACGTAGTTCCAGTCCACAAGCGCAAGTCTAAATCGTCGCCATCAAACTATCCACCAGTGTCGTTACTGAGCATCCTCTCCAAGGTCATGGAGACCATAGTCAACAGGGCAATGAGCAACTTCATGGAGACCAATCACGTCCTGTCAGAACGGCAATTTGGAGTCCGTCGCGGCCACAGTGCAGCAGACCTGCTGACTGCTCTCCACCATCAGTGGGTGCACACCGCCGGAGATAAAGGAGCTTCTCGAGTGCTGGCCATCGACATTGCTGGAGCATTTGACCGGGTGTCTCACACTGGTGTGTTGCACAAGGCTAGAGTGTATGGCATCTCGGGAGACCTGCATCGGTGGCTCCAAGACTACCTCTGCAACCGCACACTTCAAGTCATCATCTCCGGCCAGACATCAGCCAGACGCCCAGTTAAGGCTGGGGTGCCACCGGGCAGTATCCTGGGTCCCACCCTATTCTTGGTCTACGTCAACGACCTAGAAGACCACCTCCCAATCGGCTCCAACCTTGCCTCATTCGCCGATGACACAACCCTATACGCCGAAATTGCAACGCTCGCTGCTGTTCCGTACAACGCTAGAGTACTCCAGGCTGTTGTCGACCTAGTATCCAGTTGGGGGTCTGATTTTAAAGTGCAGTTCAAGCCAGCCAAATCTCAGGCCCTTACAATTTCCCACCAGCGTCGGGAATGGAACTCCTGTCGAGGAGCAGCCCTCCATCAAAGTACTCGGCGTCACGTTTGATCATCAGCTAAAATTCAGCCAGCATATCCGAACTGTTGTAGTCCGAGCAACACAGAGACTTGCAGCCTTGCGCAAGGCATTTCACTTGCTGACTATTCCTGCCCGGCTTCGAGCCTACAAGGCCTTTGTCCGGCCGGTTATGGAGTACTGCCCAATCGTCTGGATGGGGGCAGCTCCTTCCCACTTGAATCGGCTGGACTGGGTGCAGGAGCGAGCCATCAAGGCAATACATCCGCAATGCTGGCTTCCTAGCCTCGTAATTCGCCGCACCATCGCTGCCCTCTGCCTCCTGTATAAAGCCCTTTGCGATAATTCTCCCGCTCTTCTCTCGAGAATGGCTCCACCCCCGACACACCAACCCAGGACCACACGCCTCACCCGCCAGGCTGTACGACTGTCCACCGCGCATCCCCATCAGTTACAGAATGTTCTTCCTGCCAATTCCCGGAACAATGTGAGCCGAGCCTTTCCCCACTCCGTCATCCCAATTTGGAACCAGCTGCCTACCTCTATCATTCCCCACCCATTTCACCCAAAGAACATCCAAAAGTTCAAGACAGCAGCTTATCACCATCTCCTCAGAACGAACAGGCACTGGGCCACTCATAGCATACGCGAGTAAGAGGGTACAGTGTCCTACCCTGCTTGGACATACATGTAATCTCTCCTCACGGACAGTCTCCTCTTGAATTTAAAAGTCGAACAGCGTTCACATCAATATTCAACTTATTCTTTTGCTCACTGAGCAATACAATCTTTCCATTTTCTTTCTTCTGTTTTCTTTTTCAATTTAATCCTCCCCACCCAATATCCCTTTGGTGCGTCCATGGAGCTATGAAGCCGAGACCTCTGGTCAGCGGAGCTTAATTGGCCCCACCACCACACTCCATCATTCACCCCAGTGTCTGGAGATATCTGGATTTTGTAGAAAAAAAGAAAGAAAAAAACCCATTTTTTCGGGCTGGACCATGTACCAACTCCAGAACCGGCTTTATACATACTACTCACGTAAAAGTATAATTTGCTGTCTTGAGCATCCTGTGAGCATCCTCCACGGCATAATCCAGTCATTTCCCAGCATAATCCGCTTACCTCTACTAGTGTGCAGACGGAACTATGACACTATGTAAAATTACAGGGGTTGTGACTGAGAGGAACATCATGGGGACTCAATTGTCCAAGCCGGTTGTTTTGCGTAGATAATGATAGACAAGAGCAGTGATGTAGGAATGGGATTTGGGATAAAGAAGACCAGCTGTTAGATAGGCCTTGACGGATTATGCCAGCATAATATTTCGCATAATTCCTACCAAAATCCAATAGTCGCATAATTCGAGGCAAATTGCATACGAATCGCATAATTGGACAAATCCGCCTGTTCCCATCAAATTCCATACAGTTGTACATGTTCTACAAGTACAAGTAGATCCACCAGAAAGTCGGCCTTGGCGGATAATGCTCGAGAAGGTGGCAGATTCTGCTTTTTTTGCACCGAAATTGGCAGAACCATACAAACCTTATGGCGGGCAATTCCTCGAATTCTGCTCCATTTCTTTATCCACATACCAAACATGCATGAAACTTACCAGAAAAAGTACCGAATTCTGCCAATTTTTCTGCCGGCATTATCCGCCAAGCCCTACCAGAAAGTCGTAGTTTTACGACTTCCTTGAGAACATGTCCAGTCCACTACAATCAGTGACGGTCGTAGCTTTTTGATTGATTGATTTTTATTTCACGGATCCTCCAGAGGCAAATAGATGCCTATCGAAGGGAGTCTCCTGAGTAAGTATGCTGCATGTACATTATTATTATTATTATTATTATCAACTTTTTGATAGGGCAATCCCCACAGGCCTAAGGCCTTCTTACAGGGTACCCTAAAAAAGTCTCTTAATAAATCATCATGTTCGTTCCAGGAATCGAACCTGCATACATGTAGATACCTTGTGATACGTACTCGGAGGTAGTACATGTACAAGTTACCAGATATTCAAACACGTCAACACATGTACATGTAGGTCGGACGGTGCGTGGACGCCGTTGAACTTTTGCTACTACAGTAAAATGCCCTCTTCAAAAAAATCCCCTTTTCTTTTGCACAGAACCATCATTGTACATTAGCAGCATATGTGAGCATAATGCGGCATAATATGATTACTTTTAGCATAAAAATAGCACGCTTCTGCAATTTTTTGAGCAATGCGAAAAGTATAATTTCACGAAAATATTAGCATAATCCGTCAAGGCCTACTGTGAGACGTTGACGGGTCACTAGAATGATAAAGCACTTTTGTGCTCCCGCACATATTGCCAGGCGTCAGGCGCCCAGTCTCCCTGCCTATCTGTCCCACCATACACAACAACAAAACTGAGCTAAAGTTTTATATAACATAATTATTTGACAAGACGGAGACGGGCAACGGACAAAAAAGGAGACCAGACACAACGAGGGAAACTGGAAACTACAGAAAATGACAAACATCATAGCAGCACATGAGTAGGTGTTGGCGGATAATGCTCGGTAATTTGGGATATAATGCTCTCAGTAATGCTCCACAAAAGGCCATAGAATGCTCCAAATAATGCTGATAATGTCCCACCGGATGGAATATAAACACCTGAACCTTGCGGTATTAGGCTAAGAAAAACGCTATAATATTGCACCCATGCTATGATAAACACATAATACAATATCAGGTTAACATGTACGCTAGGTACATGATTATACTCTTCTTCCCTGACAATGTTGTATGGTATGCCAAGCACACTAACTAATACTTGCCACAGTCGCTTTTGAGCGGCTCATCTGGGACCTCCCGCAGACCCGCACCCGTGTTTCGGCACTGATGGCCACTTCAGTGCTCTGTCCATGAGCTACTCGCGTCCTTTTGGAAACATTTTCAGACTTGGTAATAGCTGTTTTATGAAAGACCGCTTCCTTGCTATCGCGGCAGGATCTGCAGTGTCCAACTTGACGACGTCACTATCATCAGAGGACTCCGCCAAAAGCTCATCTGGAGAAAGCCCAGCTTCCTCCCAATCTCAAGAACGGCGTCGCGGCGAGTCAGCCATCAGCGTTGACTGCTAGTTGGCTGGTCTTACACAATGGTCAATGTCCGGTAAAAGTCCAGCGTTCCTCTTCGACAAAGACATGGACTCTTAATCTTGCTTCGATGAAGAATGTTTTTTGTAACATTGTGGACGGTAACCGGGTAAGGTCTGGAATGTGTGCGTGTGCGCACCTCCACCGGTCCATGCCGGCTCACATTTGTTTCGTTGGTTCGGCGTTTTTACCTGGATCTTCAAAAAGTAGTTAGTTGCTGGCCGAAGATAGACTTCCGGGACCGGAAGTTTCTGCGAGAGTTTCCACACTGTCCCGGACCACAGCCAGCTAGCAATACTGCATGCATCTAGCCTGACACTGCTTGTCACGATCTGTTTGGTACGATGCATGATATGGGCACGGAGGTCTTTCGCTAATACATCGTAATAAATGTTGCCAATCAAAGACCAACGCTATAGCCGATATGAATCTGTACATGGCGATGTTTGTAGATCTACTATGCAGTCATGTAGAACGTCGTATAATGCCATTTTTGGCTTCGTAATGCTGTATAATGCTCGTAATGCTCCGAGTGGTGTATAATGCTCGATATAATGCCGGCATTATCCGCCAACACCTACACATGAGCATGCACGCAAACAAAACAAAACAAAACACATGACAATAATGTAACTGTTCCATGGTGCATGCACAAACTGGATGTGAAACCCAAACCGTCCAACTGGCGTAAAAGGAGAGCGCAAAACAAAACACATTATACCAAAGGACCACAACAAAATTGAGCCATGAAACGTCCGTCATTCCAATAAAAACGATATGTAACAAGTGCTTTACACAAAGCATTTACATCTGTTCCTTTCAATCCAGTGCAGCAGATAATAAAACTCACAGATATTAGAGGTTGATTCATCACGTATCCAGCATTACTCTATATACACACAGGCATAATTACTATTCTCTGCGTTCAGTGGTGCATTTGAGAATACTTACATATGTTGGAGGTTTGGTAGACCAGAGAACACACCGTCACTTAAATTCTGGATCTGATTACCGGATAAAAATCTACAAACGACAAAGCACAAAGACAATACGGAGGATTAGCAAGACGAAATTCGTGTTCGCGTTCGCAAACATTTTTCAGTTCGCGAACCGGATTGCGAACTTTCGCATTTTCGTTCGGAAAAGTAGTCGGAACACGAATCGTGGATTCGTGTCAGGGCAGTCATAACTATTTACCACGCTGTACTGCCTACGTCGTGTCAACATCATGCATGTGCGAATTAGGTTTGCTAATCCTTCTCATAACGGGAATTCCGTCACTGAGTTCAACTTTCGTTGGAGAGCGAACGCGAACGCGAATTTCGTCTTGCTAATCCTCCGTAGTGTTGCTCTTGCTATGTTCCGGGTAGTGCACAAAACACCGAGTCTAGGATGTTGTAGTTCTAATCTTAAAGGCGAATCATGACCTTTTTTCAGAAATAACCTAGACTCCTAACCACAACATGATTCGTATGCAACCGGGTTAGGTTATAAAGTTCACATACACCACTGTAATAATTATAGTCTCCGGCATTATTCCGCTATTGTCAAGGAAGAGGTTAGTTGCAAAGCTAAGAAAACCCAATTAATTTTCTAACGATGCATTGTTTGGCACTGCAGACACACAGTTCACATACACCACTGTTAATTTCTAATGGTGCATTGTTTGACAATGCAGACAAATAACTGGCCGCCGAAGAATGAACAATATACTGGCTTGAATTGTTACAAATTGCGTGAGAACTACATATGACAGTATACCTAAACTGGGAATTCCCAAGGGATTCATAGTCTTTGGCGCATCATGGCGTTAGAAAATGTATAAAAATCCTCTGTCTTCTATATTATTATTATTTTTATTGTAAGCACGTACGCGTTGCCGGGGCCCCCATTGGATGGAGGTTGCCCAGGTTCGCATGTGCAAAACCGATTATGCCAACGCCTCATGACGAAAACATAGAGAAAGAAACAAATCGTGGGGAAACGAAACAAGAACAGTATTCGTACAAGCAGAAAGGAAGCTAAACGATAACAAACAAAAACTTAACAATAACTAAACAAAAATATTCAACGAAGGAGAAATTGAACGGCGGACAGGCTACATGAATTTGAAAACACAAGAGCATGGAATGAGTCGAAGGAAGGACGTGAAAGGAGAAGACTAGGGGAAGGGTACACTTAGGTAGAATAAGACGCGATTGGGAGGTGAACAAAAGAGAAACTGGAAAAAGAACCAGCATACACAGATGACAAATCCCGACCGAAGAAGAAGCAAAGAAAACAAAACAGTGAGGACATTGCAAGCTGACCTGCGAGGAATTCAGTGATGGTGGGAGAGCTGGCTGGTGGTGGTGGTCCAGACTCCTTGGCCTGCTCAACTGGCTCTGATGGAAAGTCAACCTTTAGCAACGATTCCGGGCCCTCCATGACAAATCCAAATCAGTGTCCAAATCCACCCGCGTCAATTCGCATCAGTGTTGTCCACCCGCGTCAAATCATCCGTAGGAGCCAGCCTGGAATCGAGATTCGAGGAGCTGGAGCTAGCTGCAGTCCATTCCACAGCGAAGGTCTGCCAGTTTGATAAAAACTGTCTCTTTCCTAAGAGACAGAGGGAAAGCGTTACCTTCTCCAACCAAACAAAGGTCTTCGTTATGGTTCGTTTAATTAATGTTTCGTTATGTTGACACCCCCCCCCCTTTTTGGTTATATCGAGGAAGAAATGGGGCAGAAATAAATTAAGTGCGTGCCATAAGGTTTCAAGGTTCTGGAAATGTCAATGCTTTTCGAAAAGAATCAGTCATTGTTTTTGAGAATTATCCGCAATGGGCGAATGCTTCATGGCTTCAATTATTAATCTAAAGGGCATATCATCTTCGTTCTGGCCTTCCTAAAACTTCAGAACATTTGAAAGTTATAGAGGGATACATGATTTTACATTCGCCACTGTAATGCAGTTCTGAACATGTAGAAAGAATTTGATGCTCCTTTTACTGTGCGCTGACGAATGCGCAGGAGGTGTGGTGAAACCACAAGTTCTTGAGAGTGAAAGGCCTTCTCGCTTGTGACATTGTGTTCGTTTCAATGCAGTTGTATCCCGACTCCGCCGTACCGCTGACGTTTACGACGTGGTATACTCTACAGACGCTATGTGCGGTTGGCTGTGTGCGCTGTAGTTGTATGTTGTATGTGTATGCTTTTCTCATATACGCTGTCATTTTCACGCTATAACTACCTGGTGGTTTTAGTGTTAGTTTCATTCATTCATTCATTCATTGTTTTTTATTAGTCGATGGAAGTGAAATAAACTGTTGAGAATAAATAGTTGTCCTCGTGCCGTGTGGGGTCGTTCGTTCCTGACACTTTAGATAACCAGAGGGTTCACCACATTTGGCGATCACGCCAGGATACGAAGCGAGCATGGCACGGGAACTATGGATCATTGAAGCCAGCTTTATCGCTAGCGGAATTCGGTATGGATTTGAAGGCGATAGGTTGAGAGAATACGTGGAGAAGAGGCTCCGACAGAGCGAGGAGTTTGAAGAGCGCAGTGCTAGACGGCAAGAGGGTGCGCTCCGCACAGAGTTTGACGAAAAGCTCAAGAACTTGAAGAAGATGAACGAGCGCATCGCCAGCAGTAAATAGGAGGGAGCAAAGCGAGATTTGCTTGCCTCACGCGAAAGGACGCCGGACAAGGCGTGGAAGACTTTGCTTACAGACAGGCAGCGGTCAGAGGAGTATGTGAAGCCAGTGGGAGGATCAGACCCAAGGCCCACTGCGTCAATGTAGTGCATGGCGACATCGGTTGGAGACGCTCAGAAGCAGCTGGAGTCTCCGCCGAAGGACGTAGAAGCACAAGAGTTAGAGGCGCAAGACGTAGAGGCGCAAGACGTAGAGGCGCAGGACGTAGAGGCGCAAGACATAGAAGCGCAAGACGTAGAAGCGCAAGACGTAGAAGCGCAAGACGTAGAGACGCAAGACGTAGAAGCGCAAGGACGTAGAATTGCAAGGCGTAGAAGCTGAGGAAATGAGGGCGATACTGGTTAGCACGGAAGAAGTAAGCGGCGAGACTGTGTGGAACACGGAGATTGAATGTAGGTTGTCTGGTCCAGCGTCCGCCCCATGTCGAAGTGGATCGATGACTGTGTTGTGTGCGACAGTCCACAGCGGCAAGCTTCACGAAATCGAGTTGGCCGAAGTGGTGGGCATTAGTGATATTCTACCGTGGCCACCACTGCAGCAGCCGATGACGCGTAGTAAGCCCCAAATCGTTTGACTTGAGAGTTGTTGTACGGCTTTGAGAAGCCCTTTGGTGGGGAGAATGTTGTGAAACCACAATATCTCGAGAGTGAAAGGCCTTCTCGCTTGTGACATTGTGTTCGTTTCAATGCGGGTGTATCCTGACTCCGCCGTACCGCTGATGTTTACGACGTGGTATACGCTACAGGCGCTATGTGCGGTTTGCTGTGTGCGCTGTAGTTGTATGTTGTATGTGTATGCTTTTCTCATATACGCTGTCATTTTCACGCTATAGCTACCTGGTGGTTTTAGTGTAGTTTCATTCGTTCATTCCTTCATTGTTCATTATTAGTCGATGGAAGTTAAATACTGTATAGCGGGAAATTTTCGGACGGAATTTATTTTCGTACGATTTCGTACACGGCCTCTTTTGTACTAAAATTAGTTCCGTACTAAAATTTGTTCATGTGAAATTATGTACACTATACATGGGTACTGCTTGCGAACACGTGCATTTAGCATGCAGCGCTGTACGAAAATAAAACCCGGACGAAAGGTCGAAATTCGGCTTTGTCCGAAAATATTTCCGTCCGAAAATTTCCTGCTATACAGTATACTTTGAAACTCGGGTATTGAGCCAATAATAAAAGTAGAAAGGAAAAGGACATAATTATGGAAACGAGTTAAGAGTAACTCTCCACCACTGTAACTAGATACTATATACAGTCAGAAAGTGCAACAACTAGGCACAAAACTGACAAGAGTACTGAGGCATTCGACGTCCTGACACCTACCCCCCCTTTGCCTTCCCCTATTTGGTCTTTCCATAACCTTGAACCTTCCAAGTTGGAAGGCTGTCGGTTAGCGCTACGGAGATGTGTTGAAGCTAGGTGTCAGGACGTCGAATGCCTCAGTACTCTTGTCAGTTTTGTGCCTAGTTGTTGCACTTTCTGACTGTATATAGTATCTAGTTACAGTGGTGGAGAGTTACTCTTAACTCGTTTCCATAATTATGTCCTTTTCCTTTCTACTTATACAGTATACTGTTGAGAATAAATAGTTGTCCTTGTGCCGTGTGGGGTCGTTCGTTCCTGACACTTTAGAGAACGAGAGGGTTCACAACAGGAGGAGAATGGAAAACAAAGGTCAAACAAAACGACAACAGGAAAGACGCAAAGAAACCACAAAGAACAAGCAGTAATAAAGCGAATACAAATCCATATTGGCCAACCACCAAATTCTCTCTACCTTGACAAGACATGAAGAATCCCTGGATGGCTCGAAAAAAAACGTTCGACGGCATAGACTGCAGGTCTGCGTACAGCACGGTTCGACTCTGCAGTGAAGTTCGATCAGTCGGAACCCGCGCCTGCCAGTGCAGATCTTGCAGGCTATGCTGATCAGGTCTTGAAAGTGTCGTGCGCAGTTTGAAGTGCGAGTGGGCACCTTAATTTTTGGAAGAAGAAAGAACGGGGCATTCGAGGTGAATCAATGGAGCGTAATGGAGCGTTCAGGAACATTCTGTATCAGACAAATATGTGACTTTAATGGGAGTTTGTTTCAAATCAAGCAGAACAATATCAAGCCTTCGGTGCTCGATGAAGCGATCGCACCAGATGGTGAAACCCCGCCGAATCTTGAACTTCTGGTCCTGCGGAGAGATGAAGTATCTCTAGCTTCAGGCACGTTACCCGCGGGTGCATAATGCTCTTGGACCGATCACAGTAGTGCTTGTAGTACTCGTCTTCACAAGGTATCCCATGTTCACGCAGAGGCCAGCCGATTATGACGCTCCAAGTAATCCCGTCCAGCGACCTTTGAACACTCGCATAGGATATGGGCAACCGACTCGCCTGCCTTCCTACACATTCGAGACAGGCGGCTTCCGCCCTGATTGAAGATTTGGGCCTTGAGCAGGTTAGTTGCCAAGGCCTGGTATTGTGTCGCGATGATCAGGCTCTCTGTGATCTTCTTGAGACCAGCCGTGATCTCCTTGAGAACAGACTTTGTCGGCCAACTCCAGGGTTTCTGCTTGGCGGACAAACTACCCATGCAAGTGTTTCTGGGTCCACGCCAAGATAGGTTCTTTTTGGAGCCGCACTTCACCACATGTGAGATGTCCGGTGGGGCAACCAGATGTTGCCACAGAAAGGGTACAGCAAGCTTCATGAGTTCAGCATCTGAATGAAGCACATAACGCTGCAAATTGCTTTTCTCCATGGGGACAACATCATGGATACTTTGCAAACCACGTCCACCCTCCTTGCGACTGACGTACTTACGGGCTATATCAGCGCGTGGATCAAGAGCTCCATGCATAGTCATAAGCTTGCGCGTTCTTCGGTCAGCAGATTGCAACTCGTCCTGCGTCCATGCCAAGATACCAGCACTTTACCATATCAAAGCTACAGGCCAGGTGTTGATGGCTGTGATGATGTTGTGACCGTTTAGAGCGGAAAGTAGTAGTCGTATGAGGCAGATGACCAACAGCAGTGGGGATATGGAGTCCCCTTGGAAAATCCCATGCTGAATGGCCGACGATCTCCAGTTGTTGGTGCCGTTCCAACGGTTAACCTTCCACTGAGCCATGCTAACAGTCATAGGTCTGCGTACGGATTCTTGTATGCCAAACATTTCCTTTATTAATATTAACTTGTTTTGAGGGAAAGAGACAAACGAGAAGACGTTGTATTTCTCGCCCGCCGAGCGCAGCGACATAGGCGAGAAATTATTTCTCGCGAAATATTTTCAGTTGCAAATATGCCATCCGGTGTGTTCTTTATTGTCGCTTCTTTTCCTGACTTCTTCAGTCAATTTTGAGTCTCACCAGTGTCCCTGCCATCCCACTCTTCATTTTTGTGCATATTATCATTGCTTTTTATCACTGTTTTCCATGATGTGCTTGCCATGCCTACATGATGGCTTATCGCCATTGGAGACCCGCTTTTTTCCCTCATAACTGCATCCGTCGGTGCGAGGGTTTTTTTCCCGACTGGCTCGGTCCAGGACAATTAATCTGACAGTCTCAAGTGGTTCTGCATCATGGCCTATTTCTGCTATCCACACGCCTATTCTATCCGAGACACTCTGTTCTCAGTCCTTGCGTCTGTAGTATCCCTGCCCGACCAATACGGAAGTAGTACGGAACTAATACGGAGCTTTGCCTGGTGTATATTTATTGTATCTCTGTATGTAAGCGTACGGCGTCTGCTGTATTAAAGCGCCTGCGCATTTCTGTTTTAATTAGATTAGATTAGATAGCAACGAAAGCTAACTCGAAGAAGAAGTAGTCAACCTCTAGGTAAGCACCGGAGAGAAAGTTATTTATTTTGCCGCTTCTTCTTTCACTAATAATTATATAGAATTAAGTAGAATAAAACTAATTCTTGTTGATTTCACCGCGCCTACCACTCGGCTACCAGTTACACTTCCATATGTCACTCGTTATCCGGTTCACACCTGGTTGTGGCCAACTACCCTTCACTTTGTGTGTTGTCGCTATGGCTGTCTATGTCTCTGTGTATGCCAGTATATGTGGAGCGATAACATATATGACATCAGACACCGGACTCTACATATATCATGACATCAGACACTGGACTCTACGACACAAGAACCAAATACAACAACGTGCGTAAATGATAGTCGAACGGAAATTCGCAACATTAGGGCTATCCCCGGAAGTCATGGTTCCACGCCGGCCATATTGAATGTCACACAGAGTGGATTTACCTACTGCATGAATCTCGCCTCTCATCTACGGTTCTGTTCCATGCTACTTGACATAACCAAAGGATCGCACGACCAAAAGTAGGGAGTTTAGGTGGTTTTACTTGGGAGAGATTTAAGTACAAAGGTCTGTTTTATCTGAAAGACCAACATATTACAAGACTGCAGAGAAAATTTCAGGTCAAAATTCCAAGGGATACCAAAGTTATGGTCTTTTGAAGTTCCGTGCTATTCACACTATACGTGCATAGTCTTTACATTGAGGATATGGCACATGCACTGTTTTCGGCCGTCCATAGCAACCAGCATGGCAACGGGAAAAAAAGCTCAGATTGCTTAGATTTTCTAGTTGCTTGATTGCCCCCCTCCACAAAACCTAGGGTTACCGTCAAAATTCAAATTTAACGGCCAAATTTTAAATATGGGCCTTAGCAACCACCATAGCAACCAAGCGATTAATGCAAGAAGTCCACTAGAAAGCAACATACTTGGAGTACTAAAGACCACAGATCGACAAATAGTAATACAGCAACGGGACAACAGTGCCAACACATGCTGCAGGCTACAAAGCACTTCAGTTCACCAATGCATGGCAGTGCAACCAAAAATTCTACAAGAGAGAGAGAGAGCGAGTATGCGCCGGCCATCAACATTGACAGGAAAACGCAAAGCAACATGGTCCAATTCAACACCAGCAAAAAGCACAGTGGAACAAGTAGGGTGTCAAAGTGAAGACCTGGGCTTGCTGGGAACAGGGCACTCAGCGGAAGCAAAGAAAACTAAAGCAATATTAAATAGACCAATGATATTCACAATCACCGCACGCATGACTAAAAGGCGGAGTCGCACAACATGAGCATTGTGTAGGCGCACCAAGATCATCGTCATAATCAACACACACACACACACACACACACACACACACACACACACACACACACACACACACACACACACACACACACACACACACACACACTTGTACTTGTACTTGCTCACTGCCAAAACTGGTCACGTGGGTCTCCCCGGGAGAGGGGAGAGAGACTCAAAAGGAATCTTGGAAAGATGACTCAATTGGCCATTGAACCACCCAACGGCCGACACCCCCTGAAATCCCCAAACTAGGGTGGACTTGAAATGATCCCACTTATGGGCTCACCACACCTCAGTAAGTGGGTGAGGACAAGGTGCAGAAAAAGGATTGACGGCATCAGGGTATCCGTCCCGGGATCCAACTGCAGGCACACACACACACACACACACACACACAGAAGAATAAATAATTGTTATTGACTGTACAAATGTATAAACAGACGGAGTAGGCAGGTTCCTTCAACAGCAGGTCACTGGTTGGCAGTGGACGAGCTCGCTTCAGTGGCACTGCCTCCAGGTGTGGTGCTTTCACCTATCAGCTTCTTCAGGTTACTGACGAGTGTTGGAATCGGCAGGACACGGCCACCACTACTCAGGTAGAACAGCTCTTTCGCCGAATTCTGCCCAATAACAAACTTCCGGAACTGGAGCTGGGCCCGCAAGGCATCCCTCTGGCGAGTGACTGATGTCAACTTGGCCAGTTCCTCCTCGATGTTGGTCGTGCCTGTCCACAGCGTGTATGGCTCAATGGCCTTCGTCAATTGTTCCTGGCGAGCAATGTCAGCCTGGCGCTTAGCCTCCTTCTCCTTCTGTTTGCGCTTCAGCTCCGCCAGACGATGTTGCTGGATGGCTAGCCTTCTGTCCTTAAACTGCTGGCGAGCAGCTGGGGCAGTTGACCGAGCAACTTCCACTAGCCGGGCATGTTCAGATGGTGGCAGAGATCGGAGCCAATCGGTTGTTTCATTGTTGGCAAACATGATCATACCCTCCAATGCCACCGTTGCCGCATTCGGTTTCTCACGTTTCAGGCGATCCAGCTGGGCGAAATCTCGCTCGCTAATGGCATTAGTCTTCTGTACCGAAGCAGTTTCAGTGGCAAGTGTTGGCGCATGATGGTACTTCCCACCCGGTAGATGATCCGCCAGTAGTCGTGTTGTGAATGCTGCCAGGGTAGAACACAGGTACGCTAGAATCTCCAGAGTGAGGGCATCAGAAACCTCCGATGGCTCGACAAGCGCGGTGTAGACATCACAGACGACGGACACTTTGGCGTCGGAGAATGGCCGAGCACTGCCATCTAACAGGTTGCTTGCGTCAGTAGACCACTTCAGGAGATTGCTGTTCAGCTCAGTGTAGTACTTGCTGACCTCGAGAATTGACACCTTCGGGTCTTCCAGCAGGCACCACAACGGACCAATGACCAGCTTCGACAGCAGACCAAGCGCTCTAGCACCAGCCACAAACTCTGCCACACCCAAATCAGCCTTCACGGCACGTAACAACTGGTTATCCCTCACAGTTACCTCCGTGAGAAAATGCAACATTTTTTCATGGAGGTAATACACACCAGCACCATTCCTGAACACCACATATGACCTGTTTCCTCTATACTCCTCCAGGGGCAATTTGGTGTTGGTTTCTGACAGAAACGCGTGAAAGTCAGCCACACAACCAGCAGCCTCATCGCCATGCCTTTCAAATGCCTTCGAAGCTGAATAGATGAGCCGTGCAACGCCACCATTCCCTTGCCACGTGCCATGGAGAAGTTCAGCACCAACTCGGACATCTTTCCCAAAGTGTGCAACCTCCCACAATTTCAGAGCAGCTGTGCAGCTATCGGCCAAGCCAACAATATAGTGCATACCACAATAAAAATTGTTGACCCTTCCCATGGTAGCCTGCTCATCTTCACTGAGTTCTTCCCAACCATCCACAACATCAGGCAAGATGTCCTTGCGGTATTCCTCCAATAGAACATTGTATGACTTCTGAACTACGCACCTGTCACTCATTGTATTCTTCATGTTCTTTACAATGTGCTTTGCTACATCGGTCTGGCCTGAAGCAGATGCTACACTGTCAATGTCACCCAGAACTTGCTTGAACATTTCAAACACATGCTTGGCTGTACCATTTTTCATTTCAACCATACCCAGGCTGTATGCTTTTTCATTGGTTGCCAGCTGGAAGCTCTGAAAGCTGGTACCCTGCTTCGACGTGCCATCACTGTGGCTGGTTGTGAACTGAGCATCAGAAGCGGTACTAGCTACATGCAACTGTGAAATTTGCCGTAACTCTACCAACATCTTGGAGGCAGTAGCTGCAGATGGAACTTCCGAAATTCCCACATTTGCTAAGCGCAAAACTGAACGTATCACAGACCCAAGATTCCACACACCCACGTTCTTTGCAAGGAGGTCATAGCAGCACTGACGCACCTCTGGTGTGTATTCACCATCCACCTTCGCTGTAATGTGCTGGCACTGCTGCATGGACCGTTCCACATCTAACTCAGCCTGTAATGCACTCACTGTTCTCTTTAGTTCCTTCTCCCTTTGCCCACAAGCAAGAAGCTCTTCTGTCACGTCACTCACGGCAGAACTTGTGCTGGAGCTCTTAGATTTCTCGTATGAAACTCTGCAGTACACATTGTTGAGCTTACGCCTGAGGGTTTCGACTGTTTCTAATGCACTGCCCAACTGCTCTTCCAAATCTTCCTTGCTCTCCTCCTCCTCCTCCACTCTTTCACCAAGCCTGGCCAACTGTTCATCATACTTGATCAACTGGTCATCTCGGCGGCGTAATTTCTTCCCAAGATTCCGAATTTTGCTTTGTGAAGCATGCAACCTATCCTGCAACTGCAAGGTAACTGAGTCTTCAGTTTGCATTGCATCCACTGCATGTCCTTCACCCTGTGCTTCAGAACATATCTCACTGCCACTGGTATTTCGGTCAACATCACCCATTCCATCTTCACTACTAGTAGTACCACCACTACACGCATGCACAGATGTAGTGCCAGAATAATGCTCTGGTCGTGTTTGGCTTTGACTTTTTTGAGGGTATGCAAATTCCTCACTGCAGAGTGTGGACAGAGACTTGTGATCGGATGCTTTGAGCAGCTTGGTTCTGGCTGCCTGAAGCCGTCTCACCTTGGCAGTGAGGGCGTTCGCAGTACAGGACAGCAACGTTTCCTCGACCGTTGAGAGCCAGGTATGGAGGGCTGACCACGGCAGTTTCTTGCTGGTCATGAACGCTGCAAGCTCAAGTACCAAGCCATTGGACACGGGTGTATTTTTGTCACCCCTCAGCCTTTTGGAGCGACGACGGCCTCCATCGAACTCACTTGTAGCAGCGTCCAACAGCAGTTGCGTCGTAAGGCCAGCTTCTCGGCAGTACTCGCCAGGGAAATCCTCCATTACGGCAATACACCTATGCAGACGAACAATGCAAATTTCAAATTTTTGAATTTTTGTACACAGGTAGATACGAAAGAAGAAATTGCAAAACTGCTCAAATCGGCTACACACTACGCTACCCAAGTGAACGTACCTTCATGAAGTCGACGACGTAGAAGACGATGGCCACAGTTTACAAGGCGTACACCACAGCTAACTGCTTCAAACAGGAGAATATCATGCAACGTAAAACTGAACCACACCACCACTCTGAAACGAAATGGGCTACGGAAACAGGACTTGGACTGTGAAGAAGCTGTCGAACAGCTGCACGCGAACGCGTTGAACTGAGCACTGCCATTTTACGCAGGAAGGTGCATGCGCTGAGCAATCACGCGTGGCTTGACGTGTGCCATCACGCAATACGAAAATACGTGGAGTCGCGGTGTGGATGAATCACTGTCAAAAATCACGTGACTGAACACCCTACCAAAAGGTTGACACTTGCCACATCATGTCCACATTCCTTTTTAACAGCGAAAGTATGTTTAGCCCACCTTTCAAGGGCATTATTGATTAGTCACGAAGGAAACTGTCTGTTTATCTATTTCATTTCGAATTACATTGTCAATTCGCTCTAGATAATCGGTGAGATTATTCTTCTCAAAGTTTAATGATGGTGCCAGTCCTTCTTCTTTCCCTTCGTGGACCGTTCATGTATCGACTTTGCTGTTAGGACAATAAAGTGAGTAATAACTTCATGTTCTCCGTTAAGTCAAAATTTGAAATTGAGTAATAACTTCATGTATTGACAGTACTATTGTTTTGCAAGCGCACATAAGTGTTCTTGTTCTGTATTATGCAAGGGCATGTGATGTCTGTGGCAACTATTGATTGTGTGTCACTTCTTATGATAACAACAAATGATGAGGTCGCAGAAGGAGTTTTACAAACCACCAGTTCTCAAGTGGGAAAGGCCTTCGCATCTATGGCACTGTATTCTTTGCAATATTGCATCTCGACTCCGCCGTACCGCTGAGGTTTGCTGCAAGGCATACGTTGCGCTGTGTTCCGTTTTTACTGTATACACTGTTATGTCATGTTTCATATGCGTATGCTTTTCTGATATACGCTGTCATTTGCATGCTATAAATAGCTTGTGATATTAGTGTTAGTTTATTATATTCGATCAAGTGAATAATACTGTGGAAGAGAAAATAGTTGTCCTCGTGCCCTGTGCTTTTTCGTTCCTGACTTTTAGCGAATCAGAAGGGTTCACAACATTTTGCGACCACGCCAGGATTGAAACGCGCATGGCAGAGGCACTAGGTAAGTTGGAGGCCATCTTCATCGCCTATGTAATTCGGTTAGGATTCGAAGGCGAAAAGTTGTAGGAACATGACTGTAGAGCAGAGGCTCCGACAGTGCGAGGAGCGTGAGGAGCGCAGTGCCAGATGGCAAGAGGAGGCGCTCAGCACCGAGTTTGAAAAAAATCTCAAAGAGATTAACGAGAACTTCGCCAAGGCGTATGAGGGTGATGGTGAAGCCGCCAGTGCGAGTGCGATTGGAGGTACAGCGGAAGCTCACAGTCACAGACGTGGGCGTAAACCGTTGATGAAAACCCACTCATATGTTTTGGGACGCAGCCACTGGAGCGTTATTTTGGCCTGTTTGAGGACATCTGTTCCAAGAACGAGTTCGAAGAAAGCGAATGGCTGCTGCGATTGAGTATCGCGCTAGCGGGTAGCACAGTGGAGAGGATCTATATTTGCTGCAATAACTACGAGGAAGCAAAGCAAGACTTGCTTGCCTCGCTCGGGAAGGCGCCAGACAAATTAAAGTGTGAAAGACGTTGCTGACAGGCAAGCAGCAGTCAGAGGAGTCTTTTCACTAATACGTTGTGCGTGTTTGTCGAGAGGTAGAGGTGTGGGCCACACTCGCTATGACGGAAGATAACGAGGTGGACACCAAGTATAACGCCAATACATTATTATTATTATTATTATTATTATTTGAATAAACGGCGAGGAGACAACAATTTGATAACCGCAATCAGTAATACAAGCGGGATTCACATTTGTGTGCACTTTATTCATTCAATGTAAAACTTTGGAGACAATGTGCAATAAAACGATGAAAATGTGAAAAAATGGTGTAGAGAAAATGAGGATTCAAACAAGTTTTCGTACAACACTCATCAAGAATCTTCGTTGTACTAAAGGACAATGGAAACAAAATTGAACTATTATAGAAAATTTTAGTTAGAGAAATAACACAAAGAACAACAGCAGTGAAGTTTACAAGTGTGAATTTTATCAATGAAAGCGAGAGTAATAACGAATGCGTGTACTAACACTAAACTTGCAACTGAAAAATGAACAAAGGAGAGAAGGGGGACAAAGTGATAACAAATAACAGCAGTACATTACACCTAGAAAATTAACGGCCAAGCTTGGCCGCACAAAACATGACACTTTACTTGAACAATTTCAACCCAATTATGCTATCCTTCTGTACACACAAACTAGGCTTATACAGACGCTGACAGATGGCTTCCAAAACTTTTAACTGTAGTCCATAACCATGACGACCACGGCATAATACAATGAAAGAAGAGTCGGAATACGAATTGCAACAATCAGAACTAGCCAACAGCTGATTGTACACTGAAGACTTGCTACCACGAAACCTACGCACAACACTAACATTCTCACCGGCACTCTCACAATCACTACAATCGTCGCTCTCCGACTCATTGCTCCCTTCGCGGTCCGTCCCATCATCCGCTTCTTCTCCGCTCTCTCTGTTATCCCGCCTGACTTGGTGAATTGAATGGGACTCGGCCGGCACCCTGCTGTCACGTCCCTCCTTGCGCCCTTGTCCGTTGAGTGCATAGCATCTGTTGTAATTGGCTGTTGATCGTCTTGGTCTTTCAATAGTGGGCTGAGATGGAAGATTAGTTGTGGTTCCTGTATATTGCATTGTTGGTGATGGCGTGGAAGCTGCTAATACGCAAGGTGGGTCATTTTGAGTTGGCAATTGTAGTGTTATTGCCATTGTCGATGTTGCTCGCGGTTTGTCACTGGCAAGCTCCACCGCCGCAAGAGCCGACGGCGGACGATCAGGAGATAGCAGTGGGACCGGGACCGCAAGCGGCACCACCCCACCCAAAGCCGCCGGGGCACTGACGAAGGAACCACCGACGGCAGGAGCAAAGGCGGCGACGCAAGCCGGCCCGATAGGTCACCACGCCCACCCTCCTCCACCACCGCCACCAGCGACGGCGGAGCAAGCACAGTCTGTGAACCAGGATCCACAAGTTGTGTAGGTAACGGTTGTTTTCTGGGTCGCCCTCGCTTCGGTCTTTGTTGTTGTGCGCAAGGTGGAAGTATGTGACGTGGTGTAGTAGTAGTAGTAGTAGTAGTATTTATTATTTTACTAGGGCAATCCCCACAGACTGTGAGTCTTTTTACAGGGTACCCTAGTGTGTGTTGTTTGATGCGTGCGTTTAGGTGCTGAACAGTCCTACCAACATACCGACTAGCGCATTGTCGATATTCAAAGTTGTAAATAAGATGACTAAGGTGAAGGTCTGGTAGGACATCCTTACGCACCGATAACGCACGCACCGTCGTTAAGACGGCCACAAAGTGTACTGCATAGTATGTTCGACGAACAGCAGACTTGATGGCACTACAAATTTTAGTCGACTCCTGTCCTTTCCAAGGCAAACATAAATAGACGGGACAACGAGCAGGACCAAACACAGGCCTTAGTAGTTTGTTCGACTTTCAACAACTTCTGCAACACCAGCTCAGGGTACCCGTTCTTAACGAAAACTGACCGGAGTAAGTCAAGCTCCTCCTGCAGCTTACAGGACGAACAAATACGCTTCGCACGATCTACAAGGTTACGCACTAAGTACAGGTTCCTGCACGAGTATGAGGGCAGTACCGCGGAATCCAGCCCGCGCCGCGATAGCGGCAAGGGTTGGATGAGCAGCGGTACTGACCGAGTATGAGTGACTGGAACGTGTTTCCCGTGTGCACCCAAGTCCCAAGCCAAGGAGATCACTCACAATCTTTGACGTTTGAGTTTACATGAACCATTCTGTGACTCGACTCGAGTCCTGTATGACTGCTGTGACTCTGTGTGAGCTGAGTGAGAGTGACTTCGACAACCGTACACGGACTACAATACATGACTTTTGCATGTATTTTCAGATCACAGAAGCTTGTCATTGAAATGGTAGACTCATGAGTGGATTTTGTCCACTGCCCGTCGTCAAGTGACGACGGGCAGTGGATTCTGTCCACTGCCCGTCGTCACTTGACGACGGGCAGTGGAACTAGTTCCATCACCATTCATCAGGCAGGATCGCGCTTTCCAGCCCGCGTAATTTGATCTGTCATTGGTCGACTCCAAGGCGACAGTCATGTGACATGCGGGAAGTTTACTTTATATTGAGACGAACAATAAGAGTCAAGTACAATGTACTGACTAGTAAACGTCGGCTTACGATAAACGGTTGTCAGAACGTCACTACTTGATTTTTCCACCAGCGCATCAAGAAATGACAACTTGTTGGACTGTTCATGCTCACATGTGAAACGAAGGGCAGGGTGAATACTATTTAACACATCAAGAAACTCGTTACTACGCTCCTCATTATCAAAATATGTGAATGAGTCGTCCACGAAACGTACATAAAGGTCAGGCCACAATGAATCATCAATTTTTGACTCACAGTAACCGACAAACACGTTCGCCAATACTGGACCAAGGGGTGAACCGATCGCGACACCATCGACTTGTTTGTACATCACATTGTTGAACGAAAACTCAACTCCAGTTGTGACCAGCAACAACAACAGTCTAAACGCACTTTCAGATATCCAAGGAGTGTCAATGTCATCGTTACGGTACAAAAATCCATGCAGATGGCAACACTTTCTTCAATAGGCACATTAGTAAATAAACTGACGACGTCAAAGGAACACATGTGTTGCAAACCACCAGTTCTCAAGTGGGAAACGCCTTCGCGCTTATGGCAATTGTATTCGTTGCAATGTTGTATTTCGACTCCGCCGTACCGCTGATGTTGCTGCATGGCATACGCTATATGAGCTGTGTGCGTTTTGCTGTATACGCTGTTATGTCCAGTTTTATATGCGTATGTTTTGCATGTACGCTGTTTTGCATGCTATAAATAGCTGGTGTTATTAGTGTTCATTGTTAATTATTCGATGAAGTGAAATATACTGTGTAAAGGAAAAGAGTTGTCCTCGTGCCGTGTGGTCGTACGATCCTGACAATTTAGAGAATCTTAGAGGGTTCACAACATTTGGCGACCACGCCAGGATAGGAACGAGCATGGCAGAGCTTCTACACAATTTGGAAGCCAGCTTTATCGCCAATGGAGTTCGGTTAGGATTAGAAGGCGAGTTGTTGGTGGAACATGTGGAGCAGAGGCTTGAACAGTACGAGGAGCGTGAGGAGCGAAGTGCCAGACGGCGAGAGGAAGCGCTCCGCACCGAGTTTGACAAAACACTAAAGGAGATTAACGAGCGCATCGCCAATGAGTATGAAGGTGATGGTAAAGCCGCGATGGGAGGTACAGAGGAAGCTTCCTGTCACAGCGGTGGGCTTCAACCGTTGATGAAAATCCCCTCATATGATGGAACGCAGCCATTGGAGCGTTATCTTGACCTTTTCGAGGACATCTGTTCCAAGAACGAGTTCGAAGAAAGCGAATGGCTGCTGCGACTGCGCATCGCGCTAGCGGGTAGCAAAGCGGAGAGGATATGTATTGGATGCAATAATTACGAGGAAGCAAAGCGAGAGTTGCTTGCCTCGCTCGGAAAGACTCCGGATAAAGCGTGGAAGACATTGCTGACAGCAGCGATCAGATGAGTCGTTTCATCAATACGTTGTCCGTGTTTGCCGAGAGGTAGAGGTGTGGGCCACACTCGCTATGACAGAAGATGGCGAGGTGGACACCAAGTATAGCGCCGATATAGGTAAAATGGCCCCGGTGCTGCAAGCAATGGCAAAGCAGATAATCTTGGAGCAATGCGGACCTGAGATGAAGACGTATCTGGTCGAACGGCAGTGCTACGGGATGTCTCTGCGCCAGGTACAGGAGCAGGGCGCGTCTTACCAGGTCGTTCACGGACGACAGGGTGATACTGCCAGGAAGCCAGTAGAACGATCCGTGCCAAGGCCCACGGCGTCGGCACAGTGCATGGCATTATCGATCGCAGATGCAGAGAAGCAGCTAAAGTCGCTGCCACAGGAAGGGAGAAAAGGTTTTCTGCAGCGAGAGAGACTCTGCTGGAACTGCCTTAAGTATGGCCATATGGCCAGAGAATGTCGTTCAGGCTCGAGATGCACGAAATGCCAGAGGAAAAACCACCTGCTAATACATGATGTGTTGGATAGAGCAGGTTAAAGCCGGGAGAAACCGACGGAGATAGTAACGGAGAAGAATGTTGGATCGTGCTGTCTACACTCGCCAAGTGTGCGGCTGATGACCGGAGTGGCACGAGTTGAGGGAAGAACTCGAAACGCGAAGGTTCGCGTGTTCCTGGACTCGGGTGCTGAGGCGTCATTTGTGACTGCAGCGTTGGTGTCAGCAATCGATGCAGAACACGTTGGGGTTGAAAATGTAGAGGTGAAGCCGTTCGGCGCGGAACCAACCCAACAGCGCATGGATAAGTACGCCATCACGATCCAGGGTAGCTCCGCTAGCATTCGGGTACGCGCGTTCGTGAAACCAACAGTAGTCAGTTCCAGTTCGCAACTGGTGCTGGTTGGACTTTTGGATGCTCTGGTTGGAGGAAGAAGCTTGCTTGGGTGCTGAGTTGCTTGGTAGCTGTTTGGTCTGGAGCTGACTGGGGCTGCTGTTATATCTTCAGGTTGGCTGATTTGGCAGTGTCCTGCCATTGGATGAAGTCCTGGTCCAGGTCTGGTCTAATCCTTAGCGCTGGGGCTGGGTTGTGCGTTGCGTCTAGCTGGATTACCTACATCGCTACATCGCTGGTTCACGCGCTGGATCACGCGCTGGAGTGGAGTGCTCGCGCCTCTGTTCACACTGGTGGTTTGTCTTCACGACGCTATTTTCGCGACTTGCTGCGGCCGTGTCTGCGGTAACCTGGTGCAAAATGAACCTGGGTGACGTTGTAGACTTAGTTATTCTCACTTTCGAGGAACTGCGAGGTTTAGCTCGGCGGCATAGCATTGATGGCCTGGACAGTATGGCTCGCGCGGAGGTGGTCGGGAAACTTCGCGAGGCTGGTGTGGGTGTGTTACACCCATCAGCTGCTGGAGTCGTTGAGCGCTTGGGTGAGATGATGCGGATGGTCGTTGGCATCAGTGACGAGTTGGCAGCGCTGAGAGACCGCCAGGGGCGGGAGATCACGGCTGCAGAGGAGAAGGGTATCCCATTACTAGAGGTTGAAGCGATTGTGAAGCGGGAACTGGCATCTCTCTCTGACAGAGTAGGCGACTTGGAGAGGGCCAGCGGTGGGAAACAGCACAAGCATGCCCGGCCGCAGGTGACTGCTCCACTGGCGAACTATTCGAAGATTGGAAGAGCACAAAGAGACCTACATGCCACATCCCCAGGTGAAGGATCTATGCTTCAAGACGTTGCCAGGAATGAACCCAAGGAGTTGTATTCACAGGCCATATCTAGAGATGCTGCCCCAATCGACCTTCCAATGGACATATCGGTTGATCAGGCGCCCTTCGAGGATGTCATGTCCAGGAAGGAGCGTCGACGCTTCAAGAGGCGGCTAGCATCAGAACCTTCCGGGACGGAGAAGGCTACAAGTCCTGCAGAACGGCAGACTGACAGTCGCAAAGCACAGACAAATCCCATCCGCCGCCACGAGTCTTCACGTTACATCCGGGAACGTACGTCCGATAGCAACCCGACACCTTCGTTAGACACCGTCCCCAGAGGCCCGCGGAAAGTTCTCTACCTGGGGCAAATCCCGTATGGTTGCCAGGCACAGTCCATCGCTGAATGGTGCAGAGATCGGGACGTGGAGATAGTGCAATGTATTATATACTCTTCTGAATACTTCAGAACGGCCTCCGCGAGAATAACAGTTGACTTGATCCTTGCCTCTCAAGCCGAGATGCGATATAGCTGCTGCTGGGGTTGAGAGTTGTTGGGGCGAGATTCCCTGTACTGGTGGGAGTTGCTTGATAGGCACAATCTATGGTCCTCCCTCTGAACCTATTGGCTACTGGGATCGCCTTGATTGTCTTATACACTCAGCTATCACTCCGGGCAGGAACGTTATACTGGGCGGTGACTTAAATGTGAATGTGGATCCATCAACGGCTCCAGATCATCAGCTCCATTTCCTGTCTGATCTAACGGCAAGCTACAGTCTCTACCAGCGGACACCGTTTGCATCTAATTCCACACCCACTACATTGGATCTGTTCTTCAATACGTTTGACCAGCACAATGTGGCAACGATCCATCCCGTGGCTTTCAGCGACCATGCAGCGGTCATAAGTGAATTCTACCTTGACCTGACAAGGAGTCCCGAGACATCAATGTTGTGCCGGAACTACCGAAGGATCAATCATGAACGCTTCAAAGCTGACTTGATTCAGCAGAATTTTTGCAGCATCGAAGGCAGCCCAACAGACATGTGGACGGAGTGGAATAATCGCTTCCTGCAGGTGCTTGACACTCATGCCCCTCTTAAATCTTGGAAGCAGCACAAGCGACAATCGGTACCGTGGATGGACAGCCAGCTCTTGCACCTTTTGAGTAAGCGCAACCGGCTTCATAGAAAGTGGCTGTCAGACAGATCTGAGCAAAGGTACGCCACATTCAAAGCGGCGAGAAGGGAGGCCACTACCTGTAACCGGAAGCTGAAAGAAGGGTACTACAGTTCAAAACTTCACCTTGCGACTTGTGATGTAAAACAAACCTGGCGAATCATCAACCAGTTGACGGGGAAACAAAGAAAATCAGCACCGCTTCAGTGCTCAGCTGAGGCAATTCGAAGTGCTTTCGCCAAGATCGTGGAAGATCCCAGCCGCCCAGTTCATCTTCACCTACCCCAAGGGCCACGAACGGCAACTAGTTTTGTGGAATTTGTTCCTGTATCTATTGCAAAAGTCCGGAAGCTTCTAGAGCAACAGAATCCGACGAAAGCAACTGGCAGTGACGGCATCCCTGCAGCCCTTCTTCGAGCTCATGCAGATGTTGTTGCGCCGTCATTGGCCTTACTGTTCAACAAATCCACGAGGGAGGGACATTTCCCAGCTCCTATGAAGGTGGCCAGCATTTCAACTCAGTTTAAAGGTGGTGATCCCAGCATAGCAAAGAATCACAGACCCGTGTCTCTAATGTCGATAGTTTCAAAGCTTTTGGAGCGAGTCATCCATGATCAGCTCACTCAGTACTTGTGCCGACATGATCTATTTCCACCAACTCAGTTCGGCTATCGTTCACATCATTCCACATGTGATGCCCTTGTATTAGCCGTTGAGGGCATATGCCAAGCCTGTAACCGTTGTAAGGTATTCTTGGAAAAGACAATGCTTGCTCAAGGCAACACAACTGATATAGGGCACTTCGTGCCCTAAGGTGATAACGCGAGTGCTGACAGGATAGGGAAAGGTGCAAGATACAGAGCTAGAGGGCAGATAAGGTTAGCGCTAACAGGGAACTGTTACACCATCCCTCCCTTCTAAGCGAGGCACAGGTGCCTCCAGGGAGTCGAGGAATATGTGGAAAGGGAATAATCAAAATGAAATCGTGTCAACCCAACAACGCTCATCTAATTGAAGCACCGTGCAATGTAAACAAGGACAGTCAGGCGAGTGAAGATAACGGAAATGGGGAAAATCTAAAACAGGAGGGGACTGGATTGCTTAACACAACAAGGATCAAGTGGGAATTCTCAAGGTACACGTGCAATTGAATTTGAGCGAGTAACATTTCGCGGTAACCATAGTGTCACTAACATGCCCTGGACGCCCTGTAACGCCTCAGAGCAACTATCGGCCTACCGGCCTCGTCCAGCAAGTTCCCTTCTGGCTCCCAGGGGGCTTCGTCGTCTGGGTACCCTTGCCACTTGACAAGGTACTGAGTCTGATGCCTTCGCTGGCGATCGTCAAGAATCTTCTCCACCATGTATCTGGTCTGACCGTGCAAGTCAGTGAACGGTGGCGGGGGTGGCTGCCGCCTGCGGGTAATAGTATTCTGCTCATACCGACGCAGAGCAGTGACATTGAAGACAGGGTGGCACCGAATAGCGCTGGGTAGATCCAGCTGATAGGCGTTGGGTCCGATCCTCTTGATGATTGGGTAGGGCCCGAACCACTTAGGGCGTAGCTTCTGTGAAGGCTGATCCCGGGCTTCTGCGGTTGTTAGGAAATCCTTGCACACCAGCACCATGTCGCCAACCTTCAGGTTGCTGGGCACCCTTCCCCTGTCTGCATACTGAGCTTGTCTAGCCTGAGCGGCAATCATGGCGTCCTTTGCCAACTTGACGGCATTCGCCCGATCCTGGATCCAGTCTGGGGCACTCCCTCCTCCCCTCCGTGCCAGGAAATCTGGTGGGGACTTGGGATTAAGTCCATAATTTAGATAAAACGGCATGCTAGAAGTGGAAGACTGATATGAACTATTAATTGCAAATTCGCAAAGAGGCAGAAGCTTGTCCCAATTATTTTGTTTGTGGTTAACAAACGCTCTAAGCACATCCTCAATTACTCTATTCATTCTCTCAGTCTGCCCATCGGTCTGTGGGTGATTGGCAGTACTAAACGACAAGGTGGTACCTAATTGATGAAACAATTCCCGGAAAAATTCAAAAGTAAATCTTGGGTCCCGATCACAAACAATAGTGGAACTCAAACCGTGTAATCTAAACACATTCTGGAGATACAAATCATCAGAACCCTTAGCGTCAATTTTGGAAGTCGTGGGGACTAAATGGACACATTTTGTAAGCCGGTCAACAAATGTATAAATTGCATCAAGGCCCTGAGGGGTCTGGGGTAAGCCAACGATAAAGTCCATGGAAATATCTTTCCAGGGGGTGTCTGGTACTGGGAGCGATTGCAGCAAACCGGATCTAGGCAACCCACCCTTAGTGCGCTGACATATGCCGCAAGACTTAACAAATTTCTTCACGTCAAGGCTCATCTTTGGCCAGTAGAAGAATTGACGAAGCCGGAAATATGTACGATCCCGTCCCTGATGGCCTGCCGTAACACAGTCGTGGCACTCCTGCAGGAGCTGAAGCCTTACTGCACACTTGTGTACACACAAGCGATCGTTTGGTGCTGCACGGAGGTATAGGTACCTGGACTCTTCATCCCAATAGTACCGCTCGTGTAGATTATCAGAGGAATCGCCGCGCAGCCGCTGAATTATTGGGGAAAGCTGCTCGTCATTCTGATATGCTTCCGAAATCATCTCAGCAACCCTATCACTCAGTTCCAAAGCAAACTCAATCGTATTCAAATGGGGTGCTGGTAGGATGGGTGGGCAATCCTTTTCCTCAACTACATTGCCAATTGCTGACCCGCGCAGATCAGGGCGGCGGGATAACGCATCAGCCATATTTTCCTTGCCGGGTTTGTGATTAACTGTGAAGTCATAGTCTGCAAGAAATTCAACCCATCTAGCTTCGCGCTTAGTGAGATTGGCTTTTGTGCTCAAGTAGACTACGGCCATGCTGTCACTGAACACTTCAAAATGCTGGAATAGATAAATTCTCCAGGATCGCAGTGCAAACACCACCGCCAGGGTTTCGCGTTCTGCAGCAGTGTAATTTCGCTCCGCTTGTGACAGCTTACGACTGGCATATGCCACAGGATGCCAAGCACTATCGCTTTCCCCCTGTTGGAGAAGGACGCCTGCTATTGCAAAATCACTTGCGTCTGTTGCAACTCTGAAAGGCTTCTGCACGTTTGCTAGTTTCAACAGCGGTGCACTCAACAAGGCCTGTCTCAGGGATTCGAATGCATGCTGACGGGGGCCACTCCATTCGAACCTGGCATGTTTGCCAGTGATCTGCTCTAATGGCCGCGATATAGTAGAGTAGTGATCAATAAATCTTCTAAAGTAGTTCGCAAAACCAAGGAACTGTCTCACCTCCGTAACTGTCGTCGGTGGCTGCCATTCCCTCACTGCTTTAAGCTTCTTTGGATCTGGAGCGATACATTCACCGTCGATGCGATGCCTTAGAAACAGAACATCCTTGACACCAAACTCACATTTCGACTGCTTACAGAATAGCCTATTTTTCCGGAGCGTCTCAAGAACTGTCTGGATATGTTCAAGATGATCTTGCCAGGATTTGCTGAAGATAAGAATATCATCCAGAAACACTACCACAAACCGCCGTAAGTACGGTTGGAGAATACTGTTCATCAGTGACTAAAACGTTGTAACAGTATAGACTTGATTGATTGGAGAATTCGTCGAATGATGTTCAAACCAGAGGTTATAAAGCAAAAGAAAGGTGAGAACCGCAGGAGTGAGAATAGTAGGAACACAAGGTGTTACCATAAGACAAGCAAGAAGTGTCAAGGTAAAACTATTACACTCTCCCGGCCCCATAGGAAGCCCAAGGTTCTATATGTGATAACACAATCCAGTTAGGAGATGCAATTGTGGAAAGGGAAATATTAAATAATCACTCATGCACATGCATAACCACATTGAAGTGTAATCCAACTCAACTTCATCACTCTCACAAGGAGATGACGCAAAACTATATCAGTCTATAACATATATTAACTATCTCAGTAAGAGATGCATATGGCTCAGCCCAGTTAGATCAAGGCTGCTGTCGTTGTGAGGCTAGATAGTTCTGCAGCGGTTTAATATTCCAACCAGACTCATCACATAGGTTGCCAGCGGGCTCCCACGTAGCTTCGCTGCTGGGGTAACCCTTCCAATGCACCAGGAAGTGTTGCTCACCACTGCGGTGTCGGTGATTCAAAACGGCTTCGACAACATAGCGTGTGTGTCCATCTAGATCTGTGAAGGGCGGAGGCGGGGGTTGGTGTCTTCCAGGAATCGTGTTCTCTTCGTAGCGTTTAAGAGCAGTGACATTAAACACGGGATGGCAGCGAAGTTCACGGGGTAGTTCCAAGCGAAAAGCATTCGCTCCAATCTTAGCCTGGATACGATACGGACCAAACCACTTGGGTTGCAACTTCCGAGAGGGCTGGCCACGAGCTTCCGGGGTCAGTAGAAAGTCTCTGTAGACAAGAACGCTATCACCAACCTTCAAATCACTGGGCGTTCTCGTCTGGTCTGCGCATAGAGCTTGCCTTGCCTGGGCGTCGAGCATAGCATCTCGAGCTATCCTTAGTGCGGCTTCCTGCTCATGAAGCCAATCGACCGAATCACTCCTTTCCCCTCCCGTAAGAATGAATTCGGGCGGGGACTTAGGGTCAAACCCATAGTTCAGATAGAACGGTGTATTAGCTACAGATGACTGTTGTGAACTATTTATTGCAAACTCGCAGAGTGGTAGAAGCGAATCCCAATTGTCCTGTCTCAAGTTCACAAATGCTCTTAGAACATCTCCCACTTGCCGGTTAACTCTCTCTGTCAAACCATCCGTTTGAGGGTGGTTAGCAGTGCTGAATGCCAATTTAGTTCCTAGCTGAGAGAATACTTCTTTGAAAAAAGCTGCAGTGAATCGTGGATCGCGATCGGAAACAATGGTTGAGCTCAGCCCGTGCAGACGAAACACGTTTTGAATGTACAGTTGAGCGCTGCCCTTAGCATCAATCTTCGAGCTTGTTGGAACAAGATGTACGCATTTCGTAAGTCGGTCCACAAAGGTGTAAATTGCGTCGAAGCCACGAGAAGTAAGGGGCAATCCAACAATAAAATCCATTGAGATATCCTGCCAAGGACTATTAGGTATTGGAAGTGACTGGAGAAGCCCTGTTCGTGGCTGACCTCCCTTCGTTCGCTGGCAGAGATCACAGGTTTTGACAAATCTCTTGATATCGAGACCCATTCGGGGCCAGTAGAAAAAACGTGCTAGGCGGAAGTACGTTCGATCACGACCCGGGTGGCCAGCCGTTGCACACTCATGGTGTTCTTGAATGAGCTTTAACCGGACACCGCACTGTGGTATGCACAACCGGTTATTGGGGGATGCCTTGAGGTACAAGCGATCAGTGGATTCGTCCCAATAATAGCGATCATGCAAATTATCTCGGAGAGAATGCTTCAATCTTTCTATGATGGGAGTTAGCTCTTTGTCTCTCTGGTAGGCATCTGATATTGTATTGGACACGTCATCATTCATTGCTAAAGCATACTCAATAGCATTCAAACGTGGTACTGCATTCTCCACGAGGTTACTCTCATGGAGATCTGGGCGACGCGAAAGGGGATCTGCAGGGTTCTCTCTGCCGGGTCTGTGACGGACTGTGTAGTTATAGTCAGCTAGGAATTCAATCCATCGCGCCTCTCTCTTTGTAATGCTTGGTTTTGTTTTCAGATAAACTACCGCCATGTTGTCTGTAATGATCTCAAAGTGTTGAAAGAGGTAGATGCGCCAGGTCTTTAGCGCAAACACTACGGCCAATGTTTCTCTTTCTGTAGCTGTATAATTCTGTTCCGCAGCAGACAATTTTCGGCTAGCATAAGCCACTGGATGCCAGGCATCTTCCTCTAGTTCTTGGAGAGGAACACATCTCAAGGCGAAATCGCTTGCATCTGTTACCACTCTTAATGGTCGGTTCACATCAGCCAGGCGCAATAGGGGCGCATTCAACAAGGCATGCTTTAGCGATTCAAAGGCATGTTGCCGAGAGCTGTTCCACTCGAATCGTGCATGTTTTCCCGTTATCTCCTCTAAGTTCTTAGAGAGCGATGAGTATTGATCTATGAATCGCCTAAAATAATTCGTAAATCCAAGAAATTGCCTCACCTCTGTGACGGAAGTCGGAGCGGGCCAGACCTTTACTGCGGCAATCTTGTCTGGGTCAGGGGCGATGTGCAGTCCATCGATGCAATGTCCCAGGAACCGCACACTCTCCACGCCAAATTCACATTTTGACCGTTTGCAAAATAACTGGTTGTCCCGGAGCACGCTCAATACCGACCGGACATGCTGCATATGCTCCGACCACGTTTTGCTGAAGATGAGTATGTCATCTAGGAACACGACTACGAACTCCCTCAGATATGGTTGAAGAATCGTATTCATCATGGATTGAAATGTTGCCGGTGCATTGGTGAGACCAAATCCCATGACCCTAAATTGGTAATGCCCAAAGGGAGTGTTAATCGCGGTTTTGGGCACGTCCTCAGCTTGAATGCGAATCTGATTATACCCTGATCGGAGGTCTAGTTTCGTGAAGTACCTAGCGCCCTGTACGGTATCGAATAAATCATCCACATTGGGCAAGCACGCCTTGTTCTTAACAGTTATCTTGTTTAGCTCCCTCCAATCGCAGACCATGCGTAACGAACCATCAGCTTTCTTGACAAAAAACACCGGTGCACCAAAGGGGGACTTACTTGGTTCTACGAAACCCTTTTTCAAGAGTTCTGTGAGCTGTTTCTTCAATTCCTCCATTTCTGGCCTGGGCAGGCGATAGGCAGGTCGCGATGGGGGTGATGAGCCTTCCTCCAGGCGGATTTCGTGGTCTACAGACCTCTCTGGTGGGAGTCTAGCTGGCAGATCATCCGGGAAAAGATCGTCATAGTCACGGAACATGGCCTTGAGATCTGGGTGCTCGTTCTGAGTGGATTTGTCGGGAGGTTCCTTGCCAATGCCGTCTTCTACGCTGACCCACGCCAGAACACCTTCGTTTCCACTCCTAAGGGCATGCCTAGCCTGACGACCAGATATGAACATCGCCTCCACAGGAGCGGTCGGTTCGCTTTGACTGGGCGACGCACAAGGCAAACCATTCGAGTTCAACCTGACTTCAATCGTCCGGAAGTTTATGTCTGGATTGTTACGCGTTAACCAAGGTTTCCCCAATATAGCGTCATAGCGATGAAGGGGGAACACCGTGAAGGTTTGGTTATCGCTGAAGTCGCCTACGATAACCTTCAATTCATGGGTCGTCTCCATGGGAAACGAGCTTGATGCTCCATCAGCCAGCGTGACATTCAGGTTTTCCGAGCCAATTTCGGTTGGCAGGTTAACTCTCCTGGCAAACTGTTCGGCAATGAAATCATGGGTCGAGCCCGAATCTATTAACATAAGCGCGCGACGACCGTTGATTTTGCCTTCTACACGCAGGAGCTCATGTTCCGTTTCCACATTGACGCTGGTAACCTGGGCCTCAATAGTTGGTGTAACATCTCGCTTGAAATTGGCTTCGGAGCATTCAGCATCATCGTCAACATCCTCCACAGCGAGGCTACTGAATCGGTTACGGGTAGAGACGGAGCACACACTACACGCAGGTGAAGCCTTTTCTTGCTGCGTCAGTAATCGCATCGGCCTTACTGACGTCCACCGTTTGGGTGATCTCGATGCTGCGGGCAATTCTGGGCCATATGGCCTGGTCGACGACATGCGAAGCAGCCCCCCTGGGCTCGTAATGTCTCACGTTCCTCGGGGCTTAGTTTTGTTAGCTTTTTGCTACCTGATGGTGGTGCGAATCCCGGCGCGGTCGCCAGTGGTGGTCTGCGCTGAAATCGGCTGTCTGAGGCGACTGCTAGCGCTGACTGAACGGCGGCTGACAGTGTAGTGGGGTGTTCCTTCACTACCAAGGTCCGCATGTTACCGTGCAGGCCATTGACAAATAGCAAGGCTCTGGAGAGTTCGTCAAGTTCCGGCACCTGTAAACTTAGCCGAGAAAACTCCGTTACGTACGATTCAATTGACCCACGCTGTTGGATAGAGAACATATCCAACCGCACTCTTTCCCCATCATAGTGCGGGCCATACACTCGCGCTAGGGCGCTTTTCAAAGAATGCCAATCCGAAAATTGCTCACCTGCTTCCAGGGAAGAAATTAGCCAAAGACGCGCATTCCCAGCGAGGTAGCTAGCCGCAAAGTTAACTTGGCTCTCCGGGTCACCTTGAGGTGAGCACTTAAAGGCTAACTCGACCGTAAATACCCATTCTTTGAACTCGGAAGGGTTGCCATGGAAAACATTCGGTTCTCTGGTAACGCGTTTGACGCTCGGGCTTGTCTGGGAGAGAGAACGCGATCGACACGGGGCTAGATCCGGAGAACTTGAGCTTGATGTAGCAGGTAATTGATGTCGTCCAACTGTAGCAGCCACGTTGTCCCGAGCGCGGCGGATCTCACGGAAAGCGGCGTATAGCAGAGCAGTAGCGGCCAGGAGCACAAGGCACGTCAAAGGGCAAACGATGATCTCAACCATCCTCAAGCTACCAGTGTAACAGTATAGACTTGATTGATTGGAGAATTCGTCGAATGATGTTCAAACCAGAGGTTATAAAGCAAAAGAAAGGTGAGAACCGCAGGAGTGAGAATACTAGGAACACAAGGTGTTACCATAAGACAAGCAAGAAGTGTCAAGGTAAAACTATTACAAACGTGGCAGGGGCGTTAGTTAATCCAAAGCCCATGACCCGGAACTGGAAATGACCGAAGGGAGTATTGATAGCCGTCTTAGGTACATCTTCCGGACGGATCCTAAGCTGATTGTATCCCGAGCGTAAATCCAGCTTACTGAAGTATGAGCTACCTTGAATGGTATCAAACAGGTCATCAATGTTTGGGAGGCAAGCTTTGTTTTTGATGGTGATCCTGTTCAAATTCCGCCAATCACAAACCGTGCGCAATGAGCCATCAGACTTTTTAACGAAAAAGACTGGGGCACCGTATGGTGACTTGCTGGGTTCGATGAAGCCCTTGCGGAGGAGTTCCGTGAGCTGGGCTTGCAATTCGTCCATCTCGGGTTTGGGGAGACGGTAGGCAGCCCGTGATGGAGGAATGGCACCCTCCTCAGTCACAATCTCATGGTCGACATCCCTCTCTGGCGGAAGCTGGGTCGGCAGGTCGTCTGGAAAGATGTCCGAGTACCGCGCAGAAGGTTAGCCAGCTGCTCTTGATGATCTGGGTGTTGTCTGGCGGCTGATGGCTTGCTGTCCTCCTCCTCGTCGTCAGTAGCGTTGACCCATGCCAGGATTCTCTTCGCGCCTTTCCTCAACTCGCGGCGAGCCTGAGAACCAGATATGAGCATGCTCTCAATTGGCGGCGACTCCTGACGCTCCGTATCACTATTTTGGCCGGAAGGGGGTTTAGCAAAGAGCGGCTCTCAGTTCAGTTTGACTTCGTTGGTCTGAAAGTTGATATCCGGATTGTGTCTGGTCAGCCATGGCTTGCCCAGGATAGCATCATAGCGGCTCAACGGAAAAAAAACTGTGAAAGATTGGGTGTCGCTGAAGTCTTTCACGATAACCTTTACCGGACTGGTCCTCTGCAGTCCCGATGATGTCGATGAGCCATCAGCCAGGGTTACCTTCAGTGTTTCGTCCTTGCTCTCCGTAACAAGGCCGTTTCTTTGCACGAAAGCTTCCGATATGAAGTCGTGCGTCGATCCCGAGTCAATAAGCATAATTGCCCGGCGGCCGTTGATCCTGCCCTCAACACGGAGAAGGTCATGCTCCAAAGGAAGCTTGGTGTCCTGTACTGCGATATCAACGTTGCTGACATGGGATTCCTGTTCGGCAACATCTTCCGAATCAGCTTGCAGCGTCGGTTCTTCCAGCTCTAGTACGCTGTAACGGTTGCGTATGTCAACCGGGTAACCGTTGGGTGCTTTCCGCTTGGTCGCCAGCGAGCGCACGCCATTTTTCACTGGCGACCAGCGTTTGGGTGTTGATTGCTGGGACAATCCCGAGCTAGGTGACCTGGCTTCCGACAAGCGAAGCATCCACCCTGCCGACTCAGGTGACGCCTCTCCTCCGGTGTTAGCCTTTGGGGTCGTACGGGCTGACTTCGGTGCTGAATCGGGTTCGGCTGTTGGTCTGCCGTTTGCGCTGACCTGATCGCTTGGCTCAGATCAGTGGGGTGCTCTCGCAGCACCCGGGTCTTGACAGATGGGTGCAGTCCATTTACGAACAGCAGTCCTCCGGTCAGCTCGTCGATCTCAGGCACTTGTAGGCTTAGGCGCGAGAACTCGGTGACATAGCTCTCCAAGCTTGAGTGCTTCCTGACAGCGAAGAGATCCAGTCGCACCCGCTCTTGATGATGCAACGGACCGTACACCTTGGCGAGGGCTTCACGCAGCGCTGGCCACGTCGAGAACTCCACACCCATATCCAACGATGCGATGAGCCATAGCTTGGCGTTGCCGCTCAGGAAGCCCGCTGCGTAATCCACCATCACTGATGAGTCGGTGATTCCCAGTGACCGAATCGACAGCTCAATGGAGAAAGCCCACTCCTTGAACTGCGAGGGCTTGCCATCGAAGATCGGCGGCTCCTTAGCGTGCCGAGGCTTCCCGGATAAATGAGCGGGCGGCACAGGGAGCGGTTGTTGTCGGTTGCTCAGACGGGCGCTGACTTGCCGACTGGCTTCACGGACCTCGCTGGCCAACCTGAATAGCAACACAGAAAGAACAAGGATCGCCACGACAATGGCGAGCTCCAAGAACACCATGTTAACCATCCTCCGCTACCAGTGTAACCGTTTGAAGGTATTCTTGGAAAAGACGATGCTTGCTCAAGGCAACACAACTGATATAGGGCACTTCGTGCCCTAAGGTGATAACGCGAGTGCTGACAGGATAGGGAAAGGTGCAAGATACAGAGCTAGAGGGCAGATAAGGTTAGCGCTTACAGGGAACTGTTACAAAGCCCAGACAAAAAAGTACTTCACGGGGATTGCTTTCGTAGATATGTCAAAAGCATTTGATAAGGTGAAGCACCAAACCCTTATTAAGGACCTATTCGAGGTCGGAATTGGTGGAACGGTGCTGCAATGGCTTGCAGACTACCTCTCAGATCGGACACAGTATGTCAAAGTCGGTCAGGCACAGAGCTCACCATACACCAGCTTCTCCGGAGTACCACAGGGGTCAGTTCTCGGGCCCCTGTTGTTTGTTCTCTACGTCCGTGACATTGCGAAAGAGCTGTCCCCTTACAACGTTGCGACCCTGCCGTTTGCGGAAGATATCTCAATTAGATCCAGCGGCATGAGCGCGGACGAGGTGTCCCAAAATCTCTCAAGTGCTGTCCAGCACCTCGCCGATTGGCTTAGGAACCGCGGTCTCGTCTTGAATGAAACGAAGACACAGATCACTTCGATATCGTCAGTACGATCTCAAACATTTGACTTGCAAGTGCAATGTAATGAATTGCCTCTGCCAACTTTTTGCTCTGCGAAATATTTAGGTCTCCACTTTGATGCGGACATGAGCTGAAACACCATGGTCGACCACGTCGCACGGGGCGTGGCGTCGAAAGTTGGCGTGCTCAGACGATACACTACGTTCCTGCCTTTTCAATGTCGCATAGCCTATTTACGTTCTTTCATTTTATCACATTTTATGTATGCCGCTTCTGCTAACTTACCATTTCTCACGGCGTGTCAAAGTAGACGGCTTAATGGGCTCTTCAAGCGTGCTGTACGCACAGTCTGTCGGGTACCTCCCGGGACACCCACAAGCAATATTCTTACGCGCATGAACATCCAAACATTGACCACATACGCCAACATGCACCTTCTGGTTTTTATCTGGCGTTGTCTCCATGACTCCTCTAACATCAGCATGTTGTTCGCTAACTTTTTCAGCCGCAGTAATTCCACTCAAACTCGTGGTGGGCACAGCAATTTACTGATTGTCCCAGCCAGCCCAACTGCATATCTTGCCAAACGTGTTACCTATGCTGGGACCATCTTATGGAACCAGCTCCCCGCTGCGGTCAGACAAGAAAGAAAACGCAATCGCTTTAAGTCAATGGCTCTTGCCTTTTTGCTTACCAGATAAATACGCCTTTTTACAAATGCTGTATGCACTGCTCTTTACGTTATTTTCTCCCTATGCAAGTCGCAACTCCTGTTTTGAGTTGTTTTTCTTCTCTCTTTTTCTTTCCCAACTAGTTGCTGTTACACTCACTGATACTTATGCACAGATATACAGCATTCCCTCACTAGTGGGACCATTGTTATTAGGCTAGGGCCTGTTTTGGACTTCCCACTCTTAATAAAGTATACAAACAAACAAAACAAACAACAAACAAACAACGCTAGAGCTGGACCTGAAGTGCGCAAGTCCGCAGACCATTGCGCAGTGGCACAGTTGGGGAGTAGAGCTGAGTGACAAGCCTCAACAAGGGACATCAGACGAAATACATATGCTCATCGGTGCAGACTATATCAACGCGGTACTGCACAGCAAGAAGGAAGTTAATGGTGAGACGGTGTGGAACACAGAGATAGGTAATGTATTATCTGGTCCAGCGTCTGCACCAAGTCGTAACAGTCAGCCGGTGACCGTGTCATGTGTCACAGCCCACATCGACAAACTATGGCAGTTTGATGAACCTCCAGAACAACATCAGCACCTGCCATCTTTCCCGCTATGTCGCCAGGGCAGCGGGTACCAAGTGGGTCTCTTGTGGCGAAATGAGCGTCGCCCAACGGATAACTATGCTCAAGCTAGAGTCATCGCAACGCGGCTTCTTGAAAAGCTGAAGTGGAATGGGAAGCGTGCGCTCTATGATGATGTGCTGATCAGGGAGCACCGCGAGCTTGGAGCAATTGAGCTTCAGCCATGTGAGAGCGATGCCTGGTACTATGTACCGCATCATGGTGTATTCCGCGAGCACGCTGCAACCACGAAGTTAAGAGTGGTGTTCAATGCCTCGGCGACGGCTCCAGATGGCAAGTCGTTGAACGACATGGTTGACCCTGGACCGTGGCTATTGCCGAGTCTCGCAGGTATGCTATTACGGTTCCGTGAATATAAGAGCGCGCTGCAAGCGGACATCCGCAAGGCTTTCTTCATGGTCGCGGTTAATCCCGAAGACCGTCCGTACCTGTGTTTCTTGTGGCCCGGTCGAAGGGACAGCGATGAACTGTTAACCTGGAGGCTAACGACACTGCCATTCGGCGTAAACTGCTCGCCATACATGCTTACTGCGGTGATTTACCATCACTTGAAGGAGCTACGGGCGTTGTCTGCACCTAAAGAGCGAGATCGTATTGATCTCTTGCTCACGAGTTTCTACGTTGACAAATTGGTCTTTAGTGTCTCAATTGCCTCGGAAGCCAAGGATATGCAAGAGTTCAGCGTGCGTGTGCTTACGGAGGCTGGCATGGAGTTACGCAAGTGGCGAGGCAACGAAATCCCGTGCGATCCAGAGGCCGGAGATAAAGTCCTCCGTCTGAAATGGAAAACCAGTGATGACTTGCTCAGCATAGCAGCACTAGGCGAGTCCGATAGGCCGTCTGTTTGGACCCGGCGATCCCTCCTCAAGTGTGTTGCGTCAGTGTTTGATCCGCTAGGTCTAGCAGCACCGGCAGTTGTGCCGGGAAAGATACTGCTACAGCAAGCCTGGAAAGTCGGAGGCGACTGGGATGATAAGTTGCCTGATGGCATCGCAGCCGCATGTGCGCAATGGTGGGGAGAGTTGGCCGAAGTGGTGAGCATTGACATACCACGTTGGATTTGCTGCAATCTTGACACGCCGATTGCGCTTCATGCCTTCGCCGATGCCAGTGAGAAAGCGTTTGGATGTTGTTTGTATGCAGTCGACAATGGACAGTCGCACTTGGTATTTTCCAAGGCCAAAGTGGCACCCGTGTCTCCACCCACGTTAGCCCGCCTTGAGTTACAAGCAGTATGTCTAGCGGCTCGCTACGCTGAGTTTGTGGTGAAGGAGCTGCGTGTGACCGTCACGCAAGTCTATGGCTGGACTCACAGTCTCACTACCGTTCATTGGATCAGTAATCCATCGTACAAATGGAAAACATTTGTGGCTAACCGCGTCAGTCAAGTCCAAGAGATATCGAAGAAGGTCGGCATTGTGTGGAACCATTGCCCGGGCCTGCACAACCCAGCAGATTTACCGTCGCGTGGGAGCAGTGCACAGCAGATCCGTAGTCCGTTCTGGAAGGGCGGACCAACCTGGATCACGGAGCCCAATGACTAGCCCACCGCATCCTCAACCGCAGCTACAGATGAGTCCAGTGTAGAAGTACGAGTGTCAGCCACCACCTGTAGTCGAGAATCTGATAAGTAATGGTGGCTCCGATTCAGTAAATGGTCGAGGGCACAGGGCATGGTGACTCGGATGTTGCAGTGGAAGCACACTGAGCCTCGTGCTGAACTCTATTTTGCAGCAGACAACGTATTGTACCGCATCGTTCAAGCTTCATGTTTTGCTGAGGATCTTGAGCTGATCAAGCAAGGTCAACCAGTGAAGCCTGGGTCGAAGGTGTATCAGCTTGCACCGTTTCTGGATGAGCATGGAGTGCTCAGAGCCGGGGGACGACTTCAGCACAGCGAGTTGGCGTATGGAGCCAAGCGCCCAGTCCTGTTAGGCCAACATCATCTGACCGAGTTGCTGTTGGAGAAAATGCATGTTGAAAGGATGCACCAAGGTGTAGAAGGTGTCTTGTCATTCATCCGTCAGAAATTCTAGATTATCGGTGGTCGACGAGCGCTACGCAACATTACTCAGCGATGTGTTACATGCCGCCGCTACAAGGCTAAGGCTGCCTCAGAAGTCTGCCCGCCGCTGCCAGAAGACCGGGTTGTTCACGAGAGGCCATTCGCAACTACCGGCATCGACTATGCTGGTCCGTTGTACGTGCGCCGTGGTGAGTCATCTCCGAAGGTATGGATAGCATTGTTTGTGTGTGCCACCACCAGAGCAGTTCATTTGGAGGTGGTTGATAGTTTAAGTACTGAGTCATTCTTGATAGCATTTTGGAAGGTTGTCGCGAGACGTAGTTTGCCGTCTCGGATCAGGTCTGACAACGCTACAACGTTCAAGGCGGCATCTGACAAACTGAGTGTGCCATGGATGTACAATCCTCCAGCTGCACCATGGCATGGAGGCTTCTGTGAGCGAATGGTTGGTACAGTGAAGAGTGCCTTGAAAAAGGTAATGGGAACAGCGTTTCTGAAGGTCCAGGAGCTTAAGACCCTCTTGTATGAGGTTGAAGCAGTGGTGAATAGTCGTCCGCTAACTTATGTGTCTGATAGCCTGGATGAGCCACCAGTAACCCCTGCAATGATGATGGGTAACATCTGGATGTCGTCAGAGAAGCCAGCAGGTACCCTGGACGCTGCGCAGATGTCATCGAGATTGCGTTACCTCAGTCGGACACTGGAGCATGTCAAGAATCGTTGGGAGGTGGAGTACCTAAGTCAGCTGAACAAACACCAACAGACCATGTCGCGCCCTTTAGCTGTGGGTGATGTTGTCTTTGTTCTCGATGATACCAAGCGCAAACAGTTCTGGCATTTGGGACGGATCATCGAGTTATTCCCTGGTCGAGATGGTAAGCGTCGTGTTGCCAAGGTTAATTTGAGTACCAGTACCCTGTTGAGGCCGATCCAAAGGTTAGTTCCGTTAGAAGTATCGTCACAGGACGTGGCTCCTGGGCTTGCAGATACCGCTCAACCTGCTATCGTCCCTCAGCAGCCAGCGTATGAACCGTCAGCAGCGTTACCACCACCACAACAGCAGGAGATGACGCGTTCTGGACGCGTAGTCGGAGCCCCGGATCGTTTTTGACTTGTGTGCATTGTTGTACGGCGGTGAGAAGCCCTTTGGTGGGGAGAATGTTGCAAACCACCAGTTCTCAAGTGGGAAAGGCCTTCGCGCTTAGGGCAATTGTATTCGTTGCAATGTTGTATTTTGACTCAGCCGTACCGCTGATGTTGCTGCATGGCATACGCTATATGCGCTGTGTGCGTTTTGCTGTATACGCTGTTATGTCCAGTTTTATATGCGTATGTTTTGCATGTACGCTGTTTTTGCATGCTATAAATAGCTGGTGTTATTAGTGTTCATTGTTAATTATTCGATGAAGTGAAATATACTGTGTAAAGGAAAAGAGTTGTCCTCGTGCCGTGTGGTCGTACGATCCTGACAATTTAGAGAATCTTAGAGGGTTCACAACAACATGTGTGCGTTGGGTGGTACAGGCTTATTGCGGAGCTTTTTGACGAATTCAAAACTGTCTGTTACAGTGCGCTTGCAATAGTGGTCCTGCACTGGTTGTAAGTAAATACACAGCCACTTTGAAATAGAATACTGAGGCGAGGCCGTCATGGAAACGATGGGACGTACTGGACATGTGGGCTTGTGTATTTTTGGTAAGCCATATAGCTTAAGCCGGAGGGTGCTGTGAGGTTGCAGGCCTCCTGGTTAATACTATATTATAGTATTGTACTATTATAGTAACTTGTACGATATTTATATGTGTATCTGTTTTGTTCCCCTACTCTGTGCTTTATGTTCCTGGTTCTTGGTCTTTAGTTTGGTCTTTGTTAGTGCTTTGGTTTGACCAGTACTGTAATAATAATAATGTCCCAGAACATTACATTGGCGACGAAGATGAACTGGATTTAATAGTTATAGTCATATAGATGACCTGAGTAGGCCTCAGTGACAATGACGCTCACAGGAGTAGGCCCGGCTTTGGAGCCGTTCGATCTCGAGGATCCTGCCCATGAAGTTTCTGCAAGATGGCGCAGGTGGAAGAGATCATTCCAGTACTATGTGGATGGGCGGAACATAACATCCGCGAAGAGGCAGAGGAGTCTGTTGCTGTACTTGGCTGGTATGCCAGTACAGGAGAAATTCGAAACGCTAACAGAAGATGAGGATACCGACAATTTATTCGAGCGAGCTGTGAGTGCTTTGGACAAGGCTTTCGAGTTCGTGGCCAACAAGAGGTTCGTCAGATGTCACAACGGACTGGTGAAACAGTATCTCAGTTTTCGACCCGTTTGCTTGGGCAAGGCAAATACTGTGACTATGGCACCGACATGGAGGATCATGTATGCGACCAACTGCTCATAGGGATATCGGACAATCGCCTCAGAAAGAAATTGTTAGAAGTCGACGACCTCACTTTGGCGGTGGCCTTGAAAAAAGGTCGCGAGTATGAAACAACGGAGCAGCACGCACGTGATATGTCAACATCGACAAGTGCAAGTCACAGTGCAAGCCATGATGGGCATGGGTCCAGTTCGTACGGTACGGGTGAAGCTGCACCAGGAAGTGTGAATGCTGTGCACGGCGTACCCCAGCAAGAGTGTCACAACTGCGGAAAAGTTGGCCACTTCGCCCGGGACCGGAACTGTCCTGCACGTGGCCAAAGGTGTAGAAAGTGTGGCATAAACGGTCACTTCGCATCCAAATGCAACGGAGGTGACAAACAGCGTACAGGCAACACGCGTCACGCTCCCAAGTCGTCGGGAAAGGCAAGTTTGTACAGAAAAGAAAATCACTCGGCAAATCAAATTCAAGATGTAGACGATTTTGTGTTTGGAGTGCGAGGAAGTAATTATTTGACACAGGCCTCTATCGATGTCAGCCTCAATGGTGTGTCGACGCGAGTGCTAGTCGATTCTGGAGTATCATGCAACTTGTTGGGAGAATCGACTTTGGGCCAGCTGCAATTGCAAGGCCTCGGTGTCACTTTGACGAAGTGCACCAGGAAGCATTTCGCGTATGGAGCACACCAGCTGAATGTCGTCGGCAAGTTTACTGCAATTTTCCAATGCGGCTCAGAGCGCACTGAGGACGAAGTGATCGTCGTCAGAGGAGATGGAGAGTTCTTGCTAGGACGTATTACTGCACTCAAGTTGAAGGCCTTGGTGCTACCTGACGTGAATCAAGTTGGCAGCGCCACAGCTAGCCCCAGTATCAACGATGAAATCAAGAATGAGTATCCTGGTGTGTTCAGTGGTGTGGGCAAGTTAATTGGCTACCAAGCACGTCTTCATGTAGACTCTGAAGTTCCACCTGTGGCCCAACGCCAGCGTAGGATACCATATGCGTATGAAACCAAGGTGGATGAAAAACTTCAGGAGTTACAGCAATCAGGAATTATTTAAGAAGCTGTGGGCCCGCAGCCGTGGGTAAGCCCAATTGTGATAGCACCAAAGAAGCATGGCGACATCCGTTTGTGCGTGGATTTACGCCGGGTAAATGAAGCAATCGTCCGAGAACGACATCCGATGCCAACAACAGAGGAGTTGCTGCATGAAGTCAATGGCAGCACGGTGTTTTCGAAGATTGACCTGAAGTGGGGATTTCACCAAGTAGAGTTGGAAGAAGAGTCCCGCTACCTGACAACTTTTGCTGCAAATGGGAAGTTGTACCGGTTTCGTCGACTGCCATTTGGTATAAGTTCAGCACCAGAGCTGTACCAGAAGATCATCAGCGATGTGATCAAGGATTTGGCCGGTTGCAGAAACGGAGCTGATGATATCTTGCTACATGCGGACTCACTGAACCAGCATGATGTGAAGGTTCATGCATTGATGAATCGCTTGCAGCAGGTCAACCTCACAGTCAACCCATCAAAGTGTGAGTTCGCTAAGAGCTCCATTGAGTTCTTCGGCTTGCAGATATCTGACAAGGGCATACAGCCAACTCCGGAAAGGATACGATCCTTGGCGGAAGCATCCAGGCCGAGCAATGCGTCGGAAGTAAGAAGCTTCCTCGTACAGCCGGTTTCAGTGCAAAATTCATCCCTGATTTTGCTACAGTTGCTGAGCCACTGCGTCGCCTCACGGTCAAGGGAGCTCAGTTCAAGTGGACTACAGAGCAACAGCAAGCGTTCGACCACCTGAAGCGACTACTGGTGTCCAGATCAACACTGGCATACTATGATGCTGAAGCGCCGATCGAGTTAGTGACGGATGCCAGTCCAGTTGGGCTCGGAGCTGTGCTTGTCCAGAAGCAGGATGGTGTTTGGCGGCCAGTTGCGTATGCGAGCAGATCACTGTCAGCGGTAGAGCGGAGGTACTCGCAGACCGAGCGAGAGGCTCTTGGTATTGTCTGGGCGTGTGAACGATTTCACACCTATCTGCTAGGCAGGGAGTTTACACTCTGCACCGACCACAAGCCGCTGGAAGTGATTTATTCGGCAAGATCCAAGCCCAGTGCCAGGATCGAGAGATGGGTCCTGCGCCTACAGCCGTACAGCTATCGAGTCAAGCACATTCCTGGAAAGACGAACATCGCTGACGCTTTATCTCGCCTGACCGTTGCAGCGGCGGATCCAGGAATCAGCAGTGGTGAAGAGTCGGTTAGACTTATCACTCAGACAGCAGCACCCATCGCTATCGGTATCAGAACGATTGGACGTAGCTCAGCTGAAGATGAAGAGCTATCTGCTGTTCGCAAGTGCCTTCATGACGGATCTTGGGATGGTCTGCCAGCAGCATACCGTCAGGTCCGAGGAGAATTGACTGTTGTTGGCAAGGTGGTGCTCAGAGGTCAACGCATTGTTATCCCTACAGAGTTGAGACACCAGACCGTGCAGTTGGCACATGAGGGCCACCAGGGCATCGTGAAGACGAAAGAGCGTCTACGGTCCAAGGTTTGGTGGCCAGGCATGGATAGCGAGGCCGAGAAGCTCTACAAGTCGTGTCATGCCTGCCAAGTGGTTGCAGCGCCAGCCAATGCACCGCCGGTCAAGTCCACTCCTCTTCCAGATGCGCCATGGCAGCATTTGGCTGTTGACTTGCTGGGTCCACTACCGTCTGGCGAGCACATTGTGGTGCTTGTGGATTACTACAGTCGATATTTCGAAGTAGATGTGGTCAAGTCAACATCAGCTGAAGCTGTGATTCCGATGATTGAAGCCCAGTTCAGCCGACACGGGATCCCGACGAGTTTGCGTACGGATAATGGCCCACCTTTCAACTCGGAAGGGTTTGCGAAGTTTCTACATGAGTGTGGTGTTCAACAGCTTCGTACTACACCACTGTGGCCGAGAGCTAACGGTGAAGTTGAGCGACAAAATCGATCCCTGATGAAAGTGATCCGTGCTGCATATGCGGAAGGAAAGACGTGGAAGCGGGAGGTTCAACGATTCTTGATGGCATACCGCTCAACGCCACATAGCACCACCGGAGTTGCTCCAGCTGAGTTATTGTTTGGGCGCAAAGTGCACTGCAAGTTACCAGCCCTCGGTGAACCAGCGACAAACGAGGCCGTCAGAGATCGTGACAGCGAGCGTAATCAGAGTATGCGTGACCCTGCAGATGACGCCAACCATGCCACAAGCCAGTCAACGCAGATAGGTGACTCAGTACTGCTAAAGCGTTCGGAGACACGGTCGAAGGTCGACACACCATTCCATCACCAACCTCATGTGGTGGTTAGTCGGAATGGGGACCAAGTAGTGGTTCAGGCACCGGATGGGAAGCTTGTGCGGAGGAACGTACAGTTCACCAAACCATTCCGGCAGCAGCATCCAGCTGAACCTAGCCCCGAAGTGCAAGAGGCACCCCAGCATCGTGCGGAGCCCCGCAGGTCAGACAGGTTAAGCGTGAAATGCTAAGGAACCTGTCCGGCCCTTGTTCTGTTCTGCATTGACTAGGCTGTATGACAGTTGTGTTTGACTGGTCGTTCGGCTAACAATGTATGAGCTTGCATTATACTGTATATTTACATATTTTATGACATGGATTGATAGAACGCTTTCGGTTATTCATCGCGTTTTGGACAGCCTATTTTGGTTTATTTAGTTTGTTGAAATGCTACGTTGAAGTTTGCTATGGTCAGTATTTCTATGGACTGTAGTTGTAGACTTTCGAGAAAAGGAGGAATGTGATGTTGCAGGCCTCCTGGTTAATACTATATTATAGTATTGTACTATTATAGTATCTTGTACGATATTTATATATGTATCTGTTTTGTTCCCTTTCTCTGTGCTTTATGTTCCTGGTTCTTGGTCTTTAGTTTGGTCTTTGTTAGTGCTTTGGTTTGACCAGAACTGTAATAATAATAATGTCCCAGAACATTACAGGTGCCTGTCGGGTTAATGTGGTCAAAATCATTGGAGGATATTTCTTCGTCGGCTTTCAGTTTCTTTAGGTAAGCTATTAGTTATTTTTCTAACTTCTCTGTTCGATCAAAGCTTCCAACCGGGCCGATGGTTTGGAACATTGATGTGTCATTTAGGATGACAGACATCTTGTCTATGTAGTCAGTTCTGAGCATTAGAACTGTAGCGTGACGATGATTTCAGTGTTTTTGCGGAAGTCACGCTGGGCTTTCATGTGTTCCTGGCCTAAGGAAAATGATCGCTTGCCTGGAAGTTTGTCCGCATTCTCCTCAGCCTCAGCTCGGATCTTTGCCGCGATTGTTGGGCCTCTGATATTGGCGTAAAGCGTAATAACTTTCGATAAAACAATTCGAACTCGGTCATGATAACTTCCTTTACATTTGATGATGGAGGAACGCCAAAATCAGTGCCACGGCAAAGGAGCTCCTTCTGTACGGTAGTCAATTTCAATGGGGTTAAGTTGATTATTGTTTTTTCGGGATCGATGTTAACTTGGCCATAACGTTTCCTTCTGAGCCAGTTATATATGTTGTCATGTTTGGTAATAAGTTTTATTCGTTGTTTCTGGTTCATCTCAGAAAGGAGCACTGAGAAACGGAGGAAGTCATGAGATTTTTATTTTTTATTTTTATTAGTGCAATTAGGAGTATAATCGATGCAGACATGGCCAGACAACAACGAGTTCATGGATTTTTTTAAGGATTTTTATGTTATTCAAAATCGATTTTCGTGTTCCGCTCATCAGTGCATAGGAACACGAAAATCGATTTTGAATAACATAAAAATCCTTAAAAAAATCCATGAACTCGTTGTTGTCTGGCCATGTCTGCATCGATTATACTCCTAATTGCACTAATAAAATTGCTTTCTCCACGCCGACTCTTTTTATTTTTATTTATTTTTATTGGGAACACAGCCCTACAAAGAGACATGTGGAGACAAACACAAGACAAGACACAGGGGATGTAGGGGCGACGTGCCGATGTACAGGGAGCAACTCGACCGACCAGGGGTCTCGGCGTTAGCGTTGCAACCTGGCATCGCAAAAAAAGGGGGGGGTGCATGGTCAGGTAGCAAAAATAATAATTTGGTGCGAGAAAGGGGCGCTAGTATTGCACCAAATAATATAAATTAATACGTGTAATGACTAAACCAGAAGGGAAAATGAAGAAAGAGGACAGTAATCATAACAAGCAAGTAGTAGTAGAGAGGTAAATACTAAATGGGTCTCAAATCTCAATATCATCGTCACAGGTACTGTGTGGACCACAGCCATCTCTTTCGGATTAGATCCTTACATACGTTGACCTTGAAGGTTTGGAGGCGTCTTGAATGAGGCTCGTGAAGCAGGAGGTCCGCAGGCAGGTTGTTCCAGGGTGTGATGGCGAAGAAGGGGAAGGATCGCAGGAGGTAGTCAGGGGCTGTGCGAGGGGGTGTCCACTTCAGCTGAAAGGCATGGTGCGTCTGACGTGTTTGCCGTGTGCACATGCTAGCTACGGCAGGGGGCTTGGTTGGTGGCAGCATGGCCTTTACCTGGGGAGGCCCTGGAATGTAGTGCAGCTTGAACAAGTATGACAGGGCTGCCACCATCCGACGAAGCTGAAGACTTCGGAGGATGGTTCCAGGTCCCAGGAAATGCAGGGCACGTTGCTGAACCTTGTCCAGCTGGGCCATGTTAGTTGCGGCTGCGCTCGACCAGGCCAGTGGGGCATATTCAAGTAGGGGTCGCACGAATCCCTTGTAGACAGTCACTCGACCATGGTCGTCCAGGATGGGTGCTGCCTTTCGTAGGAAACCCAGCCTTTGGGAGGCGCGCAGTGCAACACTGCGAGTGTGCGCTCTATAGGAGAGAGTGGGGTCGAGCATGACTCCCAGCAGCTTCAGGGTATCTGTCTCCTGGAGTGCTTCACCTCCAAAGGTGACTGGTGGAGTGCAGGGGGGAACGTGCTTGCGATGTAGAGTCATGCGCTGTGTCTTGGCTGGCTCAAAACAGATACGCCACTTGCGGCCCCACTCCTCAAGACTGTTGAGGGACCCTTGGAGGGAGGCGGTGGACTGTTGGAGATCGTCAGTTGGCTGTACTAAGCTGTAGAGTGTGGTGTCGTCTGCAAAGCTGCTCAGCTGCGTTCCTGGAGTTAAACATTGTTCAATGTCACAGGTGTATAGAAGGAAGAGGCTGGGTCCTAGGATGCTGTCTTGGGGGACACCAGCCTGGATGGGTTGAGCATCTGACGTCTGGCCTCCAACCACAACGCGGATGTTTCGGTTGGTGAGGTAGTCCTGTAGCCATACAAGCAGGCGTCCGTCGACGCCGGCCTGCTTTGCTTTGTACAGCACTCCTGTGTGCGATACCCGGTCAAACGCACCGGCAATATCCACGGCGAGGACCTGGACACAACCGCCAGTACTTATGGTGTGGACCCATTCATGTTGGAGAGCCGTTAAGATATCTGCGGTTCCTCTACCACGTCGGAATCCAAACTGGCTGTTTGGCAACACCTCATGCTTCTCTAGGTAGTTAACCAGTTGCGTGTTTACAATGCCCTCCATGACTTTCGACATGATCGTTAGCAGTGATATTGGTCGGTAGTTAGATGCCAAAGATCTGGAGGACAGTTTGTGAACTGGGGCTACATGGGCAAGTTTCCATGCCCCGGGTTGCACACCGGCTAAGAAGCAGTGGGTGAAGAGCTTTGCCAGTGTGTGCAAGTTCAGATGAGCACATCTTGAGCACACGAGCAGAGATGCCATCCGGTCCAGTTGCTTTTGATACAGCCAAGTTCGCCAAGTGCCGTTTGACCGTTGCTGCGCGGAAGTGAATGTGCTTTAGCGTGGCATAGGCAGGTCGTTGCAGGTCAGGCAGGTCTGAAATGACAAGAATGTACGTGCATGATCATACAAAGAACTAAACTGGGACCGAGACTTGCACACCTTGTCACCGGACCTGGCAATCTCATCCTTCGTGAAAACGCGCTCAATGTTCAACGTGTGGTATGCCTTGGCTCGGTGAACACGCTTTTCTACACCGCTAGGACATACGCCATTGTCTAAACACCGTCTAAGAAAACCTACATTAAGGGCGACACTACGGTGATGCAAACGTCCTTTCAGCGTTAGATTCAGAATATCTATATGAAGCTGGGTGTATCTCGATTTGAAATATTTGAACAAACGACGATGATACAACAATTTGATGACCGCAATCAGTAATACAAGCTGGATTGACATTTGTGTACACTTTATTCATTTATCGTAAAACTGTGAAGAAAATGTGCAATAAAACGATGAAAATGTGAAAAAATGGTGTAGAGAAAATGAGGATTCAAACAACTTTTCGTTCAACACTCATTAGGAATCTTCGTTGCACTAAATGAAAATGAAAACAAAATTGAACTTTTATAGAAAATCTAAGTTAGAGAAATAACACTAAGAACAACAGCAATGAAATGTACAAGTGTGAATTTTATCAATGAAAGCGAGAGCAATAACGAATGCGTGTACTAACACTAAACTTGGAACTGAAAAATGAACAAAGAAGAGAAGGGGGACAAAGTGATAACAAATAACAGCAGTACATTACACCTAGAAAATTAACGGCCAAGCTTGGCCGCACAAAACCTGACACTTTACTTGAACAATTTTAACCCAATTATACTATCCTTCTGTACACACAAATTAGGCTTATACAGACGCTGACAGATGGCTTCCAAAACTTTTAACTGTAGTGCATAACCATGACGACCACGGCACAATACAGTGAAAGAAGAGTCGGAATACGAATTGCAACAATCAGGACTAGTCAACAGATGATTGTACACTGAAGACCATTCCTGATGAGTGTTGTACGAAAACGTGTTTGAATCCTCATTTTTTCTTTTCATTTTTTCACATTTTCATCGTTTTATTGCACATTGTCTCCACAGCTTTACATTACATGAATAAAGTGTACACAAATGTCGATCCAGCTTGTATCACTGATTGCGGTTATCAAATTATTATCGCCGTTTCGTCATCGTCCAGTAACAATCGACATTCTTTGTTCCGTTGGGACTGTGACCACGCTTCAAATCAGTAAACATGTCTACTCTAAATCCACTCGCACCACCCTTCGCCCCCAGATCACATCCTCCTTCACCACCTCCCAACCCTCTTCCCCGTCTCTCATTCGGCCACATCAACATATGCAGCCTGCGCAACAAAGTTTTCGTCATTAAGAAACTCATTGCTGATAACGCGCTAAACATACTCGCAGTCACTGAGACCTGGCTGGATTCCAGTGTATCGGATGAGGAATTAGCAATTATAGGTTTTACATTATTTCGATGTGATCGACCTTGCAAGGTCCGATGTTCTTGTACAAGTGGCCAACCGTGTCAGAAAAGAGGAGGAGTTGCCTTTTACAGCCGCTCTGACTTAAACTTCTGCAAAGCAAGTATCCTGGTCCATGGAATGGAGATGATTTGGCTGCGCTCTACAGCAAAGATAACTGGGAGAGCATTTCTTCTTGGCTGTTTGTATCGTCCTCCTTCAGCCGATGCTAAATTTTGGAGCTGTGTTCAGGAGCTTGTCCACCACATCCAGGGCGAGGATATTATCTTGCTAGGCGACCTGAACATTGATTCATTCCAGACCAATAGGCCAATGTATCAAAGCTTACACTCGTCGCTACTTCTTCCCCTTAACCTCCTGAACAAAGTTTGTTCTGCGACACGGACCACCCCCTCATCTGCTTCGTCAATTGACTATATCCTCACAAATCTGGCTGCAGTCAGAGACGGAGTAGTGTCTCCCTGCGAGTTCTCCGATCATGATCTGGTTTATGCAGCATTGGATGTAAAGTCCAATACACAACTGCCTGCTTACGATGTTACCTTGAAGACCCGCGACTATAGGAACATCAACTTCCCAGAGTTAATAGGTCTGCTTGAGCATGCAAACTTGTCTTCGTTCTCGTCTACAAACGTCGATGAAATGCTCGACGAATGGTTGGGTAAATTCAACACTGTTCTAGATGTGGTAGCGCCGTACAAACAGCCTGGTAGACGCACAAGACCGCGCAAGAAGAACTGCCGGTCATGACCCAGAGCTCTTGGCACTCATCCGCCAGAGGAAATCAGCTTTTCGTCGATATCGCGCCAGTGGCTGCATTGACACTACATTACAGCGATATTTTACCTCTCTGAGAACTCGGTGCAACAATCTCTACCGTCGACTTAGAAATTCCCATTTCCAGAACGTGTGCCTAAAATATAAACAGAGCCCAAAGCTGTTGTGGTCCACTATCAACCACATAACTAATCGATGTCGTTCCCACATCCCTCCTGCGGTTGCAGCTGACGAGTTGAACACCTTCTTCCATAAGATAGTGACTGATCCAAACCCCAGGTACGACATCCCAGATGGACCCCCGCCTCAATCTGCATTTGGTATGTTTAAGCAAGTCACTGTAACAGACGTCAGGGCAAGACTTGCCTCCCTCGACAGCAGCAAAGCACCAGGACCCGATTGTCTTCTTCCCAGTATCCTGAAGGCCACATCCAATGTTATTGCACCTTCTATATCAGCCATCTTCAATACTTCTCTTCAATCTTCGACTTTCCCTCATCTTTTTAAAATCGCTAATATCACCCCCATTCTTAAATCCCGGCAGGGTGATCACACTTCTCCGTCCAACTATCGCCCAGTGTCGCTCACGAGCATTCTCAGCAAAATGCTCGAACGTCTTGCCCTTGACCAACTGCTGCGGGACTTCGACCTGTATACTTGTCTACACGATCATCAATTTGACTTCCGGCCCTTGCGATCAACAGTGCAGGTCATGACCTTGGCTGTAAATGACTGGACGTTGGCTAGAGATGTGGGTCATACAACCGTTGTAGCATTTATTGACTTAAGCAAGGCCTTTGATCGAGTTGTGCACCAGGAACTTATCTTTACTTTGCACAGCTTAGGCATTCATAGTTCTGCCCTGAAATGGTTCGCTTCCTACCTGAACGGCCGGCACCAGCGTGTATGTATAGCCTCTGGAACATCATCTCTTCTCCCTGTAACCCTAGGGGTTCCGCAGGGAACAATCTTGGGTCCCACCCTTTTTAACCTATATGTGCGACTCTTACCTGACCCGGCTGCAGGGAGCGGTGCAAAGCTCCTCATGTTTGCCGATGACAAGACTTTGTACGCTTCCTCACGAGATCCAATAGTATGCGCCGATGTCGTGTCCTCGGCTCTCGCTAAGATACACAATGAACTAAGATCACTGGGCATGAGCGTTAATGTTGACAAAACCGCGGTCATGAGGATCTTGCCGAAGAATGCTCTTGACGTACAAAGACCCGTTCTTGTTGAGCTGGGCGGCACTACCTTAAGGGAAGTGAGTTATGACCGCGGGCAGCAACGCTCCGGCTATATGTATAAATCAGGAACAAGGCTCTACCTTCCTGATCCACGCTCCTGCTGATCAAACACCTAGTTTTTTTTTTTTTTTTTTTTTTATCACATTGCACATACCTACGGAAGAAGGGGAGACAAAACGAAGACGAAACAAAAAAGACAACAATGGGTGTGTAGGCGCTACATGAGCTGCGCTGGTGAGATACAGTGGACTCCCCCGACCAAGGGTCTCGGGATCGGCGTACACAGCAAGCACCATGGGAGAGGGGGGCGAGAGGAATGGCGGAGAGAGAGAGAGAGAGAGAGAGAGTGCGTGAGAGAGAGAGGGAGAGAGTGAGAGGGAGAGAGTGTGAGAGAGAGAGAGAGGGAGAGAGAGAGAGAGAGAGAGAGAGAGAGAGAGAGAGAGAGAGAGGGAGAGAGAGAGAGAGAGAGGGTGAGAGAGAGAGTGAGATAGATAGATAGAGAGAGACAGAGACAGAGAGAGGGACAGGGAGAGAGAGAGACAGAGAGAGAGAGAGAGAGTATGATGTATGTAACGTATGGCTACAATAGTGCTAGGCCGCAGCAGGCATATATGTACCAACAACAACAACAGCAACCGCAGTGGAGTGCGAGCAATAGTGCAGTCGTGTACAACTCACCCGTGTCTACTGGACCATCGCACACCATCTCTGCCGGAGCGTCACAGTTCCGTACGAGACCCAGCGCTGGCATCCAAGCACCCCGTACCCCAGTATTCACCCCAGTTCCGATATATGTCAGAGGCACCGCAGCTCGACCTGCGCCACGGACTGCGCCAGCGGCAGCTGCACAGATTAACATCGCCAGTAAGTTGAAGCGGATCGAAATTGCCGTGGTCACTGGAAAGAAGCGAACTTACGAGCGCTGGAAATCCGCTTTCAGCGTTTGTGTGGACCAGCAACCACTTTTCGCTAAATTCAAGCTGCTGAAGCTCCGATTGTACGTGGCGGGGGAGGCACTGGATGCCATGGAGAGTCTTAGCTACTCGGCAGCAGCATACGAGGCTGCTTTGCGGCGGTTGGAGCGACGCTTCCGTGGGGGTCCCCAGCGCTTTGCGGTTAGGCTGGAAGAGCTGGAACAATCTCCACCTATTCAATCCGGTAGAGCCCAGGACCTGGAGCGCTTTACTGATGTGCTCGACATAGCAGTGTTGACGTTAAAGGATGCCGGTATGCACACCGAGCTAGGTGCAGGCATTCTCTACCAGCGGATCCAGCAGAAGCTGCCGGTAAACTTGTTGGCACAGTATCGCCGCTGGATAGTACACCATCAAAAAGACGAATCGGTGGAGGTGCTGCTGGAGTGGCTGAATGCCGAGGCAGACGTTCTTGCTGTCGCCACAGAAACTGTCAAAGGCATCAGCAAGCAGCATCACGTCAAGAGCCAATTGTAAACCAGCGGGACAAGTCGAAATCAGCCGACTCGGACGGCAACAGCACATGACACCGTGCAGCCGCGCACGACCACGTTTATGACATCTACAAACACCAGCGGCAACATGCCATCCGCAAGGTCCATGTACCAATGTTGCAATGGCAGCGAGCACCCGATTTGGCGCTGCCCGGAGTTTCAGAAACAAGCTGTAAGCCAGCGCTGGGCAGCGCTAAGCGAAGCAAGTCATGATATAGATGCCTTGCGACCGGGCACAGCGGCAAGGATTGCCCACGGGACCGGGAGTGCGGTATCGACGGGTGCACGCAGCATCACCATCGCCTGCTGCACACTAAGCATCAATACTGGCTCCCTCGCTCAGCATCATTTTCAATACTTCGTTATGTCAGGGGTGTGTTCCCCGTCAGTTTAAAATTGCTAATGTGTCGCCGCTATTCAAAGGTGGCGGCCTTGACCCTTGTCAGCCTACTGCGTATCGACCTATTTCTCTACTACCAGTCGTTTCTCGCCTCCTCGAGAAGATCGTCAAAGCTCAGCTTACATCCTTTCTGACCGATCACAGTATTCTCCCTGACTCGCAGTTCGCGTACAGGAAGAACCACAGTACGGAGGACGCTCTTGTGCTAGCTGTCAATCGCTGGCTGAAAGCGAAGTATGAGCGCAAACTCACAGGTGTGATATTCGTGGATATGTCGAAGGCTTTCGACTGTGTCAAACACACCATCTTGGCACAGGAGCTATCCGACATTGGGTCGGCGGTACTGTCCAGCTATGGTTCACTAGTTACCTGAGTGAGCGGCTTCAACGCGTAGTCGTGGGCGGAAATTGCTCGGAATACGTCGCATGCAGTCGAGGGGTGCCGCAAGGATCCGTCCTCGGCCCCTCCTGTTCACACTATACATCCGTAACCTTCGATGCTGCTTGCCCCAGCAGGTCACAAACCAGGAATTTGCAGACGACATTGCAATTGAAGCATCGGGCAGTTGCGAACAAGTGTGCTCTTCTCTAAGCACAGCCATCACTGGCCTGTCGCAGTGGTTGGAGGACCGCGGACTAATGCTGAACCAAAAGAAAACGCAAGCTCTGTTGATTACCCCAAGAGGCCCAGCCCCTGACACAGATAACATTCGAATTCGCTGTGGGAATGCAGCCCTTGCAGTTGTGGAACAAGCGCGGTACCTGGGCGTAATGGTAGATGGGCAGCTCTCCTGGGAGCCTCACGTCAATCACACAATCCAGCAGGTGCGGAAGTCAGTAGGTGCGCTGTGGCGGAGCCGCCGAAGCCTTACCCTGGCGTCAAAGGTCGATGATCCAGGGTAGGTTGTCGTACGCTTCCAACGCCTTTTATCCGTCACTTCAAATTGGCAACATGGAGCCCCTCACACGTCTAACGAAGTGCGCTATCCGCGGCTTCTTCGGTCTGCCACCGTGGTCGCGCACGAGCCCGATCTTTGAACAGCTCCGCCTCACCACCCTGGAGGACATGTTTAACATTAAGCTCCTCATCTTTGTCCGTCGTTGTCTGTTCTCCCGAGCTAGCTCCCTCTTCACCAGCTTCTTCGTGAGAGTTACTGGTGACCGCACTCAGGGAGCAGCACATCACCTCGTTCGAGTACCATTTTGGCCCGGTCCTGCGGGTCGAGCGACCATGCAGTTCATCGGCGCAGTCCTGTGGAACCAGCTCCCGCCTGATCTCCGTTCCGAGCCCAGCCACCTTCAGTTCTGTGCCCTGCTAAAAGCGCATCATGGCTCCGTTTAAATGCTTTTCGGCTAGTGTGTTTCTGTGGTATAGCGGACTGAAGAATAGTAAACGTGTTTTGCAATATATGTATGAAGCTATTTTGTATATAGTATGTTCCCATTCCGTTTTTGCTTTGGTGTAGCCCTGAGGTTGATTGCTTATTTATTTCTACCCTTCCTCTCTCCATACTTCTGCCCCCCCCCCTCTCTCTCTCATTCCTTCTGTCGTCCACATGTATCAAAGGAGGCGAAATCGCCTGTTTGTGGTGCGACGTTAAATAAACTTCTACAACAACAAGCCCCGTCAACCGCCTCCAGCGTCGTCAACCCACGCCTCCGAAGAGACTGGAGCCATGCAGCCGGAGAACTTCAGTGCTGTCTACCTCGGAAACAGCATGAAGGGAGAGTAGCGGATCGTACGGACGGTGACGTCAATTCGGACAGTTACCGTTCAGCTATCCAACGGAAAGCGGTCGCTAACTGTCAACACACTGCTGGACGACGCCAGCACGCGCTCCTACATAGCGAGCAATGTTATGGCTGAACTCGGCCTGGTGGGATCAAGCATGTCGCTGACAATCAGCAAGCTGAATGGACGGCAAGAATCCATTCACACCGTACCAGTATCGTGCACTCTGCGAAGTATTGACGGAGCCACATCGACGACTCTTAATGCATGCACAATCGAGCAGAGCAGCCAACAGGCAACATGGAGGTTGTAGACTGGCACCACCTGGGAAAGCAATAGGCAAATCTAGCCAACGTTGAGTTTCCACCGCTACCGTCGAAACGCCACATTGACGTGCTTATCGGTGCCGACTATCCGGAGCGTCACATGGCGCATGAAGAGCTCTCGGGTAACAGTCATGAGCCCGTGGCGCGTCGGACGGCATTAGCTTGGACCTGCATCGGCCAAGTACAACCAGCACACCCAGCGGCGAGCTGCTGCTTCACAATGTTCAGCGACGGTGACCTACAGAACAGCTTGAAGCGCCTGTGGGAAATCGAAGGAGTGAACAGCAGCACTACGAAATTCATGTCACACGACGACAAGGCAGCAGAGCAGAAAATCGCAGCGTCGTTGAAGGTGACGGACGGCCGCTTCTGCGTTGGCATACCCTGGAAATCAAAACGTCCAGTCATGCCTGAGAGCCCAGCGAAGGCACTCGGCCATCTGCACAGATTGGAAAAGGGGCTGCGACGTGACTCAGCAGCAGCAACAGCGTACAGTGGTGTCATCCGCAAGTACCTAGCCAACGTGTACATTCGACGAGTGCCAGACAAAGAGTGTGGAGGTTCTGTAAATGAATGGTACCGTCCACACTTCACCATCATCCGTGAAGATAAGGCCACCACAAAGACATGTGTTGTTTTCGACGCAGCCGGCATCAGCAAAGGTGTAGCGCTGTACGATGTTATCAGTGCTGCTTCCAAGCTGCAGTGATCGCTGCCGTAGGCACTCCTGCGCTACCGGCAGAACAAGGTCGCCATCATCTGCGACATCCAGGAGATGTATCTCCAGATATCCCCGGCTCCCGAGGACAGGCCCTTCCATCGCTTTCTGTGGCGAGATAATTAACAGGAACCGACCACATTTGAGTTCAACCGGGTGGTCTTCCGTGTGAACGCGTCGCCTTTCCTAGCGCAGTACACGTGGCAAGAAACAATGCCCTTCAGCGCACCGACACCTATCCTCGTGCAGCGAAAACGGTCCTTGCGTCAACGTACATGGATGCCTCCATGGACTCTGTTCGAAGCGATGAGGAAAGCGTCGAGCTCGTAAGGCAGCTGTTGGCAATGTGGCACAAAGCCAGTATTCACCCGCGCAAATGGCTGAGCAACTCCACGGCAGTACTGCAGACCATCCCGGAGGAGGATCGCACTAAGGAGAGCAACCTCACGAAGGGAGAGCTGCCGAATGTAAAGCCACTGGGAATCCTCTGGCTTGCGAAAGAGGATCAGTTCACATTCGAACTGCAGCTATCGGAGATCGGCTCTAATCCAACGAAGCGCGCGTTTCTCAGTGCAACAGCAAGGTTATTTGATCCACTTGGACTCCTCGCACCGCACCTCGTGCAAGCAAGGATCCTGCTGCAAGAAATGTGGCTTTGTGGAGCAGCATGGGATGAGCAACTGCCCCCAGCAATCGCCAAGAAGGTTCTTGGTTGGCTTGAGCAGGTGACGGAGCTATCAACAGTACGTTTACCACACTGCCTGACGGCCACGGCGCGCACAGCAATCAGCAGCCAGCTTCACGTGTTCTCAGATGCGTCCGAGGTCGCATACAGAGCAGTCGCGTGTCTTGTCAGTCACTATGACACTGGAGAACCGACAGCACGGTTCGTCGCAAGCAAGGTCCGTGAGGCACCAGTGACTGCTGTCAGCGTTCCGCGTCTTGAGCTAATGGCGGGGACAACCGGAGCAACGCTCGCCATATCATCCGCCGAGTCACTGAACCTCGACCCCCGAACAACGACGCTATGGTCGGACAGCAGCAACGTTCTGTACTGGATCACCAATCACAGCCGCACCTTCAAGCAGTTTGTGGCTAGTCGAGTGGGCGAGATTCAACGGCAAAACCAATCCTACCCAGTGGCGGTATGTGCCCACCGTGCTCAATCAAGCCGACCCGTTCTCTCGAGGAATGTCAATGCAAGAGTTGGCGGGAAGCAGTTTATGGTGGAACCGTCCTGGCTTCTTCGGTGCCGCTGAAAGTGAACGGCCAGTTCAGCTGGAACTGAAGCCCCGTCCGTCAACTCTGGAGTTGAAGAAAGTCAACCAACCAACGGACGAGTCCATCGAGCTGGCTGCGGTGACCGTCGCCCAATGCCACGGCGAGCTGAATCGTCATAAGCCAAGCCGCTACTCCAACTGGGTACGATTGTGCCGTATTCATGCTTGGTGTGTGCGATTCTCTACGAATTGCTCGTTTCCACCCGCAAAGCGAGAGTTTGACGAATTATCGGCACAAGCAATCCGGGACTCTGATGAGTTTTACAACAAGTGAGCCGGCAATGCAGGTGATGGCGTCACTACCTTAGGTCCGAGTTAGCCTGCCGCTACGCGCATTCAGCCGAGTCTCTGTAGACTACGCCGGACCATTTATGACGAAGCCGGGTCGCGGCCAGACACAACACAAGCGGTATCTGTGCTTGTTCACCTGCTTGCATACGAGAGCAGTGCATCTCGAGCTGTCATACGCGTTGACAACGGACTCGTTTCTGCAGGCGTACGTACGCTTCACCAATCAACGGGGAGTGCTGATCGACGTCATCTCCGACAATGGCACGAATTTCGTCGGCTTCACCAATGAGCTTGCTCAGCTAGTCAAGCAGCTTGATGCAGAGGTGATTCAGCGGCAGACAGCGGACCAGCAGACCATACTGGCCAACCCTCCCGGTTTTCCCGGGAAAATCCCGGGAAATCAACACTACTCCCGGGGTCCCGGGGATTTCAAGCAAACTCCCGGAAAAGTCACAGTTTCGTCTGATACAGGATTTTCCTGAAAACTCCATGGATTCGCCTCGAATGTCCCGGTTTTTTCAAAAAATATGTACGGTGCGCACTCGCACTTCGAACTGTGCACGGCACTTTCAAGACCTGACAACAACTGGCACAAGATCTGCACTGACAGGCGCTATGCAGGCGCCGACTGATCGAACTGCGATGCAGGGTCGAACTGTGCCATACGCAGATCTGCAGAGTTGAACTTTTTTTGGCGGGAAAAGCCCTTTTTCACTTGTTTTTGTGCCATCCAGGGATTTTGAGAAAAATCCAGGGATTCTGCATGTCTTGTCAAGGGATTGAGATTCTGGTGGTTGGTCAGTATGGCAGACTAGCCGGCGTTTCAACCCTCCAGCAGTACCACATTTCGGCGGAGTGCATGAGGCGTTACTAAAATCGGCAAAGGGTGCTATTTCGCCGATTCTGAAGAACACGGAGGTCACAGACGAGGAGCTTGTCTGCTATTGTCGGCGCAGAGGCGCTCATGAACTCACGGCCCCTGTCCTACATGTCGGCAGATGGTCGTGACCCGACTCCACTAACGCCCAACCATTTCCTGTACAGCCGGGTCGGTACTCGGTTTGCACCTGCAGGATTGGACGACAGCGAGTTCAACACTCGGCAACGCTGGCGTGCAGTGCAAGAACTCGTGCTGCACTTTTGGCGGAGATGGATGCAGGAAGACGTGCCAGAGCTGAACCGGCGAGTCAAATGGAGAACGGCCGAGACAGACCTCAAGATCGACGACATCGTTCTATTGACATCCCAAGACAACCCACGGGGCCATTGGCCAATGGGTCGTGTCACCGAAGTGCACCCTGGTCCAGACGGACACTTGCGATTTGTGAAGGTCAAGGTGGGCGACAAGACCTACACCCGCCCAATCGTGCGTCTTTGCAAGCTGTTCTGTGAGTAGCTCCTTGTTTGCCTATTTCAGAACAATAGTCAATTTTCGTATTTTTGGTCACTGTGAATTTCGGCACAGTGGGAAGGAAGAGAAATGTTTAGAAGAGTATCTTTTGTCGTTGTTACTATAATCGAGTGGCACATTCGAACTACAATTCTACGAGTGCTAGTTTGAAATTGCGTTATGAATTTGAGCAATTGTTACTTTGTACAGCAGGTACGACCAATTAATATTTACATACTCACCGGTTTTCATTTCGCAGTCCCGCGCTGTGACTCAGCTCAATTCTATTTCGTTTGCCTTGTATTGTCTGACCAGGGGCGCAGTCACCCCGTCGGGTGCGAGCACCCTTGGTCTGAAGCATTTCACTGAACGACAGTGTTCATTTTCGATTTCCTCTTCTGCTTCTGTTGCACAGTTTGAATGTGTGCTATTTTCGTACTCTGATAACGATCGAACCAGGCGCGTGTCGATCTCCATAATTTTATTTTCCGTTGCCATAACTAGCATGATTACAATTTTTACCTGTCATGGTGGATGCAAGTTTGCGAGCTCCTGACCTTTACTCCTTTTTTCGGTTTCCCAGGGCACTAGGCCCTCGACCCCAATACGGACATCGCCGTGCTCACTGATGACGAGCTCATCGAGCGACTGGGACTAGAGTTCCCCAGAAAGGCGAACAGGCCAATGCTGATTGCCCTACTGAGAGGATCCAAGGACTCGGCTCCCGTGAGTCATGCTAACCCTGATGTAACTAGCGATTGCGCCGCACTCTCCGAACTTACCGGGGTAGTAAGGGAACTGAAATCAGGGCTAGAGACGAAGAAAGATATGAATGTACGGCTGAGAGATTCCGACATTGTCACATGCACCGGTACAAACACAAGGCCCAGCTGCACAGCACATTGTAGAAAATTCGTACGCAGACTCCGCAAGGCAGCCACCGAGGCCGCATGCACCTGGCCATGACAAACGTTCGCAAAAGCAAAACCACTGTAGGGAGGAGACATCGCGGTACACAGCACCGAAAACACCCAACAGTGCACCTGGACTCGTAGCACGACCCTGCGTGACGGTGTACTACATTGGAAATGTTGACTCGGACTGCGATGCGGATTTAATAGCTGAACACTGCGAGGCACAAGGTGTATCTGTAGTACAAAGCGTCGTGTACACCTCCATGCACTTTAGAACAGCCTCTGCTCGTATTACAGTCTTGGTCACGGACGCCAAGAAGGTCGCGGAAGAATCGTTCTGGCCTGACGAAGTTGGCCGTACTGTAAGAGAGTGGCGATTTGGTACAGAGGCCTGGGCTGCTATACCCGTTAAAGCATAATGGCTCAAACCACCGACCCACTACCCTTGAACCCGCATGCTCAATACACCAATCGGATCAGCATGAAGCTTAATCCACATGCCGCCCCGTTTCACCCACACACCCACCACCTGACCCAGCACAGTAGTACACTTAACATTGGCCACATCCATATAGCATAATTATTACGCAGTCTGTGCCACAAACTGTGTGAAGTTGAAAATATAATGATAGAACAGCAGCTGGATATACTAGCCGTTTCCGAGACCTGGCTATATAACAGTGTTTCTGATCTGGAAGTGCATATCCGTAGTCAGCTGAAAGTACTTGAGGCTTTTTGCATTCGTTTGCTTAAGCCTGATTTTTGTAAGCAGAGGAAACGTGTACAGTAAAACCTGTAACTAACGACCACCCCTTGGTGCCCGGAAAAGTGGTTTTTAGTGGCAGGTGGTCTTTAGTTAGAGGTTTGCACCGCGTGACCATATATGGATCCCATTATGTATGTATGTATGTATGTATGTATGTAAACTTTATTTGAATTCGCAAATCCAAACGAGCACAAATGCTCAATGACAAGGCAGCGAATATGTTATTATGTTACAGGTAAGGAGGGTTGGGGAGAAAATAAGGAGAAAAAAGAGAGAATGGTAGATATCTCAATGAAGAGCTAAGCGTTATCAAACTACAAGTAAGCCAGCGAACGATAAGTCGACAGTTCTGTAACCCGCCTAATAAAGTAAGTACTTTTTTTCAGGCGTGCAGTGGACTGTCATTTAAACAGAAACAGAAAAATAATAATAAGGCACCCATTTTGTTTGTCCAGGGGATGGCCCACGCCTGGTAAAGAGAATAAAATAGAGAAAAAAAACAAACAAAAAAAACAAAGTACTAACAGTTACTGCTAACGAGAGTACTTGCTACTAACATCGGGAGGATGAAAGGCCCAACATTGCCCTGCCAGTTACGGATTTACGGAGGTCGCCATGGCAAATAATAATGGTAAACAGTGAAAATCAATCACAGACAGGAAGCTGTCTCAGGGCAAGTTTCTAATCATAACATCAGGAAGATCGGAGGGTATACGGTACGACGGCAGCTTTGAAGCTGCTGAGAGACGACAGTACTCTGACTGCATCCGGTAGGACGTTCCAAAGGGCACTACCTCGGGAGGCAGGGCGAGATCGTCCGGCGCGGGTTCGTGTAGCTGGTAGACGGAGCCCCAGGGCGAGATCCAGGCGCGTCCTACGATCCGCGCAGCGTACGAAGAGCTCCTGGAGGGATGGACTCGCACTGGCGTGTATGCACCTCCAGACAAAGACCAGGACCTTCTGCCGATGTACTTCTCCAATCCTGAACACCTGCATGCGTTCCAGGAGATCACTGGCACGAGAGAACCCCGGCCGGCCATAAACTGCTCTTGCCCCACGGTTTTGTGCTACTTGGAGCCGGTCGGTCTGGGCCTGAGTGAGACCTGGGCTAAACGCAACGGACCCATACAGTAGATCAGGCAGGATAGCTGCCTTGAAGAACAGCACACGGCTAGCAAGTGTTAGCGACTTTCGTGTCCGCCACAGATTTCCAATTTTCTTATTGGCTTTCGTGATGCTCGCATCGACCTGGGGCTGCCATGACATGCGTACATCCAAGATGATGCCAAGGTAGCGGGCACTGGTGACGCTTGGCACGGGTATGCCATCGCACTTTACCACAACGTTGGGACTCTGGCCATTGGATTCTGCAAAGACAAGGAGCTGACTCTTGGTGGCGTTGAGGATGAGACCTCGGGAGGCTATCCAGCGAGCTAGGTTAGAGACGGCTGTTGTGAGCTCAGAAGAAACGAGGTTAGCGCTGCGGCGGGTGGATGTCAAGACTTATCGTCTGCAAACTGGATTGACATAGTCGGGCAGGTAACAGTCGGTACGTCTCTAGTATTATGCTGAAGAGCAGCGGCCCCAAGACCGAACCCTGCGGAACACCGCAGGTGCATGTAACAACCCTGCCGAGTCCGGTACCAGTGCGCACTTGCTGTTGGCGACTTGACAGGTAATGTTTGAACCAAGTCAGTGCTCCTCCAGTAACGCCAATGTCAAAAAGATCCTGGATAAGAATGCTGTGCTTTACATTCTCGAAGGCTTTCGACATATCTAGAAGGCAGGTTGCCACAACTAGACCGTCATCTCGCCCAGTGTCGACTCTGTCAGTTAGTAGGGCAAGAGCATCTTCGGTAGAGTGCCCATGACGGAACGCAAATTGGGTCACTGTCAAGATGTTCATCCGTGCGACATGTTCCACCAACGATTTCTGCACGACCTTCTCAAGGATTTTGGACAGTATCGGTAGCAGTGATACCGGTCGGAAATTTTTGGGAACAGAGGGATCACCAGACTTGTGCAGCGAAACAACGTGAGCTAATTTGAACTGCTGTGGAACTTCGCCGCTGGATAATGATGCATTAAACAAAGTGGTAAGAGATGACGCTAATATATCAGCACAATACTTGATTAGGAGACCCGGGATTCCATCACTTCCAGTAGCTTTGGCTGGGTTGACTTGCTGCAGCAAGCGCTCCAAAGCACCCACTGTGACGGGTGGAAAGGACACTAGGGAATGCTCTGCAGGGGTCCCGCAGGCAGGAGTAGTTTGGATGGCCGAGTGATGTCGGTGACGACAGTCTCGAAAGCAGACGTAATCGCCTCTACACCACACGATGGCTCCTGATGTGTCCGCTTTCGACCGGTAACGGAGTTTATGACGGATCATAGCTGACGGGGGTTTCCCGTGTTCTCCGCGCACTTGTTTCGAAAGAACTCGTTCCGTTTACGCCTGTAGGCATTTGATGCAGCGGACCGGGCCTCTTTGAATGCGGAGTGGGCCTGCTGGCAAGTTTTGTCCGATAGCCAACGCTTGTGCAGCCTGTTCTTCCGCATAGTGAGCTGATACAGCTCTCTGTCCGACCACGGTGGTTCGCTTGGGCGTTTTCGGCGTTGCTTGCAAGTGAATGGAGCATGGCGATCCAGAACAGTTATAAACTTTGAATGCCAGTCTTGCCACATTTCATCCACGTTAGCCTGAGCAGGAAAAGCATACAAGTTTGCAGCAGTAAGGTCATTTCGGACGTCGTTTATATTGATGTTGCGGAGATTTCGGGTGGATGTAGCCGGCTTACTGGTCGACTGCTTGGGCACGGATATGTCCAGCTTTGCAAGAACTGCAAAGTGGTCACGGATCGTGCACTGAATGACATGGCACAACGCTACTCTTTCGGGACGGGCTAGGATTAGGTCGATTACGGTACCTTGGGGGCAGTCGGGCGTCACGCGCGTGGCACTATCCACGTGGTTTGCCAGACCATATGCACCTGCCAAGTCAAATAGATGGCGAGTTTGATAGTGTGTCCTGCTGATATAAATACCAGGCGGTCTGGCATTCGTGTTGAAATCGCCTAGGAGAGTTATCGATGGGGTTATCCGTGAGGCTCCGTCAAGCGCTCTCTAGTCGGGTCCAAAAGCTGATAGGCTCAGTTGGTGGGCGGTAGACACAAGAAAAAACATGGTGGGCTGTCCCAGAATTCGTTGTCTGTAACCAAAGAGCTTCCAGGCCATCCTGCGCAAGGTCCAGTCGAGGTTGGAGAGCAAGAGATGAGCGATAGTAGAATGCTACGCCGCCTCCTGGGCGCCCACGGTCAAGTCTCACGAGGGAGTAGTCTGGGATGACTAGTTCTCCATTACTGATAGTCTCATCCAGCCATGTCTCTGCAAGGCCAATAACGTCGATCTGGGAGCTATCTAGGAGTGCAGTAATTTCATGTGTCTTGTGTCGCAGACTGCAAACATTTAGGAATGCAATTGTCAAGGGAGTTGACCTATTTTGTGGGGTACTGTGCCTGGTGAAAATGGTGATGCATAGGAGAAAACTTGCGTAACACAATACAAAGCAATCAAAACGAAGATAAAGAACAATCGTGCCAGCAAAGAATCAATCTACGGGCTACGGCGCCAGATCCTCGGCTGTGAGCGGATTCTGATGGGCTTCTTGGCTTTCCTTTGCTTCCTGGTACGAACATCTGTGAACGCTTCAGAATCAGAGCCACCGTTCTCGTCTTCCATTTCGGAGCCGACATCTTCCCAGCTTCTATTTTCCGGGAGCTCATCTGCCGACGACTTGACCTTGTCGCAGCTGTTTTCATCTTCAACAGTGTGTGTATGTACGTGCTTGCGGGGGTCTGGTTCTTGCGCGTCCCATGCCCAGCTGATCTTGTGCTAGGCTTCCCATTGACCTTGTCAGGTACGGTGGACTCGCCTGCACTGGCGCCAACATCAACTGCTACAGTTTCTGTGTGAGGGCTTTCATTTATCTGTTCTTCGCTTGGCGCCTCTTGGTGACCCGTACTAGTACTCAATTGCCCTTGCAAGGAGTCTGCGTAGGACATGTTGGTCTGCGAGTTGCGTACGCCATTTCTCGCACCTGCAGCTGCTGTGCCTGGGCAGTCTTTTGCCAGATGGCCAGAGACACTGCAGCGCCAACAAGTTTGAATTTGACCTTTGTGCCATACTCTTACGGTACGGGAACCTACTCGCAAGCTAGAAGGCACAGCCTTCCTCAGGGAAACTTTGACATACCTGGTCCCGGTGTCAACTGCAAAGCCCTCATGGCTAACAATCTTCCTCTTTGGAGGACCATGGACCCGACTATAGAGTGAAATTTCATGCACAAGAGTACCATCTTGCAATGACAGGGGGCATCCGAATACATGGAGAGTCGTAACTGACATGCCTCCCATTACAACTTCGACATTCTTACTGGCAAATACGAATTCTTCCTCTGACGTCAACAGGCGGTCGCGCACTCCTTGCGTGACGAAGGTGACATTGCACCAGCCAGGCTTCCCGTTTAGGTCCAGTTGGCTGAGTTCGGAGGGCTGAACACCCAGTCTAGACAGCTCCTTGATAAAAAATACATGGTCCAAAGGCCAGTCCTTGTGGACCCTAAACATAAATGAGGCAGGAGCAGGAGCTCCAGAAGTGCTCCCGTCCTCCATCGTGAAATGTCTAATTATATGATATGTATGTCAAAACGCAGATAATACAATCCCCCACCACTTGCGCACTGACATTCTTCTTCCAGATCATACAACACTTGGAGAGAGAGAAAATCAAGTTTTATTTCAGACATTAAATTCTGCTCCTACTTCTGAATCCAGGAGCCAAGAGTTCCCTGTTGAAGCTTCTCTTTGCGCTGGGCTTCAAGTTTGTTCTTGAAGGCACCAAGTTTCTCTACATCCATTGCAATGGTAGACAAGCCACGCTGCAACATAAACTGTTGCAATGTTGAGATGCAGGACAGTGCTTCTTTGCCGGATACTTCCCTGACTTCTGTGGCCTCTGTAGACTCTATTCTCCCAATCATCAGACGGAATTTCGTTTGTTCCAAGCTCGTTGTCTATTACTGCATAATCCGACAATATTTGATCTCCAAGGACACTCCCTGCAGCAGGTAGCTCGTCAAATTCAGGTTCATCCAACTCTGATGACGGTGCTTCTACTGCGAATCCACAATTGCTGAAGCACTTCGGGATTGTTGTGGGCTGCACCTCACTCCATGATGCTGTAAGCCATGATACATGTTCAGATATGAACCCAAGCTGAGAAATGAATACGCGCTCTTCCATTTATTGGTCCACGAAAGGCAAAACAGGAAGTAAAGTTCAAAACACTCACTTTTACAGCATTCTGTACATCGGGTACAAGCTTCACCAACTTGTTGCCCCCCCCCGAAAATGCGGCCTGCCAAAGCCCATCCAGATCGAGCACTCGGAAACTGTGACCGCATGCATGAGCAAACAGATTTTAGCACTTTATCAGCTAAAAAAGCTCAAAAAGAGTGATATTCACCAAAAAAAACGCAATAAAGGGCGAAAGAAACGGCCGTTTCCAAAAAGGGCAAAAAAGGGCGAGCACCTTTGGAAAAGGGCTAATCGCGGTCGCTAGTTACGGGTCAAAATTTGACATTGGGACAAGAAAAGGCGGTCGTTGGTCGCGTTCAGCAGGTCGTCGCTAGTCACAGTGCATTTTGAATGTGAGACCGTCCACGCCTGACAAAGTGGTCGGTAGTACCAGGTCGGTCGCTAGTCACGGTGGTCGTTAATTACAGGTTTTACTGTGGTTGCATTAAAGGGGAACTGTCACCAAAAATTATAACTAAGTGGTGGTTTTAGTGTTAGTTTCATTTTTTGAGTTGTTCAGTTAGTCATTCATTGTTCATTGTTATTATTCGATGGAAGTGAAATATGCTGTTGAGTATAAATAGTTATCGCCCCTCCCCCCGAGACACACACATCATAGCACCATAGAATGGGGTTGCATTTTTGTTGTTTTTGCCTTGTGATTAAGCAATCACGAGTGAAACGAGGGTTGCCTGCTGCTCCTCGTTGCTAGTCTTGAAGAAGAAAAAAAAATCAATATTGATGCTGTCCCTGCGTTCGCCACCTCCAACTGGTGAGGTGCCTCGTGCTGTGGCACTACCACACCTCGGTCCGGCATCGTACTCTCGTACTCTGCTCATGCTGCCGTACTCTCGCGTTGTGGCCTCGTGGGTACGTCTTACGCTATTTGCGCTTGCCACGTGGTTATGCGGCCCGCCTAACCTGGTGGGCTCTCGCGCCTTATTTCCCATATAAGCATGGTGGTGTCTGTCATTGTGGACCGGGCGGCATCCGGGGACTTCGCCTCTTCCATACGTGGTATGTTTGCTCCGCCACACCGCCTGTTCTACATTGTATCTTGCGTACTCGGTTAGTACTGTACCTTGGCTGAGGCTTAGTACGCGCGCTGGAGTCCTTTCGTGCCATGAAAGGAACTGCTTCCTAATATAGAGATTAGACGCCATGAGCCCTGCTTGTGTAGCGGGCCGCAGTCTCTCGGAGGCAAATGCACACGGGTCTCAGTGAACACACTGTAACTGGCAATTGAAATGTACTGGCAACGAAATTAACTAACTGGCAACTAAATTAACTGATTGGCTACTAAATTAACTAACTGGCAATAAAAGAATCGTGAGCAGCAGCTTTTATGCAAAGGCAGACTCCGTACGCTAATGTACGGGGATACGCTAACGTAAGGGGATACAGTACGGGGATATGCTAACGTACGGGGATGCGCTATACGCTACACTTGTAGTAAACATTGCACTAGTAGCGCTGATACCTTTATGCAAATATGGGGTAGTCTCGCCCGCGCATATGGGCGTACTCGTACTGCGGCCTGGGCATTCCCCAGTACGGCTGCCCGCCATTGCATGCCAGACACCCCCATTGTTGCGCGCCTAGCCACGCGCGTGGCTTTTGCCTGCTGCTCGGTTGTCAGCGATAACTACGGTTTGCCGTACGCTGCAAACCTACATTTATCGCCCCTCCCCCCGAGACACACACATCATAGCACCATAGAATGGGGTTGCATTTTTTATTGTTTTTGCCATGTGATTAAGCAATCACGAGTGAAAGGAGGGTTGCCTGCTGCTCCTCCAAAAATAGGTTTTGCATCGGTCCTGTGTGCCGTGTTTCCATGCCACCCAGCTAGTGGGAGGGCAAGCCTGCAGATGTGTGGATGTACCGCTTGTACGCTGAGCTGCGCCGACGTCCGGCTGCCTGCCGCTTCCGCTCTGGTGCCTGTTGTGCTGCCAACTCGGTGGCACCGCCCTTGCGCAGGGAGTGGCTACCGACCTCGGGGCGCAAAGCTCTCAGCAGTAGGTTGATGTCCTTCTGTGTGAGCTGCTTGCCATTGCCGTGGACAAAGAAGGGTGCCCCGGCGTTTGGCCACCGTCGCCTGTATCTGTATGCCATGACGGCCTCTACGGGACACAGCTCTTTGTTGGCTGCCGCTTAAAGCAACGCTGTGCCGCCTCTGCCGAACTGCGAGGTGTTGGTGGGACCAAGCTTGATTACCACCTTTGTCTGCGCTATCTGGACCTAATCCACGGTCATGGTGTCGAAATTGCGTCCTTCGCCCGTTGACGTTGAGGCATATACACCTACGCACAGCAGCCCGTAAAATGCCGTCAACAGTACTGCCCATATCATTGCTTTATCGCTTGCCGAGTGGGCGGACGTGCACACTTGCGCTTTTATGGTGAGCAGATCTGACGGTGCAACTGGTAGGCGCTGCCGGCCCGCATGGTTACCTGCCTCCGACCTCCGTGTGTCAAATTGCGTTCGCTCGATGCCTTTCAATACGGCAACGAGGCGTTGTGAGCGCAGTCCCTCTACGGACATGCCTTGCGATAGCAGGTGAAACCTTATCGCAGCCAAGTATACCTTAAGTGTTGCCTGCAGACACTAACTCTGAAAATGAGGTAACAAAGCGCACGATCTCTTCGTTGTTCGGCTGAGCCGGGTTGAAGCCGACCGCTGACGCGGATTTCAAGTATGCTTTAATGCCTGGCTGGTATGTCTTACGTGTGCTGGGCGCTGGGCTGGGCGCGACCGACAATGCTACCAGGGTGTTGGCATCACGAGACAACTCGGGCTTCCCGACATCGCCTGTGCAGACCAAACGCATCTGCGAAAAAGTGGATGTTGTACGTGTGTCCTGCCTTTCCTTGACCTCTCATCCTGCTCGGACATGCCCTTACTCTAGGCCAAGCAACCTCCAAAAATAGTAGTGGGGAGCTCCCTTAGGAGAGCTAATGCTATGCCTTGGCCATATGCTCCTTGGTTCGCTTGACCGACATGGGATGCCGCATAGGCTCTGTGTGTCGCAATTCTGCCCCGCTTGGGTATACAGTCGCATTGCCATGCGCCTTATGGCACCCGCGCGTGCAGGCTGCACGACCTGCCATGCTTGGCTGCGCTGTTAAGGTTTATCAAGCGGTCTGTGGCATGCACCAACTCCGCTGTACGCCATGCTAGTCCCGCGCGGGATGATTATAGACTTTAATATACTGTACGCACAGCGGCGTCGAATTGGCCTTCTATAATGTATGCTTATGTATTATTATAATTACTGGCAACGCCCCGTGCCCTTTGCCAACTGCATAAGGCAACGCCGCATACGCCCTGCGCGCCACAATGCTGCCCCGCATGGGTATACATATTGCTATGCGCCTTATGGGACCCGCGCGCGCGGTCTACCTTAGAAGCCGTGCTTGGCTGAGCTGCTTAAGTTTGTCAAGCGGTCTGTGGCGCGCGCCAGGTCTGCTGTATGCCATGCTAGTCCAGCGCGGGATGAATAATTATAGACTTTTTAAATACATTGCGCGCACTGCGGCATATAAATAGGCTTCTATAATATATGCTTAAAGCATGTATTGTTATAATTACTGGCAACGCCCGTGCCCTTTGCCAACTGCATAAGGCAACGCCGCATACGCCCTGCGCGCCACAATGCTGCCCCGCATGGGTATACATATTGCTATGCGCCTTATGGGACCCGCGCGCGCGGTCTACCTTACAAGCCGTGCTTGGCTGAGCTGCTTAAGTTTGTCAAGCGGTCTGTGGCGCGCGCCAGGTCTGCTGTATGCCATGCTAGTCCAGCGCGGGATGAATAATTATAGACTTTTTAAATACATTGCGCGCACTGCGGCATATAAATAGGCTTCTATAATATATGCTTAAAGCATGTATTGTTATAATTTCTGGCAACGCCCGTGCCCTTTGCCAAGCGCATAAGGCAACGCCGCATATGCCCTGCGCGCCGCAATGCTGCCCCGCATGGGTATACATATTGCTATGCGCCTTATGGGACCCGCGCGCGCGGTCTACCTGAGAAGCCGTGCTTGGCTTACTGCTAAAGTTTGTCAAGCGGTCTGTGGCGCGCGCCAGGTCTGCTGTATGCCATGCCAGTCCCGCGCGGGATGAATATATACTTTTTAGAATACATTGCGCGCACTGCGGCATCTAAATAGCCTTCCATAATGTATACTTTATGTATTATTAAATTTCTGGCAACGCCCGTGCCCTTTGCCAATCGAATAAGGCAACGCCGCATATGCCCTGCGCGCCACAATGCTGCCCCGCATGGGTATACATAATTATTGCTATGCGCCTTATGGGACCCGCGCGCGCGATCTACCTGCGAAGCCGTGCTTGGCTGAGCTGCTAGTTTGTCAAGTGGTCTGTGGCGCGCGCCAGGTCCGCTGTATACCATGCTAGTCCCGCGCAGGATGAATATAGGCTTTTTAGAATACATTGCGCGCTGCCGCATCTAAATAGCCTTCTATAATGTATGCTTTATGTATTATTAATTTTTTAGCAACGCCCGTGCCCTTTGGCAAGCGCATAAGGCAACGCCGCATATGCCCTGCGCGCCGCAATGCTGCCCCGCATGGGTATACATAATTATTGCTATGCGCCTTATGGGACCCAAGATGCCGTGCCTGGCTGAGCTGCTAAAGTTTGTCAAGCGGTCTGTGGCACGCGCTAAGTCCGCTGTACGCCATGCTAGTCCCGCGCGGGATGAATATAAGCTTTAATGCAGTGCACGCGCTGCGGCGTCTAAGTAGCCTTCCATAATTATATGCTTATGTATTATTGGGAGAGTCCCCCAACGCCTAGCATGTTAGGTTAACTCTGCTTATAAAATTGCACATAATCATCAAGGCAACGCCCGTGCCCTTTGCCAACCTCCTGCCACGGCCGTGATGATAATTTATAGCTGGGCTTTACCCGCCGCCCTGAGGCTGACCCTCGCTGTAACAGGTTTAATCAAACTTGAAAAGTAAGAGGCCTGGTTGAGCGTGCCTCGACAAGTTATATGCAAAATGTGATAGTATACATGTGGCAATGGCGCCAATGAAGGTGCTAATAGACAGGCGTAAGACGCATGAGGTGCGAGGGAGTGTAAAGTTATAGAGAACAGGGGAAAACTGTTACATCATCCCCCTCCTATGGAGAGGAAGGAGCTTATAACCCAAATGCTCAAGTGGAATAGAGTACAATAAGCGCAAACACGTGCGAGACGAAAAAAGGCTTCGCACTGAAGTAACACAATAAGACGACTGAAACTCCATGCAAATAAAGTGTAATAAGCTCAACAAATGTGTAAGGTGAAACTAGAAGTTCAACTGCAAAACTCAGCGGGCAGAAGCCAAGGTTTTGTACTTCTGAAGTGGAACAATGTCATTACCAGATTCATCCAACAAATAATGTTCATGCTCCCAAGTGGCATCAGAGTAGCCTTGCCACTTGACTAGGTACTGAAGCTGATTCTGCCGGCGGCGGTGACTGAGAATGTTCTCCACCACATAGCGGGCATGACCATCAAGGTCCGTGATAGGCGGAGGCGTAGGCTGTCTCCTATTAGGAATAGCGTTCTTCTCGTAGGCACGGAGTGCCGACACATTAAATACCGGGTGACAGCGGCTGGTATGAGGCAACTTGAGCTTGTAGGCATTCGGGCCGACCACATGGGTTATAGGAAAGGGGCCAAACCACTTGGGGCGTAATTTATGGGATGGTCGGTCCCGAGCTTCAGGAGTCAGGAGGAAATCCCGGTAGACCATTACCAAATCTCCCACCTTCAGCTTTCCCTCGACCCTTGTCCGATCTGCATAGAAGGCCTGACGAGCTTGAGCTGCCACTAGCGCATCTTGTGAGATCTTGACCGCGTCTTGTCTTGCTTGCAACCAATCAGCTGAATCTCTGCCTCCCTGAATAGGGTTGAGGAAGTCGGGTGGCGCTCTGGGATTTAGACCGTAATTTAAGAAGAACGGTGTGTTTCCTGTAGATGATTGAGTAGCGCTGTTGATAGAAAACTCACAGAGAGGTAGGAGCATATCCCAGTTATCTTGTTTATGATTTACAAAAGCCCTCAGCACATCCTCTACTATTCTGTTTACTCGTTCAGTTAGGCCATCTGTCTGAGGGTGATTGGCAGTACTAAATGCTAGTTTCGTTCCTAAGCGATCAAACAATTCCTGAAAAAATGCTGCCGTAAATCTTGGATCACGATCACATACAATACTAGAACTCAAACCATGAAGTCGAAATACATGTTGAATATACAGATCAGCACTTCCTTTAGCGTCAATAGTAGAGGAAGTAGGTGCTAAATGTACACACTTTGTCAAGCGGTCTACAAATACATATATAGCATCATGACCTGTATCGGTCCTAGGCAAACCCATGATAAAATCCATCGAGATATCCGCCCACGGCTGACTGGGCACTGGTAAATTCTGCAAGAGACCAGTTTTTAGCTGGCCGCCTTTAACTCGTTGGCAGACGTCACATGACTTGACAAACGCCTTTACATCCAGTCCCATTCTGGGCCAATAGAAATATCTAGAGAGTCTGAAATAGGTGCGATCTCGACCGGGATGCCCCGCAGTCACACAGTCATGGTATTCTTGAAGCAGGGCGAGTCGGAGTTTGCTACTCTTTGGAATGCATAACCTGTTCTGTGGTGAAGATCTGAGATAAAGATAACCGGGTGTTTCATTTAGAAGGTAACGGTCGTGCAGATTGTCATGGCTTGAATTTTTCAGTCTCCTGATAATGGGAGCAAGATCCTTGTCGCACTTGTAACCGCTGACAATTAACTGCGCTAAGTCTGGATTAATCTCTAGGGTATGCTCTATGGCATTCAACTGAATGTTAGGAGGATAGGATGACCCGCCTATTTCAGAATCACTGAACAGATCTGGACGGCGTGAAAGCGGGTCGGCAATGTTTTTCTTTCCTGGTTTGTGAAAGACCGTAAAGTCATAGTCAGCTAAAAACTCTACCCATCTTGCCTCACGCTTGGTGAGAGTCGGTTTGGTTCGTAAATAGACAACACCCATATTATCAGTCATCAGGTCAAAGTGGCGGAATAGATAGATTCTCCAGCACTTTAATGCAAATACCACAGCCAACGTTTCCCTCTCGGCCGCAGTATAGTTGCGTTCTGCAGCTGACAGTTTCCGACTACAATAGGCTACGGGATGCAAATCCATATCTTCTCCCTGCTGCAGGAGCACACCCGCCACGGCAAAGTCACTTGCGTCAGTTTCTACCATGAAGCTTTTCTCAACATCGGCCAGTTGCAACACTGGCGCCTCGAGTAATGCTGATTTTAGAGACTCGAATGCCTTCTGTCTAGCAGCGCTCCATTCAAAGCGTGAATTTTTCCGGTGATTTCTTCTAATGGACGAGAGATGGTCGAGTGTCGATCTATGAACCTTCGGAAATAGTTTGCAAAGCCAAGAAACTTCCTCACATCAGTTACTGACGACGGAGTTGGCCATGTTTCCACAGCACTTATCTTCTTGGGATCAGGGGAAATAGATGTGCCGTTGATTTTATGCCCCAAGAAGAGAACTTCTCTCACGCCGAATTCGCATTTAGACTGTTTGCAATACAGCTCACTATTTCTAAGTGTTTCTAGAACTGGTTGAAGATGATGCTGATGATCTTCCCAGGTCTTGCTGAAAACTAGAATGTCATCCAAGAATACTACAACGAATTTTCGGAGATGCGGTTGCAGAATAGAGTTCATGAGTGACTGAAAGGTGGCCGGGGCATTAGTCAGCCCGAATCCCATGACTCTAAATTGGAAGTGGCCGAACGGCGTATTAATGGCCGTCTTAGAAACATCCGAGTCTTGAATTCTGATTTGATTGTAGCCTGACCGCAAGTCCAACTTGGAGAAATATGCACTGCCCTGGATCGTGTCGAATAAGTCATCAATATTAGGAAGACAAGCTTTGTTTTTGATCGTAATTCTATTCAATTCTCGCCAATCGCACACCATTCTCAGAGTACCATCCGACTTTTTCACAAAAAACACAGGTGCACCGTATGGCGACTTACTTGGCTCAATGAATCCCTTCTCAAGTAATTCTGATAGCTGTGACTGGAGCTCGTCCATCTCTGGTTTCGGCAGGCGGTAGGCGGGTCGAGACGGTGGTCTGGCTCCATCTTCTATCTGGATTGCATGGTCGACTGGTCTCTTCGGTGGAAGCTCATTCGGCAGCTCGTCTGGAAATAAATCCTGGTACCTCTTGAGCAGGTTCTGGATGTCTTGTTGCTCTGATTCCTGGAGTTGTGGCCCGGAACGATTCTCCTCGTTTGCAGCAGTGACCCATGCAAGAAACCCCTCGGCTCCACTCCTCAGGGCATGACGAGCTTGTCGGCCACTGATAAACATGCTTTCCACAGATGGCCGGTCGGCTGTCGGCGGGTTAGCTGAAGGCAATTTGGCAACAAAGGGCTCACCGTCCAACTGAACTTCGTTCGTACGGAAGTTGATGCTGGGGTTGTTCCTTGTAAGCCACGGCTTGCCAAGAATAGCGTCGTAGCGAGTCAGGGGATACACAGTAAAGTGCTGTTCCTCACTGAAGCCCCCGACTGTCACCCTTAGCGTGCGTGTGGAAATCTGCGGGACCTCGCTGGTCGAGCCGTCCGCCAATGTTACGCTCAGCACTGCTGAGCTTGCATCCGTGTCAAGATGATGCTTTCGAACAAAACTGTCTGCAATGAAGTCATGCGTCGAACCGGAATCTATCAGCATCACTGCACGGCGACCGCCGATCTTTCCCTGTATGCGCAGTAGGTCGTGTTCAGGTTCATTGCCGACGCTGACGTTGCTGACATGACACCTTTCTGCAACGGGACAATTTTCTACAGCTATGGGTGTCTCCGGCTCCGTAGGTTCCTGGAGAGCAACGTCTTCAACCTCCAGAGCTCCGAACCGGTTACCGACTGGTACCGGCGTGGGCGCTTGGGTCGTCGCCAGTAAGCGCACCCCCTTTCTAAATGGCGACCAGCGTTTGGGTAGCGCTGTCCACCCTCAGTACAGTCTTTAGCGAGGTGGCCTGGCTTCCTGCAAGCAAAGCAGTGTCCCATTGCTCGCAGTTGGACACGCTCTTGGTCCGTCAGCTTGCGGAGGCCCTGACCACGGAAGCTGGGCACGGAACGCGACTCTCTACTGGCTGGTGGCCCCGACGCCGGTGGCCCTGACGACTGCTCCACGGTGTTTGCTGCCATGACAGCTTGCTCCAGGGTACGTGGATGCTCACGCATGACCTGTCGCTGGATGTGCGGCACTAGACCCCTGACGAACAGCAGCGCTCTGGTGTGGTGGTCGATTTCCGGCACTTGCAGGCTGAGGCGAGTGAAAGCAGCAATGTATGCGTCCAGCGACCCGCGCTGCGCTGCGGAAATTAGTCCCATACGCGATGTTTCCTCGTTGTGCCGTGGTCCGTACACATCGCCAAGTGCCGCTTTCAGAGCAGGCCAGTCGGAAAACACTTGGTTAGCTTCCAATGCCGCTATCAACCAAAGACGAGCGTTTCCAGTCAAAAATCCTGCCGCGTAGTCGACCCTCTGTGCCGCATTTGGGAGTGCCAACGACCGTAGGGCCATGTCCATTGCAAACGTCCATTCTTTGAATGTAGCGGAATCTCCTCCAAACACAGGCGGCTCTTTCGTAAGGCGGGGTGTTGGCTCCCACGGTTCCGAGTTCGGATGTATCGTTCGGTTTCCTTGGCTAACGCGCTGAGCGGTCTTGATATCGTTTATCAGCCGAACGACGAGTGCGAGGAGCGTAAGCAGAGCGACCAGAACACCTGCCAAAAGCAGAGTAGTAACCATCCTCTGCTACCAGTGTAACAGGTTTAATCAAACTTGAAAAGTAAGAGGCCTGGTTGAGCGTGCCTCGACAAGTTATATGCAAAATGTGATAGTATACATGTGGCAATGGCGCCAATGAAGGTGCTAATAGACAGGCGTAAGACGCATGAGGTGCGAGGGAGTGTAAAGTTATAGAGAACAGGGGAAAACTGTTACACTCGCGCTAAGTGTTAGCCCGGATGCCCGCATTGCCTGTGTGTCAGCCTATGCTGAACCAGTGGTGACACAATATCCATGCAAGCCGGTGCATGCAAAAAGCGGAATGAAGACAGTCTGCCAGCCCTGGCATGCGCTTGCCAGGGAACCCTGGCTGTGCGGTTTTGCGTGCGTGTTATTCATTGATGAAATCGTCTAAATAATGCTCAAAGTTCTCAACAGAGTGGGTTCCGCGACAGATCCGCGCCAGTGCATCAGCAAAACGATTAAAAAAATAAGGGTGACGACCGCAAGCCAAAAGGTCAGAATAAATTTGTCTCGCCAACACGTGCCAAATCTCGGTCGATAAATTAACGCTATTCCCAGCAAGGGGCAGACCATGCATAATTAATCGGTGGCCGCCGTCTTATTTTTTGGTACTACACCCGTACCAGACATGCGCAAAGGTAAGAAAGGTGGCGTGTCAAAAGCGTCACTAGTGTGCTTAAAAGTTTGCATTCCTTGGCTAAATAGGCATCTACAATAGCTAGATCTGTGGATGCAGAGGCAAGATTACTAGAAGCAACTGAAGTGCGCGATCGCCTGCAAACTCGATGCGGCAGCAAAAACGCAAAATTGAGCAAGATAGTTTCCACTAAGACCCGATCAGGGTGGCCAGCAAGCTCTACACTAACTGCATCAACATTTATTGGTGTGGAGACTGAGTTTAAACTTAAAGAATTAGCAGATGGGGACATAGCGTTCTCGCGAACTAATGACTGCTGTACAGGAGTGTAATGAGGCTTTTCAGGCCGAAGTGCGGGTGGGACACTCCATTGCTTGGTGTGTTCCCTTGCAGAACATGCACCTGAGCTGGTAGCTGCAATTTGAAAAAGGTACAGTTCCCTTTGTTAAACATTTTGCAGATCGGCTTTCCGCTGGGCCCAGAGGTGGGTGCACGAAAAGGCGCGATCAGTGAAGGCTTCGCTACACATGCCACGGTGGAGTAGCCTGTCCTCTTACATTTAGCGCACACGAGCAGAGCTTGGCCGGTGAAGGACTGCGTGAAGAGTTCCATGTGTAGATTACCGATGCTGATGCTGTGGTCTCTTGACATCGCCTGTCGCAACCGAGTGTCGTATACTTGCACCGCAGCAAAACGATATTTTTTCGCCGCTTGTACTACCCTTAGCTGGCGCTCCATGAGACCATGTACCAGCACATGCCCTGGTGCGCCCTCGCTAGCAATGACCCTAAAGATCGACCAGGCTTCGATCCAGTCGGTGACATTTTCAATTTTACGCCTGGGTGTCGACACGGTAGAAATTAGTACTGAAGCGTCAGCAGCGTTTTCGTCAACTCGGAAGCGTTTAGCGGATGGCTCCATTCCTACACTGCGGCTTGGCCATAGTGTTGCCAGCTCTACATACTCAATGTTCATGATCTTTCTAATGGAATCCGCAGACACATGTGCTACACACGAGGGCATTCTTATATCGCCACTGGCTAATGTTCCATACCTTGGACTTCCGCCGCAGAGGTATCGGTCGCCTGACTGGGGCCCGCTAGCTGGTTCCACGCGGCCCAGACAGCGGAGGAAGCAGCCTCGCTGATGGCTCTCAGCTGTGCTGGGGACAGCTCCATTGCCGGCATGCCGACGACTGCCACAGAATATAATAATTGCTGCTACACTGTACTTTATATAATTTACTTTACGCTCTGAAACAAAAAAATCACGCCCATCTGCTGCTGCTGCTAGCTGCCAATATTGATGCTGTCCCTGCGTTCGCCACCTCCAACTGGTGAGGTGCCTCGTGCTGTGGCACTACCACACCTTGGTCCGCCCTGCGTTGATCCGGCATCGTACTCTCGTACTCTGCTCATGCTGCCGTACTCTCGCGTTGTGGCCTCGTAGGTACGTCTTACGCTATTTGCGCTTGCCACGTGCTTATGCGGCCCGCCTAACCTGGTGGGCTCTCGCGCCTTATTTCCCATATAAGCATGGTGGTGTCTGTCATTGTGGACCGGGCGGCATCCGGGGACTTCGCCTCTTCCATACGTGGTATGTTTGCTCCGCCACACCGCCTGTTCTACATTGTATCTTGCGTACTCGGTTAGTACTGTACCTTGGCTGAGGCTTAGTACGCGCGCTGGAGTCCTTTCGTGCCATGAAAGGAACTGCTTCCTAATATAGAGATTAGGCGCCATGGGCCCTGCTTGTAGTAAACATTGCATTAGTAGCGCTGATACCTTTATGCAAATATGGAGTAGTCTCGCCCGCGCATATGGGCGTACTCGTACTGCGGCCTGGGCTTTCCCCAGTACGGCTGCCCGCCATTGCATGCCAGACACCCCCATTGTTGCGCGCCTAGCCACGCACGTGGCTTTTGCCTGCTGCTCGGTTGTCAGCGATAACTACGGTTTGCCGTACGCTGCAAACTTACATTTGTCCTCGTGCCGTATAGGGTCGTTCGTTCCTGATACTTACGAGAACCAGAGGGTTCACAACATTTGGCGACCACGCCAGGATACGAAGCGAGCATGGCACAGGAACTATGGATCATTGAAGCCAGCTTTATCGCCAACGGAATTCGGTAAGGATTTGAAGGCGATAGGTTGAGAATACGTGGAGAAGAGGCTCCGACAGAGCGAGGAGTTTGAAGAGCGCAGTGCTAGACGGCAAGAGTGTGCGCTCCGCGCAGAGTTTAACGAAAAGCTCAAGAAGATGGCCGAGAGCATCGCCGTCAGTACATATTATGAGGAAGTAAAGCGAGATTTGCTTGCCTCGCCCGGAAGGACGCCGGACAAGGCGTGTAAGACTTTGCTTACAGACAAGCAGCGGTCAGAAGAGTACTTGAAGCCAGTGGGAGGATCAGATCCAAGGCCCACTGCGTCAGTACAGAGCATGGCGACATCGGTCGGAGACGCTCAGAAGCAGCAGGAGTCTCGGCCGAACGACGTAAAGGCGCAAAACGTAGAGGCGCAAGACGTAGAGGCGCAAGACGTAGAGGCGCAAGACGTAAAGGCGCAAAACGTAGAGGCGCAAGACGTAGAGGCGCAAGACGTAGAAGCGCAAGACGTAGAAGCGCAAGGCGTAGAGGCGCAAGACGTTGAGGCTCAAGACGTAGAGGCGCAAGACGTAGAAGCGCAAGACATAGAAGCTCAAGACGTAGAAGCGCAAGACGTAGACGCGCAGGACGTAGAAGCGCAAGACGTAGAAGCGCAAGGCGTAGAAGCTAAGGAAATGCGAAGGGCGATACTGGTTAGCATGGAAGAAGTTAACGCGGAAAAAGTGAGCGGCGAGACTGTGTGGAACATGGAGATTAGATGTATGTTATCCGGTCCAGCGTCCGCCCCACGAGGCAGTGGCCCAGTAATGGTGTCATGAGTGACAGCCAAGATCTGCAAGCTTATCGGTTGTGTGTTGTCTGGTCCATCGTCCGCCCCATGTCAAAGTGGATCGGTGACAGTGTAGTGTGCAACAGCCCACAGCAGCAAGCTCCGCGAAATCGAGTTGGCCAAAGTGGTGGGCATTAGTGATATTCTACCATGGCCACCACCGCAGCAGAAGATGACGCATAGTAAGCCCCAAATCGTTTGACTTGTGAGTTGTTGTAGGGCGGTGAGAAGCCCTTTGGTGGGGAGAATGTTGTGAAACGACAAGTTCTCGAGAGTGAAAGGCCTTCTCGCTTGTGACATTGTGTTCGTTTCAATGCATCGGTGACAGTGTCGTGTGCAACAGCCCACAGCGGCAAGCTCCGCGAAATCGAGTTGGCCGAAGTGGTGGGCATTAGTGATATTCTACCATGGCCACCACCGTGGCAGAAGATGACGCGTAGTAAGCCCCGAATCGTTTGACTTGTGAGTTGTTGAGAAGCCCTTTGGCGGGGAAAATGTTGTGAAACGACAAGTTCTCGAGAGTGAAAGGCCTTCTCGCTTGTGACATTGTGTTCGTTTCAATGTAGCTGTATCCCGACTCCGCCGTACCGCTGATGTTTACGACGTGGCATACTGCACAGGCGCTAGGTGCGGTTTGCTGTGTGCGCTGTAGTTGTATGTTGTATGTGTATGCTTTTCTCTCACACGCTGTCATTTTCACGCTATAACTACCTGGTGGTTTTAGTGTTAGTTATTCAGTTGTTCATTCATTCATTGTTTAGTTAGTCAATGGAAGTGAAATATACTGTTGAGAATAAAAATTTGTCATCGTGCTGTGTGGGGTCGTTCGTTCCTGACACTTTAGAGAACCAGAGGGTTCACAGCACTCATTTCATATTTAGCACTTTATTGTGTTCTCTTAAAAAAGTGTGAAAATTAATTTTGGAAAACTGTATGCCTTCGTTGTAGTTTGGCGAACCAGGAGAATTTGTTCTCTTTATTGCTATTATAAAATTGTTGTCTCCACGTCGATTATTTTAAAATAAAACAAATAAAAATAATAAAAGAGGAATGTTTTATTAAATTATTACACTCAACTCGTGGTCCATCACTAATTGGCAGGCAAAGTGCGAGAGAGGGGTGATAGCCAACTTTGGCAAGAAAAAAAAAAGAATAAGGAAAAATTCAACTCGGATGGTGAGCCTATTAGTAAATTATGGTGAAAAAGGAGAACAATTCTTTTTACGAGTTTTGACTAACTGTCCGTCAACGTAACCAGATCTTATAAGGTCAGTGATTGCCACAAATTTGCACAAAACTGACAAGGAGTACTGGGACATTCGGAGACCTGACACCTAGCTCCAACACTTCTCGAAGTATTTCGACTCCGCCTATCGCTGATGCATCATGCATCGTATACACTATATGCGCTGTGTGCGATTTACTGTCTACGCTGTCATTTGCTTCACAAATCTGGTAGTCATGTTCGATCAAGTGAAATATACCGTTAAGAAAAAGCAGTTGTCCTCGTGCCGTGTGCTCGTTCATTCCTGACACTTACGAGAATACGAGGCTTAATAGCAACGCATTTTGTAATGGGTAGCCGAGTGGTAGGCGCGGTGCAATTAACACGAGTTATCTTTTATTCTACTTCTTTCAGGTACACACCTGAGATATAATTATTAGTGAAAGAAGAAGCGGCAAAATAAATAACTATCTCTCCGGTGCTCACCTAGAGGTTCACTACTTCTTCTTCGAGTTAGCTTTCGTTGCTATCTAATCTAATCTGTTTTCATCAAAACAGAAATGCGCAGCCCCTTTTATGCAGCAGACGCCGTACGCTTACATACGGAGATACACTAAATATACATCAGGCAAAGCTCCGTATTAGTTCCGTACTGCTTCCGTATTGGTCGGGCAGGGATACTACACCCTCCCTTCCTACAGATAATCACGCCCTCGTTATTTTCAAAAAATGAGTGAAGAGTTACGAACACAGCGTCAACCGGAAGATGGCAAATTATATGGGAAATGATAACGTTTAGAGTAGACAGAATAAATGAACTGATAACAAATCATAAAGTAGAAGCACACCAGGTTCACACGATCTCACGGGGTCAAAAGGGGAAAGAACTGTCCTTCAAATAGGACCTGAAAATCCACATCACTCTTGCTGCACAACGCTGGCACAACCCGCCAGGAACATCGCAGTTCAGAAACGGAACTGAATACACTATAACTATAAGGGGCGGTGTCACACACATTGTCCAACGTTAGCTGGGTAAACCGTGGCTCACCATGATCAGACGCCTACCAAACTAAACTGGATTCACACACTCGCATAAAGAAAGACTGAAAAGAACAGGGAGACTAAAGGAAGAGAGGAAAGAAATGCCATACCAAGAATCAGCGTTAGTAACCACAGCGGTTGCTGGAGCTACGCCGGAGGGCAAGCCAGGTTTTATCTTCATCTTGGTTGAGCCGGTCACTCAGAGCGGCTACCTCGGCGTCAGACAAATGACCTCCCTCCTCGTCTTGAATCGTGGTCTTCACATTGTCGATAGCATCGCTTTGCGCGACGTAAAGAGTGATGGTCTAGCCAGAAAGAGTGTTGACGAAAATCTGCATCCCACTACGGAGGCGAAGTACCAAATGAAGAGTGGGCTCCTGCTTCCGCCTGCGTTCCGGCGAAAATTAAACGCTGCTGGTCTTGGGGAATACCCTCCTTGTCTTGGGAAGCAGCCTGCCTGTTGTCGTCCTCATCAGCTTCGCCATCACCACCGGTAGTATACATGTAGGTAGCGGGCCGCTTGGAATCGCCATCGGAGTCTCCAGTGAGTGCCGTGCGGCGAGAAGGGCGATCCACGCTAGCATCCTGACTGTGCTGCAGGCTAATATGCAGGGCCAAGCCCAGGAAGGCAAGAAACATGATTCTCATCTTGATTCGTCGCACGGAGCTGTAGCGGGTTGAGCCATCGGGGTCTGGGGTCGAATCACGTTGTTTTATTTAAAACTACACCGCTGCCACCAATGTAATGGGTAGCCGAGTGGTAGGCGCGGTGCAATTAACACGAGTTATCTTTTATTCTATTTCTTTCAGGTACACACCTGAGATATAATTATTAGTGAAAGAAGAAGAGGCAAAATAAATAACTTTCTCTCCGGTGCTCACCTAGAGGTTCACTACTTCTTCTTCGAGTTAGCTTTCGTTTCTATCTAATCTAATCTTTTTTCATCAAAACAGAAATGCGCAGCCGCTTTTATGCAGCAGACGCCGTACGCTTACATACAGAGATACACTACATATACATCAGGCAAAGCACCGTATTAGTTCCGTACTGCTTCCGTATTGGTCCGGCAGGGATACTACAATTTCACACACTGCGTTTACAACTGTTTCCTTCAATCACTACAGCAGATAATAATACTCACATATAATCGAGGTTTGTTCATCACGTATCCAGCAGTACTCTATATACACACAGGTATAATTCCTATTCTCTGCGTTCAGTGGTACAGTTGAGAATACTTACATTGCTTGGAGGTTTGGTAGACCAGAGAACACACCGTCACTTAAACTCTGGATCTGATTACCGTGCAAATATCTACAAATGCCAAAGCACAAAGACAATGTTGCTCTTGCTATGTTCCGGGTAGTGCACAAAACACCGAGTCTAGGATAATGTAGTTCTAATCTATAAGGCCGAATCATGACCTTGTTTTCAGAAATAACCTAGACTCCTTAACACAACATGATTCGTATGCAACCGGGTTAGGTTGCACGGTTCACATACACCACTGTCAATATAGTCTCCGTAATTTTTCTTCTATTGTCAAGCAAGAGGTTTGTTGCAAAGCTAAGAAAACACAATTTCTAACGATGCATAGTTTGACAATGCAGACAAATAACTGGCCGCCGAAGAATGAACAATATACTGGCTTGAATTGTTACAAATTGCATGTGAACTGAATATGACAGTATACCTAAACTGGGACTTCCCCAGGGATTCATAGTCTTTGGCAGATCATGGCAATAGAAAAGGTTCAAAAATCCTCGGTCTTCTTTATGGTTCGTTTTAAAATTAATTAGGGGTGAAAGTTGGCACTGAGATCCCGAGTTCGAGTATTCTGATTTTCTCCGATCGAATATTCGAGTATTCGAGTATTTTTCATCTCCTAAAGATTGAACACCAAGGGCATTAAAATAACATGATACAACCCTGATTGAACGGAGTAGCAGTCATTTTTCTCGGGTGTATTGGTTGGTGGGTCATTTGGGCTCTCTCTACTCGTGAACAAATGTTCACCACACAGCCTGCACATCACCATCTGCCGACTGCTGCCCTGAAACTGCAGATTTCTGTAGTAAATGCATGTACCATGTATGAACGAGTACTCTGATTTATTCCGAGTACGATTATTTTTGAAAAAACCGAGCGAGTACTCGAGTACTCGGTATAATTGTTTCACCCCTAAAATTAATGTATCGTTATGTTGACAACAATTCATGAAAAATGGAGCAGAAATAAAGGAAGTGCATGCCACAAGGTTTGAAGGTTCTGGAAATGTCAATGCTTTTCGAACAGAATCTGTGATTGTTTTAGAGAATTATTCGCAATGGGTGAATGCCTCATGGCTACAATTAGTAATTTAAAGGACATAATTATCATCTTCGTTCTGCGCTTCCTGAACTTCAGAATATTTGAAAGTCTGAAAGCAGCTATTAAAGTCAAGAGTGATCTCTACAGCATCTACCGGAAATACCCATCCCCTACAAATTTCAACAAAAACAAACACCAACGTACCTATGTAATACGCCTGTCCAGATCCTGCCATCGCTGCTACATCCGCAACCTCCGTGCCACGATGTCTCCCACAAACCATCGCCCCCATCCCTCCCTGTGCTCATTCGTCAACTGCGAAATCCTACCAGCATACCTTCGAAGATGGTGGGCCCCAATGGTCGAACAAGCACCTCCCCGGCATCCATTGGTAACTTATTGAACCACCACGTCGCCAGGGCTGGCTTACAGGTTGACCCCGATGCTCCTATTCCCCCTATTTCCTCCCTACCTCCACCAGCCACTACATTGCACTCCCTGATCATCACCTCATCGAATGTTCACAAGTACATTGCAAGACTGCCTCTGAACAAATCCCCCGGAGCTGATAGGTTCACCAATGAGATTCTCAGGAAACTGAGCTACTCAATTGCCCGCCCACTCTCCATTCCTTTTAACCTTTCCCTCTCCTCCGGCACATTACCTTCACGATGGAAGTCAGCCACTGTCATTCTCGTGTTCTCTGGATGGCATTCGGGAGTCAGTCAAGTGTCAAGTCGTCGGCGGAATAGTGCGATCTCCAGTGTGGGAGCAAACTTATTTATTTTACTAGGGTGTTTCCCACTGACCTATGGTCTTCTTACGGGAGCCCCTAGAAAGATTGAATACATGTGCGATAATCTGCACAAGAGCTTCTGCGACGGTGAGGCAAAAATAATGGCGCCTTAGTTCATCCTTTTCGTGGGCGGGAAAAAATTGATGACGTTAGAATCTCAAAACTAAGCAATAGCAAAAAACGAAATTCCTCCTCGTCCTTAATGCCTGTAGCAGCCTGACCATGCTCCGTTCACTCGAGATCCTGTGCAGGCCAGCCAAATATAATGTTTACATGGGTGTTCCAAGTGACCTTGTCACGTAGTCTAGTTCCCGGCGTCTAAGTTCGATGATTTGCACGTCTGCCCTCAGCAAACCACCATGCCGCACGTATGTAGACCCGTCCAAGCCCGGTAAACGGGGGCGGCCCAAAGCTGCTTCTGTTGCCTGCATGTCCGGTTCAGAAGCATGCACAGAGCGAAACGTTGTATACCACCTCGAGTGCAAATTTGGTGATAGATATGTCCGAGAGACTTACCGCAGCCTCGCTACAAGGACAAAAGAACACAACGACGACGCACGCAACACAGTGAGCGGCACCGCGCTGGGTGAGCATTTTCCAGCCAAGCATGCATCTGAACCATTACCATTGGGAGCAACGACCTTTTCGGGTATCCGGGTTCTTGGTTCTGAGCGTTACCGCCCCAGGAGAAGGATCCGTGAGGCCATCAACATCAGGGAGCGATCCCCGAAAATCAACAACAACAGTGGCTGGCACCTGCAATAATACCACTTGTGCGCCATAATATTATTAGTTTCTAACATGCGTTCTGGGTCATACACTCGGCAGATGTGTGTGGGCAATGCATGCCTTCACGTACCTTGGGTACCATTTTTTTGGAGTATGCTTTTCCACACTCTGCCATGGTCCATGGTCTACACAATCTTACTTTTTACTCAGCTACCTACAGCATTATGCTTGGGATGTTGTAGAACTGACCTGTCCGTTTTGCCGGCATTCAATACAACTTATATATTATTTACTAAGAAAGGGTCCGCTCCCCACACCGGAGCTCGCGCTATTCCGCCGACGTTACTTGACACTTGACTGACTCACGACTGCCATCCAGAGCACACGAAAAGTCCATCGAACCTTCGACTCGGCAAACCTGCAAGAAAGCACCACTCCCTGCTCAATACACAGTGTTTCGGGGAATTCGCCCCTCATCAGTTGAGCTTGAGTAGGCTGAGGAAAATTGTGCCTGAAGAGCACCACTTATATAGCGCTCTCCAGGCACAAACATCACCAGGGATACAAACTTACAGAGACGCTCCGTTTCCAGCGCGACAAACACCTCGTGAACACCAGATACTCAGGTATAATAAGGTGATCATGTGTGTACAAAACCTGTATTGGTAATAACTTTGGCATACATTAATATTTTTCAACCAAATTTTCTGTGGTGATACATTGGGTTAGTTGTCATCGATTTCCAATATCAAATTTAAATTATGAGCTGAATGACGTCATCAGTGCTACTTTTTATGTTCAGATTTCAACCCAAAACGCGGAGAAAACGAAAAATAGTAAGGCCACAAATCCTGGTGAACTGGATAGCCTTTGGGCCCTAGATAAAGGATATTGGTGGATATTGTACATAGATAACAACATTTCGCTGGAAACCAGTATCGACTTGTTTCACTATACGCACTGTACACATTTAGTATACGAAGCTGTCGTACCTCGGGGTCTGTTCAGACTCACCACCGCGATGAACGGGTGTTTAGTATCGATATCCAGCACATTCCCGCTTGCTGGGATGTACAGCTAGCCAATGCAACAGCTCTCATTCGCCAAAGACATTCCCCACGCTCCGCGTTTATGGATGAAGCTGTCATTGCCGTTTCAAAATAGCCGACATTGTCTCTTACACATAAATGACTGCGCTGTACATGTAGTGCATCACACCAGCAATCTGCTGTAGATCTACAGACAGTGCATGCAGCGAGCCGAGCATGCGCACTTGAGTAGGGTACTTGACTCCCACGCGCGATCGCTGGTCACAACTGTGAACTGAGTCTGTACACCTGGTAGACTACACGCGACTATGCTCGTGTCGTTGTGACTTGCAAGTGCACTCTGTACTGCATGCACTGATGTACTGTATGACTAGTCGACTGGACAGGAACAATGCAAGTGCAGTTTTCAGTGCGTGGACTCGGCTACTAAAACATTTTGTGGAAGCAAACAAGACTTCTTTATGATCTTGGTCATTTTTCTCAATCGACTCTGCGCTTCCAGCTAGATGTGTCCGTGGGGTATTGCCCAACTAGAACTGTAGTCCTCACATGCCCCAGGTCGCGAGGAGCTAATCACTTTTGTCAGCAGAACTCCTGCTCGGGACTCGACACATTTATTCCGTCCGATGTCATCCCCGCTGCGAGTGGGGAGCTTCATGCCCACGATACAAGAGAACGTCATGACATTTTTCTCAATCGACTCTGCGCTTCCAGCTAGATGTGTCCGTGGGGTATTGCCCAACTAGAACTGTAGTCCTCACATGCCCAGGTCGCGAGGAGCTAATCACTTTTGTCAGCAGAACTGCTCGGGACTCGACACATTTATTCCGTCCGATGTCATCTCCGCTGCGAGTGGGGAGCTTCATGCCCACGATAAAAGAGAACGTCATGATATATTTTGAATCCTTCATCAGAGAAAGCTATTCGAGCTCAAAACGACACAAGACAATGGCCATGATAAAGATACTCGTACAGATCGCGATGTGACTGGCCTCCAAAAGTGCTGCAAAAGACTTGAAGTATTTTTCAAAACCAGATTGTGAAAAAAAGGTGAGCGCTCGAGTGCGGCGAACACGGCCAAACGCCATGTTTTCCTTGGTAACATGACGTCAGCCACATTATCACCATGGCGAGTTGCAGCGCTGATCTTGAAGTGCAGCGGCACCAGAAAAGTGTCCTTATTCTACCTGAGTAGCAGCGTGAGTCAGTGTCGCTCCTGGACGGTGAGACAGACGTCGAGGACCCTCGGTCATTCGCAACGCTGTCACCTCCAAACCAACTAGTCGCAAGCCCGCGCTGGGCACAACAGTACGAAGTAGTGGTTGCGACTTCGGCGATGATTTGTAAGAAAGGGTCCACTCCCCACACCGGAGCTCGCGCTATTCCGCCGACGTTACTTGACACTTGACCCTTTCTTACAAATCATCGCCGAAGTCGCAACCACTACTTCATATTATTTACTATTAATTTTATTATAGCTATGAATAGGATGAAGGTCGCAGACATCACGCAACTACGTTACTTGTTTGACATGTATTACTGTGTATTTTATAACAAAAATATTATTGAAAACCCAGAATCGATTTTCGCGTTCCTATCATCAGTGGGAAAAACGGAACTAAGGATACAACCAAAGAAACTGAAGTCAAGTACTGTAAGTAGAAAGGTGTCAGAAATACCATCAAGATACAAGTGCAATAAAACCACTAAAGGAAACGCAAAAAAGGTAACAAGATTACATAACCAAAGGCGAGAAGGCACTGAACGAAGTGTCAACCTACGAATACAACTTCAGTGCAACAAGGGGCTCTTTCTGCTTACACAAAACAGGCTTATGAATACGTATACAAACTGCCTCTAGGACTTTCAACTGTTGGACATAACGCGCACATGTCAAACAAGTAACGTAGTTGCGTGATGTCTGCGGCCTTCATCCTGTTCATAGCTATATTAAAATTATTATCTCCACGTAGGTTATTAATTGTATTACTTATTATTTATTATTTATAGGGCTGAAACAATTATACCGATTACTCGCATATCGATCGTTAAGAGTGTAATCGATAATCGTTAGTGTTCAAAATGAGTGCTAACGATTTTTCATGCATGCACATCAGTGATAGCATTCTAGCCCTTGCAATTCATCCGATAGTGAATACGAGTGCAATCATGTACTTTCAAGAGCAATACAATTGATGTATGGCTTTGAAAGAGATTGGAAGAGAAGACTTTGTCTTATTGGTGCATTTCCTGGAGAGGTTGGAGATAAGAGCAGTTGCCAGATGGTGATGGCAAGATTCAGATATCAACAGTGCGGTGCCACAAATTTCGAACATAGCAAAGGTATCATGGAAGTTCTTCCTAAACTGGTGTTCGAGGTACATGGGTAGAGCCAACAAGAATCGATAAAACCAATAAATCGATCGTTAATGATATTGGTTGATCGATAGGAGTTATTGAATTATCGTTTCAGCCCTAATTATTTACATTTTATTATTTATTATTTACTGGGAGTGGCGCGGGGTTCTACACACCTCACTGGAGGTGTGAGACTAGAGCTGTGCTTGTATCACTCCTGTAGCACAATATCTACGCTCCTCGCCGTTTGTGCTTGTGTTGTCATGTATATGTTGCAATGCACCCGCCTTGACGTGCTTTGCAATTTTCTACCGGAGCTCTTACTACGTACCTCGCTTTGTTTCCTTCTTTTATACTGCTGTTTTTTTCATGTCCACCTCATTCCTGATGATGCTTGTTTAGAAGAGTATCTCTTTGTCGTTGTTACTATAATCGAGTGGCACATTCGAACTACAATTCTACGAGTGCTAGTTTGAAATTGCGTTATGAATTTGAGCAATTGTTACGTTCTACTACGTTGTACAGCAGGTACGAACAATAAATATTTACATAGTCACCGGTTTTCGTTTCGCAGTCCCGCATTGTGACTCAGCTAATTTCTATTTCGTTTGCCTTGTATTGTCTGACTAGGGGCGCTGTCACCCCGTCGGGTGCGAGCACCCTTGGACAGAAGCACTTCACTGAACGACAGTGTTCATTTTCGATTTCCTCTTCTGCTTCTGTTGCACAGTTTGAATGTGTGCTTTTTTCGTACTCTGCTCACGATCGAACCAGGCGCGGATCGATCTCCATCATTTTATCTTCCATTGCCATGACTAGCATTAGTACGCATTGTGTACTCACTCGCTGCTTGGCACGCTTGCAGCGCATCTTTCTTCTGTTTCAACCCAGTGCCTGCGTGCACGGTACGGGATTTGCGATGCCACATCAGCGTTGGTGTGTCGTTGTGCTTCGTTGTTTTATTGTTCTTTGCTGAGTAGTGGTCGTTAAAACTGAGAAAGAACGGGTCGTTGACTGGGCGTGGTTTCGATTTGCATGCCCTCTGTCAACTCCAAACCAAGCTGCCGAAGGTACTCCTGCGCTTCCAGCAGAACAAGGTCGCATTCATCTGCAACATCCAGGAGATGTATCTCAAGATATCCCTGGCTCCAGAGGACAGGCCCTTCCATCGTTTTCTGTGGCGGAATAACGAGAACGGGTCGTTGATAGCGCGTGGTTTCGATTTGCATGCCCTCTGTAAACTCCAAATCATTGGTAGCAGAGGATGGTTCTTAGGAAGCCATCATGGCTGCAAAACTGGAAGATCTAGCACGGAAAAGCGAGAGCTGAAAACGGATTTCACTAATACCCGGAGAAATTTGACCGTAGAGTAAACAAATGAGTTGCCTAACCACAAGGACGTACAGGCATGGAGCCGCTTGAGGATAGCGTACCAGGAGACCAAGAAGGTCTTATTGGAGCTCATGGAAGCGGTGGTGGACACTGACTCCAGAAGACATGCTGGTCTCCAGAAACAATACAAACAGCTGGAATTCCAGTATGCAGATGCCATGAAATTGGCCAGGAGTGTGCTCATCAGGAGCAGCAGAGCGAGCCTCGCAGCGTCGACCAGGGAGACTCCTAGTCCCAAGCAATCGCCGCTGAGAGGAGCAACGCCGTTACTGGCGTTAGTGCGCGAGGAAAGCAGAGAAATTCAGGATCTGCGTGCGGCGCTCGAAGATGCACCGTTTCTTGGTCGCCTGGACGACACGCGGGTGATGTTGCCCAGGGCTGCAGATGACGGAGAACGGGTAAAAGTAGAGCCGGACAGCCCTTTTGTGATGATCAGTGGTCAGCGTGTGGGGGAACCTGCCGAACCCTTCCCGACCGTTGCCAAGGCAACCGCGTCAGCATACGCGCCACCGCAAAATGCGTGCACCGCTTTATCTGCAGCAGCCGCAGAGTACCAGCCATGTAGTTCAGTGCCGCCAGGGCCATTTGCAATTATGACCGCGGGCAGCAACGCTCCGGCTATAAGTATAAATCAGGAACAAGGCTCTACCTTCCTGATCCACGCTCCTGCTGATCAAACACCTAGTATGATGTATGCAACGTATGGCAACAATAGTGCTAGGCCGCAGCAGGCATATATGTACCAACAACAACAACAGCAACCGCAGTGGAGTGCGAGCAATAGTGCAGTCGTGTACAACTCACCCGTGTCTACTGGACCATCGCACACCATCTCTGCCGGAGCGTCACAGTTCCGTACGAGACCCAGCGCTGGCATCCAAGCACCCCGTACCCCAGTATTCACCCCAGTTCCGATATATGTCAGAGGCACCGCAGCTCGACCTGCGCCACGGACTGCACCAGCGGCAGCTGCACAGATTAACATCGCCAGTAAGTTGAAGCGGATCGAAATTGCCGTGTTCACTGGAAAGAAACGAAAATACGAGCGCTGGAAATCTGTTTTCAGCGTTTGTGTGGACCAGCAACCACTTTTCGCTGAATTCAAGCTGCTGAAGATCCGACAGTACGTGGCGGGGGAGGCACTGGATGCCATGGAGAGTCTTGGCTACTCGGCAGCAGCATACGAGGCTGCTTTGCGGCGGTTGGAGCGACGCTTCCGTGGGAGTCCCCAGCGCCTTGCGGTTAGGCTGGAAGAGCTGGAACAATCTCCACCTATTCAATCCGGTAGAGCCCAGGACCTGGAGCGCTTTACTGATGTGCTCGACATGGCAGTTGTGACGTTAAAGGATGCCGGTATGCACACCGAGCTAGGTGCAGGCATTCTCTACCAGCGGATCCAGCAGAAGCTGCCGGTAAACTTGTTGGCACAGTATCGCCGCTGGATAGTACACCATCAAAAAGACGAATCGGTGGAGGCGCTGCTGGAGTGGCTGAATGCCGAGGCAGACGTTCTTGCTGTCGCCACAGAAACTGTCAAAGGCATCAGTAAGCAGCATCAGGTCAGGAGCCAATTGTCAACCAGCGGGACAAGTCGAAATCAGCCGACTCGGACGGCAACAGCACATGACACGGTGCAGCCGCGCACGACCACGTTTGTGACATCTACAAACACCAGCGGCAAAATGCCATCCGCGAGGTCCATGTATCAATGTTGCAATGGCAGCGAGCACCCGATAAGGCGCTGCCCGGAGTTTCAGAAACAAGCTGTAATCCAGCGCTGGGCAGCGCGAAGCGAAGCAAGTCATGATATAGATGCCTTGCGACTGGGCACAGCGGCAAGGATTGCCCACGGGACCGGGAGTGCGGTATCGACGGGTGCACGCAGCATCACCATCGCCTGCTGCACACTAAGCCCCGTCAACCGCCTCCAGCGTCGTCTACCCACGCCTCCGGAGAGACTGGAGCCATGCAGCCAGAGAACTTCTGTGCTGTCTCCCTCGGAAACAGAACGAAGGGAGAGTAGCGGATCGTACGGACGGTGACGTCAATTCGGACAGTTACCGTTCAGCTATCCAACGGAAAGCGGTCGCTAACTGTCAACACACTGCTGGACGACGCCAGCACGCGCTCCTACATAGCAAGCAATGTTACGGCTGAACTCGGCCTGGTGGGATCCAGCATGTCGCTGACAATCAGCAAGCTGAATGGACAGCAAGAAACCATTCACACCGTACCAGTATCGTGCACTCTGCGAAGTATTACCGGAGCCACATCGACGACTCTTAATGCATGCACAATCGAGCAGCCAACAGGCAACATGGAGGTTGTAGACTGGCACCACCTGGGAAAGCAATAGGCAAATCTAGCCAACGTTGAGTTTCCACCGCTACCGTCGAAACGCCACATTGACGTGCTTATCGGTGCCGACTATCCGGAGCTTCACATGGCGCATGGAGAGCTCTCGGGTAACAGTCATGAGCCCGTGGCGCGTCGGACGGCATTAGCTTGGACCTGCATCGGCCAAGTACAACCAGCACACCCAGCGGCGAGCTGCTGCTTCACAATGTTCAGCGACGGTGACCTACAGAACAGCTTGAAGCGCCTGTGGGAAATCGAAGAAGTGAACAGCAGCACTACGAAATTCATGTCACACGACGACAAGGCGGCAGAGCAGAAAATTACAACGTCGTTGAAGGTGACGGACGGCCGCTACTGCGTTGGCATACCCTGGAAATTAAAACGTCCAGTCATTTTTTTTTTTTTTACAATGATCACAGCTCACAGGCAAAGACAAAAAATTGCATAGTGGGAGCATAGTGATGGTGAGGCTTTTTGCCCTCAGCCGACCTGAGGTCTCGACGTCATGGGGACATAAAACGCACCAAAAAAAGAAGAAAAATGAAAGGAGTGACCGGTACTTGATACGAAATGTTAGGAGGAGAGACAGTACATACAGACAGTGCTAGGAGAAGAAGGAGAGAAAAGAAGAACAGACGTTATTGGGAATAGTATGTGGAGCGGAATTTGGAAGTCATGGGGTGAGGCAGATATGATGATGATGATCAGAGATGGTCATGTGCCCACGACCAGTCGTTGGTCTTCAAATAGCGGTTGGCTGCAACTTTGAAGTGTTGCAAGTTCTTGGTGCAGAAAGGACCAGAGAAGACTCCGACGGGCAGCTGGTTCCAGACGGGGACAACTGCGTGAGGGTAGGCTCGACACAGGTTGTTTCGGGAACGGACTGGAAGTTCATTGGCCAGTTGGTGTGCGTGAGCATTACATCTCTGGAATTTACTACGGGTGTAGTGGACTGTTCGGTGTTGGGGCTGCTGGGGTGGCAGAATCCTCTGTAGAAGGGGAAGCGCATCCGGACAATGCATCTTGTACAGGAGGCAAAGTGCTGCAACCATCCGACGAAGAGCAAGACTTGGCAGCCAACACATTGGGGCGATGGCACGGATGGCCCGGGCTTGCACACGGTCGAGTCTTGCAAGATGGGATGGGGCCGCTCCCATCCAGACAATAGGGCAGTACTCCATCACTGGGCGCACAAAAGCATTGTAGGCTTGGATGCGACCGGGCACGTCTAGGAGGTGGAAAGCCTTACGCAAAGCACCAAGTCGCTGTGTTGCCCGGAGGGCTACGGTTCGAAGGTGGCGCCGGAAGGTAAGCTGACCATCGAAACTGATGCCCAAGATTTTGAGCTCCTCCTGTTCCATCACATTTGATCCGTTGAAGTCAATCGGTGGCATGTCCCATTGGGTGCGGTGGAAACTGACGGTCAGTGCCTGGGATTTGGCTGGTTCAAATTATATTTTCCATTCTTGACCCCAGCGGGAGATGTTGTTGACTGCTAGCTGGAGGGCTTGGGTGGTATCTTCTTGGGTGGTGGGGGTGATGTTGGCATACAGCGTAGTGTCGTCTGCGAACGAGGCTAGGTCAGCACCGGCTGGTACGTGGTCCTCGCAGTCGTTCACGCACATGAGGAAGAGAGTCGGACCCAGAATACTGCCCGGGGGGACTCCAGCCTGAATTGGGAGCCTTGAGGATGTCTGGCCGCAAATGACCACTTGAAGGTAGAGTTCACTGAGGTAGCTGTTGAGCCACTGGTGCAGTTGCCCACGCAGGCCGTATACGTCGGACTTGTGTAGCACACCGGGGTGTGATACGCGATCAGACGCACCGGCGCTGTCAATGGCGAGTATGCGTGCTGCGCCTTTTTCCCCGGCTGTATGCAGCCACTGGTGGTGGAGGCTGGTAAGGAGGTCGGCTGCACTATGACCATGGCGAAATCCAAACTGTCTGGTGGAGAAGACGTTGTTCGACTCGAGGAAATTTGTGATTGTTCTGTTGATGATTGTCTCCATCACCTTCGACAGAATACACAAGAGCAAAACTGGACGGTAATTGGAGGGTAGAGACTTTGATTTCCGTTTGAATATAGGGACTATGTTGGCAATCTTCCATGTCTTGGGCTGTATCCCAGTTTGGAAGCATTGGGTAAACAGTATGGAAAGCGGTTGCGCCAGTTCAGCAGAGCAGGCTTTCAACACTCGTGCCGGTATCCTATCCGGCCCGGTTGCCTTTGATGGGTTGAGCTGGCGAAGGGTGCGTTCAACAGCAGCGACGCGGAAACGGACGTCCGAAAGAGCCTGGTCAGTTCGAGGTCTGACATATGGGAATGGGGCTGACAGGTCATCTTGTCCGAGACTGCATTTGCTTGCAAAATAGCGGGCCATACATTCTGCTTTGTCTGCGCTAGCTGTGTACTCACGTCCATCGGGATCACGTAATGTCGGAACAGATTGACTACGCCCATTGCCAGAGGCACGCTTGACGGTGCGCCACCAGTCACCGGGTGGCAGCTGCTTTGAGGTCATTTTCTGTCTCAGTTTCGCCATGAAAGCACTCTTGGCAGTTTTGAGACAGGCAATCGTTGAGAGCCGTGCATCTTGGTAGGCTGACTGCCAATCGTCGTCAGACTGGTCGTCTCTCAGGCACTTCCATGCACGTCGTTTCCTCACTGTGGCAGCAGTGCACTCAGGGGTCCACCATGGAGGATCTGATGCTCGGGTTTTCAGAATTTTAGAGGGGATGAATCTCTTCATACCCTCCAGGATCCTCTCTGAGATGCCAGTGCATGACAGGTCTGGATCAGTCCAAGCAATAGCTGCCCAATTGGTGGTTCTGAAGAAGTGACGGAGCCTGGCCCAATCAGCATGCTGATACCTCCATACTGTTCTTGATATGGGAGGCTCGCGTGATGCACGGATCTGGAAGTCAGCAAGTATACAGGCATGGTCCGATTTTCCAAGAGGTGGCAAGACAGTAGCCAATGAGTCATGCCTGAAAGCCCAGCGAAGGCACCCGGCCATCTGCACAGATTAGAAAAACGGCTTCGACGTGACTCAGCAGCAGCAACAGCGTACAGTGGTGTCATCCGCAAGTACCTAGCCAACGTGTACATTCGACGAGTGCCAGACAAAGAGTGTGGAGGTTCTGTAAATGAATGGTACCGTCCACACTTCACCATCATCCGTGAAGATAAGGCTACCACAAAGACATGTGTGGTTTTCGACGCAGCTGGCATCAGCAAAGGTGTAGCGCTGTACGATGTTATCAGTGCTGCTTCCAAGCTGCAGCGATCGCTGCCGTAGGCACTCCTGCGCTACCGGCAGAACAAGGTCGCCATCATCTGCGACATCCAGGAAATGTATCTCCAGATATCCCCGGCTCCGGAGGACAGGCCCTTCCATCGCTTTCTGTGGTGGGTTAATTAACAGGAACCGACCACGTTTGAGTTCAACCGGGTTGTCTTCCGTGTGAACGCGTCGCCTTTCCTAGCGCAGTACACGTGGCAAGGCACAATGCCCATCAGCACGTCGACACCTATCCTCGTGCAGCGAAAACGGTCCTTGCGTCAACGTACATGGATGCCTCCATGGACTCTGTTCGAAGCGATGAGGAAGGCGTTGAGCTCGTAAGGCAGCTGTTGGCGTTGAGGCACAAAGCCAGTATGCACCCGCGCAAATGGCTGAGCAACTCCACGGCAGGACTGCAGACCATCCCGGAGGAGGATCGCACTAAGGAGAGCAACCTCACGAAGGGAGAGCTGCCGAATGTCAAGCCACTGGGAATCCTCTGGCTTGCGAAAGAGGATCAGTTCACATTCGAACTGCAGCTATCGGAGATCGGCTCTAATCCAACGAAGCGCGCGTTTCTCAGTGCAACAGCAAGTTTATTTGATCCACTTGGACTCCTCGCACCGTACCTCGTGCAAGCAAGGATCCTGCTGCAAGAAATGTGGCTTTGTGGAGCAGCATGGGATGAGCAACTGCCCCCAGCAATCGCCAAGAAGGTTCTTGGTTGGCTTGAGCAGGTGACGGAGCTATCAACAGTACGTGTACCACACTGCCTGACGGCCACAGCGCGCACAGCAATCAGTAGCCAGCTTCACGTGTTCTCAGATGCGTCCGAGATAGCATACGGAGCAGTCGCGTGTCTTGTCAGTCACTATGACACTGGAGAACCGACAGCACGGTTCGTCGCAAGCAAGGTCCGTGAGGCACCAGTGACTGCTGTCAGCGTTCCGCGTCTTGAGCTTATGGCGGCGACAACCGGAGCAACGCTCGCCATATTATCCGCCGAGTCACTGAACCTCGACCCCCGAACAACGACGCTATGGTCGGACAGCAGCAACGTTCTGCACTTGATCACCAATCACAGCCGCACCTTCAAGCAGTTTGTGGCTAGTCCAGTGGGCGAGATTCAACGGCAAACCAATCCTACCCAGTGGCGGTATTTGCCCACCGTGCTCAATCAAGCCGACCCGGTCTCTCGAGGAATGTCAATGCAAGAGTTGGCGGGAAGCAGTTTATGGTGGAACCGTCCTGGCTTCTTCGGTGCCGCTGAAAGTGAACGGCCAGTTCAGCCGGAACTGAAGCCCCGTCCGTCAACTCTGGAGTTGAAGAAAGTCAACCAACCAACGGGCAAGTCCATCGAGCTGGCTGCGATGACCGTCGACCAATGCCACGGCCAGCTGAATCGTCATGAGCCAAGCCGCTACTCCGACTGGGTACGATTGTGCTGTATTCATGCTTGGTGTGTGCGATTCGCTACGAATTGCTCGTTTCCACCCGCAAAGCGAGAGTTTGACGAATTATCGGCACAGGCAATCCGGGACTCTGATGAGTTTTACAACAAGTGAGCGCAGCAACAGTCGCTGCCAGAGTATGCTGCAGTTAAGGCAGGGAAGCCGATCCCTGCAACCTGCAAGCTGGTCTCGCTCAAGCCAATGATTGACGACGCTGGCCTTCTACGCGTCGGAGGTCGACTACGGCATGCTGACTTCTTGACTGCAGAACAATGCAATCCAATCGTCCTCCCACGAGGAGATCATGCGACACAGCTGATTGTCAAGGCATGTCACGAACGAGGATATCACGCGTTCCGTGTCAGCCACACGCTAGGCGAACTCTCATAACGCTACTGGATCGTCGCTGGCCGTGAAGAGGTGCGAGCTTGGGAAGCCAAGTGTGCGAGGAGCGCCCGGAACCGTACGAAGCCGGCAATTCAGGTGATGGCGTCACTACCTTAGGTCCGAGTTAGCCTGCCGCTACGCGCATTCAGCCGAGTCTCTGTAGACTACGCCGGACCATTTATGACGAAGCCGGGTCGCGGCCAGACACAACACAAGCGGTATCTGTGCTTGTTCACCTGCTTGCAGACGAGAGCAGTGCATCTCGAGCTGTCATACGCGTTGACAACGGACTCGTTTCTGCAGGCGTACGTACGCTTCGCCAATCAACGGGGAGTGCTGATCGACGTCATCTCCGACAATGGCACGAATTTCGTCGGCTTCACCAATGAGCTTGCTCAGCTAGTCAAACAGCTTGATGCAGAGGTGATTCAGCGGCAGACAGCGGACCAGCAGACTAGCTGGCGTTTCAACCCTCCAGCAGTACCACATTTCGGCGGAGTGCATGAGGCGTTAGTAAAATCGGCAAAGCGTGCTATCTCGCCGATTCTGAAGAACACGGAGGTCACAGACGAGGAGCTTTTGTCTGCTATTGTCGGCGCAGAGGCGCTCATGAACTCACGGCCCCTGTCCTACATGTCGGCAGCTGGTCGTGACCCGACTCCACTAACGCCCAACCATTACCTGTACAGCCGGGTCGGTACTCGGTTTGCACCTGCAGGAGTGGACGAGAGCGAGTTCAACCCTCGGCAACGCTGGCGTGCAGTGCAAGAACTCGTGCTGCACTTTTGGCGGAGATGGATGCAGGAAGACGTGCCAGAGCTGAACCGGCCAGTCAAGTGGAGGACGGCCGAGACAGACCTCAAGATCGACGACATCGTTCTATTGACATCCCAAGACAACCCGCGGGGCACTTGGCCAATGGGTCGTGTCACCGAAGTGCACCCTGGTCCAGACGGACACGTGCGATTTGTGAAGGTCAAGGTGGGCGACAAGACCTACACCCGCCCAATCGTGCGTCTTTGCAAGCTGTTCTGTGAGTAGCTCCTTGTTTGCCTATTTCAGAACAATAGTCAATTTTCGTATTTTTTGGTCACTGTGAATTTCGGCACAGGGGGAAGGAAGAGAAATGTTTAGAAGAGTATCTCTTTGTCGTTGTTACTATAATCGAGTGGCACATTCGAACTACAATTCTACGAGTGCTAGTTTGAAAGTGCGTTATGAATTTGAGCAATTGTTACTTTGTACAGCAGGTACGACCAATTAATATTTACATACTCACCGGTTTTCGTTTCGCAGTCCCGCGCTGTGCCTCAGCTAAATTCTATTTCGTTTGCCTTGTATTGTCTGACTAGGGGCGCTGTCACCCCGTCGGGTGCGAGCACCCTTGGACAGAAGCACTTCACTGAACGACAGTGTTCATTTTCGATTTCCTCTTCTGCTTCTGTTGCACAGTTTGGATGTGTGCTATTTTCGTACTCTGCTCACGATCGAACCAGGCGCTTATCAATCTGCATAATTTTATTTTCCGTTGCCATAACTAGCATGATTACAATTTTTAATTGTCAGGGTGGATGCAAGTTTGCGAGCTCCTGACCTTTACTCCTTTTTTCGGTTTCCCGGGGCACTCCGCCCTCGACCCCAATACGGACATCGCCGTGCTCACTGATGACGAGCTCAACGAGCTCATCCAGCGACTGGGACTGGAGTTCCCCAGAAAGGCGAAGAGGCCAATGCTGATTGCCCTACTGAGAGGATCCAAGGACTCGGCTCCCGTGAGTCGTGCTAACCCTGATGTAGCTAGCGATTGCGCCGCACTCTCCGAACTTACCGGGGTAGTAAGAGAACTGAAATCAAGGCTAGAGACGAAGAAAGATATGAATGTACAGGTTAGAGATTCCGACATTGTCACATGCACCGGTACAAACACAAGGCCAAGCTGCACAGCACATTGTAGAAAATTCGTACGCAGACTCCGCAAGGCAGCCACCAAGGCCGCATGCACCTGGCCATGACGATCGTTCGCAAAAGCCAAACCACCATAGGGAGGAGACATCGCGGTACACGGCACCGAAAACACCCAACAGTGCACCTGGACTCGTAGGACGACCCTGCGTGACGGTGTACTACATTGGAAATGTTGACCCGGACTGCGATGCGGATTCAATAGCTGAACACTGCGAGGCACAAGGTATATCTGTAGTACAAAGCGTCGTGTACACCTCCATGCACTTTACAACAGCCTCTCCTCGTATTACAGTCTTGGTCACGGACGCCAAGAAGGTCGCGGAAGAATCGTTCTGGCCTGATGAAGTTGGCCGTACTGTAAGAGAGTGGCGATTTGGTACAGAGGCCTGGGCTCCTAAACCCGTTAAATCATAATGGCTCAAACCACCGACCCACTTCCCTTGAACCCACATGCTCAACACACCAATCGGATCAGCATGAAGCTTAATCCACATGCCGCCCCGTTTCACCCGCACACCCACCACCTGACCCAGCACAGTAGTACACTTAACATTGGCCACATCAATATAGCATAATTATTACGCAGTCTATGCCACAAACTGTGTGAAGTTGAAAGTATAATGATAGAACAGCAGCTGGATATACTAGCCGTTTCCGAGACCTGGCTAGATAACAGTGTTTCTGATCTGGAAGTGCATATCTGTAGTCAGCTGAAAGTACTTGAGGCTGTTTGCATTTGTTGTGAACCCTCCGGTTCTCTAAAGTATCAGGAACGAACGACCCCACACGGCACGAGGACAACTATTTATTCTCAACAGTATATTTCACTTCCATCGACTAATACCAATGAACAATGAATGTATGAACAACGGAATGAACTGAAATCTAACACTAAAACCACCAGGTAGTTATAGCGGGAAAATGACAGCGTATATGAGAAAAGCATACACATACAACATACAACTACAGCGCACACAGCAAACCGTACCTAGCGCATGTAGCGTATGCCACGTCGTAAACATCAGCGGCACGGCGGAGTCGGGATACAGCTACATTGAAACGAACACAATGTCACAAGCAAGAAGGCCTTTCACTCTCGAGAACTTGTCGTTTCACAACATTCTCCCCACCAAAGGGCTTCTCACCGCCGTACAACAACTCACAAGTCAAACGATTTGGGGCTTACTACGCGTCATCTGCTGCTGCGGTGGTGGCCATGGTAGAATATCACTAATGCCCACCACTTCAGCCATCTCGATTTCGTGAAGCTTGCCGCTGTGGGTTGTCGCACACGACACTGTCACCGATCCACTTCGACATGAGGCAGACGCTGGACGAGACAACACACAACCGATAATGTCATAAAGCTCGACGTTGTGGGCTGTCACCCACGACACGGTCACTGGTACACTGCTTCGACCCGGGGCGGGCGCGGAATCCGAGGACACACATCGGATCTCTGTGTTCCACACAGTCTCGCCGCTTACTTCTTGCGTGCTAACCAGTAGTATCGCCCTTCTCATTTTCTTCGCTACTACGCCTTGCGTTTCTAAGTCTTGCGCCTCTAACTCTTGCGCCTCCAACTCTTGCGCCTCCAACTCTTGCGCCTCCAACTCTTGCGCCTCCAACACTTGCGCCTCCAACTCTTGCGCCTCCAACTCTTGCGCCTCCAACTCGTTCGCCTCCAACTCTTGCGCCTCCAACTCGTTCGCCTCTACGTCGTTCGGCCGAGACTCCAGCTGCTTCTGAGCGTCTCCGACCGATGTCGCCATGCACTGCACCGACCCAGTGGGCCTTGGATCTGATCCTCCCACTGGCTTCGAATGCTCCTCTGACCGCTGCTTGTCTGTAAGCAAAGTCTTCCACGCCTTGTCAGGCGTCCTTTCGCGTGTGGCAAGCAAATCTCGCTTTGCTCCCTCATATTTACTGCTGGCGATGCGCTCGTTACACTTCTTGAGCTTTTCGTTAAACTCTGTGCGGAGCGCACCCTCTTACCGTCTAGCACTGAGCTCTTCAAACTCCTCGCTCTGTCGGAGCCTCTTCTCCACGTATTCTCTCAACCTATCGCCTTCCAATCCATACCGAATTCCGTTAGCGATAAAGCTGGCTTCAATGATCCATAGTTCCTGTGCCATGCTCACTTCGTATCCTGGCGTGGTCGCCAAATGTTGCGAACCCTCTGGTTCTCGAAAGTGTCAGGAACGAACGACCCCACACGGCACGAGGACAACTATTTATTCTCAACAGTATATTTCACTTCCATCGACTAATACCAATGAACAATGAATGTATGAACAACGGAATGAACTGAAATCAAACACTAAAACCACCAGGTAGTTATAGCGGGAAAATGACAGCGTATATGAGAAAAGCATACACATACAACATACAACTACAGCGCACACAGCAAACCGCACATAGCGCATGTAGCGTATGCCACGTCGTAAACATCAGCGGTACGGCGAAGTCGGGATACAGCTGCATTGAAACGAACACAATGTCACAAGCGAGAAGGCCTTTCACTCTCGAGAACTTGTCGTTTCACAACAACATTAGTTTGCTTAAGCCTGGATTTTGTAAGCAGAAGAAACGTGTACAGTAAAACCTGTAACTAACGACCACCCCTTGGTGCCCGAAAAAGTGGTTTTAGAGGCAGGTGGTCTTTAGTTAGAGGTTTGCACCGCGTGACCATATATGGATCCCATTATATGATATGTGGCCTCTGTAGACTTTTCAGCATCACACTCATCCCCACTGGCATCGACCGCATCATCATGATCATCAGGCTCACCCCGTGCTTCTTGGAAGATTCTATTCTCCCAATCATCAGACGGAATTTCGTTTGTTCCAAGCTCGTTGTCTATTACTGCATAATCCGACAATGTTTGATCTCCAAGGACACTCCCTGCAGCAGGTAGCTCGTTAAATTCAGGTTCATCCAACCCTGATGACGGTGCTTCTACTGCAAATCCACAATGGCTGAAGCACTTCTGGATTGTTGTGGGCTGCACCTCACTCCATGATGCTGTAAGCCATGATACATGTTCAGATATTAACCCAAGCTGAGAAATGAATACGCGCTCTTCCATTTATTGGTCCACGAAAGGCAAAACAGGAAGTAAAGTTCAAAACACTCACTTTTACAGCATTCTGTACACCGGGTACAAGCTTCACCAACTTGTTGCCCCCCCCCCGAAAATTCGGCCTGCCAAAGCCCATCCAGATCGAGCACTCGGAAACTGTGACCGCATGCATGAGCAAACAGATTTTAGCACTTTATCAGCTAAAAAAGCTCAAAAAGAGTGATATTCACCAAAAAAACGCAATAAAGGGCGAAAGAAACGGGAGTTTGCAAAAAGGGCAAAAAAGGCGAGCACCTTTGGAAAAGGGCTAATCGCGGTCGCTAGTTACGGGTCAAAATTCGACATTGGGACAAGAAAAGGCGGTCGTTGGTCGCGTTCAGCAGGTCGTCGCTAGTCACAGTGCATTTTGAATGTGAGACCGTCCACGCCTGACAAAGTGGTTGGTAGTACCAGGTCGGTCGCTAGTCACGGTGGTCGTTAATTACAAGTTTCACTGTAGTTGCATTAAGATTGTTTTCGTAGGTGCACAGCATGATGGTTTGTCTCACTACACAGTTCTAGCGTTACAATTAGTTTCTCACCCGCCGTTGCACATAGCTCTCACTTCACTTCTATTTCCTCACCCTCCCTCATCGTTGTGAAACGACAAGTTCTCGAGAGTGAAAGGCCTTCTCGCTTGTGACATTGTGTTCGTTTTAATGCAGCTGTATCCCGACTCCGCCGTACCGCTGATGTTTACGACGTGCCATACGCTACAGGCGCTATGTGCGGTTTGCTGTATGCGCTGAAGTTGTATGTTGTGTGTGTATGCTTTTCTCATATACGTTGTCATTTTCACGCTATAACTACCTGGTGGTTTTAGTGTTAGTTTCATTGTTTCAGTTGTTCAGTTAGTCATTCATTGTTCATTGTTATTAGTCGATGGAAGTGAAATATACTGTTGAGAATAAATAGTTGTCCTCGTGCCGTGTGGGGTCGTTCGTTCCTGATACTTGAGAGAACCAGAGGGTTCGCAACATTTGGCGACCACGCCAGGATACGAAGCGAGCATGGCACAGGAACTATGGATCATTGAAGCCAGCTTTATCGCCAACGGAATTCGGTAAGGATTTGAAGGCGATAGGTTGGGAGAATACGTGGAGAAGAGGCTCCGACAGGGCGAGGAGTTTGAAGAGCTCAGTGCTAGACGGCAAGAGTGTGAGCTCCGCGCAGAGTTTAATGAAAAGCTCAAGAAGATGGCCGAGCGCATCGCCGTCAGTACATATTATGAGGAAGCAAAGCGAGATTTGCTTGCCTCGCCCGGAGGGACGCCGGACAAGGCGTGTAAGACTTTGCTTACAGACAAGCAGTGGTCTGAAGAGTACTTGAAGCCAGTGGGAGGATGAGATCCAAAGCCCACTGCGTCCGTACAGAGCATGGCGACATCGGTCGGAGACGCTCAGAAGCAGCTGGAGTCTCGGCCGAACGACGTAGAGGCGCAAGACGTAGAGGCGCAAGACGTAGAGGCTCAAGACGTAGAGGCGCAAGACGTAGAGGCGCAAGACGTAGAGGCGCAAGACGTAGAGGCGCAAGACGTAGAGGCGCAAGACGTAGAGGCGCAAGACGTAGAGGCGCAAGACGTAGAGGCGCAAGACGTAGAGGCGCAAGACGTAGAGGCTCAAGACGTAGAAGCGCAAGACGTAGAAGCGCAAGACGTAGAAGCGCAAGACGTAGACGCGCAATACGTAGGAGAGCAAGACGTAGAAGCGCAAGACGTAGAAGCACAAGGCGTAGAAGCTAAGGAAATGCGAAGGGCGATACTGGTTAGCATAGAAGAAGTTAGCACGGAAAAAGTGAGCGGCGAGACTGTGTGGAACATGGAGATTAGATGTATGTTATCCGGTTCAGCGTCCGCCCCACGAGGCAGTGGCCCAGTAACGGTGTCATGTGTGACAGCCAAGATCTGCAAGCTTATCGGTTGTGTGTTGTCTGGTCCATCGTCCGCGCCATGTCGAAGTGGATCGGTGACAGTGTCGTGTGCAACAGCCCACAGCGGCAAGCTCCGCGAAATCGAGTTGGCCGAAGTGGTGGGCATTAGTGATATTCTACCATGGCCACCACAGCAGCAGAAGAAGACGCGTAGTAAGCCCCAAATCGTTTGACTTGTGAGTTGTTGTACGGCGGTGAGAAGCCCTTTGGTGGGGAGAATGTTGTGAAACGACAAGTTCTCGAGAGTGAAAGGCCTTCTCGCTTGTGACATTGTGTTCGTTTCAATGCATCGGTGACAGTGTCGTGTGCAACAGCCCACAGCGGCAAGCTCCGCGAAATCGAGTTGGCCGAAGTGGTGGGCATTAGTGATATTCTACCATGGCCACCACCGCAGCAGAAGATGACGCGTAGTAAGTCCCAAATCGTTTGACTTGTGAGTTGTTGTACGGCGGTGAGAAGCCGCTCGAGAGTGAAAGGCCTTCTCGCTTGTGACATTGTGTTCGTTTCAATGCATCTGTATCCCGACTCCGCCGTACCGCTGATGTTTACGACGTGGCATACGCTACAGGCGCTAGGTGCGGTTTGCTGTGTGCGCTGTAGTTGTATGTTGTATGTCTATGCTTTTCTCATATACGCTGTCATTTTCACGCTATAACTACCTGCTGGTTTTAGTGTTAGTTATTCAGTTGTTCATTCATTCATTGTTTAGTTAGTCAATGGAAGTGAAATATACTGTTGAGAATAAATTGTTGTAGTCGTGCCGTGTGGGGTCGTTCGTTCTTGACACTTTAGAACACCAGAGGGTTCACGACACTCATTCCATATTTAGTACTTTATTTTGTTCTCTTAAAAAAGCATGTAAAACACATTATTGAATGTATTTTTAATCATTGTTTAGCATGGTTACTCTTCAGTTACGACTTTCCGCTGATAAATGTGACAAGAAAATTAATTTTGGTAAACTTTTACGCCTTCGTTGTAGTTTGGCGAACCAGGAGAATTTGTTCTCTTTATTGCTATTATAAAATTGTTGTCTCCACGTCGATTATTTTAAAATAAAATAAATAGAAATAATAAAAGAGGAATAGAATTCGGACAAACACCACAATCACGACACTGTTTAAGAAACGAAATATTCAGTGAAAGGCAATTACAAACATGGCGCTTTCGGAGGGCATTATTCAGAATGTCTATCTGTTGTCTCGTGTATCTCCGTTTAAAATATACAAATAACCTACGTGGAGATAATAATTTTAATATAGCTATGAATAGGATGAAGGCCGCAGACATCACGCAACTACGTTACTTGTTTGACATGTATTACTGTGTATTTTATAACAAAAATATTATTGAAAACCCAGAATCGATTTTCTCGTTCCTATTATCAGTGGGAAAAAAACGGAACTAAGGATACAACCAAAGAAACTGAAGTTAAGAACTGTAAATAGAAAGGTGTTAGAAATAACATCAAGATACAAGGGCAATAAAACCACTAGATGAAACGCAAAAAGGGTAACAAGATTACATAACCAAAAGGCGAGAAGGCACTGAACGAAGTGTCAACCTACGAATACAACTTCAGTGCAACAATGTGCTCTTTCTGCTTACACAAAACAGGCTTATGAATACGTATACAAACTGCCTCTAGGACTTTCAACTGTTAGACATAACGCGGACGACACAGTACTGAAAAATGAAAGTCATCATACACACCAAGACAGTCAGGACGAGATAACAAGTGTAGATACACAGCTGACTTCTTACGATCAACACATTCATCCGCCTCATCTCGCTCCTTCCCACCCGACTCCTCCCCGTCCATCTCATCGTCCTCTTCCTCGTTCCGCTCGTCATCCTCACGATCATCGTCACCACAATCATCTGCCTCCTCCTCTGTCTTCTCACCAACCGTTTCGTCATCCAATTCCTCTTCCATCCTCTGATCATCCGTCTCATCCTTCGTTTCATTCCAGACCACTTGTCTCCCATTTGCTAGCTGCTCGTCCCGTGAGCGGAGTTGTTCCTCCAGATCCGCTTCACTCACTGACTCATGATACTGCTCGACCCTCCTCCTGTTGGTACTGTCCACATCGCGCGGTCCTTGGCCGTTTCTGGCATAGATCTCTGTGGAGTAGTTTGCTGTTGCCCTCCGAGGTCTCTGGATTAATGTGGGCGGCGTGGTAATTCGTGTGAGAGTTGGTGATGCAAGCGCGAGTGTAGGTGGGTCCATCCCAGCCCCCGCCACAAGAAGAGCCCCAATTTCATTTATTACTGCTTCCTATCTGCATTCGCCACCTTTTCATTGGGCAGATCTGCCCGTTTGGTTTGCGAATTAAAATAAACACAACAACAACAAAGAGCCGGTGGTGGTTCTGGTGGTGGCAAGGGCGACGGTGGTGCTGCTGGAGTTGGCAACTTGGGCAGCGTAGCTCTTCCATACGGCACCGCATTCTGTGTTGGCTCAGTCTGTACCACTGACACAGGGGGTGGGTTCTTGTGCGGTCGGCCACGCTTCGGCCGCTTGGATTTAGCTGCATCCGGTAGAATATGCAGCGGTACATGCTGTTTGATTCGTACAGTCAGGTGTTGAAGGGTCCTACCAACGTACCGGCTACTACAATTCCGCCACTCAAATTGGTAAACCAAATGGCCCAAAAGATGGGATGGTAGGACGTCCTTCCTCACCATGAACGCACGTATCGTCGTGAATACAGGAATGACATATGCTGCGAAGTATGTTTTCATTACTAGCGTCTTGACTGCCCGGCACATGGTCAGCGATGTGTTTCCTTTCCAAAGCAAACAAAGATAAATTGGGCATCGAGCAGGACCAACACTCACTTCTTTCGATTTGTCTTCTGTTTTCATTAGTTTATGGAGTACATCTTCAGGGTATCCGTTCTTTAGAAACACAGACTTTAAGTATTGTAACTCCTCGCTGAGTTTACTTGGCGAGCAAATGCGCCGTGCCCTGTCAACTAGGTTCCGCACCAAATTCACTTTGTACTGGTAGGAGCAGTACGAATCATACACAATATACTGCCCGGTGAACGTGGGCTTTCTGTATACGGAGGTAATGATATTATCATTCGATTTCTCAACCAATACGTCAAGAAACGAGAGTTTATTGTCGTGCTCATGCTCGCATGTGTAGTTTAGAGACGGATGTAAGCTATTCAGATGATGAAGGAAGTGGTCGCACTGCTCCGTGGAATCAAAATACGTAAACGAGTCGTCAACGAACCGGACATACAGCTCAGGCCACAGCGACGCATCAATCAAGGACTCACAGTAACCAACAAAAATGTTTGCGAGCACTGGAGCAAGTGGAGAGCCCATGGCTACTCCATCCACCTGTCGATACATAACATCACCAAACGAAAACTCTACGCCCGTCGTGACGAGGGACATGAGTTTACGAAAGGAAGGTTCAGGTATCCATGGTGTGTCAACGTCGCTATTACGATACAGTACATCTGAACATATGTCAATGGTCTCTTCTAAAGGCACATTCGTGAACAAACTCACTACATCGAAGGAACACAAGTGCGCATTGGAAGGAACTTTGTGGGTGCGTAGGAGATCTACGAACTCGAAGCTGTCTTTTACATTGTGCTTACAATAATGATCTTGTACGGCTCCCAAGATAACACAGAGCCACTTCGATACTTTGTATTGCGGTGAAGCCACCATCGATAATATGGGGCGCAGAGGACAATTGGCCTTATGTATTTTTGGGAGTCCATATAGCCGCGGACGGGCGGAGCCTATTGGTTTTATTCTCAGGAACTCCGAATTGATGATTTCATTATCAGATTTTAATTTCTTTAGATACTGAATCAGAGCTTTCTCGACTTTTACAGTTTTATCATGGGTTGAGACTGGACCGAGTTTTAAGAACTTGGAGTCATCGTTCAAGATGACCGCCATTTTGGATGTGTATTCTACTCTACTCGGATGCAGCTAAATTCAAGCGGCCGAAGCGTGGCCGACCGCGCAAGAACCTACCCCCTGTGCCAGTGGTACAGACTGAGCCAACACAGAATGCGGTGCCGTGTGGGAGAGCTAGGCTGCCCAAGTTGCCAACTCCAGCAGCACCACCGTCGCCCTTGCCACCACCAGAACCTCCACCGGCTCTTCTTGTGGCGGGGGCTGGGGTGGACCCACCTACACTCGCGCTGGCATCACCAACTCTCACACGAATTGCCACGCCGCCCACATTAATCCAGAGACCTCGGAGGGCAACAGCAAACTACTCCACAGAGAACTATGCCAGAAACGCGCGTTGTGGACAGTACCAACAGGAGGAGGGTCGAGCAGTATCATGAGTCAGTGAGTGAAGCGGATCTAGAGGAACAACTCCGCTCACGGGACGAGCAGCTAGCAAATGGGAGACAAGTGGTCTGGAATGAAACGGAGGATGAGACGGATGATCAGAGGATGGAAGAGGAATTGGATGACGAAACGGTTGGTGAGGAGACAGATGAGGAGGCAGATGATGGTGGTGACGATGATCGTGAGGATGACGAGCGGAACGAGGAAGAGGACGATGAGTTGGACGAGGAGGAGTCGGGTGGGAAGGAGCGAGATGAGGCGGATGAATGTGTTGATCGTAAGAAGTCAGCTGTGTATCTACACTTGTTATCTCGTCCTGACTGTCTTGGTGTGTATGATGACTCTCATTTTTCTGTACTGTGTCGTGCGCGTTATGTCCAACAGTTGAAAGTCCTAGAGGCAGTTTGTATACGTATTCATAAGCCTGTTTTGTGTAAGCAGAAAGAGCACATTGTTGCACTGAAGTTGTAGTCGTAGGTTGACACTTCGTTCAGTGCCTTCTCGCCTTTTGGTTATGTAATCTTGTTACACTTTTTTGCGTTTCCTTTAGTGGTTTTATTGCACTTGTATCTTGAGGTTATTTCTAACACCTTTCTATTTACAGTACTTAACTTCAGTTTCTTTGGTTGTATCCTTAGTTCCGTTTTTTCCCACTGATGATAGGAACTAGAAAATCGATTCTGGGTTTTCAATTATATTTTTGTTCTAAAATACACAGTAATACATGTCAAACAAGTAACGTAGTTGCGTGAAGTCTTCGGCCTTCATCCTATTCATAGCTATATTAAAATTATTATCTCCACGTAGGTTATTTGTATAAAAAGGGAACGTTTTATTAAATTATTACACACAACTCGTGGTCCATCACTAATTGGCAGGCAAAGTGCGAGAGAGGGGTGATAGCCAACTTTGGCAAGAAAAGAAAAGAATAAGGAAAAATTCAACTCGGATGGTGAGCCTATTAAATTACGGTTTTGCAGTTCGTGAATGGCGCTTTGGTGCTGACGGCACAGCTCCAGCACTCACATAATGCCACACACATTGTTCCAAGTATCAGTTTAGTTTAGTTTAAATATCTCTTATTATTATTATTATTTTTTCTCACCCCACACCCCTCTACCCTGTTATCGGCCCTCTTAAGAGTTGTGTTCATCACTGTTGAGGCTTCCGATGGAAAATAAAAGAATACTACTACTACTACTACACCACCTACCGGTATTCACAGCCCCTGAACCCGCATGCTCCTGTGTTCACCCCTTCGTCTCCAAATCCCTCAACCCCAGCATTCTACTCTACAATTCATCCATCCAACCGACTAAATGTTGGCCACATAAACATTTGCAGCCTACGACATAAAACCCATGTTATAACTAAGCTAATAGATGAGCACTGCCTAGATCTGCTGGCGGTTACGGAAACGTGGCTCGACTCAAGCATCTCGGACACTGAGGTTTCTGTACCAGCCGCAATTCTCTTACGTCGAGACAGGCCGTGCGCTGATGAATGCACTTGCCAATCCTCCTGCACTCCATGTGGTAAAGGAGGCGGGATCTGCATCTTCGTAAAGGAACATGTTAAGGCTAAGCACATCTTGGACCACTCACACTCCAATCTAGAGTTGAATTGGCTTAGAGCTGGCACGGGCAAAGATAGTACCTTGTTTGTTTGCATATACCGTCCCCCATCCGAGCCGGTAGAGTTTTGGAATCGGCTCGCCACATCCACCGAGCAGCTGGACGGCGAGAATATTGTGTTGCTAGGTGACATAAATGTGGACTTTCGTCGTCAGACGTCCAGAGCGTTCCACCATCTCAAAGACACGTTGCTATTTCCGTGCAGACTGGCCAATTAAGTAACTGAAGCAACAAGAAGAACAGGCTCTGCCCGTACATCCATTGACTGTATTCTCACGAACATTGATCGAGTTCCGTCAGCCTCTGTCGTGGACTGAGAGTTTTCAGACCATCGCCTCGTCATTACTTCCGTCCCAGTGCCCATCATGGATGCGCGGAGCAATACTACTACCCATCAAACACGCAGAGACTACCGGAACTTCAACGCTCAGCGTTTCTGCGATATGCTGCTGTCCTCCGATCTTCATATCTTTACATCCCGTACCCCAGACCTGATGTTGGACGAGTGGACAGGGAAAGTCAATGCTGTGCTTGATATCATCGCAGCGTACGTAACCAGGAAACACAGGAAAACCCGTCGGAAAAATTGCCCGTTGATGACCTCGCCCCTCCTTGCCTTGATTAGAAAGCGCTACGTCACCCTCCCTTCCTATAGATAATCACGCCGTCGTGATTTTCAAAAAGATTAGTGAAGAGTTACGAACACAGCGTCAACCGGAAGATGTCAAATTATATCGGAAATGATAACGTTTAGAGTAGACAGAATAAATGAACTGATGACAAATCATAAAGTAGAAGCACACCAGGTTCACACGATCTCACGGGGTCAAAAGGGGAAAGAACTGTCCTCCAAATAAGACCTGAAAATCCACAGCACTCTTGCTGCACAACGCTGGCACAACCCGCAAGGAACATCGCAGTTCAAAAACAGAACTGAATACACTATAACTATAAGGGGCGTTGTCACACACATTGTCCAACGGTAGCTGGGTAAACCGTGGCTCACCATGATCAGACGCCTACCAAACTAAACTGGATTCACACACTCGCATAAAGGAAGACTGAAAAGAACAGGGAGACTAAAGGAAGAGAGGAAAGAAAATGCCATACCTAGAATCAGCGTTAGTAACCACGGCGGCGCCTGGAGCTACGGGGGAGGGCAAGCCAGGTTTTATCTTCATCTTGGTTGAGCCGGTCACTCAGAGCGGCTAGCTCGGCGTCAGACAAATGACCTCCCTCCTCGTCTTGAATCGTGGTCTTCACATTGTCGATAGCATCGCTTTGCGCGACGTAAAGAGTGATGGTCTAGCCAGGAAGAGTGCTGACGAAAATCTGCATCCCACTACGGAGGCGAAGTACCAAATGAAGAGTGGGCTCCTGCTTCTGACTGCGTTCCGGCGAAAATTAAACGCTGCTGGTCTTGGGGAATACCCTCCTTGTCTTGGGCAGCAGCCTGCCTGTTGTCGTCCTCATCAGCTTCGCCATCACCACCGGTAGTATACATGTAGGTAGCGGGTCACTTGGAATCGCCACCGGAGTCTCCAGTGAGTGCCGTGCGGCGAGAAGGGCGATCCACGCTAGCAGCCTGACTGTGCTGCAGGCTAATAAGCAGGGCCACGCCCAGGAAGGCAAGAAACATGATTCTCATCTTGATTCGTCGCACGGAGCTGTAGCGGGTTGAGCCATCGGGTTCTGGGGTCGAATCACGTTGTTTTATTTAAAACTACACCGCTGCCACCAATGTAATGGGTAGCCGAGTGGTAGGCGCGGTGCAATTAACACGAGTTATCTTTTATTCTACTTCTTTCACGTACACACCTGAGATATAATTATTAGTGAAAGAAGAAGCGGCAAAATAAATAACTTTCTCTCCGGTGCTCACCTAGAGGTTGTTGTTGTTTGGCTTTATTTAAAGTGGAGTTCCAAAACAGGCCTAAACCTAATGACAATGGTCCCACTGATAATAAGAGAAAAGAAAATATAATAATAAGCGGACAAACAGAACCAAGAAGAAGATACAGCTGTAGTTAGATAACTAATATGAGCACGGCAGCAGGGGAAAAAAAGTCACAAGCACGGCAACCGGGAAGAAAGGAGTGAGTGAGTGAGTGAGTGAGAGAGAGAGAGAGAGAGAGAGAGAGAGAGAGAGAGAGAGAGAGAGAGAGAGAGAGAGAGAGAGAGAGGTAGTGAAGCAGATGAGTTCATCCTAGTTGACGGTACTGCCTAACAGAAAGGCCAGGCTTAGCGATTTGAAAGTGGAGCGCTTTCTTTCGAGGCGTGCTGTGTCTGGGAGCTGGTTCCACAGGATAGCTCCAGCATGGCTAATGCGCTTAGCTGAGGATGCAGTGGGGGAGACAGGAATGATGAGTAACTTGCTGTTCCCTCCTCGTGTTCGGAGAGAGGGACTACGGGTGAAAAAGCTTGCAAACAGAGTACTTGAAGATTTGTTCAGGCAGCGCCAAATGAATACAAGGATGTGCATGTGGGTGTATATGCTGAGGGTATGGGCATTCATGCGTTCAAGTAAGGGAGCCGTGTGAGTGCGAGGGGCTGCCCTGCACACCGAGCGAGCCGCACGTTTGAACAAACTATTTAGGCGCTTATCCTGATAAGACGATAAGAAAGGGGCATAGGCAGCAGATGCATAGTCAAATTCTGATAGTATAAAGGACCTGAAAAACTGAACACGGCAAGAAAAAGGCAAACATGCTGCACTTCGATTTAGTAGCCCAATCTTAGCGGCAACGCGGCGTGCAACATGGCTTGTCATGGTGTTCCATCTCATGTCTGAGTCGAAATGTAGGCCAAGATACTTGGCCGTTTTCACAACAGGCAGCGTCTGCCCATTACAAATGACATGCAGCTCAAGTGCTTGAGATGGGGATGGGGGAATAGGCAATATCTGTGTCTTTCTTTCATTAAGAATTAAACCACGGCCCTTCAGCCAGGTGGCCAGGTGCTGAACAGCAGCTGAAAGGTGTGCAGAAACAGCTTCCGCAGACTCCCTGCTACATCGTATAGAGATGTCATCAGCAAACTGGATTGCTCCCACATTAAACGGTGATAGTTCTTCTGCTATGCCGCGGGCATAGACAATAAATAGCAGTGGGCCCAGTACCGACCCCTGGGGGACACCTGAGTAACTGGTGTACGGGAGACTTCTAGTCTGGCCAACCTGAACGTACTGTTCTCTATCAGAGAGGTAATCCACCAGCCAACAGAGTGCCGTGTCGCAGATGCCAAGTTCGAACAGATCTTGCACAAGAGTTTGATGTTTCACTTTATCGAATGCCTTTGACATATCAACAAAGGCTACACCTGTGTTGAGTCTGTTCATGCGGGCCTCACAGATACCTTCCACAGCTAGCACTAGTGCGTCGGATGTAGAGTGGTGGGATCTGTAGCCGAATTGAGTTGGCGGGAATAAATTGCTCTGAACTAGATATCGTGTGAGTTGCTCGTGGACTATCCTTTCCAACACTTTGGATGCAATCGATAACAAGGACACTGGTCGATGATTCTTTGGCATGCTCGGATCTCCGCCTTTGAAGAGTGGCGATATCCTAGCACTTTTCATCTGGGCAGGAAATATGCCCTCTCTCAGGGACTTGTTAAAGATCAAAGTCAGAGATGGCGCCAGTACGTCTGCATGTGCGCGGAGAAGGGCTGCAGAAATGTCATCATCACCGCTGGACTTGGCCGGATTTAAACGTCCGAGGAGCTTCCTCACTCTGGCAATAGACACTGGCGCAAAGGCTGTCAGATCAGTGCTTGAGGCGGGCCCGTAGGGAAATGAGAGATGCACTGGGCGGCTGGCGTCCTCTACTATCTCTGCAAAGGTGTTTCGGATGGCATCAACAGAACATTGAGGTGGCTGAGATTGTCGATGTTTACCACTCAATTCTTTGATCGTGTGCCATGTCTGTTTGGTATTGCCAGACGCAGCTCGAAACTTGGATTGGTAGTAGGTCTCTTTCTGTTGCCTATTATAGCTGGTAGCTTCCCGCCTGGCAGCCTTGAAAGCTGAGTGGGAATGTTCTGTTCCATCACTAAGCCACCTCCTATGGAGCCGGTTGCGCTTGGTCAAGAGGTGTAATAACTGGCGGTTTTTTCTTGCGTCGAGGGCTTGGTGCAAGAGGAGCATGTCTGTCTAACACTTGTAGAAAGCGGCTGGCCCACTCAGTCCACATGACAGTTGGGCTTCCGTCAATTTCACAAAAATCCTGTTGGACCAAATCTGCCTTGAACTGGTCATGATTTATGTTTCGGTAGTGTCGCCGTAGCCCAGAAGTTACAGTACTTCTTACTGGGCTGAGTTGAAATTCACTGAGAACTGCTGCATGGTCACTGAACGCGATGGGGATAACAGTAGCCATATTTAGAGGGTCGAATGTATTGTAAAATTGATCCAGTGTGGTTGGTGCAGAGTTTGCTGAGAACCGAGTCGGCTGGTGAACTCCGGGATATAAACTGTAGCTGGCCACGAGGTCAGATAGATAATGAAGCTGTGGATCTGGAGGTGCTGTTGGATTGGTGTTTATGTTGATGTCGCCACAAATAATCACGTTCTTCCCGGGCATTATAGCTGAATGGAGATGGTCGTCCAGGCAGTCCCAGTATCGAACTGGCTCAGATGGAGGTCGATAAATGGTTCCTATCAAACAAGTTCCAGATTGGCAATGGATTTCTCCCCAGCAGCTCTCAATTGCCGATTCTGTGAGGTCCATTCTTGGCTTAACCAGGAGGGATGCCTTGGAGTACAGGCAGACTCCTCCACCGGCCTGATCTTTTCTGTCTGAGCGCAGTATGTTGAAGCCATCCAAAGCTATCTCTCCATCAGACACGGTGTCGTCTAGCCAGGTCTCGTTGACACAGATGATGTCAGGACTGTGAAGGTCGGCAAGCCATGCCAGCTCTCCGAGGTTCACTACTTCTTCTTCGAGTTAGCTTTCGTTGCTATCTAATCTAAACTTTTTTCATCAAAACAGAAATGCGCAGCCGCTTTTATGCAGCAGACGCAGTACGCTTACATACGGAGATACACTAAATATACATCAGGCAAAGCTCCGTATTAGTTCCGTACTGCTTCCGTATTGGTCGGGCAGGAATACTCCAATTTCACACACAGCGTCTACAACTGTTTCCTTCAATCACTACAGCAGATAATAATACTCACATATAATCGAGGTTTGTTCATCACGTATCCAGCAGTACTCTATATACACACAGGTATAATTACTATTCTCTGCGTTCAGTGATACAGTTGAGAATACTTACAGTTCTCGGAGGTTTGGTAGACCAGAGAACACACCGTCACTTAAATTCTGGATCTGATTAGAGAACATATATCTACAAATGCCATAGCACAAAGACAATGTTGCTCTTGCTATGTTCCGGGTAGTGTACAAAACACCGAGTCTAGGATAATGTAGTTCTAATCTATAAGGCCGAATCATGACCTTGTTTTCAGAAATAACCTAGACTCCTTACCACAACATGATTCGTATGCAACCGGATTAGGTTGCACGGTTCACATACACCACTGTCAATATAGTCTCCGTAATTTTTCTTCTGTTGTCAAGCAAGAGGTTTGTTGCAAAGCTAAGAAAACACAATTTCTAACGATGCATAGTTTGACAATGCAGACAAATAACTGGCCGCCGAAGAATGAACAATATACTGGCTTGAATTGTTACAAATTGCATGAGAACTGAATATGACAGTATACCTAAACTGGGACTTCCCCAGGGATTCATAGTCTTTGGCAGATCATGGCAATAGAAAAGGTTCAAAAATCCTCGGTCTTCTTTATGGTTCGTTTTAAAATTAATGTATCGTTATGTTGACAACAATTCATGAAAAATGGAGCAGAAATAAAGGAAGTGCATGCCACAAGGTTTGAAGGTTCTGGAAATGTCAATGCTTTTCGAACAGAGTCTGTGATTGTTTTAGAGAATTATTCGCAATGGGTGAATGCCTCATGGCTACAATTAGTAATTTAAAGGACATAATTATCATCTTCGTTCTGCGCTTCCTAAAACTTCAGAATAATTGAAAGTCTGAAAGCAGCTATTAAAGTCAAGAGTGATCTCTACAGCATCTACCGGAAATACCCATCCCCTTCAAATTTCAACAAAAACAAACACCAACGTACCTATGTAATATGCCTGTCCAGATCCTGCCATCGCTGCTACATCCGCAACCTCCGTGCCACGATGTCTCCCACAAACCCTCGCCTCCCATCCCTCCCTGTGCTCATTCGTCAACTGCGAAATCCTACCAGCATACCTTCGAAGATGGTGGGCCCCAATGGTCGAACAAGCACCTCCCCGGCATCCATTGGTAACATATTGAACCACCACGTCGCCAGTGCTGGCTTACAGGTTGACCCCGATGCTCCTATTCCCCCTATTTCCTCCCTACCTCCACCAGCCACTACATTGCACTCCCTGATCATCACCTCATCGAATGTTCACAAGTATATTGCAAGACTGCCTCTGAACAAATCCCCCGGAGCTGATAGTATCACTAATGAGATTCTCAGGAAACTGAGCTACTCAATTGCCCGCCCACTCTCCATCCCTTTTAACCTTTCCCTCTCCTCCGGCACATTACCTTCACAATGGAAGTCAGCCACTGTCATTCTAGTGTACAAAAATAAAGGCGACAAGAACGACCCGTCTAATTACCGACCAATCTTCCTCCTGTCCTGTGTCTCCAAACTGCTAGAGGGAATAGTGTACGACCACTTGTATGGCCATATCTCCCCTCTTCTTCACCCAGCACAATCTGGCTTCCGTCGTAAGGACAACACATCACTCCAATTGTCCCGCATAATCCAAGACCTCTGCTCCCTAAAAGACCAGCGGCAGGTCTCCTGCATCTGTTTCTTCGACCTCTCCAAGGCCTTCGACACCGTGTAGCACAAGGGCCTGATCGCCAAACTTCGTGCCCATGGTGTCTCCGGCTCCCTACTCGCCTGGATAACTAGCTACCTCTTGGACCAAAATCAGTGCTTCACATTGAATGGAATCTTATCTCACCCCAAGTCTGTGACATCCGGTGTGCCCCAGGGCCCAATTTTAGGTCCCCTGCTCTACTTCACATACGTTAATGACCTCCCATATGCAATTCCCAATATTTCTTTGTTTGCAGATGATACCACTGTCCTTGCTTCCTCCCCATCTCTCGCCACCCTGTACCCCAAAGTTCAGACCTGTATCAACGACATTGTTCACTGGATGAGCACTTGGTACCTTAAGGCAAATGTGACCAAACCGAGCTCCTCCTTTTTCTCCCTCCCACAGATCCAGTGCCCATCTTCCACTTTCTGGATGATCCTGGTCACCCTATCTCTGATTGCACCGTGCATCTTGCAAAAAAATTCAAAAACTGCGCTCAGGCCTTCAGTCACTTTTGCATCAACAGTCGCACAAAAAATTATTGGTGGCGCAAAAAGAAGCTTGTCGTTTGTGTGACAAGTGATCACCGCTGCTTTTCCTTGTCAGAGTCAACACTACACTTTGTTCTGCGGCCTTGAGAGTAGTGTTGGAGTAGAAATTGCTGAGGAGACGTCGCGGAGAGCGAGCTTTCCTGCGCAGGTATGACTTTGGCCGTATTTCAGCATGGTCGAGTGGAAAAATTCAAAAAAGTTTATTTCAAGAAAACCCCAAAAGGAAGATGGGGGACATGTCCTCAGCGCTAGAAGAGGTGTTCTACTATCTGCCGGTGTATAGTTCTGACCAATTGAGGACGTAGCTGGCTGTTTTGCCAGCGCTTGTAAATTGGCTATTTTCAAGACGATCATTTGTGGCGTCAGGGGGTGATGGACCTCGTCTTCTGGGATGCTGGCGTGGCTAAGCTGTACTGCTCCAGGAACTCTTCTAAGGTGAGGCAATGTTGGCTTGATGGAGTTTTGTTCATAGCTTGTTCGTATTCGCTGTGGCGTGACTCGTTTCTAGATCCATAAATAATGTGATATTTCGGCCATTTTTGAGGGGTATGCAAATTTCAAGGTTCCCTTCAGAAACTTTTTCAAGGGCTTTTCACAATCGATCCACACCCCAAAGGAAACCTACCTGCAAATTTTGAGCGAAATCGGAGAGATCCACTTGCACACATACTTTGGTATTCTCAGACATGCTCTCTTAATTGGTTTAAGTCAGGTGGCACCACCCGAAGCTGCGTTCGTCTCCCCCTAGCTAGGTCTGCCCTATTCGTAAATTCCCCCTTCTTTTCCTCCTACACCACGTGGCTCCAACTGTCTCCCAGTGGTAGACAAGCTCCAGATATGCCCAAATTCCGTACCCTCGTCAGACAGCACTTCAGTATCTCCCAGTAAACAAAATCACAGTCACCACTTTCGCTGCATAGCTCGCTGAGCATCCCATTGCTTTGTAAGTTACCAATCCCTTCCCACTTTGTGAAAGTGCTCTTCATTTTCTTTTTTCTCTTCTTCCGTGGTTGGTCTCACCCTCTCCTCAATTTAATTGGCTAGCTTGACATGCCACGAGGAGCAGAAATAAATAAATAAAAATAAAATAAAGTTATAGAGGGATACATGATTTTACATTGGCCACTGTAATGCAGTTCTGATCATGTAGGATGAATTTGTTGCTCCGTTTTCTGTGCGCTCCCGTCTGGGTATCCCATGCCCGAAACCCTTTTCATCCAAGTGTTGTAATTGTAACACAGTGTTGTAACTTTAACACCATGTTGTAAGTGTAACATTACTCCTCCACCAGCTCAACCGCCACCACTGGACTGCCTTTATACACTCGATTTATTGCGACAAGCAGGACCACGGAAAACGACTACATCTTCACACGACGACAGACAAAAGACCAGCTCACATAGTCTCGCGCATGCGCACAACACCACCCACCAATGACGCGGGTGCACAGCGACCAAGACGAAACAAACACGTGACACAAATCTATCACACAAGGACTAGGGTTTTACCTCTTGACGGTGCCCAGTTACTACTCTGGACATATGGACATCGTCTAACTTTCTTTCAATCTCTCGCTAGTTATGGCTCAGCTAGATGCAACCTCTCTGTGAAGGATCTGAATCCGCTCGTTCTTCATGCTCTCTTTTTTTGCGTATGACCTGTGATTGTCAGCTGTAGGCGGACGTCCCTTTGCTTATTGGGATGGGGTCTTAGTGAGATGGAAATAGTGTTGTTCTCCCACTGGTTCCCGCCACACAGCAACGCTAACTTTAGATAGTGTCTCAATTCTTATTATTATAAGAACAAATGACAAAGGCGCAGGAGGAGAATCGAAAACAAAGGTCAAACGAAAAGACAACAGGAAAGACACAAAGAAACCACAAAGAACAAGCAGTAATAAAGATAAAACAAATCCATACTGGCCAACCTACAAAATTTCTATACCTTGTCAAGACATGCAGAATCCATGGATTTCTCTCAAAATCCCTGAATAGCTCGAAAACAAGACAAAAAGACGTTTTCCCGCAAAAAAACCTTCGACGGCATAGACTGCAGGTCTGCGTACAGCAGTTCGAACAGTCGGCACCCGCGCCTGCCACTAGAGATCTTGCAGGCTAGGCTGGTCAGGTCTTGAAAGTGCCGTGCGCAGTTCGAAGTGTGATTGTGCACCGTAATTTTTTTTAAAGAACGGGACATTCGAGGTGAATCCATGGAGCGTTCAGGAACATTCTGTATGAGACAAAAATGCGACTTTATTGGGAGTTTGTTTCAAATCAATAAGAAAAATATGAAGCCTCCAGTGCTCAATAAAGCGATCGCACAAGATGGTGAAATCCCACAAAATCTTGATCTTGATGGTCCTGGGGAGAGATGTTGGTGTCCAAAGTATCTCTTGTTTCAGGCACGTTACCCGCGGGTGCATGATGCTCTTGGACCGATCATAGTGGTGCTTGTAGTACTCGTCTTCATAAGGTGTTGCATACCACCAGTTCTCAATTGGGAAAGGCCTTCGCACTTATGGCATTGTATTCGTTGCAATGTTGTATTTCGACTCCGCCGTACCGCTGATGTTGCTGCATGGCATACGCTATATGCGCTGTGTGCGTTTTGCTGTTTACGCTGTGATGTCCAGTTTTATATGCGTATGTTTTGCATGTACGCTGTTTTTTGCATGCTATAATTAGCTGGTGTTATTAGTGTTCATTGTTAATTATTCGATGAAGTGAAATATACTGTGTAAAGGAAAAGAGTTGTCCTCGTGCCGTGTGGTCGTACGATCCTGACAATTTAGAGAATCTTAGAGGGTTCACAAATATTTGGCGACCACGCCAGGATAGGAGCGAGCATGGCAGAGAAACTACACAATTTGGAAGCCAGCTTTATCGCCAATGGAGTTCGGTAAGGATTAGAAGGAGAGTTGTTGATGGAACATGTGAAGAACAGAGGCTCCAGCAGTACGAGGAGCGTGAGGAGCGCAGCGCCAGACGGCGAGAGGAGGCGCTCCGCACCGAGTTTGACGAAACATTAAAGGAGATTAACGAGCGCATCGCCAATGCGTATGAGGGTGAGGGTAAAGCCGCGATGGGAGGTACAGAGGAAGCTTCCTGTCACAGCGGGGGGGCGTCAACCGTTGATGAAAATCCCCTCATATGTATGTATGTATGTATACTTTATTAGAATTCGCAAATCCAAACGAGCACAAATGCTCAATGACAAGGCAGCGAATATGTTATTATGTTACAGGGAAGGAGGGTTGGGGAGAAAATAAGGAGAACAAAGAGATAATGGTAGATATCTCAATGAAGAGCGAAGCGTTATCAAACTACAAGTAAGCCAGCGAACGATAAGTCGATAGTTCTGTAACCCGCCTAATAAACTAAGTACTTTTTTTCAGGCGTGCAGTGGACTGTCATTAAAACAGAAACAGAAAAATAATAATAAGGCACCCATTTTGTTTGTCCAGGGGATGGCCCACGCCTGGTAAAGAGAATAAAATCGAGAAAATAAAATAAAAATAAAATAAAAAAAACAAACAAACAAAGTACTAACAGTTACTGCTAACGAGAGTACTTGCTACTAACATCGGGAGGATGAAAGGCCCAACCCTGCCCTGCCAGTTACGGACTTACGGGGGTCACCATGGCAAATAATAATGGTAAACAGTGAAAATCAACCACAGACAGGAAGCTGTCTCAGGGCAAGTTTCTAATCATAACATCAGGAAGATCGGAGGGTATACAGTACGACGGCAGCTTTGAAGCTGCTGAGAGACGACAGTACTCTGACTGCATCCGGTAGGACGTTCCAAAGGGCACTACCTCGGGAGGCAGGGCGAGATCGTCCGGCGCGGGTTCGTGTAGCTGGTAGACGGAGCCCCAGGGCGAGATCCAGGCGCGTCCTACGATCCCCGCAGCGTAGGAAGAGCTCCTGGAGGGATGGACTCGCACTGGCGTGTATGCACCTCCAGACAAAGACCAGGACCTTCTGCCGATGTATATCTCCAATCCTGAACACCTGCATGCGTTCCAGGAGATCACTGGCACGAGAGAACCCCGAACGGCCATAAACTGCTCTTGCCCCACGGTTTTGTGCTACTTGGAGCCGGTCGGTCTGGGCCTGAGTGAGACCTGAACTAAACGCAACGGACCCATACAGTAGATCCGGCATGATAGCTGCCTTGAAGAACAGCACACGGCTAGCAAGTGTTAGCGACTTTCGTGTCCAATTTTCGCGACAGAGTTCCAATTTTCTTGTTGCCTTTCGTGATGCTCGCATCGACCTGGGGCTGCCATGACATGCGTACATCCAAGGTGATGCCAAGGTAGCGGGCACTGGTGACGCTTGGCACGGGTATGCCATCGCACTTTACCACAACGTTGGGACTCTGGCCATTGGATCCTGCAAAGACAAGGAGCTGACTTTTGGTGGCGTTGAGGATGAGACCACGGGAGGCTAGCCAGCGAGCTAGGTTAGAGACGGCTGTTGTGAGCTCAGAAGAAACGAGGTCAGCGCTGCGGCGGGTGGAAGTCAAGGCTATATCGTCTGCAAACTGGATTGACATAGTCGGGCAGGTAACAGTCGGTACGTCTCTAGTGTATATGCTGAAGAGCAGCGGCCCCAGGACCGAACCCTGCGGAACACCGCAGGTGCATGTAACAACCCTGCCGAGTCCGGTACCAGTGCGCACTTGCTGTTGGCGACTTGACAGGTAATGTTTGAACCAAGTCAGTGCTCCTCCAGTAACGCCAATGTCAAAAGGGTCCTGGATAAGAATGCTGTGCTTGACTTTGTTGAAGGCTTTCGACATATCTAGAAGGCAGGTTGCCACAACTAGACCGTCATCTCTCCCAGTGTCGACTCTGTCAGTTAGTAGGGAAAGAGCGTCTTCCGTAGAGTGCCCATGACGGAACGCAAATTGGGTCACTGGCAAGATGTTCATCCGTGCGACATGTTCCACCAACGATTTCTGCACGACCTTCTCAAAGATATTGGACAGTATCGGTAGCAGTGATACCGGTCGGAAATATTTGGGAACAGAGGGATCACCAGACTTGTGGAGCGGAACAACGTGAGCTAATTTGAACTGCTGTGGAACTTCGCCGCTGGATAATGATGCATTAAACAAAGTGGTAAGGGATGAAGCTAATATATCAGCACAATACTTGATTAGGAGACCCGGGATTCCATCACTTCCAGTAGCTTTGGCCGGGTAGACTTGCTGCAGTAAGCGCTCCAAAGCACCCACTGTGACGGGTGGAAAGGACACTAGGGAATGCTCTGCAGGGGGTCCCGCAGGCAGGAGTAGTTTGGATGGCCGAGTGATGTCGGTGACGACAGTTTCGAAAGCAGACGTAATCGCCTCTACACCACACGATGGCTCCTGATGTGTCCGCTTGCGACCGGTAAAGGAGTTTATGACGGACCATAGCTGACGGGGTTTCCCGTGTTCTCCACGCACTTGTTTCGAAAGAACTCGTTCCGTTTACGCCTGTAGGCATTTGATGCAGCGGACCGGGCCTGTTTGAACGCTAAGTGGGCCTGCGGGCAAGTTTTGTCCGATAGCCAACGCTTGTGCAGCCTGTTCTTCCGCATAGTGAGCTGATACAGCTCTCTGTCCGACCACGGTGGTTCGCTTGGGCGTTTCCGGCTTTGCTTGCAAGTGAATGGAGCATGGCGATCCAGAACAGTTATAAACTTTGAATGGCAGTCTTGCCACATTTCATCCACGTTAGCCTGAGCAGGAAAAGCATACAAGTTTGCAGCAGTAAGGTCATTTCGGAAGTCGTTTATATTGATGTTGCGGAGATTTCGGGTGGATGTAGCCGGCTTACTGGTCGACTGCTTGGGCACGGAAATGTCCAGCTTGGCAAGAACTGCAAAGTGGTCACTGATCGTGCACTGAATGACATGGCACATCGCTACTGTTTCGGGACGGGCTAGGATTAGGTCGATTACGGTACCTTGGGGGCAGTCGGGCGTCACGCGCGTGGCACTATCCACATGGTTGGCCAGACCATATGCACCTGCCAAGTCAAATAGATGGCGAGTTTGATAGTGTGTCCTGCTGGTATCAATACCAGGCGGTCTGGCATTCGTGTTGAAATCGCCGAGGAGAGTTATGGATGGGGTTATCCGTGAGGCTCCGTCAAGCGCTCTCTCTAGTCGGGTCCAAAAGCTGATAGGCTCAGTTGGTGGGCGGTAGACACAAGCAAATACATGGTGGGCTTTCCCAGAATTCGTTGTCTGTAACCAAAGAGCTTCCAGGCCATCCTGCGCAAGGTCCAGCCACGGTCAAGTCTCACGAGGGAGTAGTCTGGGATAACTAGTTCTCCATTACTGATAGTCTCATCCAGCCATGTCTCTGCAAGGCCAATAACGTCGATCTGGGAGCTATCTAGGAGTGCCTTAATTTCATGTGTCTTGTGTCGCAGACTGCAAACATTTAGGAATGCAATTGTCAAGGGAGTTGACCTATTTTGTGGGGTACTGTGCCTGGTGAAAATGGTGATGCATAGTAGAAAACTTCCGTAACACAATACAAAGCAATCAAAACGAAGATAAAGAACAATTGTGCGTGCGAAGAATCAATCTACGGGCTACGGCGCCAGATCCTCCGCTGTGAGCGGATTCTGATGGGCTTCTTGGCTTTCCTTTGCTTCCTGGTACGAACATCTGTGAAAGCTTCAGAATCAGAGCCACCGTTCTCGTCTTCGATTTCGGAGCCGACATCTTCCCAGCTTCTATTTTCCGGGAGCTCATCCGCCAACGACTTGACCTTGTCGCAGCTGTTTTCATCTTCAACAGTGTGTGTATGTACGTGCTTGCGGGGGGACTGGTTCTTGCGCGTCCCAGCTGATCTTGTGCTAGGCTTCCCATTGACCTTGTCAGGTACGGTGGACTCTCCCGCACTGGCGCCAACATCAACTGCTGCAGTTTCTGTGTGAGGGCTTTCATTTATCTGTTCTTGGCTTGGCGCCTCTTGGTGACCCGTACTAGAACTCAATTGCCCTTGCAAGGAGTCTGCGTAGGACATGTTGGTCTGCGAGTTGTGTACGCCATTTCTCGCACCTACAGCTGCTGTGCCTGGGCAGTCTTTTGCCCGATGGCCAGAGACACTGCAGCGCCAACAAGTTTGAATTTGACCTTTGTGGCATACTCTTACGGTACGGGAACCTACTCGCAAGCCAGAAGGCACAGCCTTCCTCAAGGAAACTTTGACATACCTGGTCCCGGTGTCAACTGCAAAGCCCTCATGGCTAACAATCTTCCTCTTTGGAGGACCATGGACCCGACCATAGAGTGAAATTTCATGCACAAGAGCACCATCTTGCAATGACAGGGGGCATCCGAATACATGGAGAGTCGTAACTGGCATGCCTCCCATTACAACTTCGACATTCTTACTGGCAAATACGAATTCTTCCTCTGACGTCAACAGGCGGTCGCGCACTCCTTGCGTGACGAAGGTGACATTGCACCAGCTAGGCTTCCCGTTTAGGTCCAGTTGGCTGAGTTCGGAGGGCTGAACACCCAGTCTAGACAGCTCCTTGATAAAAAATACATGGTCCAAAGGCCAGTCCTTGTGGACCCTAAACATAAATGAGGCAGGAGCAGAAGCTCCAGAAGTGCTCCCGTCCTCCATCGTGAATTGGTCGTGATCGTGGGGCGATATGATGGAACGCAGCCATTGGAGCGTTATCTTGACCTGTTCGAGGACCTCTGTTCCAAGAACGAGTTCGAAGAAAGCGAATGGCTGCTGCGACTGTAGCAAAGCGGAGAGGATATGTATTGGATGCAATAATAACGAGGAAGCAAAGCGAGAGTTGCTTGCCTCGCTCGGAAAGACTCCGGATAAAGCATGGAAGACATTGCTGACAGGCAAGCAGCGGTCAGATGAGTCGTTTCACCAATACGTTGTCCGTGTTTGCCGAGAGGTAGAGTTCTGGGCCACACTCGCTATGACAGAAGATGGCGAGGTGGACACCAAGTATAGCGCCGATATAGGTAAAATGGCCCCGGTGCTGCAAGCAAAGGCAACACAGGTAATCTTGGAGCAATGTGGACCTGAGATGAAGACGTACCTGGTCGAACGGCAGTGCTACGGGATGTCTCTGCGCCAGGTACAGGAGCACGGCGCGTCTTACCAGGTCGCGCACGGACGACAGGGTGATACTGCCAGGAAGCCAGTAGAACGATCCGTGCCAAGGCCCACGGCGTCGGCACAGTGCATGGCGATATCGGTCGCAGATGCAGAAAAGCAGCTTAAGTCGCTGCCACAGGAAGGGAGAAAGGGTTTTCTGTAGCAAGAAAGACTCTGCTGGAACTGCCTTAAGAGAGCATGTCTGAGAATACCAAAGTATGTGTGCAAGTGGATCTCTCCGATTTCGCTCAAAATTTGCAGGTAGGTTGCCTTTGGGGTGTGGATCGATTGTGCAAAGCCCTTGAAAAATGTTCTGAAGGGAACCTTGAAATTTGCATACCCCTCAAAAATGGCCGAAATATCACATTATTTATGGTTCTAGAAACGAGTCACACCACAGCGTATACGAACAAGCTATGAACCAAACCCCATCAAGCCAACATTGCCTCACCTTAGAAGAGTTCCTGGAGCAGTACAGCTTAGCCACGCCAGCATCCCAGAAGACGAGGTCCATCACCCCCTGACGCCACAAATGATCGTCTTGAAAATAGCCAATTTACAAGCGCTGGCAAAACAGCCAGCTACGTCCTCAATTGGTCAGAACTATACACCGGCAGATCGTAGAACACCTCTTCTAGCGCTGAGGACATGTCCCCCATCTTCCTTTTGGGGTTTTCTTGAAATAAACTTTTTTGAATTTTTCCACTCGACCATGCTGAAATACGGCCAAAGTCATACCTGCGCAGGAAAGCTCGCCACTCAGCGACGTCTCCTCAGCAATTTCTACTCCAACACTACTCCCAAGGCCGCAGAACAAAGTGTAGTGTTGACTCTGACAAGGAAAAGCAGCGGTGATCACTTGTCACTCCAAACGACAAGCTTCTCCTTGCGCCACCAATAATTTTTTGTGCGACTGTTGATGCAAAAGTGACTGAAGGCCTGAGCGCAGTTTTTGAATTTTATTGCAAGATGCACGGTGAGATCGCGTGCTCTGTGACGTAGGATGACGCTTCCTGCATCACGATACGCGGCCGGCCATCGTTCGCGAATGTGCCTGGAACGCTACTCGGAACAGACCATGATGGCAGAGGTAAGATGATCTTCATTTCCTGCTTGAAATGCTGAGAACCCCCACAAACTGTCCTAGGAGTGTTGCAAAGGCAGCAAGCCGTTGAAATATGCCCCGTACAGCATGGAGAGTTATTCGTCTTTCACATTTACCTCCTGCAATCCCGAACATAGTCCAACAGTAAAAGTCCTTTGTTTTCATATCGATGCTCGACAAAAGCGGCTAGCTCGGTCCCTTTGTGTTGACTGGCACGCGCACGCAAGCAGCACTGGCTGCACGCACTTGTCGCGTGAACTGCACGAGAGATTTCTTACGTCATAAAGAATGTGATTTCATCATCATTTCCCTGGTCTTCGACCTACATGGTCAGGGAAAGTCCCGGTTCGTAGGCCTACAACACGGTCAGCGTGTTCTTGAGCGCAGTAACAACACAAGTGTGATCACTTCCAGACCAACGGGCGTTCAAGGCCAGTAACAAGCGCACTTGACAAAGGTGACTCTGAAATCTCGTGAGCCGTGGGCCATGCGACTTGGCATTCTTCCGTAACAAGGCACGTGATTTCACCGTGCATCTTGCAATAAAATTCAAAAACTGCGCTCAGGCCTTCAGTCACTTTTGCATCAACAGTCGCACAAAAAGTATTGGTGGCGCAAGGAGAAGCTTGTCGTTTGGAGTGACAAGTGATCACCGCTGCTTTACCTTGTCAGAGTCAACACTATACTTTGTTCTGCGGCCTTGGGAGTAGTGTTGGAGTAGAAATTGCTGAGGAGACGTCGCGGAGGGGCGAGCTTTCCTGCGCAGGTATGGCTTTGGCCGTATTTCAGCATGGTCGAGTGGAAAAATTCCCAAAGGTTTATTCCAAGAAAACCCCAAAAGGAAGATGGGGGACATGTCCTCAGCGCTAGAAGAGGTGTTCTACTATCTGCCGGTGTATAGTTCTGGCCAATTGAGGACGTAGCTGGCTGTTTTGTCAGCGCTTGTGAATTGGCTATTTTCAAGACGATCATTTGTGGCGTCAGGGGGTGATGGATCTCGTCTTCTGGGATGCTGGCGTGGCTAAGCTGTACTGCTCCAGGAACTCTTCTAAGGTGAGGCAATGTTGGCTTGATGGAGTTTTGTTCATAGCTTGTTCGTATACGCTGTGGCATGACTCGTTTCTAGACCCATAAATAATGTGATATTTCGGCCATTTTTGAGGGGTACGCAAATTTCAAGGTTCCCTTCAGAAACTTTTTCAAGGGCTTTGCACAATCGATCCACACCCCAAAGGCAACCTACCTGCAAATTTTGAGCGAAATCGGAGAGATCCACTTGCACACATACTTTGGTATTTTCAGACATGCTCTCTTAAGTATGGCCATATGGCCAGAGAATGTCGGTCAGGCTCGAGATGCACGAAATGCGAGAGGAAACACCACCTGCTAATACATGTGTTGGATAGAGCAGGTTACAGCCGGGAGAAACCGACTGAGATAGTAACAGGGAAGAATGGTAGATCATGCTGTCTACACTCGCCAAGGGTGCGGCTGATGACGGGAGTGGCACGAGTTGAGGGAAGAACTCGAAATGCGAAGGTTCGCGTGTTCCTGGACTCGGGTGCTGAGGCATCATTCGTGACTGCAGCGTTGGTGTCAGCAATCGATGCAGAACACGTTGGGGTTGAACATGTAGAGGTGAAGCCGTTCGGCCCGGAACCAATCCAACAGCGCATGGATAAGTACGCCATCACGATCCAGGGTAGCTCCGATAGCATTCGGGTACGCGCGTTCGTGAAACCAACGCTAGAGCTGGACCTGTAGTGCGCAAGTCCGCAGACCATTGCGCATTGGCACAATTGGGGAGTAGAGCTGAGTGACAAGCCTCAACAAGGAACATCAGACGAAATGCATATTACGCTGATGGGTGCAGACTATATCAACGCGGTACTGCACAGCAAGAAGGAAGTTATGATACGAGTTACGATAGTTTGAACAAGTCACTATTGACTCAACACGGACCCACGACTATGAGATGCAGGTTCACTGTACAGTGTACAGCTCGCGTCGTACTAGTACAACGGTCGTGGGGCATGCAAGTCATGTGCGTCGGACTAGTACGATGCTCGCGCTAAAGGGGTAAAGCTGGTTCAATAATAGCTCGCCTACTAGATGTTCTCTCCAGTTCCCACTTGCCAGATCATCGATCCTTTTAAAATCCCCTCTATTTAAGTATTATTCTCATTGGTCTCGGCTTTCGCAGGAGGCAAAATCCCGTGACACCTATGCTGCATTTTGTTCCATTCTGCACCCGCCTACCTAAGTTGGATTGATGACGTTAGTTAGTTCTCCTTTTGTTTTGGTTTCATTGTTCTTTTTCCTCCTTCTTTTTCTCAGTTTTCCCCACCATGGCTGGTTAAAATCGCCCGCATCACATGTTTATTGGCACTATGTCATCGTGACTGTGGAATAATAATAATAAAAAATGCGATGCTTTTGCTCGAAAACCCAGGTCTTCAAACGACGTTGATCCACAATTTGTAATGAACTGAAAACATTTTAGTGTGTTCAAATTATTTATGATAACGACCGCCGTGGGTCGATTTCTGTAATGCTGGTGGTGAGAGTGTTAAAATTGGGATGCGACTTGGTACAATGGCTTCTTCTTGTCCTGATCCTTCCATTGAACAATGGATCATGAATATCCATCACATACGGAGCTTTGAGCAGATGATCTCATCCCATTGCAAATGCCGACAATTCAGTGTAACGGATATGGAAAGTGTGAATGGCTGCATGGCATGTTACAAGATCGGTGACTTACAGTGTTGTTGCTGTATTCGGCATTCCACCAGGCACCATTGTTAATCCGCGAGCGGAGCAATCTACACGGTAAACAGGTGCACCAACACACGTACATGATGCTGGACAACTCATCACTGTAGTACCGGTGAGTACATAGTAGCAGATGACCAAGGACAGTACAGTGTGGATTGACATCTGTTAGACACAGGACACGAAGATGTTTGCCGTAGTCATCATCACATTCGCTCTCACGTTACTGGGTTCTTGGCAACAAACAAACAACAAACATGTTTAGCACCGCTGGATTAGTCACATCATCTTTAACAACATCTGGAAACCAATGAGGCCAATAATGCTGACTGCGAGGGTATTAATAATAATAATAATAATAATAATAATAATGACAGTTCGCATTTCACTCATTGCATGAGGTCAACGCATCTGTTAACAATTTTGAGCCCAGCACCTCTATCAGAAGCAGATTGCACAGCATCCAGAAGCGACAGATTGATGCATTGTAAGTCTTTCTTGACAACGTCGATCCACTTCAGACGTGGTCGTCCTCGGGGTCGTCGTATGTCTGTTGTGTTGATTGACATTAGGAGGGCTTGGAAAGAGGACGATTCTTCGCCTTCCCTCACTACATGGCCGAACCACAGCAGTCTCCGTCGCCTGCAGACTTGGGATAGTGGGGTCTGCTCGGTTCTGGCATACAGCGCTGCATGTGTTCGAGATTCGTTGTGGGTACGTGATACCAATGATGGTACGTAGTTTCTTCCGGTGCCATACATTGACGACGTCGGTTAATGTTTGCGATAAGGTCCAAAGCGCACAATTATACAGCAAGACAGGCAATATCAGGCAGGAAAACATACACAGCCTGGAATTCAGGTTGTGGCGTTTCCATGGAATGCTTGCAAATGCCCGATTTGCAGCAGACACTCTGGCTGCTATGTCTTCTGCTGTGCCTAGCATACTCCCCAGCAGCTTCACCGATTTCCAGGAATCATCTTCCTTGGTCACAGTGAAATATTGAGTTTTTGCCACGTTCAGCTTCAGATTGTCATCCGAGAAAACGGGTTCACACACACGGACGGTTTCTTCCACAGATGATCGCTCGTTCTGATGGGCAGTGGTGTCGTCTGCGTATTGTGTGAAAGTTGCTGGTAGGTCTGACGTGGGTAGAGCTTGCTCTCGGATCTTACGCATGGAACCTTCGGCGTAAGTTATAAACATTATTGGTGACATTGGGTCACCCTGGACGACGCCGATGTTCGTTGGAAATGGTTTGCTTAGTTGTTTACCAAGCTTCGTGCGGGCTGTTGTGTTCGATACTAGGACTGCAGTGGTGGACGTTGGTGCGCCAGCAGTGGCTAACCTCTCCAGAGCAACCTGACGAATGACAGTGTCAAACGCACCGCTGAAGTCCAATAGTGCCGATGAATATGACCAGTCGCCAAGTAGTGCGCGCTCACACATCGTCATGGCGTAAAAGACACCATCCGTGGTCGATCTGCCAGGGCGGAAACGAGGGTATTAGTCCTAAGTTAAATAATTCAGCGTCATGTGTCACACATAGATCCAGACCACATGCCTTTCCACTAATCTACCAGCACTGAAACATCCATGCCCTCGCCCTCTCTTGTAGTGATATCGCAAGGATCCGCAACACGCTGGCGACAGCACCAGGGGACGAGAAATACGAGTCATGAACTGATCCTCGGCAACAAATCAACAATGACGTCAACAGTCGCGCAAGATATCATGCTCTCTGAAGCCCTTTATGTACGGAAAATGTACGCCGACTGAATTTGATCTCGACTCACCTCAAATTCCATAATTCTCCGGGCTATGACTTTGGTCTCCTTTTGACGATTTTTTCAATCTTGCGCTTCCTGGAAAGCTCGTTGCAAGAGGAGCCTGCACTTGCCATCACGAATGTCAAAACTCTGGCGCTATATCCCAGTGTCTTAGTTGCCACGCCAATAATCCAACAGAAGTCGTCTTGCCATTTCGCTCTCAGCCTTGCTCGTAACTACTATTATTACTTCAGAAAGTTCACAAACTGCCACTAGTCCGTATGCCATTTTGACCGTGTTTCACCGTCACTACATGCCGAGAATGATTTTTTTTTTTTTTTCAATTGGGAAGGCCTCTTTTACGGGCAAAGCAAAGCACAATCATCACCATGTATCAGTACAGTGAGTAGTTAAACCCAACACGAATGAAAAATGTGAAATGGAATAAAAACAATATTTGAGCCTGGATCAGCAAAAACCATCACATGTGCAAATTTTTCGAAAAATATTTTTGTGCTCCAAATTGATCCACAACCACTGATAACCAGTCTCAAGAAATTTTAGATCAATCACAGCACCGTAAGTGACCAAAAAATGCGGTACACCACATCTCTGTACAAATGTTGGAAGTGGCATTTCTGTGTAGGATGCAAGTATGGGCGTTGGTATGTGTCTGATCCTGTCAGGCATTGCCATCACTCAGCCGGCTAACAAGGAGGAATTTTATAGTCCTTGGGGGTGTACTCAGACACTGGCTCGTCCAAGTAAATCATTGGCTTCACTGACCATCGCGCAGCTAACGGCATATGGCCAAGTTCCAGGGGCTGATATTGCATCCACACCAGGCTCTGTACTGATGCTCTCCAAGCCCTTCACTTCCATGAAAACATATCTGCACACACGGAGTGCAATCACAGCAGCTGTGACTACTTAGCACACAGGCTCATGAGCATGAGGTACGAACTAGGTGCAGATACATTCAACGGTTACCTGACCCTACAGGAACATATTTTTTTGAATTATTTTGGGAGCTGCTGCATGGACCAAATAAATGTTTCAAGTAACGTTCCTCAGTGTCCAAGCCAACAAAGCAGATCTTGTCTGGCGGTAGCTCTCGTTGCTCTTCCAGTCGTGAATCGAGACGCCTTTGCTCTGCATCGTCACTGTCGATATCCGACAAACTTACTAGTGAAGGAGTCGTTCATAGCTCAACAATATCCACTCGAGTCGTCGTCATTCTCATCAGCGCTGCTTTCTTCTACACGAAGTCTGCAGCCTCGCCGAGTCGCTTTGCGGCAGGAGAGAGTCGTCCTCTGGAGCTCCGCGGCTTTCACCTGACTCCCTTGATGAGCAATCGCCATCCCAGTCATCACCAAAAAATGTCGTGTCGTGATTGGCGTCAACGACGATCGATGCGCGTGCGATGCTCGCGCCCCGCGATCGTACCTATTCGCCAGCCAAGCTAAGGTACGTGGGGTTTCCCAGTCTCCTCACTTGCCTGGGGCTCGTCTAGCTAGCTAGTCACTGGCAAACAAACAAACACGGGCTTGTCAGGTGGAAAGAAACACTAGTGACAAGAAAGACAGAAAGGTGGTGGGTAGTTGTTAGGTCCGCGACTTTTCTTTCGCTCGACTTCAACGTCACTTTTTGATCAACTTGATATCAAACACAAGCGATGGTTTTCGCTGATCCGGGCTCATTTGTAAAAAAATAAATAAATAAAAATGATGGGGAAGTCCCTCATTCAAATCGGCGCACGCTGCTATTGCGCGACATTCGCCGCGATTCCACTTTCAGGCTTCGTAACTCTGGAACCACACATCGGGGCGCTTCCACGATTGTTTCAATTGACAGCTGTGAATAGTCTTTTCGACCTACATTTACGAATTTTAGTTCTTGGAAATATAAAAATATAAAAAATCATAAAGTATTTCGTGACATCCCGACACTCATCATTAGTTCTACGCAGCAGGCTACTACATCTACAGCTAAAGCCACTGCATTGAACTCTCAGTTCGCCTCAGTGGCCGTGCCTGATGACCCTTCTCTACCCATTCCCCCATTGCCGAGGAGTCGGGTGAGGTTGACCGCCTCACATCTGTCTTTACTACGACTGCTGCCATCGGACGTTACATTCGAAAGCTCCGGTCTCACAAGGCGCCGGGCCCAGATGGCATCACTAATCTGGTATTAAAGTCCCTTGCGCCCTCAATAGCATACGCCTTATGTCTGATTTTCAACCTAACATTCCGCACTGGTCGTTTTCCCTCTGCATGGAAAACAGCTAATATTATACCGATCTACAAGAAAGGGTCTCGCCACGAAGCATCAAACTACCGTCCGATATCTCTACTGTCCTGTGTTTCCAAACTCTGTGAGCGCGTTTTCTACGACCAATTGTACTGTAATGTCTCGTCACGTTTGAGTTCAGCTCAGTCCGGACTTCGCAGAGGCGATTCTACCACCCTTCAGCTGACGCGCCTGTTGCAATTAGTGTGTCGACATCGGGATGCTGGAGATCTAGTCGGGATCTGCTTTTTCGACCTTGCCAAGGTCTTCGATACCGTCTGGCATCGGGGGCTTTTGGCCAAGCTTCGTGGATCATTTACTTTAGACGGCAATCCCCTGCTATGGCTGACATCTTAAATAACTGGGCGAACGCAGTACGTCACGGTACATGGGACGTCCTCGGCCGACACAACAGTACTCCGGAGTTCCACAGGGTTCCATCCTCGGCCCCCTTCTTTATATTTTATACGTCAATGATCTGCCCGCAGCTGCCCCGGGCACCTCACTGTTCGCAGACGACACAACGCTCCTACGGGCATCTCCTAACATCACTGGCCTGATGAGTAACCTAGGTAACGGCATTCAAAGAGTAATTTCCTGGATGTCGTCTTGGCGGTTATCGCCCAATCTGTCTAAAACTAAAATCATGCTCTTTCCTTCTCAGCCTGATGTTCCGCCCCTCCTCCATCCCACTTTCCCCCAGCCTATAGACATAGTTTCCAGCCATAAGCATCTTGGCATTTTCATTGACTCTAATCTTTCATGGGAACCCCGCATTAATTACATATGTAAACGATCAAGTTCATCTTTAGGAATCCTCTCTTCTGACTGTTGCCCTATCCCAATCTCTTGCAAACTCCTCTTTTACTCAGCTTACCTACGCCCCATTTTTGATTATGCAGATACTGCTTGGGCTGGAATTTCCACAACCCGTGCTGCCAAGCTCGAAATTCACCACAAAAAAGTTCTCAAAATCCTCCTCCGGAAACCCCGCATGCTTCCATCTTCCACCCTTTATGCCCTTGCTGACACAACCCCTTTGTCTAAGAGACGTAATGCACATCTAGTCACCCTTATCCATTCTCTCAAACTCAATCTGTGTCCACCTCACCTCCATTGTTTCAACTGGTTCTCTTCCCGTAGCACGAGAAACTCCCTTTCCCTTCCGAAACCTAAGTCCTCCTTTCTACTTCACTCTCCCTTTTTTACCGCGTACTCTGCGTGGCTGGCACTTCCCCAAGAAGCTAAGGACCCTTCTTTCCTCCGCCTTTTTAAGAGCGTTGTCGCGCCTTGACTTTGATTTTGTGTTTCTCATTTTGTTGCAATCACTGCTTATCCATGCCGGTTCCTTTTTCTTTTCCTCCCCTGCTCACTTCCTTGCCGTGGTTGGCTAACTCCCTCTCTCTTTGTATTGGCCGGTGTTCTCATTGTGCTATGAGATGCTGTAATAGATAAATAAATAAATAACAGGACTGACTGAGTTACGATCGATTGAAATGTTGTACACAAAGGGGACTATTTTATTTATGGTATCATGAGGTATCATGAGGTGTAGATTATTAAAATCTAAAACTAATACAAGAAACACTGATATTCTGAAGATAGCACTATTGGAGGCGTGATTACATGAGCAGCAAGCCGCGGCAGTGTGCAATGTGTGTGAGTACTCGTAGATCTGCAGTACTCAAGCATTTGGCGTCCAACCCCCAGTGTTTGCAATTGTAAGATGATTTTCTGCTTCAGTGTGGTGTGCTGAGCTAGTAGTTTTCGTCTACTCTACGTATTAGACGCCATGTTTATTCGTACTCGTGATCCAGATTCATACAAACAGAAAGAATTCGTTACAGCATTCCCCTAACAGAATACAAGTAAGAAAAAATACTAAATAATATTAGTTCACACTCATCACATAACATACCCACACTCACATGCCCACACTCACATACCCACACTCACATACCAACACTCACATGTCCACACTCACATACCCACACTCACATACCCACACTCACATACCAACACTCACATACCAACACTCACATACCCACACTCACATACCCACACTCACATACCCACACTCACATATCCACACTCACATACCCACACTCACATACATGTACCTTTCTTCTCACCTGCATTTCTCCAATCTAAACTTGCTTTCACACTGCTCGCTGCTCATGTAATCATGCCTCTAATAGTGCTAGCTATAGGATATTAGTGTTTCTTGTATCAGTTTTAGATCTAACAAAGGAGACTGTGACATTTGGACTACTTTAGGACAAATAGCTTCCAAAACTTCTTGAAACTCGGATGTTGAGCCAATAATAAATGTAGAAAGGAAGAGAACATATGGATACGAGTTAAAACTCTCCATCACTGTAACCAGATACTATAATTATACAGTCAGAAAGTGCAACAACTTGGCACAATTGGAAACGCTGTCGGTTAGCGCTACGGAGATGTGTTGAAGCTAGGTGGAAGGACGTCGAATGTCTCAGTACTTTGTCAGCTTTGTGCCTAGTTGTTGCATTTTCTGGCTGTAGAGTATCTGGTTACAGTGATGGAGAGTTACTCTTAAGAGAGCATGCCTGAGAATGCCAAAGTATGTGTGCAAGAGGATCTCTCCGATTTCGCTCAAAATTTGCAGGTAGGTTCCCTTTGGGGTGTGGATCGATTGTACAAAGCCCTTGAAAAGGTTTCTGAAGAGAACCTTGAAATTTGGATACCCCTCAGAAATGGCCGAAATATCACATTATTTATGGGTCTAGAAACGAGTCACGCCACAGCGTATGCGAACAAGCTATGAACAAAACTCCATCAAGCCAACATTGCCTCACCTTAGAAGAGTTCCTGGAGCGGTACTGCTTAGCCACGCCAGCATCCCAGAAGACGAGGTCCATCAACCTCTGACGCCACAAATGATCGTCTTGAAAATAGCCAATTTACAAGCGCGGGCAAACAGCCGGCTTCGTCCTCAATTGGCCAGAACTATACACCGGCAGATAGTAGAACACCTCTTATAGCGCTGAGGACATGTCCCCCATCTTCCTTTTGAGGTTTTCTTGAAATCTATTTTTTTTAATTTTTCCACTCGACCATGCTGAAATACGGCCAAAGTCATACCTGCGCAGGAAAGCTCGCCCCTCCGCGATGTCTCCTCAGCAATTTCTACTCCAACACTACTCCCAAGGCCGCAGAACAAAGTGTATTGTTGGCTCTGACAAGGAAAAGCAGCAGTGATCACTTGTCACTCCAAACGACAAGCTTCTCCAGGCGCCAGCAATAATGTTTTGTGCGACTATTGATGCAAAAGTGACTGAAGGCATGAGCGCAATTCATAAATTTTAATACACGAGGCACGGTGAAATCACGTGCCTTGTGACGCAAGAATGCCAAGTCGCGTGGATCATGGCTCTGGAGATTTCAGACTCAGAGTCACCTTCGTCATGTGCGCGTGTTACTCGCCTTGAACGCCCGTTGGTCTGGAAGTGATCACACTTGTGTTGTTACTGCGCTCAAGAACACAGTCCGTGCGCCAAGGCGTACTCAAGGGCTGATTTTATTTGCAACCGCGGGAAACGAAGTCACCAAGACGCCTTCATTTGAGGTTTTTCGAATAGGAGAATTGATTGAATTTAGGTATGGCTCTCGTCCCTTCTAGAGAACTAACGAAGACCCTGTGGGGGCAGAAGGAGACTTCTTTGGCTCCGTGAATACACCAGCTATGCGGTGGTCTTGTAATAGTTTTACCTTGACACTTCTTGCTTGTCTTATGGTAACACCTTGTGTTCCTACTATTCTCACTCCTGCGGTTCTCACCTTTCTTTTGCTTTATAACCTCTGGTTTGAACATCATTCGACGAATTCTCCAATCAATCAAGTCTATACTGTTACACTGGTAGCTTGAGGATGGTTGAGATCATCGTTTGCCCTTTGACGTGCCTTGTGCTCCTGGCCGCTACTGCTCTGCTATACGCCGCTTTCCGTGAGATCCGCCGCGCTCGGGACAACGTGGCTGCTACAGTTGGACGACATCAATTACCTGCTACATCAAGCTCAAGTCCTCCGGATCTAGCCCCGTGTCGATCGCGTTCTCTCTCCCAGACAAGCCCGAGCGTCAAACGCGTTACCAGAGAACCGAATGTTTTCCATGGCAACCCTTCCGAGTTCAAAGAATGGGTATTTACGGTCGAGTTAGCCTTGAAGTGCTCACCTCAAGGTGACCCGGAGAGCCAAGTTAACTTTGCGGCTAGCTACCTCGCTGGGAATGCGCGTCTTTGGCTAATTTCTTCCCTGGAAGCAGGTGAGCAATTTTCGGATTGGCATTCTTTGAAAAGCGCCCTAGCGCGAGTGTATGGCCCGCACTATGATGGGGAAAGAGTGCGTTTGGATATGTTCTCTATCCAACAGCGTGGGTCAATTGAATCGTACGTAACGGAGTTTTCTCGGCTAAGTTTACAGGTGCCGGAACTTGACGAACTCTCCAGAGCCTTGCTATTTGTCAACGGCCTGCACGGTAACATGCGGACCTTGGTAGTGAAGGAACACCCCACTACACTGTCAGCCGCCGTTCAGTCAGCGCTAGCAGTCGCCTCAGACAGCCGATTTCAGCGCAGACCACCACTGGCGACCGCGCCGGGATTCGCACCACCATCAGGTAGCAAAAAGCTAACAAAACTAAGCCCCGAGGAACGTGAGACATTACGAGCCCAGGGGGGCTGCTTCGCATGTCGTCGACCAGGCCATATGGCCCAGAATTGCCCGCAGCATCGAGATCACCCAAACGGTGGACGTCAGTAAGGCCGATGCGATTACTGACGCAGCAAGAAAAGGCATCACCTGCGTGTAGTGTGTGCTCCGTCTCTACCCGTAACCGATTCAGTAGCCTCGCTGTGGAGGATGTTGACGATGATGCTGAATGCTCCGAAGCCAATTTCAAGCGAGATGTTACACCAACTATTGAGGCCCAGGTTACCAGCGTCAATGTGGAAACGGAACATGAGCTCCTGCGTGTAGAAGGCAAAATCAACGGTCGTCGCGCGCTTATGTTAATAGATTCGGGCTCGACCCATGATTTCATTGCCGAACAGTTTGCCAGGAGAGTTAACCTGCCAACCGAAATTGGCTCGGAAAACCTGAATGTCACGCTGGCTGATGGAGCATCAAGCTCGTTTCCCATGGAGACGACCCATGAATTGAAGGTTATCGTAGGCGACTTCAGCGATAACCAAACCTTCACGGTGTTCCCCCTTCATCGCTATGACGCTATATTGGGGAAACCTTGGTTAACGCGTAACAATCCAGACATAAACTTCCGGACGAATGAAGTCAGGTTGAACTCGAATGGTTTGCCTTGTGCGTCGCCCAGTCAAAGCGAACCGACCGCTCCTGTGGAGGCGATGTTCATATCTGGTCGTCAGGCTAGGCATGCCCTTAGGAGTGGAGACGAAGGTGTTCTGGCGTGGGTCAGCGTAGAAGACGGCATTGGCAAGGAACCTCCCGACAAATCCACCCAGAACGAGCACCCAGATCTCAAGGCCATGTTCCGTGACTATGACGATCTTTTCCCGGATGATCTGCCAGCTAGACTCCCACCAGAGAGGTCTGTAGACCACGAAATCCGCCTGGAGGAAGGCTCATCACCCCCATCGCGACCTGCCTATCGCCTGCCCAGGCCAGAAATGGAGGAATTGAAGAAACAGCTCACAGAACTCTTGAAAAAGGGTTTCGTAGAACCAAGTAAGTCCCCCTTTGGTGCACCGGTGTTTTTTGTCAAGAAAGCTGATGGTTCGTTACGCATGGTCTGCGATTGGAGGGAGCTAAACAAGATAACTGTTAAGAACAAGGCGTGCTTGCCCAATGTGGATGATTTATTCGATACCGTACAGGGCGCTAGGTACTTCACGAAACTAGACCTCCGATCAGGGTATAATCAGATTCGCATTCAAGCTGAGGACGTGCCCAAAACCGCGATTAACACTCCCTTTGGGCATTACCAATTTAGGGTCATGGGATTTGGTCTCACCAATGCACCGGCAACATTTCAATCCATGATGAATACGATTCTTCAACCATATCTGAGGGAGTTCGTAGTCGTGTTCCTAGATGACATACTCATCTTCAGCAAAACGTGGTCGGAGCATATGCAGCATGTCCGGTCGGTATTGAGCGTGCTCCGGGACAACCAGTTATTTTGCAAACGGTCAAAATGTGAATTTGGCGTGGAGAGTGTGCGGTTCCTGGGACATTGCATCGATGGACTGCACATCGCCCCTGACCCAGACAAGATTGCCGCAGTAAAGGTCTGGCCCGCTCCGACTTCCGTCACAGAGGTGAGGCAATTTCTTGGATTTACGAATTATTTTAGGCGATTCATAGATCAATACTCATCGCTCTCTAAGAACTTAGAGGAGATAACGGGAAAACATGCACGATTCGAGTGGAACAGCTCTCGGCAACATGCCTTTGAATCGCTAAAGCATGCCTTGTTGAATGCGCCCCTATTGCGGCTGGCTGATGTGAACCGACCATTCAGAGTGGTAACAGATGCAAGCGATTTCGCCTTGGGATGTGTTCTTCTCCAAGAACTAGAGGAAGATGCCTGGCATCCAGTGGCTTATGCTAGCCGAAAATTGTCTGCTGCGGAACAGAATTATACAGCTACAGAAAGAGAAACATTGGCCGTAGTGTTTGCGCTAAAGACCTGGCGCATCTACCTCTTTCAACACTTTGAGGTCATTACAGACAACATGGCGGTAGTTTATCTGAAAACAAAACCAAGCATTACAAAGAGAGAGGCGCGATGGGTTGAATTCCTAGCTGACTATAACTACACAGTCCGTCACAGACCCGGCAGAGAGAACCCTGCAGATCCCCTTTCGCGTCGCCCAGATCTCCATGAGAGTAACCTCGTGGAGAATGCAGTACCACGTTTGAATGCTATTGAGTATGCTTTAGCAATGAATGATGACGTGTCCAATACAATATCAGATGCCTACCAGAGAAACAAAGAGCTAACTCCCATCATAGAAAGATTGAAGCATTCTCTCCGAGATAATTTGCATGATCGCTATTATTGGGACGAATCCACTGATCGCTTGTACCTCAAGGCATCCCCCAATAACCGGTTGTGCATACCCCAGTGCGGTGTCCGGTTAAAGCTCATTCAAGAACACCACGAGTGTGCAACGGCTGGCCACCCGGGTCGTGATCGAACGTACTTCCGCCTAGCACGTTTTTTCTACTGGCCCCGAATGGGTCTCGATATCAAGAGATTTGTCAAAACCTGTGATCTCTGCCAGCGAACGAAGGGAGGTCAGCCACGAACAGGGCTTCTCCAGTCACTTCCAATACCTAATAGTCCTTGGCAGGATATCTCAATGGATTTTATTGTTGGATTGCCCCTTACTTCTCGTGGCTTCGACGCAATTTACACCTTTGTGGACCGACTTACGAAATGCGTACATCTTGTTCCAACAAACTCGAAGATTGATGCTAAGGGCAGCGCTCAACTGTACATTCAAAACGTGTTTCGTCTGCACGGGCTGAGCTCAACCATTGTTTCCGATCGCGATCCACGATTCACTGCAGCTTTTTTCAAAGAAGTATTCTCTCAGCTAGGAACTAAATTGGCATTCAGCACTGCTAACCACCCTCAAACGGATGGTTTGACAGAGAGAGTTAACCGGCAAGTGGGAGATGTTCTAAGAGCATTTGTGAACTTGAGACAGGACAATTGGGATTCGCTTCTACCACTCTGCGAGTTTGCAATAAATAGTTCACAACAGTCATCTGTAGCTAATACACCGTTCTATCTGAACTATGGGTTTGACCCTAAGTCCCCGCCCGAATTCATTCTTACGGGAAGGGAAAGGAGTGATTCGGTCGATTGGCTTCATGAGCAGGAAGCCGCACTAAGGATAGCTCGAGATGCTATGCTCGACGCCCAGGCAAAGCAAGCTCTATACGCAGACCAGACGAGAACGCCCAGTGATTTGAAGGTTGGTGATAGCGTTCTTGTCTACAGAGACTTTCTACTGACCCCGGAAGCTCGTGGCCAGCCCTCTCGGAAGTTGCAACCCAAGTGGTTTGGTCCGTATCGTATCCAGGCTAAGATTGGAGCGAATGCTTTTCGCTTGGAACTACCCCGTGAACTTCGCTGCCATCCCGTGTTTAATGTCACTGCTCTTAAACGCTACGAAGAGAACACGATTCCTGGAAGACACCAACCCCCGCCTCCGCCCTTCACAGATCTAGATGGACACACACGCTATGTTGTCGAAGCCGTTTTGAATCACCGACACCGCAGTGGTGAGCAACACTTCCTGGTGCATTGGAAGGGTTACCCCAGCAGCGAAGCTACGTGGGACCCCGCTGGCAACCTATGTGATGAGTCTGGTCGGAATATTAAACCGCTGCAGAACTATCTAGCCTCACAACGACAGCAGCCTTGATCTAACTGGGCTGAGCCATATGCATCTCTTACTGAGATAGTTAATAATTATGTTATAGACTGATATAGTTTTGCGTCATCTCCTTGTGAGAGTGATGAAGTTGAGTTGGATTACACTTCAATGTGGTTATGCATGTGCATGAGTGATTATTTAATATTCCCCTTTCCACAATTGCATCTCCTAACTGGATTGTGTTATCTAATAGAACCTTGGGCTTCCTATGGGGCCGGGAGAGTGTAATAGTTTTACCTTGACACTTCTTGCTTGTCTTATGGTAACACCTTGTGTTCCTACTATTCTCACTCCTGCGGTTCTCACCTTTCTTTTGCTTTATAACCTCTGGTTTGAACATCATTCGACGAATTCTCCAATCAATCAAGTCTATACTGTTACAGGTCTAGTTAGTTTGAGTGTGTGGTTTGTATTCAAAGTGTTCCAAGCCGCAGTTCACTCGAAGATCATCGTGGACACGTCTGCACTTGAAAATCAAGGCTGGAAAGTACTGCCTGGTGTGTCCGAACGGTATGTTTTGCACTGAAGGCGTTTTTTGTATGAATTGTAGACAGTGTCTACTTGTTCGAAATGCAAAAGACATGGTCGTAGATCCTTGGCCCACAACATCCCACTAAATAAACTATGACCTGTCCTGAATTATGTGAAATTGATCAACACAATTATCCACAAATTTTCCTATGCCAAGGTACTGCAATTGCAAATAATGGCATCCCTTTACCTAGTTCCTGTTTGTGGGGCCTTATGCCACATCTTTGCTAGATTTCTTCATGCAAATCTTGTGCCTAGCTTCGAAAACACATTGCGCTAAGGGCCAAATATATACCTTTGAATCAGAACAACAGCATTCACTATTGCTTTCATGAGTGGTAATGGTCAGCGACAGAAAACAATGGAGTAACATCTGCTCAGCCATTTAGTCTAGTACTGCTCTTCTTAAATTTGACCATTATTACAAGACTCTTCTTTTCTTTTTCATTTCGTTCTCCCACTCTTACACACACATGCTCACAGTTAATTCTGCCGTCGTGAGTCCCATTCGGGACGGATCCGAGAATAATAATAATAATAATAATAATAATGTAGAAGAGAAAAGGACATATCGATACGAGTTTTAAGAGTAACTTTCCATCACTGTAACATGATACTATATACAGTCAGAAAGTGCAATAACTAGGCACAAAACTGACAGAGTACTGAAACATTCAACGTCCTGACACCTCTCTCAGTCTCTGTCAGTTTTGTGCCTAGTTATTGCACTTTCTGACTGTATATAGTATCATGTTACAGTGATGGAAAGTTACTCTTAAAACTCGTATCGATATGTCCTTTTCTCTTCTACATTTATTTATGGCTCAACATCCGAGTTTCAAATAATAATAATACTTTAGTAACGAAGGTACGTGTTGGGTCGTAAGTATCCACGCAAACACACATCCAGTCAAAATAAGGCACTTGTCAAAGTATCCGAACGTTTTCGGTCCCTTCTCATCAAGGATTATACAGGGAATGGCTCAAGTTAGAAAGACTAAAACTTATATAGCGTAAAGATATGAGATAACAACACTCGTGACAAGGTGGAAAAAGTATCAAGTTCAGCACGACACAAAACTCGAAGGAAATAATAATAGCGACAAGAACATAGTGAGCAAATTAAGTTACATTGTTAACACCTCGACGAGGAGTAACACCAAACAATTGTAGCGACAACACATTTTCTTTCTGTACGCAAAGTTCAGGATCTAACTTACGGATATACAAAGCTTCTAACACAGCCAGATGCAACGCACATCTACCACGTGACAATATTGAGAACACATTATCACTGTACAACTCACGACAATTGGTACGGGCTGACAGATGTTGCTTAATGGACGAAGTGCGATTCTTAGCTCCGTTGGGTGTAGTCTCCTTATTTTGACTGGATGTGTGTTTGCGTGGATACTTACGACCCAACACGTACCTTCGTTACTAAAGTATTATCCGCCTCCGACTTCTTGTAAAATAATAATAATAATAATAATAATTAGGAAATTTGAGGCCACATGCCACGTAATGCTCTTTTCTATCCGAAACTCAACACTTGCAAGCCAGATATGGAAGAAAGAAAAAATCATCAGTCACACCACCGGGACTCGAACCAGGGACCTTGCTATTCGCGAGCAATGCTCTAACCAACTGAGCTACAGTATGACTCTTATCCACAGTGATGGCAAATCTATCCTTCTTCGATCAATCAATATCTGGCTTGCATCATACTGGCAACTCACACCAATCAAGAGGGCCCTCGGCCATTCGCTTGATATCATGGGGAGCGCATCAAACTATGTCCACTGCGAGCAAATACAAATTGCAATTTCAAATTTGGACTTCACGAAGAATTTTCAAAGTGTTAGGAAATTTGAGGCCACATGCCACGTAATGCTCTTTTCTCTCCGAAACTAAACACTTGCAAGCCAGATATGGAAGAAAGAAAAAATCATCAGTCACACCACCGGGACTCGAACCAGGGACCTTGCTATTCGCGAGCCATGCTCTAACCAACTGAGCTACAGTATGACTCTTATCCACAGTGATGGCAAATCTATCCTTCTTCGATCAATCAATATCTGGCTTGCATCATACTGGCAACTCACACCAATCAAGAGGGCCCTCGGCCATTCGCTTGATATCATGATATCAAGCGAATGGCCGAGGGCCCTCTTGATTGGTGTGAGTTGCCAGTATGATGCAAGCCAGATATTGATTGATCGAAGAAGGATAGATTTGCCATCACTGTGGATAAGAGTCATACTGTAGCTCAGTTGGTTAGAGCATTGCTCGCGAATAGCAAGGTCCCTGGTTCGAATCCCGGTGGTGTGACTGATGATTTTTTCTTTCTTCCATATCTGGCTTGCAAGTGTTGAGTTTCGGAGAGAAAAGAGCATTACGTGGCATGTGGCCTCAAATTTCCTAACACTTTGAAAATTCTCCGTGAAGTCCAAATTTGAAATAATAATAATAATAATAATAATATTAACTGGTTTGAGGGAAATAATAATAATAATAATAATAATACGTATTCGCATGCAACGACGCAAATCCACACAATTCAGTAGACACTTTTTCTATCAAACGTTTTCTTTCCCTTCTCTTCAGGATAGTACAGGGAATGTTGGAAATTAGAAAAACACATAACTATATAGAGAATGAAAGAAGGAAAAAGTCAACACTTCGACATAGGTGTTAAAAATGATTAAAGTGTTAAAAACTCAAAAACAAACAGCTGCAAGTTGTAGACAAACACGTTGAACACATCAGGGAACACTTGTCACACTTTCACGAGGTGTGACACCAAACAGCTGCAACGATAACACATTCTCCTTCTGTACACATAGTTCTGGATCTAGTTTACGAATATACAGAGCTTCTAACACAGCAAGATGTAACTTAGACCTTCCACGAGTCAAAATCGAAAAGATATCATCACTATACAACTTACGACAACTAGCACTGCCCGACAAATGACGCTTGATGGACGATGTCCGATCACTTAGCTCTGTCACCTTCGACGCCTGCCGTTGTTCTCTTCCGTTAGGCTTGTTTGGTTGGTTGCTCCGGTCCACACCTCCAACGTCCGTTGATTGTGAAATGATGTTAATGGTCACTTCTGGTGTTGAGTTTTCCTTTGACAATGTCATGTATAAACAGTTGGACGGAGTTGCGATGGGATCTCCACTTGGTCCGGTATTAGCAAACATATTCGTTGGATTTTGCGAGTCATCCATTCCCCCATCGCTATGGCCCTCGGTATACTACCGTTTTGTAGATGATGTTTTTTGTCACGACGAGGACCAAGAAACCTGCGAGAACTTTTTAACAACCCTAAACGGACTACATCCTGCATTAAAATTCACTGCAGAAGGTGAACGGGACGGTGTGATATCCTTCTTAGATGTCAATATTACCCGCAACAACGACACCAAGAGTTTAGACATGACGGTTTACAGAAAACCCACCTTTACTGGCTTGTATATTCCATGGGGAAGCTACACACCAACTAAATCCAAAGTTCACCTTGTCAAAGCACTAGTCTATTGTGCCCATCGAATCTGCTCTCCTCACCTTCTTCAAGAAGAACTGAGGCACATCAATTTTGACAAACAATGGATACCCCTCGTCACTACTAACAAAACTTATTAATAACAAACCAATCACGCAGGATCCGAAACCATTTGGACCAGACAGGTGCCCCGTGGTACTACGCTTACCCTGGGTGGGTGCTGGTTCTGCGCGCGTCGAGAAGGAGGTGCGCAACATTGTCTGTTCGTCTTACCCGTGCGTGAAATTGTATTTAGTATTTGGAACGACGCGTGCGTTCAGTGTGAAGAAGGACGTTCTACCTACCCTTAGTAGAAGCAACCTTATCTATTTTTTTCAGTGCCGAGAATGTGAAGATCGGTACGTAGGTAGAACCCTTCAACACCTGGGCGCACGCATCCGTCAACATGTGCCGTTAGGTCTTGTCCCTGTTGACGCTCGTGGTACTCGTCCTCGTCGTGGCCGTCCTCCAAAATGTGCTGTGCAGTCCGATACTGGAACGCCTTTGTCTGCGTCCAGTGTAGATGTACGCATGCGCGCCTCCGCCTCGACGGGCGGGGATCTTGGCCCATCTCAGACAAGCGTGAGGAAGCGAGGGAGACCGTCTCGCAAACCACCCAATGTGACACTGGAGCTCATAGACACCGGAAGAGTTACCAGAAGCAAGGTGAAGAGACGGAGTACTGGTGATCTGAATACGTCGATAATGGAAGTGACAACAACGATCAACAAGAGGAAACGAGGAAGACCAAGAAGTGACACGAAAACGGCCATGAAATCAACAAAAACGGACCTGAAATCAACGGACGTTGGAGGTGTGGACCGGAGCAACCAACCAAACAAGCCTAACGGAAGAGAACAACGGCAGGCGTCGAAGGTGACAGAGCTAAGTGATCGGACATCGTCCATCAAGCGTCATTTGTCGGGCAGTGCTAGTTGTCGTAAGTTGTATAGTGATGATATCTTTTCGATTTTGACTCGTGGAAGGTCTAAGTTACATCTTGCTGTGTTAGAAGCTCTGTATATTCGTAAACTAGATCCAGAACTATGTGTACAGAAGGAGAATGTGTTATCGTTGCAGCTGTTTGGTGTCACACCTCGTGAAAGTGTGACAAGTGTTCCCTGATGTGTTCAACGTGTTTGTCTACAACTTGCAGCTGTTTGTTTTTGAGTTTTTAACACTTTAATCATTTTAACACCTATGTCGAAGTGTTGACTTTTTCTTTCTTTCATTCTCTATATAGTTATGTGTTTTTCTAATTTCCAACATTCCCTGTACTATCCTGAAGAGAAGGGAAAGAAAACGTTTGATAGAAAAAGTGTCTACTGAATTGTGTGGATTTGCGTCGTTGCATGCGAATACGTATTACGAAACTGTTTTTCCCACCGCCTCCAAACTACTGTTTGAATAATAATAATAATAATAATGACGACTACACCATAGCTCAGTGGTTAGAGCATCGCTGGCTACAAGCGAGGGTCCCTGGTTCGAGTCCTGGTGGTGACAGTCAATTTTTTCTTCAGACTTTTCCCGTTTGTCTCTTTCCCTCAAACCAGTTAATATTTTATGACTTGGGGCTCCCCGCGTGCTAGTTTGTACGTGAAGTGTGTGGGTTACAGTGGGGGCTGCGTCCCACCCGCCTGTGTGGATTCACAGGAAGTGTGAGTTACGAAGTCTGAAGAAAATGTTGAGCGGCCTCTGCTGGGATGACGACTACACCATAGCTCAGTGGTTAGAGCATCGCTGGCTACAAGCGAGGGTCCCTGGTTCGAGTCCTGGTGGTGACAGTCAATTTTTTCTTCAGACTTTTCCCGTTTGTCTCTTTCCCTCAAACCAGTTAATATTTTATGACTTGGGGCTCCCCGCGTGCTAGTTTGTACGTGAAGTGTGTGGGTCACAGTGAGGGGGGGCGTCCCACCCGCCTGTGTGGATTCACAGGAAGTGTGAGTTACGAAGTCTGAAGAAAATGTTGAATGGCCTCTGCTGGGATGACGACTACACCAAAGCTCAGTGGTTAGAGCATCGCTGGCTACAAGCGAGGGTCCCTGGTTCGAGTCCTGGTGGTGACAGTCAATTTTTTCTTCAGACTTTTCCCGTTTGTCTCTTTCCCTCAAACCAGTTAATATTTTATGACTTGGGGCTCCCCGCGTGCTAGTTTGTACGTGAAGTGTGTGGGTTACAGTGAGGGCTGCGTCCCACCCGCCTGTGTGGATTCACAGGAAGTGTGAGTTACGAAGTCTGAAGAAAATGTTAAAACGGCCTCTGCTGGGATGACGACTACACCATAGCTCAGTGGTTAGAGCATCGCTGGCTACAAGCGAGGGTCCCTGGTTCGAGTCCTGGTGGTGACAGTCAATTTTTTCTTCAGACTTTTCCCGTTTGTCTCTTTCCCTCAAACCAGTTAATAATAATAATAATAATAATAATAATCATGAAGTTGACTATTATCGCCGAAGTCGCAACTTCTATGTTCGTAATAATAATAATAATAATAATAATAATAATAATACTAACTGGTTTGAGGGAAAGAGACAAACGGTTCGAGTCCTGGTGGTGACAGTCAATTTTTTCTTCAGACTTTTCCCGTTTGTCTCTTTCCCTCAAACCAGTTAATATTTTATGACTTGGGGCTCCCCGCGTGCTAGTTTGTACGTGAAGTGTGTGGGTTACAGTGAGGGCTGCGTCCCACCCGCCTGTGTGGATTCACAGGAAGTGTGAGTTACGAAGTCTGAAGAAAATGTTAAAACGGCCTCTGCTGGGATGACGACTACACCATAGCTCAGTGGTTAGAGCATCGCTGGCTACAAGCGAGGGTCCCTGGTTCGAGTCCTGGTGGTGACAGTCAATTTTTTCTTCAGACTTTTCCCGTTTGTCTCTTTCCCTCAAACCAGTTAATAATAATAATAATAATAATAGTCCTGGTGGTGACAGTCAATTTTTTCTTCAGACTTTTCCCGTTTGTCTCTTTCCCTCAAAAGCAGTTAAAATAATCATGAAGTTGACTATTATCGCCGAAGTCGCAACTTCTATGTTCGTAATAATAATAATAATAATAATAATAATAATAATAATAATAATAATACTAACTGGTTTGAGGGAAAGAGACAAACGGTTCGAGTCCTGGTGGTGACAGTCAATTTTTTCTTCAGACTTTTCCCGTTTGTCTCTTTCCCTCAAACCAGTTAATATTTTATGACTTGGGGCTCCCCGCGTGCTAGTTTGTACGTGAAGTGTGTGGGTTACAGTGAGGGCTGCGTCCCACCCGCCTGTGTGGATTCACAGGAAGTGTGAGTTAATAATAATAATAATAATAATAATAATACTCATAAAAAGGACACACTTCAGGCTCATTACAAACATCTTGAAAGTTTTTGTCTTCACAAGTATACTTTCAAGCCTTCTCATCAGGTGAAATACAGGCAAGGGAAAAGGAACAGGAACAGTGGATTAAATACAGTAAGAAGGTGGTAAAACAGCGCAAAAAGAAAGAAAGAAAGAAAGGAGATAGCTAAAGTAAACAGCGAAAATTGCAATAATGACACAAAGGTGCAAATGCGAGAAAACTCAATAAGCGCGACATGTAGTGCGACAACAAGAGACAACCACTGGACATACATGTAACTAACGAGGTTTTGACGACCTACCTAACAGCCTAAGTGTGAATTTGATTTGTTTCTGCTTGCAAAGGTTGGGTTTCCTTGTGTGGATGTATACAGCTTCCAAAACATTCAGCAATCTAGCACTGCGTACACGTGACACAATCGAAAAACAATCATCCGAATACACAGCACGACAATCAGGATGCTCAAACAAATGACTAGCAATGGACGACTCATACTTATCAGAACTAACATCAGAACAATCAGCATGTGCGGTGGACACATCCGATTTCACATGGCTAGTCGAGTGGACCCTAGCCGTTGCCTCTGTCTGTGCTTTAGTCGCTGCCATCGCCGCCGTTGCCGATCTTGTTATTCTTCTGGTTGATGCGGTTCCTGTCACTGCCACGCACGTAGGTGTCTTGTCCGGTTGTTTTTCTGGTGGTCTAGTTAATTGTGAGGTGACGTTCCTTGGTGTTGATGCCGCTGCGTTGGACCATCTTGTACCAGGATGATTCTTTGCTGGACGTCCCCTCCGTGGTCGAGTGGATCGTGCGTGTTGTGGAATAAGGTGTAGCGGTGCGTGTTGTCGGTGAAATAATAATAATAATAATAATAATAATAATAATAATGGTCAGCTGAAAGGAAGCTTCTATCCATCAACTCATAAGTAAAGTAATGACTAATCTCCTTGCTGCGCATGTGGTTCCTTCGTATTTACATGTACCGTAAAGTACCGCCAGAGCGCCCCACCATCTCGTCCTTTCGGGGTCGTATTGTTGAGGTGGTCTCCTGTCTGTAGGTTATTCGACACGAACTTTGTACACATATTGCACGTTCTGCAGACAATCCGTACCTTGGAGCTGACACCAGCTTCACACAAAAACCTGCTTAGTGTGACCTTCGTACACTAAGTTGCTCACCCCGTACAAACTTCGTTGCACTCTACCATACGATTTTCCTCTCCCTGGCTGTAAAATCTGTCGCGGCAAAATCAAGGTGGGGCGCTCTCGCGGTACTTTACGGTATGTGCGCCTCTCTGTGTTCGGTGAATGATTTTGAATACTTGCGCACGACTTCAGGATAGTGCACATTTTGTGGATGTACCTGCGTATGTAATCCTTTCATGATTTAAAAATTAGGAGCCGTGCTTCTCATCACCGTGGACAAGTAAATGTCGGCCAATTATGTAGCGTTTGGAGACTTGCACAAGTACAGTTGCGTGTTAAATATGCGGCAACCGCGAAATAAAATGAATATTCTGGACGACTGAAGCTACAAAGCCAGCTTGTGTTAACAGATCAAAAAGACAGTATTTCGTAGTACCTGTATTTATCACTAGCATTTAACTTATACGATTGTGAGAAAAGTTCAGAAACCACACTTACACATACACACACGCACACACACACACACACACACACACACACACACACACATGCGTGCACACACACACACCTGTCATGTTCTGTTGAGCCACTACCACAACTTTGCACAAGGATCGCATCGGCCTCAAAGGGGCAGTAGAGCGAAAGTGAGAGGTGTTGGCTTCGAGTTCACCTATCTCTACAGTGAAAGCAACCTCGATCGAAAGTCATGCCAAACAGATTTATCTACCACGCGTGCGCGTGCGCGTATACAAAACGGAGGAAGGATTACTTATTCTCCCTGTATGATGTATCTGTTGTATTCGTGAACAATGTCATTGATGTTTTTCCATGCATGTTTTTGAATATGCGAGCATAACTTCCAACATCAAGCACATTCTTGCTTCTCATCAGCATGTACAAGTTTATGTTGGGCAGTTATGTTGCGTTTGTTTTACCGGCTGCGTTTGTTGGTTCTTGCAGGTCATTGGCATGCTGTCTGTTTCACAGAAGCTCGTGTAACAGGTTCACTGTACAGCTATGAATGCAATGTAGCGTGTCGAAGCCACTTCGGTGTGACGTAATGCCTAATTTCCTGGTTGTACCAAAATTGCGAGTATGCAAGTGATCATCAAGCCTGTCCCCTGTACAGTAGCCGTCTTGCCTTGCTACGCCTGGTTCTGACCCTGCGTTCTCGTATACTCCATGCAATGTTACAAGGAATACTGCTCCCTTCTCAATCAATGCATTGGCAACAAAACGCTCGGCTATCATAGCGGCCCTGTAACTATGCTGTGCAGTTTGTGCTTTGTCAATGTTGTGTACCAGTTCATGATCTGTGCTTGCTGGTCTGTTTGTTTTCTTTCGCACAATTGAGGCGCTGTAGCACAGTCTCGATCATCCTGCCCAGGCTCTGATTTCACGTACCACAGTACAGTTTCTCTTGTTGCTCACTGTAATGTGCATGATACAAGCTTCTTGGTACTCTCCATCATCACCTGGTGCTGTTGCTGCCATTGTTGGACCCTGCTGATATCCTTCTCGCAATGCCCGAACGTTGTTCCAACAAATGCACAACTCGCTCTTATAATTGTAGTTGTCACTGTAATAGTTTTACCTTGACACTTCTTGCTTGTCTTATGGTAACACCTTGTGTTCCTACTATTCTCACTCCTGCGGTTCTCACCTTTCTTTTGCTTTATAACCTCTGGTTTGAACATCATTCGACGAATTCTCCAATCAATCAAGTCTATACTGTTACACTGGTAGCTTGAGGATGGTTGAGATCATCGTTTGCCCTTTGACGTGCCTTGTGCTCCTGGCCGCTACTGCTCTGCTATATGCCGCTTTCCGTGAGATCCGCCGCGCTCGGGACAACGTGGCTGCTACAGTTGGACGACATCAATTACCTGCTACATCAAGCTCAAGTCCTCCGGATCTAGCCCCGTGTCGATCGCGTTCTCTCTCCCAGACAAGCCCGAGCGTCAAACGCGTTACCAGAGAACCGAATGTTTTCCATGGCAACCCTTCCGAGTTCAAAGAATGGGTATTTACGGTCGAGTTAGCCTTGAAGTGCTCACCTCAAGGTGACCCGGAGAGCCAAGTTAACTTTGCGGCTAGCTACCTCGCTGGGAATGCGCGTCTTTGGCTAATTTCTTCCCTGGAAGCAGGTGAGCAATTTTCGGATTGGCATTCTTTGAAAAGCGCCCTAGCGCGAGTGTATGGCCCGCACTATGATGGGGAAAGAGTGCGGTTGGATATGTTCTCTATCCAACAGCGTGGGTCAATTGAATCGTACGTAACGGAGTTTTCTCGGCTAAGTTTACAGGTGCCGGAACTTGACGAACTCTCCAGAGCCTTGCTATTTGTCAACGGCCTGCACGGTAACATGCGGACCTTGGTAGTGAAGGAACACCCCACTATACTGTCAGCCGCCGTTCAGTCAGCGCTAGCAGTCGCCTCAGACAGCCGATTTCAGCGCAGATCACCACTGGCGACCGCGCCGGGATTCGCACCACCATCAGGTAGCAAAAAGCTAACAAAACTAAGCCCCGAGGAACGTGAGACATTACGAGCCCAGGGGGGCTGCTTCGCATGTCGTCGACCAGGCCATATGGCCCAGAATTGCCCGCAGCATCGAGATCACCCAAACGGTGGACGTCAGTAAGGCCGATGCGATTACTGACGCAGCAAGAAAAGGCATCACCTGCGTGTAGTGTGTGCTCCGTCTCTACCCGTAACCGATTCAGTAGCCTCGCTGTGGAGGATGTTGACGATGATGCTGAATGCTCCGAAGCCAATTTCAAGCGAGATGTTACACCAACTATTGAGGCCCAGGTTACCAGCGTCAATGTGGAAACGGAACATGAGCTCCTGCGTGTAGAAGGCAAAATCAACGGTCGTCGCGCGCTTATGTTAATAGATTCGGGCTCGACCCATGATTTCATTGCCGAACAGTTTGCCAGGAGAGTTAACCTGCCAACCGAAATTGGCTCGGAAAACCTGAATGTCACGCTGGCTGATGGAGCATCAAGCTCGTTTCCCATGGAGACGACCCATGAATTGAAGGTTATCGTAGGCGACTTCAGCGATAAGATTCAGACTTTTCCCGTTTGTCTCTTTCCCTCAAACCAGTTAATAATAATAATAATAATAATCATGAAGTTGACTATTATCGCCGAAGTCGCAACTTCTATGTTCGTAATAATAATAATAATAATAATAATAATAATAATAATAATAATAATAATAATAATAATAATAATAATAATAATAATAATAATAATACTCATAAAAAGGACACACTTCAGGCTCATTACAAACATCTTGAAAGTTTTTGTCTTCACAAGTATACTTTCAAGCCTTCTCATCAGGTGAAATACAGGCAAGGGAAAAGGAACAGGAACAGTGGATTAAATACAGTAAGAAGGTGGTAAAACAGCGCAAAAAGAAAGAAAGAAAGAAAGGAGATAGCTAAAGTAAACAGCGAAAATTGCAATAATGACACAAAGGTGCAAATGCGAGAAAACTCAATAAGCGCGACATGTAGTGCGACAACAAGAGACAACCACTGGACATACATGTAACTAACGAGGTTTTGACGACCTACCTAACAGCCTAAGTGTGAATTTGATTTGTTTCTGCTTGCAAAGGTTGGGTTTCCTTGTGTGGATGTATACAGCTTCCAAAACATTCAGCAATCTAGCACTGCGTACACGTGACACAATCGAAAAACAATCATCCGAATACACAGCACGACAATCAGGATGCTCAAACAAATGACTAGCAATGGACGACTCATACTTATCAGAACTAACATCAGAACAATCAGCATGTGCGGTGGACACATCCGATTTCACATGGCTAGTCGAGTGGACCCTAGCCGTTGCCTCTGTCTGTGCTTTAGTCGCTGCCATCGCCGCCGTTGCCGATCTTGTTATTCTTCTGGTTGATGCGGTTCCTGTCACTGCCACGCACGTAGGTGTCTTGTCCGGTTGTTTTTCTGGTGGTCTAGTTAATTGTGAGGTGACGTTCCTTGGTGTTGATGCCGCTGCGTTGGACCATCTTGTACCAGGATGATTCTTTGCTGGACGTCCCCTCCGTGGTCGAGTGGATCGTGCGTGTTGTGGAATAAGGTGTAGCGGTGCGTGTTGTCGGTGAAATAATAATAATAATAATAATAATAATAATAATAATAATGGTCAGCTGAAAGGAAGCTTCTATCCATCAACTCATAAGTAAAGTAATGACTAATCTCCTTGCTGCGCATGTGGTTCCTTCGTATTTACATGTACCGTAAAGTACCGCCAGAGCGCCCCACCATCTCGTCCTTTCGGGGTCGTATTGTTGAGGTGGTCTCCTGTCTGTAGGTTATTCGACACGAACTTTGTACACATATTGCACGTTCTGCAGACAATCCGTACCTTGGAGCTGACACGAGCTTCACACAAAAACCTGCTTAGTGTGACCTTCGTACACTAAGTTGCTCACCCCGTACAAACTTCGTTGCACTCTACCATACGATTTTCCTCTCCCTGGCTGTAAAATCTGTCGCGGCAAAATCAAGGTGGGGCGCTCTCGCGGTACTTTACGGTATGTGCGCCTCTCTGTGTTCGGTGAATGATTTTGAATACTTGCGCACGACTTCAGGATAGTGCACATTTTGTGGATGTACCTGCGTATGTAATCCTTTCATGATTTAAAAATTAGGAGCCGTGCTTCTCATCACCGTGGACAAGTAAATGTCGGCCAATTATGTAGCGTTTGGAGACTTGCACAAGTACAGTTGCGTGTTAAATATGCGGCAACCGCGAAATAAAATGAATATTCTGGACGACTGAAGCTACAAAGCCAGCTTGTGTTAACAGATCAAAAAGACAGTATTTCGTAGTACCTGTATTTATCACTAGCATTTAACTTATACGATTGTGAGAAAAGTTCAGAAACCACACTTACACATACACACACGCACACACACACACACACACACACACACATGCGTGCACACACACACACCTGTCATGTTCTGTTGAGCCACTACCACAACTTTGCACAAGGATCGCATCGGCCTCAAAGGGGCAGTAGAGCGAAAGTGAGAGGTGTTGGCTTCGAGTTCACCTATCTCTACAGTGAAAGCAACCTCGATCGAAAGTCATGCCAAACAGATTTATCTACCACGCGTGCGCGTGCGCGTATACAAAACGGAGGAAGGATTACTTATTCTCCCTGTATGATGTATCTGTTGTATTCGTGAACAATGTCATTGATGTTTTTCCATGCATGTTTTTGAATATGCGAGCATAACTTCCAACATCAAGCACATTCTTGCTTCTCATCAGCATGTACAAGTTTATGTTGGGCAGTTATGTTGCGTTTGTTTTACCGGCTGCGTTTGTTGGTTCTTGCAGGTCATTGGCATGCTGTCTGTTTCACAGAAGCTCGTGTAACAGGTTCACTGTACAGCTATGAATGCAATGTAGCGTGTCGAAGCCACTTCGGTGTGACGTAATGCCTAATTTCCTGGTTGTACCAAAATTGCGAGTATGCAAGTGATCATCAAGCCTGTCCCCTGTACAGTAGCCGTCTTGCCTTGCTACGCCTGGTTCTGACCCTGCGTTCTCGTATACTCCATGCAATGTTACAAGGAATACTGCTCCCTTCTCAATCAATGCATTGGCAACAAAACGCTCGGCTATCATAGCGGCCCTGTAACTATGCTGTGCAGTTTGTGCTTTGTCAATGTTGTGTACCAGTTCATGATCTGTGCTTGCTGGTCTGTTTGTTTTCTTTCGCACAATTGAGGCGCTGTAGCACAGTCTCGATCATCCTGCCCAGGCTCTGATTTCACGTACCACAGTACAGTTTCTCTTGTTGCTCACTGTAATGTGCATGATACAAGCTTCTTGGTACTCTCCATCATCACCTGGTGCTGTTGCTGCCATTGTTGGACCCTGCTGATATCCTTCTCGCAATGCCCGAACGTTGTTCCAACAAATGCACAACTCGCTCTTATAATTGTAGTTGTCACTGTAATAGTTTTACCTTGACACTTCTTGCTTGTCTTATGGTAACACCTTGTGTTCCTACTATTCTCACTCCTGCGGTTCTCACCTTTCTTTTGCTTTATAACCTCTGGTTTGAACATCATTCGACGAATTCTCCAATCAATCAAGTCTATACTGTTACACTGGTAGCTTGAGGATGGTTGAGATCATCGTTTGCCCTTTGACGTGCCTTGTGCTCCTGGCCGCTACTGCTCTGCTATATGCCGCTTTCCGTGAGATCCGCCGCGCTCGGGACAACGTGGCTGCTACAGTTGGACGACATCAATTACCTGCTACATCAAGCTCAAGTCCTCCGGATCTAGCCCCGTGTCGATCGCGTTCTCTCTCCCAGACAAGCCCGAGCGTCAAACGCGTTACCAGAGAACCGAATGTTTTCCATGGCAACCCTTCCGAGTTCAAAGAATGGGTATTTACGGTCGAGTTAGCCTTGAAGTGCTCACCTCAAGGTGACCCGGAGAGCCAAGTTAACTTTGCGGCTAGCTACCTCGCTGGGAATGCGCGTCTTTGGCTAATTTCTTCCCTGGAAGCAGGTGAGCAATTTTCGGATTGGCATTCTTTGAAAAGCGCCCTAGCGCGAGTGTATGGCCCGCACTATGATGGGGAAAGAGTGCGGTTGGATATGTTCTCTATCCAACAGCGTGGGTCAATTGAATCGTACGTAACGGAGTTTTCTCGGCTAAGTTTACAGGTGCCGGAACTTGACGAACTCTCCAGAGCCTTGCTATTTGTCAACGGCCTGCACGGTAACATGCGGACCTTGGTAGTGAAGGAACACCCCACTACACTGTCAGCCGCCGTTCAGTCAGCGCTAGCAGTCGCCTCAGACAGCCGATTTCAGCGCAGATCACCACTGGCGACCGCGCCGGGATTCGCACCACCATCAGGTAGCAAAAAGCTAACAAAACTAAGCCCCGAGGAACGTGAGACATTACGAGCCCAGGGGGGCTGCTTCGCATGTCGTCGACCAGGCCATATGGCCCAGAATTGCCCGCAGCATCGAGATCACCCAAACGGTGGACGTCAGTAAGGCCGATGCGATTACTGACGCAGCAAGAAAAGGCATCACCTGCGTGTAGTGTGTGCTCCGTCTCTACCCGTAACCGATTCAGTAGCCTCGCTGTGGAGGATGTTGACGATGATGCTGAATGCTCCGAAGCCAATTTCAAGCGAGATGTTACACCAACTATTGAGGCCCAGGTTACCAGCGTCAATGTGGAAACGGAACATGAGCTCCTGCGTGTAGAAGGCAAAATCAACGGTCGTCGCGCGCTTATGTTAATAGATTCGGGCTCGACCCATGATTTCATTGCCGAACAGTTTGCCAGGAGAGTTAACCTGCCAACCGAAATTGGCTCGGAAAACCTGAATGTCACGCTGGCTGATGGAGCATCAAGCTCGTTTCCCATGGAGACGACCCATGAATTGAAGGTTATCGTAGGCGACTTCAGCGATAACCAAACCTTCACGGTGTTCCCCCTTCATCGCTATGACGCTATATTGGGGAAACCTTGGTTAACGCGTAACAATCCAGACATAAACTTCCGGACGAATGAAGTCAGGTTGAACTCGAATGGTTTGCCTTGTGCGTCGCCCAGTCAAAGCGAACCGACCGCTCCTGTGGAGGCGATGTTCATATCTGGTCGTCAGGCTAGGCATGCCCTTAGGAGTGGAGACGAAGGTGTTCTGGCGTGGGTCAGCGTAGAAGACGGCATTGGCAAGGAACCTCCCGACAAATCCACTCAGAACGAGCACCCAGATCTCAAGGCCATGTTCCGTGACTATGACGATCTTTTCCCGGATGATCTGCCAGCTAGACTCCCACCAGAGAGGTCTGTAGACCACGAAATCCGCCTGGAGGAAGGCTCATCACCCCCATCGCGACCTGCCTATCGCCTGCCCAGGCCAGAAATGGAGGAATTGAAGAAACAGCTCACAGAACTCTTGAAAAAGGGTTTCGTAGAACCAAGTAAGTCCCCCTTTGGTGCACCGGTGTTTTTTGTCAAGAAAGCTGATGGTTCGTTACGCATGGTCTGCGATTGGAGGGAGCTAAACAAGATAACTGTTAAGAACAAGGCGTGCTTGCCCAATGTGGATGATTTATTCGATACCGTACAGGGCGCTAGGTACTTCACGAAACTAGACCTCCGATCAGGGTATAATCAGATTCGCATTCAAGCTGAGGACGTGCCCAAAACCGCGATTAACACTCCCTTTGGGCATTACCAATTTAGGGTCATGGGATTTGGTCTCACCAATGCACCGGCAACATTTCAATCCATGATGAATACGATTCTTCAACCATATCTGAGGGAGTTCGTAGTCGTGTTCCTAGATGACATACTCATCTTCAGCAAAACGTGGTCGGAGCATATGCAGCATGTCCGGTCGGTATTGAGCGTGCTCCGGGACAACCAGTTATTTTGCAAACGGTCAAAATGTGAATTTGGCGTGGAGAGTGTGCGGTTCCTGGGACATTGCATCGATGGACTGCACATCGCCCCTGACCCAGACAAGATTGCCGCAGTAAAGGTCTGGCCCGCTCCGACTTCCGTCACAGAGGTGAGGCAATTTCTTGGATTTACGAATTATTTTAGGCGATTCATAGATCAATACTCATCGCTCTCTAAGAACTTAGAGGAGATAACGGGAAAACATGCACGATTCGAGTGGAACAGCTCTCGGCAACATGCCTTTGAATCGCTAAAGCATGCCTTGTTGAATGCGCCCCTATTGCGGCTGGCTGATGTGAACCGACCATTCAGAGTGGTAACAGATGCAAGCGATTTCGCCTTGGGATGTGTTCTTCTCCAAGAACTAGAGGAAGATGCCTGGCATCCAGTGGCTTATGCTAGCCGAAAATTGTCTGCTGCGGAACAGAATTATACAGCTACAGAAAGAGAAACATTGGCCGTAGTGTTTGCGCTAAAGACCTGGCGCATCTACCTCTTTCAACACTTTGAGGTCATTACAGACAACATGGCGGTAGTTTATCTGAAAACAAAACCAAGCATTACAAAGAGAGAGGCGCGATGGGTTGAATTCCTAGCTGACTATAACTACACAGTCCGTCACAGACCCGGCAGAGAGAACCCTGCAGATCCCCTTTCGCGTCGCCCAGATCTCCATGAGAGTAACCTCGTGGAGAATGCAGTACCACGTTTGAATGCTATTGAGTATGCTTTAGCAATGAATGATGACGTGTCCAATACAATATCAGATGCCTACCAGAGAGACAAAGAGCTAACTCCCATCATAGAAAGATTGAAGCATTCTCTCCGAGATAATTTGCATGATCGCTATTATTGGGACGAATCCACTGATCGCTTGTACCTCAAGGCATCCCCCAATAACCGGTTGTGCATACCACAGTGCGGTGTCCGGTTAAAGCTCATTCAAGAACACCATGAGTGTGCAACGGCTGGCCACCCGGGTCGTGATCGAACGTACTTCCGCCTAGCACGTTTTTTCTACTGGCCCCGAATGGGTCTCGATATCAAGAGATTTGTCAAAACCTGTGATCTCTGCCAGCGAACGAAGGGAGGTCAGCCACGAACAGGGCTTCTCCAGTCACTTCCAATACCTAATAGTCCTTGGCAGGATATCTCAATGGATTTTATTGTTGGATTGCCCCTTACTTCTCGTGGCTTCGACGCAATTTACACCTTTGTGGACCGACTTACGAAATGCGTACATCTTGTTCCAACCAACTCGAAGATTGATGCTAAGGGCAGCGCTCAACTGTACATTCAAAACGTGTTTCGTCTGCACGGGCTGAGCTCAACCATTGTTTCCGATCGCGATCCACGATTCACTGCAGCTTTTTTCAAAGAAGTATTCTCTCAGCTAGGAACTAAATTGGCATTCAGCACTGCTAACCACCCTCAAACGGATGGTTTGACAGAGAGAGTTAACCGGCAAGTGGGAGATGTTCTAAGAGCATTTGTGAACTTGAGACAGGACAATTGGGATTCGCTTCTACCACTCTGCGAGTTTGCAATAAATAGTTCACAACAGTCATCTGTAGCTAATACACCGTTCTATCTGAACTATGGGTTTGACCCTAAGTCCCCGCCCGAATTCATTCTTACGGGAGGGGAAAGGAGTGATTCGGTCGATTGGCTTCATGAGCAGGAAGCCGCACTAAGGATAGCTCGAGATGCTATGCTCGACGCCCAGGCAAGGCAAGCTCTATACGCAGACCAGACGAGAACGCCCAGTGATTTGAAGGTTGGTGATAGCGTTCTTGTCTACAGAGACTTTCTACTGACCCCGGAAGCTCGTGGCCAGCCCTCTCGGAAGTTGCAACCCAAGTGGTTTGGTCCGTATCGTATCCAGGCTAAGATTGGAGCGAATGCTTTTCGCTTGGAACTACCCCGTGAACTTCGCTGCCATCCCGTGTTTAATGTCACTGCTCTTAAACGCTACGAAGAGAACACGATTCCTGGAAGACACCAACCCCCGCCTCCGCCCTTCACAGATCTAGATGGACACACACGCTATGTTGTCGAAGCCGTTTTGAATCACCGACACCGCAGTGGTGAGCAACACTTCCTGGTGCATTGGAAGGTTTACCCCAGCAGCGAAGCTACGTGGGAGCCCGCTGGCAACCTATGTGATGAGTCTGGTCGGAATATTAAACCGCTGCAGAACTATCTAGCCTCACAACGACAGCAGCCTTGATCTAACTGGGCTGAGCCATATGCATCTCTTACTGAGATAGTTAATAATTATGTTATAGACTGATATAGTTTTGCGTCATCTCCTTGTGAGAGTGATGAAGTTGAGTTGGATTACACTTCAATGTGGTTATGCATGTGCATGAGTGATTATTTAATATTCCCCTTTCCAATTGCATCTCCTAACTGGATTGTGTTATCTAATAGAACCTTGGGCTTCCTATGGGGCCGGGAGAGTGTAATAGTTTTACCTTGACACTTCTTGCTTGTCTTATGGTAACACCTTGTGTTCCTACTATTCTCACTCCTGCGGTTCTCACCTTTCTTTTGCTTTATAACCTCTGGTTTGAACATCATTCGACGAATTCTCCAATCAATCAAGTCTATACTGTTACAGTCACATTCGGTTTGGTCTCGTTCCAGTATTTCGAATTGAGTGAGTGCGTAAACTTGTATGAAGTGGTGAAGCAAAAGCCGTGCGCCGGCAAACATTCAATGTCCGGGTGTAATGACGCTGATCCATGAACAGGCCGGTGCTGTGTTGTGCGAAACGTGCCATCGTTGGTTTGCTAGCCGAGGTGGATTTGCTGTGCACAGCTGCTCTCCCAGTCTTGGTGACGCTCCAGTTCCAGAGATTGTTGCACCTCGCCCACCTGATTGCAGCCAATGTCATTACCACTGCCACACCTGTGACCGCTGTTTCCGGAGCAAAGCTGGGCACCGCCGGCACAACTGCAACTGCAACCGCAGAACATTCAGCTCTGGCTCCGAGCGCTGCACCATTCCATGCCCGACCTGCTCTCGGAAGTTTACACGTCCCCAGTACCTGGCTCAAAACAAATGCAAGAAGTAACTCTGCCCTCCTTGCCTCTTTGAGGCACTGCATCACCTTTAGGTGGCAGTTTCAAGGTTTCAAGGTTGTGTGTTTGTGTCACGCCTGGCGCTATCCCGTATCTGTCCCGTACCGTACCGTACCATCAAACACAGCTGGCCACCTACAGCTTGCCGCAATATTCAAATAGGGCTTTCAAACGCAAGATCATAACATGAAGCAACTTTAAAGAAGGAGTATGAATGCGAAGTGTATGGGGAATGCATGTGGGGCGATAGTGCGGGTTCGAATCCCAGGTATTGCCTAAAAAAAAGGAGAATTGAAAAATTTATAACATCCTTTTTTTTGCTGTCATCAAGATCAATGTCATCTGCAAATCGCAGGTCTGTTATAATTCTTGATTACATGGGTAAGGTGCGGATGCAAGTTTTTATGCTCCGCTTACTTTAGGTACCTGTGGCAGAGAACTTGATCTGGACACACTAGGAATATGGCATTGAATATGGACATCGACCTCGCCTTGCTGACTTTCGAAGAGCTGCGACATCTTGCCAAACAACATCCTATTGACGGAGCTGAGTCAAAGAGCCGAGTTGATCTTGTGGTTTCCCTAAGACAAGCTGGTGTGGGTGTAACCCCGATCAAGTCCAATGAGGTCAGTACAAGTAGTAGTCTGAAGTCTCTAAACGAGCTTGTATGTGTAGTGATAGAGCTAAGAGATCAACTTGAGCAAGCGAAGCATGATAATGCCATTGTTTCTTCACTTCGGGATGAGGTTTCCAGCCTAAAATTGGAAGTACTAGAGCTGAGGAACTTCACTACAGGCGCACTTTCTCAAACTGCCAATGACACCCACAACCGTCGAACAAGTGCTAACGAAGTTACCGTAGAGCCCTCCCTGTATGAAACTGACACATCCATCACCACTGCACCGCAATCACAGCACACCTCCACATCGCAGCATGCACGCTCAAGTTCAAATGATCGTACTACCGGTATGCACTCGCAACCACGTGCCGCTTCCCAGTCCAGAGACACTACTCGTACAGCACCTAGACCTGCTAGCAACGGTCACGTCACTACGGACAGCAGTTCCCGCAACAAATCAGATGGACAGAGCTCTTGGGTAGATGTTGTACGACGTCGGGTCACATCTCGGTACGTCAAGCCTATGCCCACGGTCGAAACAAACCCTGTAGTCCTGACAGGTGTCGAAAAGGTGGACAAAGCGATATTCTATGTAGGAAACGTCCACACGGGCTGCAGTGCCGACTCCATCAATGATTGGTGCCAAGAGCGTGCAGTGGATGTGCTCAACTGCACCATCTTGGAATCCCGCACCTTCGGAACAGCTTACGCCAGAGTGACATTCCCAGCCTCAGCTACGGAAAAGGTACTGGGTGACGGATTCTGGCCTGCAACTATCCAGCACACCGTAAGAAAGTGGCGGTTTGCAGATTCAAATACGAACAAACCAGGTAAATCCTCCACGTCGTCAGAATGATGGCTTCGGCACCGCTGAGCGCCCAGGCCATCCCATATTTTCCTAAGACTCAACATAATATCACTATTGTTACGATTTAATGTCGCTCCGTGTCGAACAAAATCTCTGAACTCCATGCATTGTGTCGATCCAGCACACCGACTATCCTATGTCTGACAGAAACCTGGCTCTGCCCGATACATATGCTCAGTGTACTCGGTTATACATGCTTCCGCCGAGATAGGCCAATACCAGCAAACTAAAGGGCCCAGTTCCGAGGTTATGGTGGTGTTGCCATCCTTGTACGAGATGGGACATTTTTGCATGCAGCCCAGCGCTCAGACCTTGACTCTCCCCAATGCGAAAACATAATATGGGTTGAGCTTGGACTTCCTGCAGACATGGATGCTAATCCTATACTCATTGGCTGTCAGTATCGCCCTCCTTCGCAATCCTTGCCTGAACTTACCTCATTTTGTGACATGATGACGGATACCCTACGGGCTGTAGACCTCTCATCCGTTGATATATTCCTCACTGGTGACTACAATGCTCACAACTCTGACTGGTGGAGGGGTGACGCTACATCACGCGCTGGAAAGGAACTTTCGCATATATTCTCCAGCTTCGGTCTCTCCCAGCTGGTAGATTTTCCCACTCACACCTCTCCTAACGGAACCCTGTCGTGCCTAGACTTGCTCGCTACCAATCGTCCTCAATCAGTATTCTCTGTTGACGATGCTGCCCCGCTTGGTACGTCTGACCATTCACAGGTAGTTACCACCCTTTTCTACAGAACTGTAACCCGAACGCCTGCAAAGGAACTACCATGCTATCCTGCCCGTAGTTCCCCAGCCACTCCATACAATTTTGCGCAAGTGCCACCTTCTGTCTGGGTAGCAGTAAATATGTATCTTTCCTCGCTCAACTGGTATGATCTCATGGACACACCAGATGTCGGCGACGCATTAGCCAGATTCTCCTCTTCCTTGAATGATGCATGTTCCCACTTCCTGTCGCCTTATCGGAAAATCTCTTCCTCCACCCAGCGAGCTGTATCTAGGAAATATCCTCCGTGGGTTAATCGAGATTTAGTACTTGCCATTAAGTTAAAGTATGAACTCTACAGCCGATATAGGAAGTTCCCAACCCCAGCTAACCAGTCTGCCTTCAAAGTTCAGCGCAACAGAGTACGAAACTTATCTCGATCTCTTCACCGTGACTATGTGGCATCTGTACAGGCCAGCATGGCGTCAGGAAACCTTAACATGTACCAGTTTGTTCGTTCTCAGCGGAATCGTCAGCAGGATCGTGGCCTTCCTCACCACATTGATGAAGGCGGTCATCCAGTTTCTGGCAGTTTCGACAAGGCTACAGTCCTCAACCAGCAGTGCGCCTCCGTTCCTGTGCCGGATGATCCGTCATTATCACTTCCAGCTCTTCGTGCCCACAGTCAACTTCATGAAACATTTTTTCAGGTCATCACCACAACTGCGGATATTAGAAAGGCCGACTAAAGTCTCGCCGCAGTCCTGGCTTGGACACCATTACGAATGTCCTGAAGAAACTTGCCCCGTCGATATCGTACCCCCCCCCCCCTGCCATATTTTTAATGTGTCCTTTTCGACGGGTAAATTTACAGCAGCATGGAAACTCGCGAAGGTTGTTCCGGTTTACAAGAGCAAAGGCTCCAAGTCATAAGCCAGCAATTACCGTCCTATCTCCTTGTTGTCCTGTGTATCGGAACTATGTGAGCGATTATTCTTTGATAAGCTTTATGCTCATGTGTCGCCGGCCCTTGCCCCAGTCCAATCTGGTTTTTGATGAGGAGACTAAACCACGATGCAGCTTACATGCCTTGTGCAGGACATTGTGGCCCTTCGTCATGACCACCAACATGTTGGTATTTGTTTTTTCGACCTAGCAAAGGCGTTTGACACGGTATGGTTCCGTGGACTCCTAGCTAAATTATCTGCGATGTACAATGTTTCCGGAGCGTCTCTGGCGTGGATTACGGACTACCTAACAGATAGAACGCAATCAGTGTCAGTCGATGGGGTACTCTCAGACCCACTGCCTGTGAAGTCGGGAGTCCCCCAGGGATCTATACTTGGGCCTCTACTATTCTTGTTGTATATAAACGATCTACCTGACTGTATAGATGGTTTGTCACTATTTGCTGATGACACAGCCCTCATTCAGTTTGACGCTGACATTGCAAACCTGTGTACGACGCTTCAGAATGGAATCAATGTTATTCATAAATGGATGTTGTCATGGCGTCTGAAACCCAATATCTTGAAAACAGAAATAGTCTTTCTCCCTAAACTAGACCACCCTCCGACATTTACCCTTCCCCGACTTGATTCGACTATTAGTATTAATATTGTTGATACGCACAGGCATTTGGGTGTTGTATTTGACTCGCAAGTGTCCTGGAATTCTCACGTAGATTTTGTATGCAACAAAGTTAGCAAATCTGTAGGTTGCCTGATGTCTCACTGCTCCCACTTTTCCCCTGAATGTATTCGTCTCTTTTATAAATGCTACCTCCTTCCTATCTTTCTGTACGGCGCCACTGCTTGGCATTCCCTGCTTAGTAAATCTGCTGTACAGACACTAGAAATATATTATAAACTAGTGTTGAAAATTATTTTTCGTTAACCCTCTCTTTTCCCCTCTACTGAACTATATAGTTTGGCCTCCACCAGCCCCATCTCTACACAGTCGCAGAGACATTCATGCGTTCTGGTCCATCGTAATAAACTGAACATTGTCCCTGAACATCTCACCAAGTATAATTGGTTTACTTTCGCATGGGACACTCGCAATGGCATAGTAATTCCCAAAGCTTTGTCAACTATGTTTACCAAATCTCCTATCTTCTCTGAATACTCGTATTGGCTCAAGCTGCCCATGGAAATGAAGACAATATCCAATATTAGACAGTTCATAGACCATGTTAACCCTTTGTGGACGGACTGTACGAGTTTCGATCTAATACGATCGAAAGTCTGCAGGCGGTAAAATCTTCGTAACTCCATCGTTTCTTAATCAAATTCCATAATCGAGGGGTCTACGTGGTAGCGGAAACTCCAAGCTGTCCAATGCAACAATCGCCGAAGAGTTACGATGTCGGACGCCAGAGATATCGCACGCCGTATTCTTACCTCGGCATATTCAAATTTTTGATCGATCATTTCGCCATTTTGGGGGAAAACCCCTTTTCGTGTGCTCTTTGAGCGACTGAGCACATGATAATGACGTAGCCGGCTGAAGTTTGAATCGTCTCAAACAGATTTGAGCGTTCTGCGATGAAGGAGAATGGAATGGCGTTGATGGGACGAATTTGCTTGCATATCAGGCTTGGAGACGACTTTGCTGTGTTACCGCGCCTGATTTGTGGCGGCTGGATAATGGAGATTGGTACCCTGGCGTTGCTCTCGTCAAGAGCTTTCCAATGAGCCCTTGATTGTGAAAATCAAGTGAAGGAGACCAAAGTTATGACATGGTAAAGTTGAAAATTGTACTGACATTTTGTAATTCTGGTGCGTACTGTGCTAGTAATCCGTCCATAAAGGGTTAACATGCCACGTTGTAGGCTCGCTCGCCTCTTTTGCTAGCTTACATCGCCACTCTCCACCATGGTCAACATAGTGATACATTTCACCCCGCCGATGCATTATTTTCTTCCGTTTATCATCTTCTTTCCTTCATTTTTTTCTTCTCTTGCCAAGGCTGGCTGACGCCCCCTCCTTTGCATTGGCTTCTGCCATTGAACGGTGAAATAATAAATAAATAAATGAATATAAATCAAGGCGGTAGACGGTGTCGTATTACCCTCGACCGTACCTGTCCAGTACCTATCCCGTACCGTACCGTACATTCAAAGACGGCTGGCCACAATGCATATTCAAATAGGGCATTCAAATGCAAGATCATAACGTGAAGCAACCTGGAAGAATTAGTATGGTATTGGTATGGTATTGATTTATTTGAATTCGGTATATCAACAGTACATTGTACAACTTGGGAAGATCCGAATGACATAGATACATAAACATGTGAGCGTATTGTATTCGATTCCCTCTACCTGCACATCGCTCCGGCTCTCTCACCAGCTCAGTCGGGATTCTGCAGTGGTGACTCAACTCAATACCAGGTGATTCGACTTGTCCAAGACATAGCGACAAAGAGGAACTGTGGGGAGCACGTGGGAATGGTGTTTTTCGACTTGGCTAAGGCATTCGACACCGTTTGGCATCGTGGCTTACTTGCCAAGTTGAAGGTCACCTTCCGGGTGGAGGATGCTGCCTTGCGTTGGATATCCTCGTATCTGTCTGCTCGTTCTCAGGCTGTTCGCTTGTTCTATTTCTTGTCTGATCCCCTCCCTGTAACGTCTGGAGTGCCCCAAGGTTCCATTCTGGGTCCTTTGTTATTCTTGCTTTACGTTAATGACCTACCTTCAGTTGTCCCCGATGTTAGTTTGTATGCGGATGACCCTGGCCTTATCTGTTCTGATTCCTCCCCTGCACAATTACTCCTTACCATGCAGCATCGCATCAACAGCACTGTCATGTGGATGCAAACGTGGAAACTCCAGCCCAATTTAGGCAAGACAGAAGCCATGTATATTTCTTCATCCCCTACTGATCAACCATTATTCTTCCCTGACTCGACTATGCCTATCCGTGTTGTTACTCAGCACAAACATCTAGGTGTGATGTTTGACTGCAAACTCTCTTGGGCTGCACATGTCAACTGTGTATGCAAGCGAACCAGTTCAGCCTTAGGGGTACAACCGCATTGCACTCATTTGCCCATCCAGTGTAAACTATTATTTTATCAGTGCTATATTCTCCCTATATTCGACTTTTGCGATACCGCTTGGTGTGGCCTTTCTGACACAACTCTGAGCCAATTAGAAGTCCACCATAGATTTATACTTAAAATTCTTTACAACAAGGATCGATGTTTTCCTTCGGATGCCCTTTATCGACTTGCACACACTTCTCCTCTCTCCGTTCGTCATAAGCACCATCTCTGTACACTGGTTCATAAGATATTTCTTCATAAAACCCCTTCACACATGATGAAGTACAATTGGTTTTCGACAAGCTCAACCCGTAACGCGCTCACCCTGCCTCTTGTTAAGTCAGCCCAGTATCTAAAGTCCCCTTTGTTTTCCGGCTACTCTTATTGGTTATCATTACCATACGGTCTGAAAACTTGTTCTTCTATTGGTCAGTTTAAAGATCTACTATCACAACTGAACTAGACGCAATAATTATCATCGAAGAACATTCTCGAATACCTGGGTGATGCACGAATTTTGATAGTGCTCACTTCCGTTAATCGTTTTTCTTTGTAATTTTCCATTCATTTTCTGCTTTAATTCATATTTGCTTTGTTTTCCTAGCTTACTATTGCCGTGGCTGGCTCAACGCCCTTGTCTCAGGGGATTCTGTCCCTGCATTAGCTATGCTTCTCACATGCTATGAGATTGTGTCTAATAATAATAATAACATAAAAGTGGAGTAGGTGCTGCAGCTGATCATTTTTTCGCAGGTTGTGGGACTAAACTAATACCAGTATGACGAATACTGTGGCCAGTAAGTATGCGAAGTGTATCGGGGATGCATGCAGGGTGATAGTGCTGGTTCGAATTAGGCCTTGACGGATTATGCCAGCATAATATTTCGCATAATTCCTACCAAAATAGAATAGAAATACAGCAGCTAACAAGTACAAAAAGCGAAGTTTGCACCTTTGTAATGTGTGAATATAGTGTATGTGAGAAAGGTAGTGGCAGATGAATGTGATACTGTGTGAATGAATGTAATGGTGCGTGTGTATTATTTGAAGAGTGTGAGTGATACAACGTTTTCTTTCTGTTTACATAGCACAGGGTCACGAGTACGAATATACACAGCTTCCAACACCTGCAGTTGCTTGAAGAAACGTGCGCAACGAATAACACTAAACCAGGAATCGTCAAACACCTTACGACATTCTGGACTGGACACCAAATGCTTGTACACTGCAGACTTCCTCTTGTCAACATCAAACTCCTCCTCATCACTACTCTCATCCTCCACCTCCATTCCAATGCCGTGGAAGCGGTGTCGCGAGGAGATTGAGACTGATGACGACGAATACGAGTGCGATGGGATGGACGGCGGCATTGGAATGGAGGTGGAGGATGAGAGTAGTGATGAGGAGGAGTTTGATGTTGACAAGAGGAAGTCTGCAGTGTACAAGCATTTGGTGTCCAGTCCAGAATGTCGTAAGGTGTTTGACGATTCCTGGTTTAGTGTTATTCGTTGCGCACGTTTCTTCAAGCAACTGCAGGTGTTGGAAGCTGTGAATATTCGCACTCGTGACCCTGTGCTATGTAAACAGAAAGAAAACGTTGTATCACTCACACTCTTCAAATAATACACACGCACCATTACATTCATTCACACAGTATCACATTCATCTGCCACTACCTTTCTCACATACACTATATTCACACATTACAAAGGTGCAAACTTCGCTTTTTGTACTTGTTAGCTGCTGTATTTCTACCTGAAACCATTATTAGCTACATGTATATAAGTGTGTGTTTTAGTTATTACATTTTTATGCGACGGCGTTCCACTGATGACAGTCACGAGAAAACGTTATGAAACTTGACTTTCTTCATTTTTGCTGTTGTTATGAGTGCACAATTTATCTTATTTATTGCCATTTTACGACTATTGTCTCCTCGTCGATTGTTTAAAATAGAATAGTTGCATAATTCGAGGCAAATTGCATACGAATCGCATAATTGGACAAATCCGCCTGTTCCCATCAAATTCCCTACAGTTGTACATGTTCTACAAGTACAAGTACAAGTAGATCCACCAGAAAGTCGTAGTTTTACGACTCCCTTGATAACATGTCCAGTCCACTACAATCAGTGACGGTCTTAGCTGCATGTACATGTACATGTAGGTCGGACGGTGCGTGGACGCCGTTGAGCTTTTGCTACTACAGTAAAACGCCCTCTTCAAAAAAATTCCCCTGTTCTTTTGCACAGAACCATCATTGTACATTAGCAGCATATGTAAAATAATGCGGCATAATATGATTACTTTTAGCATAAAAATAGCATAATTCTGCAATTTTTTGAGCAATGCGAAAAGCATAATTTCACGAAAATATTAGCATAATCCGTCAAGGCCTAGTTCGAATCCCAGGTTATGTCTAAAAACAAAAAATAGAAACTTATAAGAATTTATAACATCCCTATACGTTTTTTGTCTAGATCATCAAGGCAAAAAAGCATAGCGTAGGGCCCTGAGCTTCCAAGCTCTCTCGTTTTTCATCGAAAGTTCACGAGAAGAAAACAACCCATTCGTTTATTACGCTCCTGCTAGTAGCAGTTAAGCATTCTTGTGTGGGGTAGTACCTTTGCTGTTTGCTTTCCTGACGTGTCAGTTTGAGCACTCTGACAAGTTACGTTCCTGCTTGGTTTAAATCTGGCTTGGAAACTATTTTTTTTCATTGTCACCAGGTTCGGGCTCATTTCCTCTGTGCTGCACTGCTGAGTCCACAAAGGACGAAACAGTTCTGTCCGCAGATTAAGTAACAATCCATTTATAAAACCTTTTTTATCAATTTTTGTTCGAAAGTACAAATAGGATATCACGAAGTTAGGGAGGGTTCCTCTCCAGAGATACGAGTAACATTTTCAAACTTCATCTCCGCGTAATTAGTCACCATACATTTATCCAAGAACGGAATTCCTCGCTATGGTTTGGAGAATGTGAACCAAGAGCGCAGTGCGGATAGGTGACGAATTTCAATTTATTTTCAAATGGCAGAGTTCGTCGCAACTTCTGAGTTATCTTCACCTTGCCGTTTAAGTGGAAGTAGTAGTAGTAGTATTTTATTTGGGTATACCCAACAGCCTGGCAACAGGCCTATAGCCTTCTTACAGAGTGCCCAAGGAAAAATTGTGAGCAGCTAGCGCGAAAAGCAGGCAAGGAAGGCTGAGATCGTATGATCGTAGGTAGTGCACGAAGAGCGGTCTGCACCAAGAAATGAGGGACTGTAGAGGCCTGGCCTGGACATGAATAGGGTGAGAAAGATACTACTAAATGTTTTGCCTCTGGTCTGGGAGGTAGTGGGGGAAGCATCAATTCGGGTCATGAAGATTTGTGAGGTGAGGAGACTGCCAAGGGACCTGATGCACCGGAAAAAATGAACAGCTTCAAATTTTGGCAATAATCATATCTGACTAATGTATGGTGTAACCTTCACATTCGTACACGCTACATTTATCTGTGGTTGCTTGCGTAATGCAAGAGGGACTCTAGTAAAGGCCCTGCAGTGAGAGTCGTCACAGACTGGAAAGAAAATCACATCCATTTTGAGCTAAGCAGGAGTGTTTGCGGGAGACCCAAAAACGCGACATAGGAGAACAAGACACGGAACGTGAGTTTTATTCCCGTAGCTATGCAGAGGACGTTACTTCAGTAACGTCGGGCGCTAGCCAGGATCCACACTTTTTTCTTTTCTTTTTTACAGTTTGGAACGCGAATACAGTCTAATATGGAAAACCGAGAAATCATAACAAACCGAAAACAGCCTGATAATAATAGCAAAAGCAAATGATTAGTGTCCTGGGACCACTGCCTCAGCTGCAACAAGCGAAGCAGGGGAGTTTGAGCCAACAGGGGCGCGCAGAGTGCGGGATCCACGGAGGCACATCACACTAGCACGGAGGAGGGCAAAGCTGAGTCTACAGTGGACCCATGCCATGACGGTGCTGTAAGGCTCCCTGGTTTTATCAGCAAGCAGGAAGGTAATCCTCTTGTAGAGTGCATTGCAATGCCGACTCATCCCACCCGTTGTGGCAAAGACTGCTGGAACAGCCGATGCATGTTCGATATCACGCACACTTTGCTCATAATCCCAGCGCTTCTCCTTCTCCTGCCGAGTGTAGGTGGAGGCCAGTGGAGTGGCTCGATTTGAGGACGCACACGGGTTAAACACCCTGACATCAATAAACGTGCGCTCAAATCGGCCACCCCAAAGGACACTGGAAGATATATCCAGGCGGACCTATTCCTGAACATTGGCGGAGCGAATGCGAAATTGCTCTCCGGTTACCGGGTGGAGGTGAGACTCCACTGCCACATTGTACGCCACCTTCTTCAACAAAGTTGCGGTGATGTCGCGCACGTCATTGTGGCGGATGGAAGGGAACCCACCTGTGGGGCATGACCCCCCCCCCCCCCCAGGGTCCACACAGCTTTAATTTGGTATATGTTTGTTTGTTTGTGTCATGCTTGGCTCTATCCCGTATCTGTCCCGTAACGTACCGTACCATCAAAGCCCCAATATTCAAGTAGGGCTTTCAAATGCAAGATCATAACGTGAAGCAACTGGGAGGAATTAGTTTGTATGCGAAGTGTATCGGGGGATACACGCAGGGCGATAGTGCGGGTTCGAATCCCAGGTTATAGGAGAAACGAACATTTTAAAACATCCCTATGCTTCTTTTGCCTAGGTCACCAAGGCAAAAAAGCAAACTTAGAGCCCTGAACTTCGAACCTCTCGTGTATAATGAAGATTTTCCATGAGACTCAGCCAGGCAGAGTTTTCGCATCCACACGAGTGTCAAAACTCTCCAGGATCAAGCCGCAGATCAGACCGACCATCAAGTAGTCAATGACCGAAAATCCCATTTGCTGCATCCATGTTTTCCTTGTGCCAGGCTACGAGTTAACTTTATGGTGAACCACACTTCCCCTATCCGATACACATGTACTTGCCTTGTATGTTTTCATTGCCTATACGTTTCATTCAGTATTTTAACGGTCCTTTGAAAGGAAAAGAAAGGACATCACGGCAATGTCTAGAAAGAGTAGATAACGTAGAAGGTAAGTGAAACGGTCTCCCTCTGCAGTAGAGGTGTAAGGGGAATGAAATTCGGAAAACTTGTCCTGTGGTACTTTTTGGTTTTGTTGATGTCGTTTCTTTTCCTTTCAAGGAATCCTGATTATGGCGTACTTTGTGTGTGCAGACGCCAACAACATCAAGCTGGCCTGAGTAGCACGGCCCCTCCACCACTACCCGCATTTGTTAGGGAGCATAGTGGACGTAACCCTGCTAACTTAGAAACATTGTTGAGTCACACCTACATTACAGCGTCACTTACCTTAAACTGAAGCACCATAGTGCTCGTCTCTACTGGTTGCAACACTGTTGAAAACCAGCACTGGGAAATGTTCCCAATAACAATGGTAAATTCAAATCCGGCCAACAAAACCCTATAGGAGACAACAGAAGGATAGGAACCATCGAGTTACCTTGAATCAATCACCATTCACCAAACAAAACTAACCAAATGTTTCAACATACCAGCTGTTGGTGTATATTCCAAGATCAATTGGGTGTAGCACAAGGATCACGATAAGGTTCGTTTGCCTTGCGAAAATGAGCGCTGCTTCTGGGAGCAAAGCCCTCAATGAAACAAATAAATTACTATTTGCTCGCTTTCTGCTTTGACTCTCTGCAGGCATATGCCAAACACACGCACGAGGAGTGCCGTGATATCAGTCTATGGTACTCCGCAGCAGCTCAGTTGGCTGCTGCACGTAGATATCCTTTGCTGACTTACTAACACAAGCCTAAGCAGTGGCGGATCCAGCAGGGGTTCCAGGGGTTCCACGGAATCCCCTAAATGTTGTAAATGTACAACTGGTAACCAGATGCGTGTATAATAACACCACGTTCTATACTAGCCTAGTCCAAGGTGTTGGTGAGAAAAATTTCCATCGTCGCAGTGGCGGATCCAGGAGGGGTTCCAGGGGTTCCACGGGACCCCTGAATTTCGTAACTGTACAACTGGTAACCAGATGCGTGTCCATGTACATGTATCAGCTATTCAGTTTTGACTATACTGGAACCCTCCCCCCCCCCTCCCCCTTTATACCTCACTCCATATTAACCCACATATAATTGGCCATCTACATAAGTGGTGAATATGTATAGAATAAACACCGATGTCGTAGTGTTTATGGGAATATAAACCCTGCTATAAAAACCGAGGCGTAGCCGAGGTTTTTTTAGACAGTGTTTATATTCCCATAAACACATGACAGAGGTGTTTATTCTATTTAAACCTAGCTTCGTTTTTGGCCTGAAATTATTATTATTATTATTTTCACTAGTTTGAGGGAAAGAGACAAACGGGAAAAATCTGAAGAAAAAATTGACTGTCACCACCAGGACTCGAACCAGGGACCCTCGCTTGTAGCTAGCGATGCTCTAACCACTGAGCTATGGTGTAGTCGTCATCCCAGCAGAGACTGTTCAACATTTTCTTCAGACTTCGTAGCTCACACTTCCTGTGAATCCACACAGGCAGGTGGGACGCAGCCCTCACTGTACCCACACACTTCACGTACACTCTAGCACGCGTGGAGCCCCAAGTCATAACATCTTCACTAGTTTGAGGGAAAAAGACAAACGGGAAAAGTCTGAAGAAAAAATTGACTGCCACCACCAGGACTCGAACCAGGGACCCTCGATTGTAGCCAGCGATGCTCTAACCACTGAGCTATGGTGTAGTCGTCATCCCAGCAGAGACTGTTCAACATTTTCTTCAGACTTCGTAGCTCACACTTCCTGTGAATCCACACAGGCAGGTGGGACGCAGCCCTCACTGTACCCACCCACTTCACGTACACTCTAGCACGCGGGGAGCCCCAAGTCATAAAATCTTCACTAGTTCGAGGGAAAGAGACAAACGGGAAAAGTCTGAAGAAAAAATTGACTGTCACCACCTGGACTCGAACCAGGGACCCTCGCTTGTAGCTAGCGATGCTCTAACCACTGAGCTATGGTGTAGTCGTCATCCCAGCAGAGACTGTTCAACATTTTCTTCAGACTTCGTAGCTCACACTTCCTGTGAATCCACACAGGCAGGTGGGACGCAGCCCTCACTGTACCCACCCACTTCACGTACACTCTAGCACGCGGGGAGCCCCAAGTCATAAAATCTTCACTAGTTCGAGGGAAAGAGACAAACGGGAAAAGTCTGAAGAAAAAATTGACTGTCACCACCTGGACTCGAACCACGGACCCTCGCTTGTAGCTAGCGATGCTCTAACCACTGAGCTATGGTGTAGTCGTCATCCCAGCAGAGACTGTTCAACATTTTCTTCAGACTTCGTAGCTCACACTTCCTGTGAATCCACATATGCGGGTGGGACGCAGCCCTCACTGTACCCACACACTTCACGTACACTCTAGCACGCGGGGAGCCCCAAGTCATAAAATCTTCACTAGTTCGAGGGAAAGAGACAAACGGGTTATTATTTGTATATGCATTTCCGCGTTGAAGTGAAGCAGCAGTATGCTGCGTCCACAGCTTCGCTTATGCAGAATGGCTTGGATGAGAGGAGAGGGGAGAGAAAGCAACGAGGCAACCAACATCTATGAAATAGCCTCAAATAGGTCAAAATAACATAAAGAGAACCAACCTACATAGGTAGGTACATTTTTATTTGAATTCGCAGAACCAAACGAGCGGTGTCGCCCAATTACATGGAAGCGAATGGAAACAGTAAAATATTGTAGGAAATAGCCTAACATGATAGCAGGGTGTAGTACAAAGCAAAGAACGCTCAGTCAATGAATAACGTTAACGTTAGAATACAACAACGGGGAGGCGGTAAACAGCACATGACTGGTACTGTGGAGTACCGCAAACGTTCAAACATTCCTGTAGTGTTCAGTAGTGGGTGCTACTTCTAGCAAGACAGAACTGGAGGCAGGCTTGTTTGAACTGGTGGTGCTGGGTGACATAATGCATGATTGCACAAGAATGAAGACGACAAAATATAATGGCCATAATCATTGTGCCACAAAACCGGATCACAGGAGATCTGTCGACAATGTAACGAAACATAAAACTCAGTTACTCAATACAGGTTCCACTAAATTACAAGAGACAAACGCTAAAACATTAGTGTTGCAAACCAACAGTTCTCAATTGGGAAAGGCCTTCGCGCTTATGGCATTGTATTCGTTGCAATGTTGTATTTCGACTCCGCCGTACCGCTGATGTTGCTGCATGGCATACGCTATATGCGCTGTGTGCGTTTTGCTGTATACGCTGTTATGTCCAGTTATATAATGCGTATGTTTTGCATGTACGCTGTTTTTGCATGCTATAAATAGCTGGTGTTATTAGTGTTCATTCGATGAAGTGAAATATACTGTGTAAAGGAAAAGAGTTGTCCTCGTGCCGTGTGGTCGTACGATCCTGACAATCTAGCGTATGCCATGCAGCAACATCAGCGGTACGGCGGAGTCGAAATACATCATTGCAACGAATACAATGCCATAAGCGCGAAGGCCTTTCCCAATTGAGATCTGGTGGTTTGCAACATTCTCTCCACCAAAGGGCTTCTCACCGCCGTACAACAATGCACACAAGTCAAAAGCGAACCGGGGCTCTGACTTCGCGCCCAGAACGCGTCATCTCCTGCTGCCGTTGTGGTGGTAACGGTGCTGACGGTTCGTACGCTGGCTGCTGAGGGACGATAGCAGGTTGAGCGGTATCGGACAGCCCAGGAGCCACGTCCTGTGACGATACCAATGGCACTAACCTTTGGATCGGCCTCAACAGGGTACTGGTACTCAACTTAACCTTGGCAACACGACGCTTACCATCTCGACCAGGGAATAACTCGATGATCCGTCCCAAACGCCAGAACTGTTTGCGCTTGGCATCATCGAGAACAAAGACAACATCACCCACAGCTAAAGTGCGCGACATGGTCTGTTGGTGCTTGTTCAGCTGACTTAGGTACTCCACCTCCCAACGATTCTTGACATGCTTCAGTGTCCGCCTGAGGTAGCGCAATCTCGATGACATCTGCGCAGTGTCCAGGGTACCTGCTGGCTTCTCTGACGACATCCAGATGTTACCCATCATCATTGCAGGGGTTACTGGTGGCTCATCCAGGCTATCAGACACATAAGTTAGCGGACGACTATTCACCACTGCTTCAACCTCATACAAGAGGGTCTCAAGCTCATGGACCTTCAGAAACGCTGTTCCCATTACCTTTTTCAAGGCACTCTTCACTGTACCGACCATTCGCTCATAGAAGCCTCCATGACATGTTGCAGGTGGAGGATTATACAACCATGGCAAACTCAGTTTTTCAGATGCCGCCTTGAACGTTGTAGCGTTATCAGACCTGATCCGAGACGGCAAACTACGTCTCGCGACAAACTTCCAAAATGCTATCAAGAATGACTCAGTACTTAAACCATCGGCCACCTCCATTTCCGCAGGTATAGATTCCATCCTCGAGGTTTTCTCACTTCCTGATTACCCCCCTTCTTTACCAGTACCCTTTTCGCTTGCTTCTACTCAGACTTCTTATTTAACCTCTTCACATTAATCTTTTTTTATCGTAATATTTTCTTTCTTTTAAGAATTGCACCCTATTGCACACGCATTGTACACGTATATTAATTCTCGGAGACCCCCTTGATTTAGGCTTCGGCCTTTGGGGAATCCCTCAAATAATAATAATAATAATAATAATAAGTGAACTGCTCTGGTGGTGGTACACACAAACAATGCTATCCATACCTTCGGAGATGACTCACCACGGCGCACGTACAACGGACCAGCATAGTCGATGCCGGTAGTTGCGAACGGCCTCTCTTGCACAACTAGGTCTTCTGGCAGCGGCAGGCGGACTTCTGAGGCAGCCTTAGCCTTGTAGCGGCGGCACGTAACACATCGCTGAGTAATGTTGCGTAGCGCTCGTCGACCACCGATAATCCAGAATTTCTGACGGATGAACGACAAGACTCCTTCCACACCTTGGTGCATCCTTTCAACATGCATTTTCTCCAACAGCAACTCGGTCAGATGATGTTTGCCTAACAGGACTAGGTGCTTGGCTCCATACGCCAACTCGCTGTGCTGAAGTCGTCCCCCGGCTCTGAGCACTCCATGCTCATCCAGAAACGGTGCAAGCTGATACACCTTCGACCCAGGCTTCACTGGTTGACCTTGCTTGATCAGCTCAAGATCCTCAGCGAAACATGCAGTTTGAACGATGCGGTACAATACGTTGTCTGCTGCAAAATAGAGTTCAGCACGAGGCTCAGTGTGCTTCCACCGCTACATCCGAGTCACCATGGCCTGTGCCCTCGACCATTTACTGAATCGGAGCCACCATTCCTTTTCAGATTCTCGACCACAGGTGGTGGGTGATACTCGTACTTCTACACTGGACTCATCTGTAGCTGCGGTTGAGGATGCGGTGGGCCAGTTATTGGGCCCCGTGATCCAGGTTGGTCCGCCCCTCCAGAACGGACTACGGATATGCGGTGCACTACTCCCACGCGACGGTAAATCTGCTGGGTTGTGAAGGCCCGGGCAATGGTTCCACACAATGCCGACCTTCTTCGATATCTCTTCGACTTGACTGACGCGGTTAGCCACAAATGTTTTCCATTTGTACGATGGATTACTGATCCAATGAACAGTAGTGAGACTGTCAGTCCAGCCATAGACTTGCGTGACGGTCACACGCTGCTCCTTCACCACAAAAACAGCGTAGCGAGCCGCTAGACATACTGCTTGTAACTCAAGGCGGGCTAACGTGGGTGGAGACACGGGTGCCACTTTGGCCTTGGCAAATACCAAGTGCGACTGTCCATTGACGACTGCATACAAACAACATCCAAACGCTTTCTCACTGGCATCGGCGAAGGCATGAAGCGCAATCGGCGTGTCAAGATTGCAGCAAATGCAACGTGGTATGTCAATGCTCACCACTTCGGCCAACTCTTCCCACCATTGCGCACATGCGGCTGCGATGACCATCAGGCAACTTATCATCCCAGTCGCCTCCGACTTTCCAGGCTTGCTGTAGCAGAATCTTTCCCGGCACAACTGCCAGTGTTGCTAAACCTAGCGGATCAAACACTGACACAACACACTTGAGGAGGGTTCGCAGGGTCCAAACAGACGGCCTATCGGACTCGCCTAGCGCTGCTTTGCTGAGCAAGTCATCACTGGTTTTCCATTTCAGACCGAGGACTTTACCTCCGGCCTCTGGATCGCACGGGATTTTGGTGCCTCGCCACTTGCGTAACTCCATGCCAGCATCCGTAAGCACACGCACGCTGAACTTTTGCATCTCCTTGGCTTCCGAGGCATTTGAGACACTAGAGACCAAATCGTCAACGTAGAAACTCGTGAGCAAGAGATCAATACGATCTCGCTCTTTGGGTGCAGACAACTCCCGTAGCTCCTTCAAGTGATGCTGAATCACCGCAGTAAGCATGTATGGCGAGCAGTTTACGCTAAATGGCAGTTTCGTTAGCCTGCAGGTTAACAGTTCATCGCTGTCGCTTCGACCGGGCCACAAGAAACGCAGGTACGGACGGTCTTCGGGATTAACCGCAACCATGAAGAAAGCCTTGCGGATGTCCGCTTGCAGCGCGCTCTTGTATTCACGGAACCGTAATAGCATACCTGCGGGACTCGGCGATAGCGACGGTCCAGAGTCAACCATGTCGTGCAACGACTTGCCATCTGGAGCTGTCGCCGAGGCATTGAACACCACTCTTAACTTCGTGGTTGCAGCGTGCTCGCGGAATACACCTTGATGCGGTACATAGTACCCGGCATCGCTCTCACATGGCTGAAGCTCAATTGCTCCAAGCTCCCGGTAATCCCTGATCAGCACATCATCATAGAGCGCACGCTTCCCATTCCTCTTCAGCTTTTCAGCTTTGCACTGCTGAACTGCTGAACTGTTTGCGTACCAGCAGTTGATCCTGACTGCTAACCGCCAGTTCTTCCCAAGCGCGTGGCTAGAGTACGACCGCCAGCTGCGGATGCTCGTGACCCAGTAACCAGGCACGAAGAGGTTGGACACCATCGACGTGAACCTATGGCAGATAGCTGCCACAGGTCATGCACACCCAAAATGCGCTCAATGTAAGACGGTCCATCCAGGGGCGGTTTGTGTCCATTTCGTCCCCAAGCCAGCAGCATTTACCTCCAGTGGTCGCAACGATACCAGCGACGGCCAAGAAATCTGCCGCAACTTCAATGGAGGTCGCTGTTCTTCGTCGTCGTGCCGCTTCTCCCACACCTGCAGCCAGTGTGGCAAGGACCACCCATGTATCATGTGCAACCAGCAGCAGCGCGGAGCCAATCGGCCACCCCGCCAATCCTAGCAGAATGGCTACTGAATCGCTTGACTTGGTACGTAGCTTCTTTCCTATACACTCTGCAGACACCACACTGCTAGCTGACCACTTTGCCCGCCTGTTACGTAACCACTCAGATCAATCATGTGTTGCGTATGTTCTCCTTGGCCTGCGCCGTGGCTTTACTCTTGGATCTGCTGGCCAACACGGTTTTCTCTAATAATCTACCCTTGGCTTTCAATCACTCGGCATATAAATCCGAGCAATTAGCTGCTTACTGCGCCCGCAGCGAGACCACAGGCCCATTTCTGTCACCTCCATTTCAGTTCATGCGCCGCTCTGGTATTGGTGCCATCCCCAAAAAGAACGGCAAGCTGCGAATGATCCACCATCTGTCTAGTCTGGAAGGCACCGGCGCGAACGACAGCAATCCTGCCGAGCCGCTCTCTCTGCACTACGCGAACATTGACAACGCGATCAACATCATCATGTCATGCCCACAGCCTGTGTATTTGTCCAAGCTCGATGTACGCAGTGCAATTTGGCAGATCCCAGTCCGCCGTCAGGACTTTGCTGGGAAGGCTCCTACTACTACGAGCGCTTTCTGCCTTTCGGCCTTCGCTCCAGCCTAGCTGTCATTGACTCAGTAGCCACAGCAGTCAACTGGATCATGCAGCACGAGTTTGCTATAGATAACCGGCTTCATTACCTCGATGACTTTCTCGATATCTCCACTAGGTTGGCTGCAGCCAACCAGCAACTCACCATCCCCCTCCGGGCATTCACGTATCTCGGCACTCCTCTTTGCTCTATCCCAGCTCGAAGGGCCTTCACCATCATTGACCTTCCTTGGTATTGTCCTAGACTGCGAGCGCCACGAAGCTCGGCTACCAGAGGAGGAGCTGTCCGTGATCCGTGCGCCACTCATGGCTACTAGCAGCGAGCGCAGCATCGGCCAGCGTCAACTCGAGTCCCTCCTGGGAAGCTCACTTTTGCTGCCCGAGTTATCGTTCCTGGACACACATTCATGCGTGAACTATGATCAGCGTGCCCTGAACTGTATCTGTGTATGCGAGTGGGGTGCATAAAGCCCACTTTGAGAATGGGTTTGCCGGCCCCTTAGTAGATGCGTGGCTTCTGAAGAGGGTGTTAAAGGGCATCCAGCGATGCTATGGTACGGCTGTACTCACCCCTCGCCTTCCTTCAACTATGCCAATCCTACGACACCTGACGGATGCACGCCGGAAAAGTAGTATCCTGAATGGCCATGACAAGCTGCTCTACCAAGCCGCCATGCTGCTTCTTTGGATTTCTTCGGTGTGCTGAATTCACTAATGGCATCACACGGGGCTGTACTAGCTCCCCTGGTGACGGACGCCTGCAACTCTTCCTGCTTTCATCCAAGACGGACCCATTCGGTAAAGGCGTTATTAGTGACATTGGCCCGTCTGTACCACCGTGCTGCCCGGTCCGTGCCATTGTTAGCCACCCATTTGTCACTCGTCGCGAGGAACCGGAGCAACTCTTCTTCGTACTCTCGAACAGACAGCAGCTGACCAGGCAGTCATTCACAGTAACAGTATGGTCCCTTGTCGCTGCGGCCGGTGTACCATCCCAGTCGAACTACTTCGGGCATTCGGTCCACATTGGTGCAGCTACCACCGCTGCTATGGCTAGTGCCCCTGACTCCTTCTTTCGAGTGGCAGGTCAGTGGAAAGAGCGATGCGTGTCTACGCTACATCCGGACTACAACAAGCGCTAAGCGCCAGCTATCGTCCCGGTTTGCTGCCGTGCCATGGATGCCATGATCCCCAACTCGGGTGAGTAATGAGTTACTGAACTCTAGCTGCGCAATGCTTGCCTGAGCTGACATTAATTGACCCTTGCTGTGCGTCAATAGTGCCTAGTTAACGGAATGCTGGTTTCATGGGTCCACTCTCACAACTGGTGTTATCTAGCTATTTGCTGCGGCTCTGCCTTGCGCTATATTACATCCATTTAGCATTGCAGCTCTACGTTGAGCTAACAGCGGCTCTACTTTGAGCTAACCGCAGCTCTACTTTGAGCTAACAGCAGCTCTTCTTTGAGCTAACAGCAGCTCTTCTTTGAGCTAACAGCAGCTCTACTTTGAGCTAACCGCAGCTCTACTTTGAGCTAACAGCAGCTCTACTTTGAGCTAACACCAGCTCTACTTTGAGCTAACCGCAGTTCTACTATGAGCTAACCGCAGCTCTGCTTTGAGCTAACAGCAGCTCTGCTCTGAGCTAACACCAGCTCTGCTCTGAGCTAACACCAGCTCTACTTTGAGCTTCAAACCAGTTGTTTCGAAACCAGCACTCCTCAATACAAAGATGCCTCTTTGTTGACTTGTTTGTGTGAGGGATGGGGCTAATGGTGTACTAGCTGTGCTAGTACTTGTTAGCAACAATCCGAACTAGCGCACACACTGCACTGCATTGCTTTGTACTCCATTCAAGACTGACGTCATGCGCTTTGTTTTGCTGCCTAGTCACAAATGGCACCAGCCCATTTTGCGGAAAAGAAAAACAAATCTTGCTTGCCCTGTTATGCTCTTGCAGACAACGGATCGTGCTTCAGCAGTGTTTCTTTTCCCACCATCCCTCCCTATCCAACTTATTCACACCATCATTATTATCGTACCCACTAATCGGGTCCGCTCTCACAACTGGTGTTATCTAGCTATTTGCTGCGGCTCTGCCTTGCGCTATATTACATCCATTCAGCATTGCAGCTCTTCGTTGAGCTAACAGCAGCTCTACTTTGAGCTAACAGCAGCGCTACTTTGAGCTAACCGCAGCTCTACTTTGAGCTAACAGCAGCTCTACTTTGAGCTTCAAACCAGTTGTTTCGGAACCAGCACTCCTCAATCCAAAGATGCCTCTTTGTTGACTTGTTTGTATGAGGGATGGGGCTAATGCTGAATATTCACCGCTTATATTCACCACTTATCTCATATTCACCACTTTTCGATACTTACATTATACTGTAAAGAATGCAGTACTCGGTGCTGCGCTTGATTCTTCTTCAGTCAGCGCACCGAAGCTGTCGAATGCCCTAGAAAATGTCTACGCTAACTTCCGTAGAGAGGACTTTTCTGAGTACAAACGAAATTCCTTGCTTGCCATTGCCGCTGGATCCGCATGTTTTTTTTTTTTTTTTTTTTTTTTTTTTTACTATGTTCACATAACCAGCTCGAAAAGAATAAGGAAAGACAATGGTACAGAGACTAGGACAAACGTGACAACTAATGAGCAGGCGCTGCACCGAGACGCAGCAGTGATGGTGGGGCATTGATGACTCTGCCGACCTGAGGTCTCGGCGTCACGGCCAAAAACACGCACCAAAAACAATGAAAAAAAGAAGATAGAGCTTTACAGGCAAAAAAGATGCAAAAGCTCAAGGCTTAACACGAGCGATTGTGGGGAAGAAACTGTCTTAGCATCATACTATTCATAGGAAAAAAAGGGAATCGACTGCCCAGAGCCAGTTTCTGCTGCGAAGATGGCGGTAAACATTCGTTTTGAATGATTGCATTCTTTTGCTGTGGGGGGGGGGGAGGGGCTGGGATAAGAGAGCGGCAGGGAGGGAGTTCCAATCGTTGATGCTGCAGTGTGGGAACGAGCGCTTCAGTGCCAGCGGGGCAGATGCAGGCAGCTGGTGTTGGAGCTGGTGGTCATGGCCACCGACAGCACCGTGCTCCCTGCGAGTTCTGGGGTTGGTAGAGATGATGTGGCGTGGTAGCAACACAGAGAGCAGCTGCGGAGGGCCAGGCAAGTAGTGAAGCCTGTACAGGCAGGCAAGCGAGGCAACAGTGCGGCGGATGGCCAGGCTAGGTAGGTGTGCCCTAGGGCCGATATTATTATATCTCCTTTATTCACTTCTTTCGAAGGCGATAAGCCAGACCCACCGGGAAATATTTCCATTGGTGGGACAGCAAAAAGAAAGTGAAAAATAAAAAATAAAAACCAAAGGGACAAGAAATAGTTGAAGGAAGAGGAAGAAAGGAAAGAAACTCAATCCGAACTCCAACATCAAAACAATAATAAAGAATTTGCAAAGTACAAAAAAATAAAAACCAAAGGGACAAGAAATAGTTGAAGGAAGAGGAAGAAAGGAAAGAAACTCAATCCGAACTCCAACATCAAAACAATAATAAAGAATTTGCAGCGACAGGCAAAGTACATTCACTAATGAAGAGAGTAACAAAAGAAATATCAGTCTTTATCAGTCGTTATTCAAGTATCTTAGCTATTGAACATGCAAACGCAGCAGAGGTGCATCTACATGTTAAGGATAATTCTTAGTATTTTAATCGAACCTTGGATAGCCTCCTGTTGCACAATAGCCAGGTCTCCTCCCTGCACAGTCCGAAGGCATTGATGAGTCTCCCCCGCCAAGCCTCCCAGGGCACCGACAACCACAGGGACCACGTCAACCTGGGCGAGGGACCAAATCCTGGAAATCTCCCGCTTCAAATCATAATATTTCGAGCGCTTTTCAGCCATTTTCTTATTGATGTTGTTCTCACCAGGAACGCTGATGTCTATAATGTAGGCGATGCGCTCCTTGTCATCAACAAGGAGCAGATCGGGCCTGTTTGCTGATAGTTTCAGGTCAGTTGGGACAGCATACTCCCAATAGAGGCGATACCGATCACTCTTGACCAATGCCTTGAGCTCGTGGTCGAGTCGTGAAGCACCAGTAGGTAGATCTCGTGCTCTACACATTTCGAAGTGCACATACTTTACTATCCGGTTATGTCGTTCGATGTAACTGGTCCGAGCAAGAACTGGGCAGGCACTGACAATGTGGTCAATTGTTTCTAAGCTGCCCTTGCAAAGCCTGCAATCGGCATCAGTTCGAGCAATTGACTTCATTATGGCGTATTGGTGATTTTTCGTTTTGAGGGATTGGTCTTGTGCTGCCATAATCATGCCTTCAGTTGAAGGTTTCAGTGTCCTTGATTTCAACCACATGAAGGTAAGCTCCTTATCTAGGCGATTCTCCTCCAATCGGCTCCAATATCTCCCATGCAGCGGCCTAGTGGAAAGTGTTTTGGATTTTCGCTCAGCGCACGCTTGTTTAATGGTATGCTTATTGGGTAAAGCTGGTCCAGCTGCTGGCAGATCCAAACTCGACAGGAACTTAGCGGCCTTTGCAGTTATTGAGTGGCTTTTTGTTGTAGGTTTTTGTTGATGATACTGATAAAGCAGGCTTATTCTGTCTATTGGTCTGGTACTCATGTAGCGGGCCAGGCCACACATGCTCCGGCCGTGCATATCCTCACAAGAGACCAAGGCCCGGCCTCCATCTCCCCTCTTCATGTAGAGCCTGTTGACTGAGGCTTTGGGGTGGTGAAATCCAGACGCAGTCAACGCTGATCTTGTCGCTCGATCTGTGGTCTTGATTTCAGCCTCGGTCCAATTTACGATGGGGATGTTTTTTTTGCAGCTACGAGTGTGGCACGCGTTTTTCAAGCTCGTAGCTTTTCGTTTTTTTGGACACCCCAGCCGGCATCAGGCCGGACTGGAGATAGCTAGGTGGGTAGTAGTAGTAGTAGAAATAGTGTAGGATAGTTAGGTAGGGCCAGGCAGGAACCCTTCGCCATGGGCGAGCTCTCTGCTGAGGCCGTTACGAAGCTGCTTTGCACCCTCCCGGGTATTGAGCAGGGTCTCCTTGCAGTGATGCAAACGCTGGCAAAGTTCGCGACCGAGTCTGCTGATTGCGAAGCGCGTATGAAACGCAAAATTGGTGAGCTGGCAGCGGAAGTAAAAGATTTGAAGGAAGAGTTAGTTGTTTCAAAAAACTCCTCCATTGCCTGGATGCAGCCGAAGACGACGAGAAACAGCTCACCAGTTCAAGCAGACGTACATCGTACGCAAAGTAGTACCGGTAGTACCCGTGCCAGCAAACGCAGCGCCAAGCAAGCTGCAGCTCACATGGAACCCAGCAGCACCGTATCACGTACTGGCGTCACAAGCGCGGATCGAAAGCCCCACGGCCCCCAGGCCCAGAGAAGCGGTGGCTTGGCAAAGGCAGAGTGTTCTGAGTCACAGCCCAAGACAGATGTGACAGAGTCCAAGTCCCAGGCAGATGTGACAGAGTCCAAGTCCCAGGCAGATGTGACAGAGTCCAACGGCAAGCCAATCGTCCATGTTATCGAGGATGACTCATGGAAGCTTGTCTCCTCAGAACCACCCAAGAACAAGCGTGCCGTAGTGTACGTGGGCAATATCGCCACAGATAGCAGTGAGAGCCACTTCAGGCAATTTATCAAAACCAGGAGTGAGTTTCTGGGCGCCTCTATTCCTGTCCACACCTGCAGTGTATGGCTGTCAGAAAGTGGGCGTGCTTCCGCCAGAGTGACCATCGATGCCACTTCATTCTCCACAGTTACAGCGCCCAACTTCTGGCCAAGACGCCTATACTGCAGGCCATGGAGGTTCTCTGAAACCAGTCCTGAGGGCAGCACCAGCAGTCGCTGCCACGGTAGCAGAAACAGCAACTCTGCCAGTGTTCTGACTAAACAGCAACAGCAACAACAGCAGCAGGGCTCAACCTCCTCCCCGCCGCCGCCGCCGCCACCACCGCCGCCACCACCACCGGCAGACATCATCTCTACTCCACTGCCTGGTGGCCAAAAACGGAGAAACTCCCACCTCTCCCCACCAGAGGCTGGAGACCTGAACAGATCAAACGGATCTGCGCCACAACATGACCTACATGGTCACCAATGAAGCACTTCCTCAGGCTCCTACTCACCAATGCTTTTGGCCTAAAGTCAAAGCTTGGTGAACTTGCACATGTTGCAATGTGCTCCTCACCTGATGTCATCGCTGTTACGGAGACAAAATTCTCAACCGCAAAGGTCACTGACAGTGAGGTCTGTCTGTCCGGATACGCTCCCCCAATCCGACATGACAGAAACGCTCATGGAGGCGGAGTTGCCATCTGGGTGAAATCAAACATGACCTTCCAGCACCTGGACCGGTTCAGCACGGAACACCACGAAGTGATATGGATATCTGTATCAACAGCTAGCCGGTCCAAGATTGTTATCTGTGCACTCTACCGATCAGGCTCCACAGCCGGGACAGACACGGAGCTGATCGAATACCTTGATACCCACCTATATGAGGCCCGCAGCCACGGTGACTATGTTATCCTCGCAGGGGACTTCAATGTCCACAATGCAGCATGGCTGGCATGGCTAGGGAGCACCTGCTTCTACCTCAGCAGGAGAAGCAGCCGAGGAACTCTGCTATGTTCATGGCCTGGAGCAACATGTCAACATCCCCACACGTGGAGACAACACCCTGGACCTTGTGATGTCTCACTTCAGTGAACCGGTTCAGGTGAAATGCCATGCCCCACTGGGGTCCTCTGACACCGCTGTCCTCACCATGGACTTCCCTATCTCTGCGTTCCGTGAACCAAAAACCACACGCACTGTCTGGCGGTACAACCAAGCAGACTGGAACCGCCTCTGTCACTTTTTCCCAGCCTATGACTGGTCAACTGCCTTCACCACCAGCGCTGATGAGTCGTGCGCCAACATCACCGAAGTTATCCTCCAGGGTATGTCACGTTTCATCCTATCCCGGCAACTCACATCCCGGCCGACGGATCCAGCTTGGTGAACCCCTGAGTGCACGGATGCCATAAAAGCAAAAGAGAGGGCTTGGGCTACTGCCAGACGGCAGAAGTCAACAGCAGCGCGCCAGATAGCCTCAGCAGCCACTCTACGTTGTAATGACATCCTCCAGCATGCCAAGGTGGCCCGCCTGGCTACCCTGCTTACTAAGCTCTCCAAAGCTAGCCTGAGTGACCGCTCGTGGTGGTCTACCATCAAGCAAGCAGGTGGCAGCAGCAGAAACACGTCCATCCCAACTCTTACGCCGCAGCCTGGTTTGGAATGCGTTTGGAATGCCGAAAAAGGTGAGTGTTTTGGGCAGTATTTCGCCTCAAAGTGCAGCCTGGGCGCCGACGACTTCCCCGCCAACCAACCAGCGACTGATTTCCCCACGTTGCTCAGCGCACGGCTGAAAAGCTCTCAACGGTTCGGTTCCACCCTGCCACTGTCAAGAGAGAACTACGGCGCCTAAATGCATCGAAAGCTACTGGACCGGATTGCATTCCCGCGCGAGTTCTGAAGGTGTGTGCCGACCCCCTAAGTAAGCCACTCTCCAAACTGTTCTCCCTTAGCTTCTACAGCATGGTTATGCCGACATCCTGGAAGACAGCTAGAGTCACACCCATTCACAAGAAGAAATCCAAGAACCTGCCTCAACACTACAGACCTGTGTCTCTGCTGTCTATCATATCCAAAGTGATGGAAACAATTGTCAATCGTCAGATAACCAGTTTCGTGGAGTCCCACAATGTCATCTCTGCGAAACAGTTCGGGTTCAGAAAGGGCCTGAGCACAGCCGACGTCTTAACCAAGCTCCACTGTGAATGGTCCCGAGCAGCCGGCCTAGGAGGAGCCGCCCATGTTTTGGCGATAGACATAGCAGTCGCCTTTGATAAAGTCAGCCATGCTGGCCTGCTGCATAAGGCTTCCGTGTACGGTCTAGACGGCCCGCTTCTCGGATGGCTGGAAAGGTACCTGCACAACCGGCGCCTGCAGGCTGTTGTGGGCGGCCAAGAGTCCTCCCTGCACCATATCCAAGCAGGGGTACCACAAGGTAGCATCTTTGGACCAACGTTATTCCTCCTGTACGTAAATGACTGCGAGGACACCTTGCCTGCTGGTGCTGAGCTTGCCACGTATGCAGATGACACGACACTGTATCAGTGCATCTCTGCCACCGCCAGCATATCCGACTCTGCAGCACAACTCCAGGAAGCAGTGGACGCCGTCTCCCACTGGGGTTCCAAGTGGAAGGTCACCTACGAGCCATCCAAATCTCAGGCCCTCATCATCGACCACCGCAAGCCTCCCCCAGCGTTCCCACCAGTGCTCTTCAATGGAGTGACTGTTCCTGAAGAGAAGGAAATCATACTTCTGGGCATAGCATTCGACTCGCAACTGTCCTACGCAGCACACCTCCGGGCCGTGGCCTCAAAGGCTGCCCAACGCCTACACTTCCTGAGAAAGGTTGCGCCCCTGTTGGACTCCAGCGGCCGCACGGCAGTCTACAAAGGCTTCGTGCGGCCAACAATGGAATACTGCTGCCTGGTGTGGATGGGGTCAGGTACATCCAGACTGGACTAAATCCAGCACAAGGCACTGAAGGTGATTGGCCCAGGAGCCTGGCTTCCCAGCCTGAAACACCGCCGAATGGTTGCTGCGCTTTCGTTCACGTTCAAGCTGTCTTACCTTCCAACAACAAGCCCCCTGAAGCCCATCCTCCCACCTCCAGCCAATCCCCGCCCAGTGGGTGGTCGATCCACTAGGTTAGCCACGGAGACTGCCCACTGCCACCCGCTACAGCTCAAGTCGACGCTGCCCGTGCGCATTCGTAGCAGCCTCCAGGGTTCCTACCCAGACTGCATTATTCGCTTGTGGAACAGCCTACCAGCGACCATTCTACCAACACGGCCGCAACCCAGCCAGCTCCAATCATTCAAAGAAAAATGCAACAAGTATCTGCTGCACCTGAACTGGCAAGCAGCCACCGACGCCCTATGAAACGGTTTAGACCAGTGCCTCACTAGCATCCCCCCCCCCCCTTACCACAATGTGACGTTATCTTTCACTCTGCTTCTCTTACGACCATCTACCCATTGTCCTTGTTTCTCACTATTATTCATTTCCCCTCCTCCTCCTCTCTACATGGTTTTACTGCATTATGGCGCGCTTTGTCTGCGTAGACGCCGACACCTTTGAGGTCGGCAGAGCAGCCTGGCCCCGCCACCACTTCTCGCACATATTCGGGAATATAGTGGACTTTCGTATAAAAAAAAATATAAAAAAATTCCATAACTATATGTCATAACCGGCAGAGCATACGTATTGATGGCCTTGATCATGTTTCGCGCATTCAATCCACTGTTAAGAAGCAAATACAATCTCTTTTTGTATTCTGCAGTGAGTTGCGTCTTGAGCTGCGGGTGAGGTATCATGGCTGCTTGCACTACTCCAAGGTACTTGTATGTTTCATTGAGTCGTAGCGACTCTGCAATGGTCTCATCACCAACCTGGATAGAGCATCCTTCATCTGGTTTTCCTCTCCTGACGTGCAGCACGGCACACTTGGCCGGGTTGAGATTCATGCCGATGTCATCACCAACGCCACACACGGTAGACACGAGGGTAGTCACATCCTTTGTAGTTTTCCCGTAGAGTTTAATGTCGTCCATGTACCAAGAGTGATTGATAGTCAACTCGGCGTCTCTGCAGCTGACTCTGTATCCCAAAGGCAATCGGTTGAGCTCAAAACTGATTGGGTTTAGCGCCAGGCAAAACAGTAAGGGGGGTAATGTGTCACCTTGAAATATGCCTCTTCTTATAGAAATGTTGCCGGTAGTGACCCTGCATCTTCCCTGGTCGCATATGTGCATTGTCGTTCTCCAGTTCTGCATGCTACGAGCAATAGTTGTGACCAAAGACGGGTGGAATCGATACATCGTCAAAGCATGTAGAATCCATTAATTTAATGCGACACACTATCAAACGCCTTTTTGAAGTCCAGGTATGCCATGGCCAAATTTCGCCCTTTCGTATGGGCATCCTCCAGAATCATCTTATCCACCATCAGGTGCTCCTTGCAACCAAGACCAGCTGCTGCACAACCGCGCTGCTGAGTTGCAAGTATTTCATGTTGATTGATGTGCTGCCACATAATCTTCGATATGGCGGCGGTAAAGAGCCTGTAGAGTATCGGAAGACACATAATTGGTCTATAATCTTTGGGCATTACCGAAGGTGGAGAAGTCTTCGGAAGGAGAGTAGTAGCACCAGACGTCAACCATCCCGGAATGTCACTGTGGCCATCTATAACCCTCTGGAAGGCTCTCCGAAGGTAGGTAAGAATGCAGGCTTGTCAGCCTCTTCCACCATTACCCATGCAACTTGTCATGGGCCGGAGCCCTCCACAAGGCTAGTTTGCGCAGGCAGTCAGCCAGGATGTCCTGGGTGATAACTGCGCTACTCTGCACAGGGACGTGTTCTTCATAATATTCTGCTTGCCTTACATACCACTCACCAGTGGTGAACGGAGCAGGTGTAGACAAAAGATCACTCCAGAATTCGGTGGCTTCACCCGCCTCTGGAAATTGCGGCGTCTCCAATCGATTTGAAGCACCACTAACAGAGTGTGCAGGCTCCCGAAGCGTCCGGTACAAAGCACGCTCATTCATTTGGAACATTTTGTTGGCATTTTTGGCCTTTTCATTTTCTCGGTATCGACGCATCCTGGCTGCTAGCGCAAGAAGTCGATCTTTAATTCCCTGTAGCTTCATTTCCAACTCGTCTGTGTTTCCGACTTCAACTTCATATCTCCTCCAGAAGTCACGATGTTTCTCCGATGGATATCGTAGCATGCTGGTGAGTCGGGAAACATCCGAGCGGAGTTGATCGATTTCCTTTGTCAATCGGATCTGCCACTGCGGCGGAAGGTCCTTGTCACTTCCGTTTCGCTTGGCATTGCCAGTCGGATGATTCTGACTGCCTTGGATAGTCGATATGCAAAGGCAAGCACCAGCATACACGAGGCAATTGATCTCATGGAGCGACGCCTCACCATCAGGAAATAGCCGGCGACACACAAGCTTGAGCTGAGAGTTGACCATGGCGGTTACACTGTATAATAATTGATTTTGTACATGCTTTTTTGTTGGATTAGGGAGGCATTATCGCTGTGCCATGTCGGCCACGACCTCTGCACGATACCTCTTCTCCAAGTCCCCCGTTACATCACTAATCTCCCCGGGCAGCATCTCATCTTCCAGGTTGTACTGCTCAGCATCAGTGTTGGTGGCGTTTTCTACAGTCGGTAGATTGGGTTCAACACCACACGCCACATCATCACTGTCATCACTGTCATCACTAGTACTAGGAAACTCACATGTACAAGTACCGCGGGTAAAACTGCTTCCACATGCACAAGCGCGCACAGCCTGGCCACGCAGTGTCATGTCAGCAGCAGCAGCAACTGTACTAGCTGTAATACCAGTACTAGTAGTAGCAGTACTATTAGTAGAAGCACTGGCACCACCACTGCACCCCGCCAGGCCACGGTCACCTAGCGCTCCAGTCACCATGGCTTCCTCACATAGCGCATCCCGAGACGCCTCTGGACTGGTCTCCGTCCTTGCTGGTTCTTCTGCCGTGCACTGCTGACGAATGGCCTCGACATTGGCGGAGGAGAGTCGTCCGCTCTTCCGAATTTCTCGCAACTGGTTGGCCAAATTCACCTCGCTTACCTGTCTCTCCAGGCCCCTGCCACACCAAGGATCGTGCATCCGTCTCATGTACCCACGAGATTGGACACCTCCAGGCGTCGCAATTGCGTAGCACTCAGCCAACACTCTCACTTCTTCCTCCGACCAGCGCTTTCTCCGGGCCCTCTGGCCCCCATTTCCATCCATTATTGAAATAAGTATGAACAAAACGTTCAATTTTCTTAGCGGACGAGCCATTGAGCCACGCTAAGGAAGCTCTGCTCATCAGAGCTCAGAAAGTGCAAACGTTCACATCGTTAGGAAAATTCATTATTATTACTATTATTCTCAATTCATGGATGACATGGTTTCAACCAATATTATGAATGAGGGCTACCAGCCATGGAATAAAAGAACAAGAAGAGGCAAAAATGCACACGCAAAATATGGCAAGTTAAATGAAAATGAAAAAGAAATAAAAAGTAAATCAATCCAAAACCAAAATCAATTATAAAAATCAATCCAAAACCCTAATGAATTGTACAGGTAGCGTGTGTGATTTACTTTGGAGCTTGAAGTAATACACAAAGAGAATGAAAATCAATGATTAGTAAATGAAGATCGACGTACGTGTATATTTATCAAGCTTAAAAACGCATTGAGGGTGTTGCTGGACTTTAATTGCAGAGAAAGAGAATCCCATAAATGGTATGCTGGGAATACAGGCGATTTGGTCATGGAATTGTTTCTTGCAATCGGGAAACGAAGCGAGTTCCGGCTTGTTGAGGATTCATTGAACCAGTTTAAGGAATGCTGCACATGCTGAGGGGCAGTGATTAGTTTGATTTTGTGAATGTATACGCAGGAGGATCGGTCAATGTAATATTTCAGAGAAAATGTACAGCAATTTTCATAGTGAACGGCTATGTTGGTCTCGGGCGGCAAACGAAGTATTGCCCGGAGAATCCACACCACACAGCAATACAAGAAAATAGGCAAAACGTATGTATGATAAAAGGTCTTTCGGCATTCTGGTGTAATGTGGGGGAGATGGCCATAAAGAATACCGACGACTGAGCTTGCCCGCTTTTCCAGGTTCTGGAAATGGTGGGACCAGTCCAATTTGCTATCAAGTGTAACGCCAAGGTGCTTGTGACGAGAGGTTATAGGTATCGGGGTAGGATCATCGGGGAAATGGAAAATAAAAGTTTGAAGATGTGCAACATCTGATGACGCGTTGGGGACGACACACATGATCTCGGTCTTGGCGGAGTTCGGCCGGAGTTTCCACCTTCGCATCCACTTGACCACACAGTCTATTCCTACGTGCAGGTCTTGACACGCGACGGGGAGCGACCGGTGACTAGCCAGCAGAGTGGTGTCGTCCGCATATAGCGATGTGTTGGGAACTGCACCGATATCATTCACATACATTAGAAAAAGCAGGGGCCCCATAATTGATCCCTGGGGGACACCAGAACACACGCGTTCAGGGTGGGACAATTGACCCGAGATATTTACTTGCTGTGAGCGACCACACAGGTAACTCTCCAGCCACCGCAGTATGCGTCCTTGAATCGAGAATGATGCTATCTCAGCCATCAGCCCACGGTGCCACACAATATCAAAGGCTTTAGATAAATCGAAGAAGCAGACTAGGCTGTACTCGCTGCGATGGCGATTGTCATGCAGGGATTGAACAACTCGAAGTTGTTGTTGTTGTTGAAATTTTATTTTGTATCGCAGACCAAACGGGCAATGGTGCCCAATATTATGATGGCGATAAAATAACGGCCGAGAGCCAAGGATACAACAAGCAAGCCTCCACGAAAGAGAGAAAAACACAGAAAACACAGACTGCAAATACTCAAAAAGAAAAAAGAGAAAGGGAAAAAAAAGAAAAAGAAAGAAGAAGAAAGCACAGTTGAGTCACAGTTGAGATCCTGGCTAACCATAAAAATAAACCTTTAAAAGTCTCTTGAATGATCTATGGCAGGCGAGGGACTTGAACTCCTGGGGCAGGGCGTTCCATAATTTAACAGCAGAAACGAGCGGCCGACAGTCACCAGAGACTCGCCTGGTGGCAGGGACAACATACGCATTTGGATCATTGATCCGAGTGACGCCTTCAGTCTGGCGACGTAGGCGCTTGGACAGGAGATTACTAATTCTGGCGGTGTGGATACGAAGCATGAGGAGGCGGAGTTTACAGTGGGCGTTTTGGATGATGGGGATGAGGCCTAGACGAGTGTAGATGGGATCTGTGTGGGAGGGGAATGGCTGGTTGGCAACGCAGCGGATACATCGCTTGTCGAGGACCGAAAGCTGATGCCGTTGGTGCGCAGAGAGAACCGAGAAGAAGGCATTAGATCCATACAACATGTCCGGTAGTATTAACGATCTGTAAAATAGCAGGGCTTGTTGCTCAGTTAAGCAGGAGCGAATGGCTCGCAGCGCCGTCAGTTTCTGGGAGGTCTTCCGTGTAATAGTTGCAACTTGAGTCTCCCACCGAAGCTGGGTGTCGAGATGTAGACCTAGATATCGAGCATTTGTGGTCTGCGCTAGGGGATTTCCATTGCATTCTATGTTAAGTAACAAGGGCTGCCTGCGAGACGCATGAAGGGCTAGAACGTGGGTTTTGGAGGGATTTAGTATTAAGCCTCTTTCTTCCAGAAAGTTGGCCAGGTTGGACATTGAACGGGAGAGGGTTAAATTCAAGAATTCGACGGATTGACTGATGGCGTCTAGCAGGATATCATCAGCAAACAGCTGTGAGTGGGCTGGAGCTGTGATCTGTTCTATTTCCATTGTGTAGATGGAGAACAAAAGAGGACCCAGCACACTTCCCTGAGGAACACCACACTCACAGGGAGAGAGGGCGGACGACTGGCCATTGCTCAGGACGACTCGCTGACGGCGGTCAGTTAGGTAGCTCATGAACCAACTGAGAGCCGTTGAGGTAATACCAAGCTGAAATAGATCTGTAACCAAAATTTGGTGTTTGACCTTATCGAAGGCCTTGCTCATATCGAAGTAGCTGCCAGGCTGTTGAATCACCTCGACGGAATCCGGACTGTGATTGATGGAGAAAGACAGATTGAATAGCAGACTCAAAGGAAGCGATATCGACGGGCCGATCAATTTCAGCAGCTCGTGTGTAACTCCATCAGGTTAGACGCTTGATGCATTTATGCACGGAATAAGGCGTGGTGAAGATAGAGGTGAGCGACGGCGCAGTCAAGGCGTCCTGCAAAGGCGGGAACGTCCACTGAGGGTTATCCGGAGTACCAAATGCAATAAACTGCTTATTTAGGGCATTTGCAATGTCGTCAGGTGATTTGATGTCAGCTCCTCGGACGGTGAGGCGTGATACAGTGGGTTTTCCGGTGGAGTCCGACCGCAAACTTCGGATAAAATTGTGTAGATTCGGAGATTTTGTTTGGGCCTTTTGGGAGAATGAATTGAGAGTGCGGAGAAATCTGCGGTGCTCCAGCCGCGAGAGGTTACGGGTCTTAATCCGTTCCGCCTTATACACAGCTTGATGTTTAGGGGTTTGATACTTCCTGTACACACTGTACGAGTCACGCTTCCGTTTGATTTGTTCTCTTAATGCAGGTGTTAGCCAAGGTGGTCGCGCAGATTTCGAGGGTGTGCATCGGATTGTCGATTTGCGTCGCTCTAGATAGGACTGCAGTATCTCCTCCAAAGTGTCGTCCAGCATATCTGCAGATAGGGATGGATCACCCCGATGTAGTTGGAGCACAGCCTCCCAGTCAATATGGAATAGACGCTCATTGAGCGCAACTGCAGTTTCATTCGGCACGGATGAGATGTTCAATGAAGCAAGGTTACTTCGATGTGGAAGCTGTTTCTGCTCAGAGACAGGAGACCGCGAGGACTGTGACATTTTAATTTTACCAACAACAATACAGTGGTCAGATTGGCCCATAGTTGCTTCAGCATGGAGGTCGTCAATGGCGTGGGGAATATCCGTTTTTCCAAGATCCAGAGCCGCTGCAGGGCCCGAGGCGGACTCGTGAGTGGGGAAGTTTACCAATAGGCCTTATGCACATTGTACAGATGCACGAAATCCTATAATCTTGTAGAATCCCGTAGACCCGGTTGGGTGTTGAATGTGCAGGACCCTATTGTGTTTACGGCTATTTCCACTATGAAATGGGCCATGAAGGCATTTCATACGAAATCTTTTTCCGGCAGAGATCTAGCTAGTCGTTAGTTCAATCCCAAAGTGAAGAAGGCTTGAAAAGTGATCGTTTGCCATGAATTGTGAGGCTAAATGGGTCAAACGCGCATGTATAGCACACAATGAACACCCACCCGGGTATGTACACACCTACGGCCATAGTACAGAACTTCGTGCATCTGTACAATGTGCATAAGGACTATTGCTCCAAAGAAAACATCTTAAGCAAACATCGCAATTGGTGACCTGCTGTGTCGGTAATGTCCCCCTCCCAGTCTGAACACCTAGCGTTGAAATCACCCATCAACACTACTGCAGATGTTGTAGCTTTGACAACAGTCAGACAGCGTTGGAGAGAGTTACAAAATTTATCAATGGCGGCAGCGGTGTTCGAGGGTGGGCGGTAGAGGGATCCAATTAGCAGGGACTTCCCGGATCCAAATGTCTTTGTTCCGGTACCCTTCGGCGGAAACTCAATCTCTACAAACGTAGCTTCGAAATTTGGAGCGTGAAGGTCCGAACGATGTTCAACAGAAGGAAATACACCAGACTTCACCAGAAGAGCAACTCCACCATACGCCAAAAGTTCGGAGCTGTTTGTTTTGTTTTCGGTTGTAGGTCTGTCTCTTCGATAAGAGTCGTATCCTGGGATAGAGAAAATTTGAGCTCCGTGCAGCCATGTTTCAGTAATAGAAACGAACAGCGGGTCCCACGTCGAGCAGAAGTCAGTTAATTCCGCGACCTTGTTCCGTATTGATCTAGCGTTAAAGCAGACAAATGGGTGACTGGTAGCCGGTAATGGCAGGGGCTGGAATGTTTTCGCTTCGGGATTTAGCAATCTACCCGGGTATAGATCAGCATTTGCGTGTGAAGTTGTGTGCGTGGTTGTCAGTGCAGGACGGAAAGGTGGAGCCAATGGGTTGAGTGTTGGCGCATACTCCATGACTGGTCGTACGAACGCCTTGTATACGGTCGCCCGGCCGGCGAGGGTGAGTAGGTGGGCGGCTCTGTTTAGGACCCTAAGCCGTTGGCGTGCACGGGTGGCTACGTGTGACCAGGTGCTGCCAGTGAGTATCTTCACAGACATAGCGTTCCAGCGAGCAAACAAGGTTTTGGACGCTCAACATGTCAATGGCCCGATGATTGCGGATCAAGCGGCAAGCCAGGAACTATTTCGTTTGTACTCAGAACAGCCCTGTTCAAGGACGTTAGCGTAGAATTTTCCTAGGGCACACAACAGCTCCGACACGCTGCCTAACAAGAAAGAAATGAGGGTAGAACCGCTTGGCTCGCTGTTATAAACCGACTCCCGAATTGGCGCGATGATCACGGATTTTTTCAAATCTTCGCGTGAAACGAAACCTCTCTCTGATTGGTCAAATCTTCGCGTGAAACGAAACCTCTCTGTGATTGGTCAAATCTTCGCGTGAAATGAAACCTCTCTCTGATTGGTCTAATCTTCGCGTGAAAATAAACCTCTCTAATGATTGGCTCCCGCCACAAAGCTGCACGAGCGTGTTCCCCATTGTGATTGGCACGAGCGTGTTCTCCAAGGTCGTCACCTCCAATGCCATATGCACCAGTGCGTGTACACGATTTGATTGAACAGGATTCTGGACACACCGCCCTCCGATTCAGGCAAGAACACGCCAGTCGGTCTGAAGGCTCAGTGAAGCAACAACGACTTACGTTAGTCATGCGTACATCACTACATGTGCATGTATGACCAACAGGACTCGTTTGTTGGGTTTTAGGGACGAGAGGGTAAATATGGAGAGGTATAAGTCTAATGTTACCTTCAGCCTCGTGAATATGGGCGAATATTCAATAGTTATACAAGTATAGTTATATAGTTATACAAACCGCGGCTTCGCCTCGGTTTGTCGACTAGTGAATATTCGCCCATATTCACTCGGCTTCAGGTAATATAATATACGTAGAGATCGCTGGATCCGCCGCTGCTAGAAAATGAGCTACACGTACATGTACATGTACATGTACATGCAACCGTAACTAGATGGCTAATGTATACCAGGGCTATGAGTGGCACGCATTGGTCTCATGCCAGTGCTACTGCAACTGACCAGGCACGGCTTGACATTGTGGCAGGCGGGGTGTGGGGCGGACGGTTTGAACGCTGCTTTTTTGATGTAAGGGTATTCAACCCATATGCAGCTTCGAACGGTTTGGCCCTCATCCAATCTGCCTTCAACAAGCACGAAGCTGAGAAGCGACGCCATTATGCTGAACGAGTACGAGAGGTGGATTTTGAATTGGATTGGATTGGTTTATTTAACGTCGAGTTACAAACAGGCAGTGTTGCCTTATTACATGTGGTGGAGATGTCGAGTTTCACTCCACTTGTCCTGGCAACGACTGGTGGTATGGGCCGCGCTGCTCCTGCATTCTATCGGCGGCTGGCTGTCCTTATGGAGGAGCGGGGATCAGTTGGGTATCATACCCATATCTCGCTTATCCGGAGCCGGCTGGCCTTTGCTTTGCTGCGTGCTAACATCATGTGTCTGCGGGGGGCTCGCTCGCCATTTCCCTGGCAGAGGGGGATGGATGACGCCTCTCCAGATGTTCCTGTTGCCGAAGCCCGCCTTGTTGGCAACTAGCTAACACGGGTAACGGATACCGACTGATCGACAGAGACGACCTTTAAAATGAAGTTGTCATTGTGTGCAGATTGTAAAGTTTCATTTTCTTTTTTTTTTACATTTTTGTTTTGTTTTGCTTTGCAGTTGTTGCCGCGGTCAGGCCAGTGAAATTATGTTCTGTGATTGCCCGTATAAGAGGCTTGAAAAAAAATACTACTGTGCATGTATGTTGGACATGTCATGAGCTCAAACACACAAGCTTATCGATAACGTGACATGTCACAGGAATATTTCCTAACTATACATGGGAAAGGATAAGACGCGATATGACGCCAATCAGAGAACATGGCAGGCTGCTACACAGACAGTAGTCGAAAATAGCTCTTAGTCGGATGAACTCAGCCTCACATGACTTTTACATTGCGCCTGCGGCAAACCCGCTTATCACTGCTTGTCATCAAGATGTCATAAGTTGAACAGCATGACATTGTGGAACGTGCCAAACACATTCTTGATACAGTCGACTCAGCCTCTTTTACCGGCAAAAGAAACACAATGAATATTTTTTCCCAAAAACTTCAACTCAAAGTTCTAAAAAGAAAAAAGAAGGAAAAAACACGCAAAAAAACATAATAATGTATAATTATACCTACTTAGGTAAACAGCAGCAAGTTCAACTTCAAGTCAATATTCCAGTCACTGTTCCCGCTCGTACACGTTAAGCCGGTACCCGGGCCTCTACCACTGCCAGCGCTACACATACAGCAGTCGCTACATGTGCGTGCATGTGCGTACATGTGATGTACATGTGCGTACTGTATAGGCGATGTACTAAAGCCCGAATGAGCCAGACATAACCCAGTGAAGGCAAGTTTTCCTGGGGCGCTCAGATACCTGCAGGGTGGTGTCGAATGTATAGAGAGAGGGAGAGAGACATCTGAGCTCCTAGCCTACATCAATCCGGTGCATTATCTTCGCACAACATAGTTTGGGACATAGCTGGTGCACATGTTCGCTTAGTCCACCTTCCCCTCTTCGCTCTGACCACTATCTAGAACCTTCACTACATTTGGGAACACCATTATTTTCGTTGTTATCATTATTCCACGATCGAGGCATGCTGCCGGTATGGAATTTCAGAAGGTAATATTGGTACATCAAGAGATGCGTTAGACCATCACACCATCCCGATCAATGCGCTGACGATGCCCAATGAGCAAAACTGGTTTCACTTTTGTGCAGTGTTTGTAAGTTTGTTATCTGCAAAGTGCAAGTACAACTGCAGGGCAGGTACATGTACATGTAGGTATTGAGGGCTTGGGCGGAGGGGGGGGGCGGAGGGGGGGGGGGGGAGGAGGGGGAGGGGCCCGAACAGAGGAGCATCTATGATACACTTTGCCATGACCTTAGTGGATATAGTATCTCTGGTCGGTCGCAACAGTTCCTGACCTGGCTGGAACAGTCGATTTCTCTATAGATTTTTCGATTCAATGTGCGACTTGACATTCAGCTAGACGTCTGGCAGGCTTCATACGCAACCACACCCATCTGGTGAGACTTGGCGCCAAGACCTGCAGGTCGTCTGACCCTCACGTGTCCAACTCACTATGTCTGCTCACATGTCCCAGCCACTCTATATGCTGGATATGTCCATGGACTCTTATACTCAGCTTTGCATTGTCCATCATGAAAAAGTGTGCTTTTGAAAACCTCACACAATCCCCCTAGCCTGAGTGGTGCATAACACCGACGACAGGTAGACGCTGGATTTGTGTTGGGGGGGGGGGGGGGACATCCATTCGGGGTCCAGGCAGCAAACGCATACAACAACATGCCCCTGATATGTTTCCCAACTTTACATGGGTGAATGGCCACCATACGAATCTGAACCACCAGAAGTCTGCGTCAAAGGAGTCGAGTTTTGGCTTTTGTACATGTACGCGTTCGTTTGTTTGTTTGTTTCTTTCTTTTATTTGAATTCGTTTAGAGCACAGGCAATTCTGCCTTCTCACCAGAGGAAAAACCTCTGGTTCCTGGTAAGAACGAATATAATATTATGAATGCGATTAATAGTATAAGTGAAGCGGACATTACAAAATGATGAATGAGAATACATGTATCTAAAATGGTTGTTCCTAATCGATTTTCTTGAGACTATCATCAGGGAAAATCGTCTCACAATAGAGGCTATACGGAGAAACAAACTACTTATAGGTTATCGGATAGTGGGAAGTATACAAGGTGAGGTGTGAAAAAAAATAAAGTGGGAGAGAAGACGAAAGAAATTAGAAGAAAAGATGTGAGAGTGTTCTGACGGTGTGAGCTACTACAAAAGGTGAGTGAAATGAAGGCGTGGAAGCAGGTGAAAGTGATAGAGTGAGGAACTGTGAGGTGTAGGTGTATGCGAATGAATACGTGTGTGAATGCTAGGTGAAGAGTCTCAGTTTTGTGACATTTTCTTTCTTTTCTGTTTTTTTTCACACCTCACCTTGTATACTTCCCACTATCCGATAACCTATAAGTAGTTTGTTTCTCCGTATAGCCTCTATTGTGAGACGATTTTCCCTGATGATAGTCTCAAGAAAATCGATTAGGAACAACCATTTTAGATACATGTATTCTCATTCATCATTTTGTAATGTCCGCTTCACTTATACTATTAATAGCATTAATAAAGTTGTTGTCTCCTCGTCGCCTTTTCATAATATTATGAGAGAAGGAAATATTAAAAAGAATCATAACATGATAATTCCAAAGCACAAAGTTTGTATATAATTCAAATGGGTGTGTGTATCACTGTGTAAGCATGCAGTGAAGAAAAGACAGAGAAAACATGCAGGAATGTGTAGGGATGCCGAGCAAGGTGGTTACAAATTACAATTAATTCTGTTCAGAGCCAGTTTAAAGGCAAACGCCGCACTGTGGATGCGAATATCGCTGGGAAGGGCATTCCAAAGAGTGCTTCCCACAAAAAATTTAATGTGAATGACTGACGACCGGAAGGTCCAGGAAGGAAAGGCACTTGCAGTAGCCGCTGTTCCTGTCCTCGAGTAATTCGGCGATCATCCCGGGATGCTTGGCCTGTATTAGCCATCAACTGAAAGTAGGTGCAGAAAAGAGGACTTGCAAGATCATGTAGGCAACGGAAAACAAAAAACAAAACCTTGCAGTTAAAAATGTGAGTTAGGGATCGAACAGATACGCGCTCAAGGAGGGGGGCTGTGGATGCACGGCTGGAGAGTCGAAAATTGAACGAATTCCGGATTTGCTGGATTTGATTAAACGACTCTGCAGCTGCTGTGTCAGCGACGGGAAGAATGCATTGGATGCGTACGTTAGCCGTGCTTGCACAATGCCAATGTACGAAAGTCTGCGGGGTCTCATGGGCAGAGATCGCCCATGGCGCCATAGCTGGCTGATGGCGACTGACGCCTTCTGCACAACACTGGAGACATGTGGCTGCAAGGATAGCTGGTCATCAATGGTTACGCCAAGGTATTTGGCAGTGGAGGTAACAGTTAAGGTTTGATCCTTACATTTCACGACTGGTATGTCGCCAGTGAGTTCCCGAGGTTGAATTCCCATGACTTGGGTTTTGCCGGTATTCAGCAGAAGCCCAATTTCGGAGAGCCAGTCAGACAGACGTGTCACAGCCGTAGTAAACGTCTTGCAAACAGTGTTCAGATCCGAATCAGAATAATCTAGGATGATGTCGTCCGCGAACTCCTCATGAACAACAGTGCAAGGTATGACATCGGAAATGTCACTCGTGTAAAGGACAAAGAGAAGCAGCCCAAGAACACTGCCTTGGGGCAAACCTCTTGAGCATGGGACTGCATCAGAGAGAGCCTCACACACCTTGACACGCTGAGTACAACCAGACAGATAGCTAGCCAACCATAACAATACTCTGCCATTGACTCCCAGGGTGAATAGTTTATCAATCAGACGTTGATGTTGGACACGGTAAAAGGCTTTTGACATGTCAACCATCACAATAGCTGTGTATTTTCGCTCTTGTTTGGCCAGCAGCCAACGGTTCGCGGCTAGAACTATTGCATCTTCTGTAGAGTGCATTTCCTGCAGGCAAACTGACTGCTAGGTAATATGCTATGTTGCGTGAGGTATGCTGTGAGTTGCTTCTTTACAAAGAACTCCAAAATCCGGGACAGAATAGGGAGCAATGACACTGGTCTATAGTTAGTAGGGGATGTTGCATCGCCACTCTTGAACAGTGGACTAATGTGTGATGTTTTAAAACACACTGGCACAGTACCTGATGTCAAGGATGCATTGACTAGGGTGGTAAATGGAGGTGCCAGGACGTCTGAACACTGCTGCAGTACAATTCCAGGAATGTTGTCACTCCCAGATGCTTTGTGAGGACTCAAAGTTTGCAAGCATTGTGCAACATCAGACACGCTTACCGGCTGAAATGTTGAGAAGCTAGATGCAGAGGCTGCACCATGTGGTATATGCAGCTCAGGTGGCCATTGTGATGCACCGACCTGCTCGTGCTCTGAAGTATGCCTTTATTTGAGTATTGTTACCCGAACGAAAGTTACAAATACGGAACAGTAACCCCAAATCAAGCCTTTAGAGTGCCGTGCTTTGACCTCTCCCTGGATTCTGACGTTGACTCGACAGGAAACTGCGAACATTCTGCTGGCAGAATGGTGCATCCACAAGAGGACGACATCAACGAATCGCCAGAAGGTGATTTCCGGATTATCTCCCCGGCCACGGAATCTGTCGTAGATCTTGAGAGTCTTATCACTACAGTTAAGACCGAGATTGTACGTACTGTTAAATCAGAACTGGCGACGTTCAAACAAGCTATTTCCGAGATATCGAAATCATTGTCGGTTGTAAAGGAAGTAGTCCTAGTCCTCCAGATTCGAAAGCAACAAGGCCAGCAAGAGGACAAAATGAGTACATCTACATGTTTGAACTCTGAGTCCCGTATTTCTGCATTACACCGCAAATCGAACGACGTAGAAGCGCGCCTCGAGTCTTTTGAATCTGAACTGGCCCGCTTCAGCTCCAGTACTACTCGTACTACCGTACCAGATACACTGCCTGCGCATATGCAAACAGCTAACCACGTGGACCCCATGTACCCCACAGACACACGTAAGGTCAAGCAATCTGTATGGACAGCACCACCCAATGGAGCACTCTTGGCCAACAACCAGAGCTACGCAAGAACATCACACCCCACCTCCGAGAGATCAGCCAGCACGATGCCTACCCGCGACCACGCACACGATATACAAACCCACAAGCACCAAAGAAGACCACCGCAAAAGCACCTACAACACCAAGAGAAGCAGAAGCAGTGCTAACAACAGCCACCACAGCAGCAGCAGCAACAACAACAACAACAACAACAACAACAACAACAACAACAACAACAACAACAACAACAACAACAACAACAACAACAACAACAACAACAACAACAACAACAACAACAACAACAACAACAGCAACAACAACAACAACAACAACAACAACAACAACAACAACAACAACAACAACAACAACAACAACAACAACAGCAGCAGCAGCAGCAGCAGCCAAACGATGAGGAATGGACTGAGGTTACTAACCGCAAATTGAAGGGATCACTTGGCTCACTCCGAAAAGTATACTTTGTTGGTAACATTGACAGCAGCTGCGCCGCGGATACTATAATAGGTCACTGCACGCACAATGGTATCACACCAACAGCATGCTGCACATTTCCCTCTCGTAAGAATATTGGTACAAAGGCTACACGACTTACGATCCGAGAGGATCCATGTGCACTGATCGAGAAGGATGGGTTCTGGCCAGCTCCAATACACATTCACCCGTGGTACTTTCGTGAAACAAACCAGAACACCTAAACCAATACGCGTACCTGTGCTGCTACCCGAAGAGCCAGACGTCATCATTCCAATAAGCCAACTTACCATATCTCACATTTATATAATGTAGTCTCAGAAGCAAGGTCCGTCACATTCACCATCTCCTGCACCACCATAAGATCCACGTACTATCAGTGAATGAAACCCGCCTAATCAGCAGCATACCCGATTCTAGTGTTCATATCCCAGGCTACGATCTATATCGCAAGGATAGAGATCTACATGGTGGAGGGGTAAAACAGAGAGGTTCCAGGCTGTCCAAGAGAGTGCTCAATACCGAGTGGTAGAGCTGGTTCAAACAATAGGAGGACAGAGGAAGTGTTTTTACTCAGAGTTTCACGCACTAAGCGATCATCAGAAAACAGTAATTGGAAATCTGGATCAGTATTGGTTTATATCCTCAGCTCTACCACTCGGTATTGAGCACTCTCCTGGACAGCCTGGAACCTCTCTGTTTTACAGGTCGCTCCCCTGTTCCCAGGGTTGAGCACTCTCCCTGGCTGTTCAAACTCGAGGATGGACAACCCAAGACCGCTACATCTGGATTACTCACTGAAGAACATTCCCATCCCTTCAGAAGACGCCTACACTACGAGGCTGATCGAGAAGGTTGAAAGCGTGTTGAAGCGGATGCGGTGGAAGGCGTTTTTCTACCTGAAAGGACCGACAACCGACGATCCAAAAGAAACCTATGGCCTCAAATCCCGGAAATGTCCGCCCCAAGTCGACGAACTGAAGGCGTTCGAGGACGATGCGTTAAAAATGATTGAGATGATTGAGTTTCGTAGAGTCGCTGATCCCTTTCAGCAACGACTCCGAAGCGACATCCAGAAAATCAGAGCATCACCGGACATCATCGTGCCAGCTGACAAGACCAGAAACCTCTACGAAGTCAACAAAGAGCAGTACACAAAACTGCTGAGCAACAACATCACCAAGCATTACAAACCTACACCGGCAGAGACTTACGACCAGATCAACTCGGAAGCTCAGACAATTGCTGCGACGCTGGAGCTGGACGACAGAATGGATGCAATGGCGAAGAAGGACGCATACATCACGCTGAAGGACCATAAAGACAACTTTTCCCGGTCCCTGCCATGCCGGCTCATTAATCCCTCAAAGAGTGAAATCGGCATAGTCTCGAAGTCTATACTGGATACCGCTCTAAAACAACTCCGTCCCCAGCTGCAGATTAATGCATGGAGGAACACGGCAGCGGTGATAGAGTGGTTCTCAAGAATACCAGAGAAAGAAAACTGCATATTCGTGTGCTTTGACATCGTAGATTTCTACCCCTCAATCTCCGAAGACCTCCTCCAGAGATCCGTCGAATTCGCCCGCCGCTACACGGACATCTCCCAGGAGGAGGGTGACATAATATTCCACGCCAGGCGATCTCTGCTGTTCGGCTTGGAGAGGCACTGGGTGAAGAGACACAACGAGCACTTTGACGTCACAATGGGGTGCTATGATGGGGCTGAGGTGTGTGAGCTTGTTGGAGCCTTCGCCCTCGCCATGATAGCGGACGTGTTCAACGGCCGAGACGTCGGGTTGTATCGCGACGACGGCCTGGCTGTGTTCAGGAATGCATCAGGACATGAAGCTGACCGAATAAGAAAGGAGATGACCAAAATATTCCAGAACCTCGGACTGAAGATAACGATACAGACAAACCTGAAGAGAGTCGACTTTCTGGACGTGACATTGGACCTCACCACCGGAAAGTACTGCCCTTACCGGAAACCGAACGACAAGCCGATGTACATCAACTGCCAGTCAAACCATCCACCTACAATCATCCAGAACCTACCTGCATCGATCAGCAGAAGACTAACAGATATTTCCAATGATGAAGACGTCTTCATAGATGCGACTCCGATCTACAGTGACGCGCTGAGGAAGAGTGGATACCGGGAGAACGTACAGTATTTTGACGAGCGTAAAACGGACGAGACAAAGAAGAAGAAGAAAAGGAATCGCCCTCGGAACATCATATGGTTCAACCCACCATTTAGCAAGAACGTCGCCACCAACGTTGGACATCGCTTCCTCCAGCTAGTGGCCAAACACTTCCCCAAAGGCTCAAGCCTCAACAAAATCTTCAACCGGAACTCTGTAAAGGTTAGCTACAGTTGCATGCAGAATATGGCCACTATCATCAAGCAACACAATAACACGATTCTACGACCCAAGAAACAAGCTAACGGAGGTGACAACGATACCAGGACTTGTAACTGCCGGGCGAAAGACTCGTGTCCACTGGACGGAGCGTGTCTAACGGAGAGTATCGTATATAAGGCAAGAGTCACCGCAGGTATGGAGAAGAAGGAATATACTGGATTAACAGCAACAACATTCAAACAACGCTACTATAACCACCAATCCTCATTCTGCCACAGACAACACGAGAAGGACACCCGCCTATCGCAGTACGTCTGGACGAAAAAGGATGAAGGGAAGGCATGCAGCATTCAATGGGCGGTACACCGCAGAGCAGCGGCCTACAGCAACAAAAGCAAAAGGTGCAACCTGTGCCTGGCGGAAAAATTGGCAATCGCGCAAGCACCCAAGCACCTCTCTCTAAACAAAAGGAGTGAGCTTGTGTCGAAGTGTCGCCATGAGAATAGGTACTACCTTCGGAACTTTAAACCAGCTACAGCCATCACCTAATTGAGTAAGAGACAACCAGCTCCAGTGGTTGTCACCTTTCACCACTTGCTGTCATTCACGCTTTGCACTGCCCCTATTTACACTTTGCTTTGTGAGGATATAAACCAATACTGATCCAGATTTCCAATTACTGTTTTCTGATGATCGCTTAGTGCGTGAAACTCTGAGTAAAAACACTTCCTCTGTCCTCCTATTGTTTGGTGGAGGGGTATGCATTTATGTCCATTCTGATATTCACAGAATTCCCACCACTGAGCTAGGAGTGGAGGTTGCCTCTGTTCGTCTTCGCCTGCGTACCACACCTAAGGCTATTGAGCTGGCTGTGTGCAGTTTATATCGTCCACCGAGTACAACTGTCGACTTCTGGAACCTGTGCAGTCAGCATCTTGACGTCATCAGCCGTAAATTTAACAGGATTATTGTACTAGGGGACTTAAACACTTATGTGCTACAGCAAACATCAAATAACCACCATTACAAGCACCTGCCCAATCTGTGTGAGGAGTTTCACCTCCGCAATGTCGTGACTTCACCAACGCGACTTGCCAAGACATGTCTGGACCTAATACTCGTTTCTGCTGCCGCACCACATGTTAAGACAACCGTAGTATCTGTAGACGGCGTGAGCGACCATGATCTCGTTCTGACTAACTTATCCTACAAAGCCAGGCAGCAAGCTAACTCTCGCCTCAAATTCGTGCGCAAACCGCTCCCACATGCAATTGATCCCGCTGCACTCTGTGATGATATCGACAGCACTCTGGAGCCTCTCCCCAAGTCCGCTGATATCAATGCACAAGTCACCCAGCTTTCAGACTGTATTACTTGAGTTTTAGACAAACCTTCACCTATCTGCCCCGTGGTCTCATCAGCTTTCAGTAAGCCGACGCCTCAGCCATTGGTGACACCTCAGTTGAAACACCTCCTCCAGCAACGAATCCACCTACATAGAAAAGTACCCACTCACCCGTCAGATCAACAGCTTCTGCAGAGGTATCGTGCAATACGGCGAGAAGGCACTCTCCTCAACAGGCAGCTGAAGTCACAGTATTACATCTGAGAGTTCAAAAATCGTCACCATGACCCACGAGGCCAATGGGCCATTATCAATAGCTTGTCTGGTAGAACAGCAGTGAGGGCTGCCCCAGCAGCCACACTCGCCGATCTGACAACTGCCTTCGCCGAGATCGTCCATGACCCTGCCAGACCAGTCGAGCTGCCCCTACCCGTTGCAGACCCAAATAGCACTACTCTTTTGGAGTTTGATACCGTCAGCATCGAGACCATCTCCAAGTTGCTTGAATCTCTGGTATCCAACAAAGCCACCGGCTCCGATGATATTCCGTCCTGCATCCTGAAATCCTGCAGAGATTCAGTTGACCAGCACAATGTGGCAACGATCCATCCCGTGGCTTTCAGCAACCATGCAGCGGTCATAAGTGAATTCTACCTTGACCCGACAAGGAGTCCCGAGACATCAATGTTGGGCCGGAACTACCGAAGGATCAATCATGAACGCTTCAAAGCTGACTTGATTCAGCAGAATTTTTGCAGCATCGAAGGCAGCCCAACAGACATGTTGACGGAGTGGAATAATCGCTTCCTGCAGGTGCTTGACACTCATGCCTCTCTTAGATCTTGAAAGCAGTACAGGCGACAATCGGTACCGTGGATGGACAGCCAGCTCTTGCACCTTTTGAGTAAGCGCAACCGGCTTCAAAGAAGGTGGCTGTCAGACAGATCTGAGCAAAGGTACGCCACATTCAAAGCGGCGAGAAGGGAGGCCACTACCTGTAACCGGAAATTGAAAGAAGCGTACTACAGTACAAAATTTCAGCTTGCGACTTGTGATGTAAAACAAACCTGGCGAATCATCAACCAGTTGACGGGGAAACAAAGAAAATCGGCACCGCTTCAGTGCTCAGCTGAGGCAATTCGAAGTGCTTTCGCCAAGATCGTGGAAGATCCCAGCCGCCCAGTTCATCTTCACCTACCCCAAGCGCCACGAACGGCAACGAGTTTTGAGGAATTTGTTCCTGTACCTATGCAAGAGTCCGGAAGCTTTTAGAGCAACAGAATCCGACGAAGGCAACTGGCAGTGACGGCATCCCTGCAGCCCTTCTTCGAGCTCATGCAGATGTTCTTGCGCCGTCATTGGCCTTACTGTTCAACAAATCCATGAGGGAGGGGCATTTCTCAGCTCCTATGAAGGTGGCCAGCATTTCACCTCTGTTTAAAGGTGGTGATCCCAGCATAGCAAAGAATCACAGACCCGTTTGTGCCGACATGGTCTATTTCCACCAACCCAGTTCGGCTATCGTTCACATCATTCCACACGTGATGCCCTTGTATTAGCCGTTGAGGGCATATGCCAAGCCCAGACCAAAAAGTACTTTACGGGGATTGCTGTCGTAGATATGTCAAAAGCATTTGATAAGGTGAAGCACCAAACCCTTATTCAGGACCTATTCGAGGTCGGAATTGGTGGAACGGTGCTGCAATGGCTTGCAGACTACCTCTCAGATCGGACACAGTCTGTCAAAGTCGGTCAGGTACAGCGCTCACCATACGCCAGCTTCTCCGGAGTACCACAGGGGTCAGTTCTCAGGCCCCTGTTGTTTGTTCTCTACGTCCGTGACATTGCGAAAGAGCTGTTCCCTTACAACGTTGCGACCCTGCAGTTTGCGGACGATATCTCAATTAGATCCAGCAGCATGAGCACGGATGAGGTGTCCCAAAATCTCTCAAGTGCTGTCCAGCACCTCGCCGACTGGCTTAGGAACCGCGGTCTCATCTTGAATGAAACGAAGACACAGATCATGTCGATATCGCCAGTACGATCTCAAACATTTGACTTGCAAGTGCAATGTAATGAACTGCCTCTGCCAACTGTTCGCTCTGCAAAATATTTAGGTCTCCACTTTTATGCGGACATGAGCTGGAACACAATGGTCGACCACGTCGCATGGGCGTCGCGTCGAAAGTTGGCGTGCTCAGACGATACGTTACATTCCTGCCTTTTCAATGTCGCATAGCCTATTTTCGTTCTTTCATTTTATCACACTTTATGTATGCCGCTTCTGCTTACTTACCATTTCTCACGGCGTATCAAAGTAGACGGCTTCATGGGCTTTTCAAGCGTGCTGTACGCACAGTCTGTCGGGTACGTCCCGGGACGCCCACAAGCAATAATCTTACACGCATGAACATCCAAACATTGACCACATACGCCAACATGCACCTTCTGGTTTTTATCCGGCGTTGTCTCCATGACTCCTCTAACATCAGCATGTTGTTCGCTAACTTTTTCAGCCGCAGTAATTCCACTCAAACTCGTAGTGGGCACAGCAATTTACTGATTGTCCCAGCCAGCCCAACTGCATATCTTGCCAAACGTGTTACCTATGCTGGGACCATCTTATGGAACCGGCTCCCCGCTGCGGTCAGGCAAGAAAGAAAACGCAATCGCTTTAAGTCAATGGCTCTTGGATTTTTGCTTACCAGATAAATAAGCCTTTTTACAAATGCTGTATGCACTGCTCTTTACGTTATTTTCTCCCTATGCAAGTCGCAACTCCTGTTTTGAGTTGTTTTTCTTCTCTCTTTTTCTTTCCCTACAAGTTGCTGTTACACTCACTGATCCTTATGCACAGATATACAGCATTCCCTCACTAGTGGGACCATTGTTATTAGGCTAGGGCCTGTTTTGGACTTCCCACTCTAAATAAAGAATACAAACAAACAAACAAGTATCCGCTAACTGTTATCGTCAACCAGTCCCTTCGCTCTGGCATCTTTCCTGCTGCCTACAAACATGCCCATGTCTGCCCTGTTTACAAATCTGGTGATAAGATCTCAGCCACCAACTACAGGCCAATCTCACTGTTGCCTATCGCTGCCAAGATCCTAGAGAAGGTTGTCCACAAGCAAGTCACTTCGTATTTCACCCAGAATCCAGACCTGTCAGCCATACCAGCTGAACAATTTGCGTACCGCTCACACACGATAGCTGTGAGGATGCCCTGACACTTTGCATAGACAGATAGAACAGAGCACTTGACAACGGTGACCAATGCAGAGTAGTTTTTGCGTCTACATTCGCCGGGTACTCGATATATTTCACCAGAGTGTCGTGCAGCTGTACGCTGATGATATTGCGTTCTACGTATTCGGCTCCGATGTGGCTACAATTATGCTACGCTTGCAGGATAGTATGCGGTTGCTAGAGCCATACCTTGATGAGAAAGGCCTTCTGCTCAACCCCAATAAAACACAGTTCATGTTGATACGGCGTCCTGCCCTGCCTGCACTGAGCCCAGCCCTGTAAAGGTATTGTCATTTCCCCTGTCTCTACTGTGAAATACCTCGGTATACTAATCGATGAGCATCTAACGTTCCGCCCACAAGTAGAAAAGGTGTGTTCAGCGGTCTTCGCTAAACTAACCTGTTTTGCTCATGGCCGTCGCAATTTATCAGCTACAGCTCGGAGAACTTTCTACTTGTCAATTATACAGTCTACTCTAGAATATGCAAGTAATGCGTATGTGCACTGTTTGAAAACTACCCTATATAACAGGCTTGTAACGGTCAGCCATATTGCGATAAAGATGGCATTTGGTTTAGATAGAATGACCCCAACTGCATTAGTTTTACAACAGTGTCATCTGTATTTGTTTGAGCAGAGAGTTAAATTGAAACTATACGTTGTGGTCTATCGCTGCTTGTCATCAACTGTTAGCCCCTCCTTCAGTCACTGTTTCTCCTGCGTTCAGTTGGCTCGCACACAAATGCTCGTACTCGTGGCCAGGATGCAGCTGCCTTAGTATTACCTACTGTACATATTGGGTATGGACTGCGCTCAGTTTCTTTTCTGGCGGAAGGTCGGTGGAACACTCTTCCTCCAAACTGTCGTCAGGCACAATCTGCTGGTACCTTTGCTCACCTTGCAAAGATTCACCTAGGGTTCCCTGTAACAAGGCCATGCCTGTTGGGACTCCCCTAGTCTAATAATTAATACTACTACTACTTATACTACTATAGGGTCATGCACAATGTCTCCAAACAATTTACTGAGTGACTCAAGCGACGCTTCAGGTTCTTTCCGTGTCTTCTGTTGGCCTGTGACATCGTTCATGACAGCCCAAAGTTGCCGATGATCTGATGTATCACATCTCTTAGTGAAGTACACGTTGCGGAGACTCCTGTCCAACTTCCGTGCTTTGGAGCGAGCTGATCGGTGTGGTTCTTTAAGGTTCTGATCGGTTTTGTCTCGGAGCCAGAGCCGATGCGCCCTGTTCCGTTCACGAACACTTGCCACTAACTCATCTGTAATCCAGGCGCAATGACGTCGAGATTTGCGGCGCTGTTCCCGAAGTGGAGCATGTTTGTCTAGAGTGGTCTGGATTCCCGCAGTGAGTGACAACGCAAGCACATCCACACAGACAGAGTCACAGGTAGTTAGCGTTTTCTCCAGGTCACATGTAAACATATTCCAATTCACTTTGGGCAAACAGCGAGTCTTGCGCAGATGCTGTCCCTTCAAGTGGTGACTTGCTGAACTTGGCAGCCTGGCAAGTATTGCAGAGTGGTCACTGATATCCAAATGTATAGACTATAGACTCGGCTCGTGCTCGAGAAGGTTGAGAGGCGTGCTTTGAAGCGCGACAGGAAGATCGAAGTGCATGTTCTTGTCAGAAATCCAATCAAAACAGTCGTGTTCATGTTCTCTCAGCCAATCACAGCCGTTCGCGAAACAGTAGTAGTTCCGAACTGCATGGATGCAAATCCCGTTGCTCCTCATTAATCGGACTTTCAGAGCATGACTAAGCTGTTGTTTTCCACTAGTTTCCACGTATGGTAATTCTGAAGTAGTGGACATAGTTGTCTGAGGATCTATCTAATGCCCACCTTGTCATCCTCGGCTTTGACGAACTTCGTGACCTGGCCAAGAAAAATGAAATCTCGGTCACCAGCAAAATGAACCGTGCTGCCATAGGCCGCCTGCTACGCCAACACGGAATCGGTAATGCAGGTCAGTCACATGTACATAATAATAATAATACTCTGGCAAGGTACGTTCGGGCCTGATTGGAAATTTTTATTTCCATTGCTATCAGGTTCGGCCTCATTTCGCTGTGCTGCGCTGATGAGTTCAAAAAGAACGAAACAGCATGCTGTCCGCAGATTGAGTATTTCGCTCCTGCTCTTGTAGCAGTTGAGCACTCTTGCGTGGGGTAGTGCCTTTGCTGTTTGCGTTGTGCAGAGCTCACTGACTTGTCAGTTTGAGTACTCTGGCAAGGTACGTTCGGGCCTGATTGGAAATTTTTATTTCCATTGCTATCAGGTTCGGCCTCATTTCGCTGTGCTGCGCTGATGAGTTCAAAAAGAACGAAACAGCATGCTGTCCGCAGATTGAGTATTTCGCTCCTGCTCTTGTAGCAGTTGAGCACTCTTGCGTGGGGTAGTGCCTTTGCTGTTTGCGTTATGCAGAGCTCACTGACTTTGCCATTTGAGCACTCTGGCAAGGTACGTTCGGGCCTGATTGGAAATTTTTATTTCCATTGCTATCAGGTTCGGCCTCATTTCCTCTGTGCTGCGCTGACGAGTCCACAAAGGACGAAACAGTTCTGTCCGCAGATTGAGTATATATTCGGCCTCATTTCTCTGTGCTGCGCTGATGAGTTCAAAAAGAACGAAACAGCATGCTGTCCGCAGATTGAGTATTTCGCTCCTGCTCTTGTAGCAGTTGAGCACTCTTGCGTGGGGTAGTGCCTTTGCTGTTTGCGTTATGCAGAGCTCACTGACTTGTCAGTTTGAGCACTCTGGCAAGGTACGTTCGGGCCTGATTGGAAATTTTTATTTCCATTGCTATCAGGTTCGGCCTCATTTCTCTGTGCTGCGCTGATGAGTTCAAAAAGAACGAAACAGCATGCTGTCCGCAGATTGAGTAATAATAATAATAATAATAATAACAGCTCGCATGTACCCCATAGGTGAGATCACCCATGGGGCTAACGCATTTGTCGGCAAAAGATGTACATACTAGTAGTAATAGTCAAGCAAGTGCTGGCATTGATGAGTTGGCCAAGACAGTGCAGGAACTAGTTCGCCAGCTGTCCGCCATTGTAGACCTGAAAGCGGAAGTTGAGTCTCTCCGTTGCCAGCTAGCAGACGTTAGTTTAAAATCACAAACCCACGAACCTATCCCGCCCACCCAACCTACCGGTATGCCTTTTGATCACCATGAACCTACATGTACGAGTCCGATCCACAGCATTTGAATTCCACCGTAGCACCAGCCCCACGTTCACAGCAGCAGCATTTGAATCCCAACGCACCCGTACAGTTTGAACAGAGGCTCACAAACACTCGTCCGCTCTACAGCGCCCAACTGATGAGCCTGCCACACCGTAGTACTCAACCGCCATCATTCCAACGTCCAGCTGACCAAACACCCCCACCGTACAGGCACAGTTCAGTCACATCATACTTCCACAAGACAACGAAGTCAACACAGGGTCTCCTACGCGGTGGTTCCCGTGTAAGGTCCACAGCGCTCCACGTCAGCAACATAGACAGCGGCTGCCATGCTGAGGCAATAGCTAAGTGGTGCGCAAACAAAGATGTTCACATCATCAAATGCTCCGTGGCTGAAACACGCTATCTTGGACTGGCTTATGCCCATGTTGTGATTCCTGAAGAGCACTTCACCACGGTCCAACGTGATGATTTCTGACCTGCCTCCGTACGTGTTCGCGAATGGCGCTTCTCCTCTGACAGTGTACGAAAATGGGCAGTACATGCATCCTAAATCCCAACGCTCTCCCCTTCAACCCACACCCTCCAACTACTTCAACCGTTTCATCGAGCCTGGACTCTACACTTAATGTTTTTGCACAGCCAATCTATCCTATCTCCAGCTCCTCTAACCATTCTACTCAATCTTCTTCCCACGTGTCTGTTGCGGTGATAAATGCACGCTCACTAAACAACAAACTCGGGGAACTCTCCATCCTTTGTAATTCCAAGAAGCCTGACATTATCTGCATCACCGAAACTTGGCTCACCACCAACCATACCTTACACTTGCCGAACTATGCAGTATTCCGCCGTGACCGACCGCAAACTCCCTCTAACCCTGACCCATTCAGAGGCTATGGGGGTGTTGCCATCCTGGTGCTCACTACCGCCTTCAGTAAAGTGAGAGAGATTCACTTATTTCGCCAACAGAACTTTGAAGCAATTGCTGTTGAAGCTACCCCCATAGGTTCATCCCAACCACTGTCGTTTGCCTGCTTGTATAGACCCCCTAACCAGCACGCTGCTGACCTACAATATTTTGTAGACACTCTGCGGACTGCTCTCATTAAGCTACCTGCTCCATCATCTACCATTGTAACTGGTGATTTTCATGCCCATTGCCAGAGCTGGTGTGGCTCCGACTCAACATCTGCTACAGGCTCTGCCTTGTGTAACCTTTTTCGCTCCATAGCACTGTCTCAACTTGTTACGTTGCCCACCCATCTTACATCCAATGGGCCCCGTGGCTGCCTGGACCTGGTCGCCACAAACATTCCCGAGAGGTTCACATCCATTGAATCCCTGAGCCCCCTGGGTGCCTCCGATCACTTAATAGTCCTCGGCAGGCTCTCCATAGCTAAAGACATAGCACAGTCTCGAGAGTCCACATCTGACACTGCACCGCCTCGTTTCAGCCATCACTTGCTCACTCAATCGCAATGGGAAGGCGTCAATGCTGAAATTGCCGCAACTCACTGGAGTGACTTTTTATGCGGCCTTGATATTGATACAGCCGTTTCTAACTTCTCGTCTGTCCTCGAATTGTCTCTCTCACTCTGCTCTTCTCACCGCGATCACCAGTCAACCACCAGAAACCGAAGCCGCCCTTCACGCCAGGATCCACCATGGATGATACCAGTGCTCAGGGCAGGCATTAAGAGAAAGCATGACGTCAACAGCATCTATAAAAATTACTCTACCCCGTCCAATGCAACGCAGTACAAACGTCAGCGGAATATAGCAAAAGCGTTATCACGTGTAGCCCATAAAGAATACATCCAGTCCATTACTACTTCTCTCACCGACAGCCAGCGTCCATCACTTCACTCATTTATAAGAAGTCTTCGTAAATCAGCATCGTCATTGGGCTCTAGTCCAACAGCAATCACACGGTCTGACCAAAGTTCCGCCACTGCGCCTCTTGATATTGCGGCTGCTCTGAATGAGCAGTTTACCAGCTTCTGCGTTAAGGATAGACCTGAATGGTTAGTTCCTCCGATCCACGAAATGCCTGTAGAGTCAACGTTTACATCGCTGGCGATTTCATCCCGTACTGTAACCAGATACATACGCAGTCTCCCCAATAAGAAGTCTCCTGGTTACGATGGTATACCAAACGAAATCCTGAAACACCTCCAAGACAGCCTAGCATATCCGTTATCGCTGCTCTCTATCGTCTAGAATCTTTCCCTCCGCATGGAAATACGCATAAGTGGTCCCAATTTATAAGCGCAAAGGCTGCCGGTCGGATGCAACGAACTACAGACCCATCTCCCTACTGTGCTGTATTTCAAAGCTGTTTGAGCGCATTGTGTACGATCGGCTATATTGACCCTTGTCCCCGTACTTGCATACCATGCAGTCTGGTTTCCGGCGAGGGGACTCCACAGCTCTGCACCTAGTCCACCTAATCCAAAACACCATGCAGTCCCGACATTTGAAAGAACATACTGGTATGTGCTTCTTTGACCTGGCGAAAGCTTTTGACACTGTTTGGCATAGAGGCCTGATTGCCAAGTTGGGTGCCTATGGCATTGGTGGCAACCTGCTTTGTTTCTTTGAAAGCTACCTAACTGACAGGTTACAGGCTGTACGCGTCGGCAACACCCTCTCGTCTCCCCAGGCAATTAATTCTGGTGTGCCACAGGGGTCAATCCTGGGGCCACTATTCTTTTTAGTCTACGTCACTGATCTACCGCTGTCTGTCCCTAATGTTTCACTGTTCGCCAATGACACCACAGTTTCCGCTTCAAGTAGTTGCAAGCAATTGCTAGTCAATGACCTCCAGAAAAAGATAAACTCCACCATTTCTTGGATGTCGACTTGGAAGCTGAGACCGAACACTAGTAAGACCAAAGTGATGTTCTTCTGTAGCGGTGCTAGTGATCAGTTCTGTAATGTGTCTTTATCATGCCCTGGCAGCTCATCGACCATAGAAATTGTCCATGAACATAAGCACCTTGGTATATTTATTGACGACTGTCTAGCATGGGCTCCAAATGTAGACTATATTTGCAAGAAAACTAGTAGTGTTCTCGGCATACTATATCCTCATCGTTCTCATTTGCCAAATACATGCCATTCTATGTTTTATCGCTCGTATTTATTACCTATTTTCCAGTATGCATGTCAGTCTTGGTGTAGTCTAAGTCAACATCTTGTGAACAAACTTGAAATCCAACATAAATCTCTTCTTAAAATATTGTTCAACAAGCAGCGTTTATTTCCTAGTCTTGAGCTCTATTGTATCAGCAATACTCAGCCACTGCAAGATAATCGCAAACAGCAGCTTTTCGTTTTGACCCACAGAATTCGCCTGGGTAAACTTCTCATTCATCTCTCTGTATTCAATTGGTTTTCTCTGTCCCGGTCCACTCGTAATAGTCTCTCACTTCCCCGTGCTAATTCAGCCCCATTTACCAACTCTCCTCTGTTTTTGTCCTACAGCCTTTGGCTGCAACTTCCCCAGCATGTTAAGACATCAAAATGTCTTTCCAGCTTTAAAAATGCACTCCGATCGCATAATGTAGTACGATAGGATCTCATTGCTGGATTCTTGTCTATCCTTCTTTCCTCTCTTTTTTATATTTCTTTCTTTCCTTTTCTAGCCGTGGTTGGCTATCACCCCTCTCTAGCACTTTGCGTGCCAATTGATCATGAACCACGAGTGGAGTGAAATAGAAAAATATAAAAAATAAAATATAAAAATAGTCTTGCAAACACCCTGGATCGGGGTGGTAGACAAGAATAGATCCAGTGGTGTGGCAGTACTGCTGGTCACTCGGGCAGGAGATGTGACGTGGTTGCGAAGGTTAAACTGGTTGAGTACATGATGCAAAGGAGTCACAGCATGGGCATCATTAAAGTTTACGTTGAAGTCTCCTACTAGCACAGTTGTGGTCTGCGGTCCACTGCAGCCAATCTCTAGGTTTGACTCCAGCCCATCTCAGTAGCCCGCAGATTCACTAGGTGGTCGATAGCAGCAGCCCAGTAAGACCGTCTCATTGCCTGGTCGACCTGGGACTAGAATCTCCAGCTCACACTTGAGGTCACGTCGTCCACGGACTTGCAAGGACGTTTGACAGTAGAAGGCAACACCGCCTCCTTGCCTGCCTTCCCGATCTTTGCGGAACACATTGAAATGAGGAATGTTTACTTCTCTGTCTGTTACATCGGCTGACAGCCAAGTTTCCGCAACGCCTAGGATGTGTACTCCACGGGTCGAGATAAAGTCTTCAATTCCTGCTACTTTTCTCCTAAGGCTACAGACATTTAAAAAAGCTACACTGGTCATGATATAATACGATATGGTGAGTTCGCCAACTGTCATATGCCAATCGTTGCTCTCGTTGTTACCCATGTCCTCCTGTTCCATGTCCGATTCGGTCAGTAGCTCATTTCCTGAAAAGTCAACAAGCTTTTTGGCACTCTGAAGGTTTTCCGTCCTTTGGCCACCATAAAGCCTCCCTTGTCATCTGGAGGGCAGTGAGCAGTTCCCAGCTCCTTGTTAGGCTGGTCTGGTTTGGCTGATTCCTGACTAGGTGAAGAAACTTGAGGTGTCCCAATTTCAGGTGCTGAAGCTGTACTTCTTGCTGACTGGCTTGTAATCACTGTTGGTTCTGAATTTGCACCCACTGTGTAATCCAGTGCCCCCTGGGCCTGGCCCTGACTGGCCTGAGCACCCTTCCGGGCGCTGGCTGCTGCATCAGCGTACGCGTGCTTGTTCTATTTCGACTACGCCAAAATTACTCACAAAAGACTACTGTGCTCAGGTGTAACAATGCAAGTGCGTCAATGGATCATGTGTGAAAAGAAGACGGGCGTGTAATATACATGAGGAATGGCTCACAGGTGGTCGGCAAGAGACCTGCTATAGACAGGTTTAACATCACATTCGTTATCTAAAATGTCATGCGGTCATCATATCTATCTCTAACCAGATTGCACGACACAATATACCTGTCGTGTTAATGCAACAAGCAGCACGCCGCTGCTACCAATACTCGCAAAGTGCTCCAAGTGCTGTTCTCAAGGCCCACCTACACCTGTTTAGGGTAGAATCAGCTGATATTCTAAGTTTCTTCAATGACTGTATACGTCTTAGTGCTCTGCTACTTACCTTCATGTACTGGAGGAAAGCCAAGAGAGTTCTGTCACTTGTCAGCAACATGCCTTCGTACAACCTGCATGCCATCGTGAAACGTGCAGAGCAACTACACTTGACATCCCTTACACGGCCTACCAAAGATGTGCTATTGACGAAATCACAGATGCTGTCAAGTACAGACTATTGCATCACGGTTCCAAATGAACCAGACTAAAGCATTATTGTACTGAAGTAGTTGAACTACGACTGTAGTTGAACTACGACTGACCCAAGGCCAAGATGGCACCCAAATGCTTGCATGGCTTCCCTGTTAATATTGTACAAGGGCTGACGGTGGTCATACATTTATAATGCATGCCAGGTACATGACGTTCCGGGCTACTAAAGACTGCTGCAGCTCTGTGTGTGATGAACAGGGAACACCGATGAATCTACACAACCCACACAGCCATACTTGCGCTTCGACTCAACAACTTGCTATTCTTGTCGGCTCGGAACATAATAATTATACTTCGAAGTACAAGAATGTCTTCATGCATGAAAAGTCATCCAGTGGAACAAACATCGAAAGAATGCCCGTCAGTTGGACGTGTGTGACCCCTGATTATTTGCAGACAGCCCACCATCATTTCCGAAATGTCACCATTTGTCGAGTTATGGTATAAAAAGCCCCTCATTATTTTCCATATTTTAACCTAGAGCAAGTATTCCCGAAGCATCGGAATGACCACGTCTAAATATAGCAATGGGTGATGGTCCTCTAGCAATGAGCGCACTGGTAATGACCGAAAAACAATTATTATTATTATTAAGAAAGTGTTTGCTCCCCACACCGGAGCTCGCGCTATTCCGCCGACTTTACTTAACACTTGACTGACTCACGACTGCCATGCAGAGCACACAAGAAGTCCATCGAACCTTCGACTCGGCAAACCTGCAAGAAAGCACCACTCCCTGCTCAATACACAGTGTTTCAGGGAATTCACCCCTCAACAGTTGAGCTTGAGTAGGCTGAGGAAGATTGTGCCTGAAGAGCACCACTTATATAGTGCTCTCCAGGCACAAACACCACCAGGGGTACAAACTTACAGAGACGCTCCATTTCCAGCGCGACAAACACCTCGTGAACACCAGATAGCAGTGTGAGTCAGTGTCGCTCCTGGACGGTGAGTCAGACGTCGAGGACCCTCGGTCATTCGCAGCGCTGTCACCTCCAAACCAACTAGTCGCAAGCCCGCGCTATTATTATCACTATTACTTGTACTATTTTAGAATTGCGATCAACAGAAGGAGCTGAACCGACATTTTCGTGACCAACATCAATTTTCATGCGTCCTAGTGGAAGAGTGATGAACCTTTGTTTCCCAGAATGAGTGAGTGTCACACCAGGCTCAAACACACCATCTTGGCACAGGAGCTATCCGACATTGGGGTCGGCGGTACTGTCCACCTATGGTTCACTAGTTACCTGAGTGAGCGGCTTCAACGCGTAGTCGTGGGCGGAAATTTCTCGGAATACATCGCATGCAATCGAGGGGTGCCGCAAGGATCCCGGTCCTCGGCCCCCTCCTATTCACACTATACATCCGTAACCTTCGATGCTGCTTGCCCCAGCAGGTCACAAACCAGGAAATTGCAGACGACATTGCAATTGAAGCCTCGGGCAGTTGCGAACAAGTGTGCTCTTCTCTAAGCACAGCCATCACCGGCCTGTCGCAGTGGTTGGAGGACCGCAGACTAATGCTGAACCAAAAGAAAACGCAAGCTCTATTGATTACCCCAAGAGGCCCAGCCCCTGACACAGATAGCATTCGAATTCGCAGCCCTTGCAGTTGTGGAACAAGCGGGGTACCTGGGCGTAATGGTAGATGGGCAGCTCTCCTGGGAGCCTCACGTCAATCACACAATCCAGCAGGTGCGGAAGTCAGTAGGTGCGCTGTGGCGGAGCCGCCGAAGCCTCACCCTGGCGTCAAAGATCCTGTTTTACAGGTCGATGATCCAGGGTAGGTTGTCGTACGCTTCCAACGCCTTTTATCCGTCACTTCAAATTGGCAACATGGAGTCCCTCACACGTCTAACGAAGTGCACTATCCGCGGCTTCTTCAGTCTGCCACCGTGGTCGCGCACGAGCCTGATCTTTGAACAGCTCCGCCTCACCACCCTGGAGGACATGTTTTACATTAAGCTCCTCATCTTCGTCCGTCGTTGTCTGTTCTCCCGAGCTAGCTCCCTCTTCACCAGCTTCTTCGTGAGAGTTACTGGTGACCGCACTCGGGGAGCAGCACATCACCTCGTTCGAGTACCATTCTGGCCCGGTCTTGCGGGTCGAGCGACCATGCAGTTCATCGGCGCAGTCCTGTGGAACCAGCTCCCGCCTGATCTCCGTTCCGAGCCCAGCCACCTTCAGTTCTGTGCCCTGCTAAAAGCGCATCATGGCTCCGTTTAAATGCTTTTCGGCTAGTGGCTTTCTGTGGTATAGCGGACTGAAGAATAGTAAACGTGTTTTGCAATAATTATGTATGAAGTTTTTTTGTATATAGTATGTTCCCATTCCGTTTTTGCTTTGGTGTAGCCCTGAGGTGGATTGCTTATTTATTTCTACCCTTCCTCTCTCCATACTTCTGTCCCCCCCCCTCTCTCTCATTCCTTCTGTCGTCCACATGTATCAAAGGAGGCGCAATCGCCTGTTTGTGGTGCGACGTTAAATAAACTTCTACAACAACAACAACAACAACAACCAGGCTTGCTCATCTCCAACGCAGGGCAAGTCGCGGACGACAGAAGAGGGAGCTGACGGAGTAGTACTAGTGAAGAAGCCCGTGGATAGTGTCCATGAGTTTTAATTTGGTGGCTATGTGCATAATGTGAAAGTCTGCCATATCGAGCACACAGCCACCGCTCGAACTCAGATGGCTTTCTCCGCACGCCTCAGCGACGAGGCTGCGTCTCTCTGCACTTCAACATCAGCAGCTCGAGCAGCGCCAGCAAGCAGTCGATCTTCCTGGAATAGCGAAGACAGGGATGGGTCATGCAAGCCACAGAGTCTCTTGGCAGGGCGTTCCGCGCCTTCGGTAAAGGAAGGAAGAAATTCGTCATCGACACAGCGTTCCGAGCAAAACACTGTGAACGATGTCGCAACAAACTGCTGCCCTCTTCTCGCCGTATAGCCAGGATCCAAGAGAATGGAATGCCAGCATCACCAGGGCACTCATGGAAAAAAAATGGGTTTCTTAGACTCGGGATGACGGTGGCTGCAAACAAGAACCCAACAGTAGTCCTTGGAAAGCATTTCGGAACTTCTTCCTTCAGAATTAAAAAAAATTCAAAATGAAAAAGGCTGGGGAGTACATACATGAACATCGCGTGGGGACCGTGAAAACACAACCTGTCACAAGCAACTTGATCACGTCTCGCAGCAAACCATGCATGCTGGTTGCATGAAAAGTGTGCAGCGCGCGTACAGCATGCCCTGTCTCGACCCCTACCGCTTATTGTGCAAAGGGTCTATTATGCCGGCATAATCCACCGGTGCCTAGCGACATTACTAAAAATTAGTACGCAATTCAGGAACATTTTGGAGGTTTTCGGTTTCACTAGAATACTGTTCAAGATTTGTCATCAGGTGAAGCACATCCAAAGTGAAATGAACAAGGTCAATGGACAATGTACAGTAGAGAGGTGATAGTAACAGTTCAGGAGAGTAGAGCTATAATAACAAGAAAGCATGGGTGTCATATGCACATAGAAATGAAATCGGGAAAAGGTGCAACAAAAAAGAAAAAGAACTCGGGTGGTGGGCCAAGAAAAACATTGTAACGTGGTATGTGTGGGCACAAGTTACACAATTGAGTCTCCCAAAGAAACAAGACTTTGAACAGCCGTACATGCACAACCTAGCACAAAACCTCCACACTTTCTTGCAGTGGAGTTGCTCCGTACTCCTTGTCAGTTCTGTACTACATTGTGCACGTCTGACTGTTCAGGGACTGGTTTAGTTGGGTGACTCATTCGCATAATGTGTGCCCACAATTTCCATGTAGCAAAAATGAGAACTTAGTGATGTTTAAATTACCAGCAGTGGCAGAAGGTGGGGTGCCGCGTATGGCACGTGAGTTTGGATACATATCCAATAGCAGTAGGTGCGCTAAAAAGGCGGATTTGCTTTAAAAGCAGACTCCTCCATATGTGTGAATGTTGTAAGACTCGAGTGGGTTCGTGTCAATTGCATTTGGCTCAATGTTGGCATGCATGACTAACAATACTTTATGCTAGCAAAAAAGGGAGAAAATCCATGCCAGACGGAAAAACAATACACACATTTATGATATAAGAAGGATGTAGTTGTGAAAAGGAGTGAGGGAGGGGTAGAGTAAAAGAAGAACATGGCTACTACTACTAGTACTAATAATGCTGCTATTCTACTACATAGGTTTACTTGGAATTGACAATGATGAGACGTGGAGAGGTGAGCAATAGCCCCACGTACATTTACATTTCATGATGCTGATTTTTAGAACATGTCAATAACAAGGGTTAACGTTGACAATTTACTACGACTTCGTGTTGATTTCATCTGGGATATCAATTTCTTCATATATAGGCTCCTGTTTGGTGCTGTAAGCTGGATTATTGGACAAGTACGTCATACCCGTCGTCTGCTTGAAGTCGGAGAAGAAAACATCTTGATGAAATTTGCTCCGTGTTTTGTCTTCCCTTCTAGAACGACTAGCTTTGTATTCACGTCGTGACCAGATGATGACTATGACTGCGATAATAACGAAAATCACTCCAGCACCTCCCCCTAAACCGATCGACAACTCGTGCCCTGAAATGGAAGAAATAAAAAGAAAGGCATTATTAAGTAAAGTGGAAATGAACTAGCGAATACATTATCCTGTAACGTTCGACATGTTTATATTGCATAGGGACATACATGTAGCTGGTGCACATCTTCTTAGCGCATCACTTCCTCTTATCGGAACTTTCCGCAGATGAGCCTTCCAGGTTGGACGGTTTATGGGTTGCGCTTCGTAGATGTGAGCCAGGGACTACCACCCTATGGCGCTTTTTGGCAAAACATTTGTTTTCTCTCAAAATGTTGGTATGGTATGGTAATGTGCTCAAAACAAAATTTCAAGTTGATCTGCATTGGTAAAATGTGCCTAACCCTTTTTCTGCCGAAACTGACTAAAGTGCGCGTAGAATTGTTCTAAAGATGTCTAGAATCTGTTCGATTCCGCTGAATGAAGGGTGGTCCTCGAAGGATCATGCCTTTTTCCTCAGACTTTTTCTGTCAGATGGTGTAAGACCTGATGATAATTATCAAGCAGGTGGATCTGAGTGGAGGGTGCGGATTCTGCAGATTTTCTTCTTCCTGCACTGCCGTTAGGGACGAGGTGTTGTCCAGAGGGTTAGAATTTGGAGGAAAACAGTTAGTAATAGTATTTGGTGATGGAGCAGTTGTGTCCGTGCTTATATTTGGTGTGGCGGATGACACCCGACTGTCCGCCATTACGTCCGCGATGGAGAAATGTGGATCCGTCATTGGTGTTCCGAAGCGGGAAACAAAGGCTGTGGAAGGCTGCACCTTCACAACTGGTATTATATTCCTAGGCGTTGCGTAAACTTGGATGTCAGCCGATGTAACAGACGGAGAAGTAAACATTCCTCATTTCAGTGTGTTCCGCAAAGATCGGGAAGGCAGGCAAGGAGGCGGTGTTGCCTTCTACTGTCATACTTCCTTGCAAGTAAGTCGAAGACGTGACCTCGAGTGTGAGCTGGAGATGGTGTGGCTGGAGACTGTAGGACCAGGTCACCCAGGCAATGAGACGGTCTTACTGGGCTGCTGCTATCGACCACCTAGTGAATCTGCAGGGTCCAGGGATGGGCTGGAGTCAAACCTTGAGACTACCTGCAGTGGACCGCAGACCACAACTGTGCTAGTAGGAGACTTCAACGTAAACTTTAATGATGGCCATGCTGTGACTCCTTTGCATCATGTACTCAACCAGTTTAGCCATCGCAACCACTTCCCATATACTAAATAATATAATATACTGTAATTTCACAAATTTTCGGTGTACTTTTATTTTCAGTACTTTCGTTGCGTCTGTTTCACACCTAAACTTTTAATACACCGAACAAACACTTTAAGAGAGCATGTCTGAGAATACCAAAGTATGTGTGCAAGTGGATCTCTCCGATTTCGCTCAAAATTTGCAGGTAGGTTGCCTTTGGGGTGTGGATCGATTGTGCAAAGCCCTTGAAAAAGTTTCTGAAGGGAACCTTGAAATTTGCATACCCCTCAAAAATGGAGAATGAATTTGAAGACACCACTGCAGCTGTACTTATCAAAAATGGCCGAAATATCACATTATTTATGGGTCTAGAAACGAGTCACACCACAGCGTATACGAACAAGCTATGAACAAAACTCCATCAAGCCAACATTGCCTCACCTTAGAAGAGTTCCTGGAGCAGTACCGCTTAGCCACGCCAGCATCCCAGAAGACGAGGTCCATCACCCCCTGACGCCACAAATGATCGTCTTGAAAATAGCCAATTTTCAAGCGCTGGCAAAACAGCCAGCTACGTCCTCAATTGGTCAGAACTATACACCGGCAGATAGTAGAACACCTCTTCTAGCGCTGAGGACATGTCCCCCATCTTCCTTTCGGGGTTTTCTTGAAATAAGCTTTTTTGAATTTTTCCACTCGACCATGCTGAAATACGGCCAAAGTCATACCTGCGCAGGAAACCTCGCCACTCCGCGACGTCTCCTCAGCAATTTCTACTCCAACACTACTCCCAAGGCCGCAGAACAAAGTGTAGTGTTGACTCTGACAAGGAAAAGCAGCGGTGATCACTTGTCACTCCAAACGACAAGCTTCTCCTTGCGCCACCAATAATTTTTTGTGCGACTGTTCATGCAAAAGTGACTGAAGGCCTGAGCGCAGTTTTTGAATTTTATTGCAAGATGCACGGTGAGATCGCGTGCTCTGTGACGTAGGTTGACGCTTCCTGCATCACGGTACGCGGCCATCGATCGCGAATGTGCCTGGAACGCTACTCGGAACAGACCGTGATGGCAGAGGTAAGATGAGCTTCATTTCCTGCTTGAAATGCTGAGAACCCCCACAAACTGTCCTAGGAGTGTTGCAATGGCAGCAAGCCGTTGCAATATGCCCCGTACAGCATGGAGAGTTATTTCGTCTTTCACACTTACCTCCTGCAATCCCGAACGTAGCCCAACAGTAAAAGTCCCTTGTTTTCATGTCGATGCTCGACAAAAGCGGCTAGCTCGGTCCCTTTGTGTTGACTGGCACGCGAGCAGCACTGGCTGCACGCACTTGTCGCGTGAACTGCATGAGAGATTTCTTACGTCATAAAGAATGTGATTAATTTTCATCATCATTTCACTGGTCTTCGACCTACATGGTCAGGGAAAGTCCCGGTTCGTAGGCCTACAACACGGTCAGCGTGTTCTTGAGCGCAGTAACAACACAATTGTGATCACTTCCAGACCAACGGGCGTTCAAGGCGTGCGTAAACAAGCACACTTGACAAAGGCGACTCTGAAATCTCGTGAGCCGTGGGCCACGCGACTTGGCATTCTTGCGTCACAAGGCACGTGATTTCACCGTGCCTCTTGCAATAAAATTCAAAAACTGCGCTCAGGCCTTCAGTCACTTTTGCATCAACAGTCGCACAAAAAATTATTGGTGGCGCAAGGAGAAGCTTGTCGTTGGGAGTGACAAGTGATCACCGCTGCTTTTCCTTGTCAGAGTCAACACTACACTTTTTTCTGCGGCCTTGGGAGTAGTGTTGGAGTAGAAATTGCTGAGGAGACGTCGCGGAGGGGCGAGGTTTCCTGCGCAGGTATGACTTTGGCCGTATTTCAGCATTGTCGAGTGGAAAAATTCAAAAAAGTTTATTTCAAGAAAACCCCAAAAGGAAGATGGGGGACATGTCCTCAGCGCTAGAAGAGGTGTTCTACTATCTGCCGGTGTATAGTTCTGGCCAATTGAGGACGTAGCTGGCTGTTTTTCCAGCGCTTGTAAATTGGCTATTTTCAAGACGATCATTTGTGGCGTCAGGGGGTGATGGACCTCGTCTTCTGGGATGCTGGCGTGGCTAAGCGGTACTGCTCCAGGAACTCTTCTAAGGTGAGGCAATGTTGGCTTGATGGAGTTTTGTTCATAGCTTGTTCGTATACGCTGTGGCGTGACTCGTTTCTAGACCCATAAATAATGTGATATTTCGGCCATTTTTGAGGGGTATGCAAATTTCAAGGTTCCCTTCAGAAACTTTTTCAAGGGCTTTGCACAATCGATCCACACACCAAAGGGAACCTACCTGCAAATTTTGAGCGAAATCGGAGAGATCCACTTGCACACATACTTTGGTATTCTCAGACATGCTCTCTTAACACATAATCCAATAGGGAACTGCTAGACTGTACCGAAAATTGCTGTTCACCTAGCCTAGCTTATTGCCCTCATAACGAAAATATTGAGCACCGAAAATTTCTGAAAATAGAGTATAGTACCCAATGCCATGGTGCAAAGGAGGCACCACAGACATTAAGGTAGCTCGTCGCTCTAGCGCCAGAGTGCTCAAACTACAAAATGTAGTGGGCATTGCGCGATGCAGCAGCACAGCTCGTTGCTCTAGCGCCAGAGTGCTCAAACTACAAAATGTAGGGGGCATTGCGCGATGCAGCAGCACTAGAGCAGCCTACTGAGAGTGCTCAACAAGGCGAAAGCCGAGGAGCGTGATACCCAATATATATATATATAATTATATATATACACTCAGACACAAAGGATCTCCAAGTTTCTCACTGTTGCTACTCTGAGTTTCGTGCAAAAGCACTCTTCAGGCAACTTACTCTTCTCTCACATCAGTATCCCTTTAGCTTCTCTGATCTGCTCTAAGAAAAATATTTAACAAAAACACGCTCAAAGTCAGCTACAGCTGTTCGCCTAACTTAGCCTCAATAATCAAGGGCCACAACGCGAAAGTCCTCAGACAGCCGGAAGAAAAGAGATGTAACTGCCGTGTCAAAGCAAACTGCCCACTCAACGGGGACTGCAACGCCAGCGAGATAGTATACGAAGCTACAGTGGACTCCAATCTCAGCCGGAAGAAGTATATCGGCATCTCCGAAACCCCGTTCAAACTCCGGTTCAACAACCACACGTCATCGTTCCGGAATGCCCCACACAGAAACAGCACAGAATTGTCGAAGCATGCATGGGCATTGAAAGAGGCAGGTGAAGGCGTCAACATCTCGTGGAGAATCAGGCAGAGATCCAGCGCCTACAAAAGAACCTCGAAGCGGTGCAACCTATGCCTATCGGAGAAGATCGCCATAATGAAGAGTGACAAGGCATCGCTCCTCAACACCAGATGCAGCCTGGTCACAAAATGTCGCCACAGCACCAAGTACCTCCTATCGGAGGTGACCTGAACTGTAGACTGCGCTTGCTATCTGTTACACATATACAGAACTCCTGCTATCTAATGTGCATGCATCCTACTGCCACACTTCACTTTATGCACACCACCCGGCCTGCGCGATTGCTCACACTACCACACTTGCCACATTTATCTTCACCTGTGATTCCCACCTAGACTGGCTAGCGTGCTTCTTTTCCCCACCTGTGATGCCCACCTAGGGTGCTTCTTTTCGTCTTTTCTGGTATGTAAAAGGATACTGATGTGAGAGAAGAGTAAGTTGCCTGAAGAGTGCTTTTGCACGAAACTCAGAGTAGCAACAGTGAGAAACTTGGAGATCCTTTGTGTCTGAGTGTATAACCCCGCTCTGTCTTAGGACATTGAGCACTTTTTGCCGACGCAAGAAATACTTCTATTGTTCTATATATATATATATATATACGTTCGGACCTGATTGGAAATTTTTATTTCCATTGCTATCAGGTTCGGCCTCATTTCCTCTGTGCTGCGCTGACGAGTCCACAATAGACGAAACAGTTCTGTCCGCAGATTGTGTATTTCGCTCCTGCTCTTGTAGCAGTTGAGCACTCTTGCGTGGGGTAGTGCCTTTGCTGTTTGCGTTATGCAGAGCTCACTGACTTGTCAGTTTGAGCACTCTGGCAAGGTACGTTCGGGCCTGATTGGAAATTTTTATTTCCATTGCTATCAGGTTCGGCCTCATTTCCTCTGTGCTGCGCTGACGAGTCCACAAAGGACGAAACAGTTCTGTCCGCAGATTGAGTATTTCGCTCCTGCTCTTGTAGCAGTTGAGCACTCTTGCGTGGGGTAGTGCCTTTGCTGTTTGCGTTATGCAGAGCTCACTGACTTGTCAGTTTGAGCACTCTGGCAAGGTACGTTCGGGCCTGATTGGAAATTTTTATTTCCATTGCTATCAGGTTCGGCCTCATTTCCTCTGTGCTGCGCTGACGAGTCCACGAAGGACGAAACAGTTCTGTCCGCAGATTGAGTATTTCGCTCCTGCTCTTGTAGCAGTTGAGCACTCTTGCGTGGGGTAGTGCCTTTGCTGTTTGCGTTATGCAGAGCTCACTGACTTGTCAGTTTGAGCACTCTGGCAAGGTACGTTCGGGCCTGATTGGAAATTTTTATTTCCATTGCTATCAGGTTCGGCCTCATTTCCTCTGTGCTGCGCTGACGAGTCCACAAAGGACGAAACAGTTCTGTCCGCAGATTGAGTATATATATATATATATATTTAAATAGAGACGTAGGCGAACAAAGTTTATATACACATTACAACAAGGTTGTCAATTTCATAATTCTAAAAGCTTTTCACCCATTTTCATCAGTAGGTACATGGGAATGAGCAAGAACGAAAAAGAAGCCAGAATTTATACTGGGGATAGAGAATCAGCAAGAATATTCCTACGCACCTCAAGTTCACACTACACTACCATAAGAATGTATGGAGCAGTGGTAAAATGCGGGAAACAACATATGAGGGGAATGCAGTACCAGAACGTATCGCCGTTGAGGCTCTGGAGCTCCGTCCCCGGACCAATGATGCGCAATGCAAGGCGTTTTATGCTATCTAGGCGTGCAAGATGGGAGGGAGCAGCTCCCATCCAGACGAGCGGAGCATACTCCAAAACGGGCCGTACAAACCCCTTGTACACCGTGAGGCGGCCTTCTCGGGAGAGATAGGGTGCAGCTCGCCGCAGGAGGCCCAAACGCTGTTTGCCACGTATAGACACAACGCGGATATGCTCTGCGAAAGACAGCTTCGCATCAAAAGTCACCCCAAGAGCTTTATTGTGGATGACTCTGGCACAAGGTTGCCTCCAAAGAGGAGAGAGAGGGCAAGGCTAGCTGCGCTCTTTGCAGCGTGACTGTCATAGCCTGGGATTTCGATGGCTCAAACGCTACACGCCATTCCTTGCCCCAGTCTGACAGACGACAGACTGACATACGATTGACGGTGTCCTGAAGCAATGCAGCAGCAGTGGGGAGGTCGTTAAGGAGAAGAGTGTATATTGTCGTATTGTCAGCATAGGCTTTGAGCTGCGTGTTCCCAGCAAGGCATTTTGATACGTCGTTAATGTATATGAGAAACATGGTCGGCCCCAATATCCTGCCTTGTGGGACTCCCGGCTTAATGGGGTATGGACGGGAGGTTGCACCACTGACAACACACTGTATTCTTCAGTTAGACAGGTACGATGTCAGCCATGCAAGGAGGATTCCTTGGATACCACATTGCTGTAGCTTGCAGAGGACACCTGCGCGAGAGACCTTGTCGAAGGCTCCAGCAATGTCAATTGCAAGTATGCGTGCTGCGCCCCCGCGTCCGATAGAGGATGCCCGGGAGTGGTGTAGCGCAGTAAGAGCGTCGGCTGTACCCAGATTCCGTCTTAAGCCAAACTGATTCGCTGCTAGCAGTGAGTTACCCTCGAGGTAGTTCGCAATTTCATGTTGATAATGGTCTCCATTACCTTGGATATCACCCTAAGGACAGATACGGGGCCGTAGTTCTTGAGCTGTGAGCGAGATGAGCGTTTATGCACAGGAACAACATTGGCGAGCTTCCAGGCCTGAGGTTGGTATCCATGCCGGAAGCACGATGAGAAAAGCTTGGTCAGGACCGGTGCGAGCACAGAAGCGCATTATTTCAGGACACGGGGGAGGCGCTGTCCGGCCCCGTGGCTTTCGATGCGTCGAGACGGCGCAGGAGGTGGTGAACATTCTGGATGCAGAAGTGGACGTGGGTGAGTGGTGGATGTGGGTGAGCAGGCGCTGGGGTTCCAAGGGAGGCACGATGTAGGTCCCTGTCACCCAGGCTGCACTTGCCAGCAAAGAAGTGACCAAAGCAGTCAGCCTTCTCCTTGCTGGTGATGTGTTCCTTCCCGGCATTGTCGAGGAGGAGGGGGATGTCAGAGTTTCGGGCAAGACCACAAGCTCCTTTCAGGTTGCACAACCATGCCTTGTCGCGAAGCGAGCTGCAGGTGAGTCGGGCCCGAAGGTGCCGTTCCTTCTCCTGCCTGGAGTTTTTAAGTGTGGTGGTAGCGCGGGTAACAGAGAAGATGCATGATTGCTTCTTGATGTCATGGCCGAGGTTGTGCCACCATTTTCTCCATTCTCTGTCCTTGATACGAATAACTTGTGTGCACTCAGGGGTCCATCATTTGGGATTAGATGAGCGGATGACCTGTCAAAAGCGCTTGACCGTGTCCAACATCAACGTCTGATTAATAAACTATTCACCCTGGGAGTCAATGGCAGGGTATTGTTATGGTTGGCTAGCTATCTGTCTGGTCGTTCTCAGGGTGTCAAGGTGTTTGAGGCTCTCTCTGATGCAGTCCCATGCTCAAGAAGAGCGCCCCAAGGCAGTGTTCTTGGGCCGCTTCTCTTTGTCCTTTACACGAGTGACATTGCCGACGTCATACCTTGCATTGTTGTCAATCAGGAGTTCGCGGACGACATTATCCTAGAATATTCTGATTCAGATCTGGACACTGTTTGCAAGACTTTGACTACGCTGTGACACTTCTGTCTGACTGGCTCTCCGAAATTGGGCTTCTGCTGAATACCGGCAAATCCAAGTCATGGTAATTCAACCTCGGGGACTCACTGGCAACATTATTTTGTACACCTATCCGCCGGATGAGTACGCGTGGCCCATGCACCATGGGGACCCACGAATACAAACCAGCATATGTTCCCTCAGCAATACAAGCAAGCAAAGATAAATTAATGAGAGCCCAAACAGCGAAAACAAAACGAAGAGAGATGAGGACATAGGCAACGAAAACAGTTCCACTGGCAACATGCCAGTCGTGAAATGTAAGGATAAAGCCTTAACTGTTACCTCCGCTGCCAAATACCTGGGGACTGGTGCTGAATCCCAAAAAAGTCTCAGCTACTGCTGCTCAGAAGACCTGCTGCGCACCTGGACGTGATCCCCAGCATCACCTGCAAAGGCACCGTTATCCCCGAGTCCAGCCATGTTCTGTACCTTGGCCTCTTATTGGACTCGTCGCTCAGCTTCGAGCAGCAGGTTGAGCGTGTGTGCGCAAAGGCACAGTGCAAGGTTGCCTCATTCCGCCACGGGCGCCGCGATGTCTCCATGACCGGCCGCCGCATGTTTTACCTGACAATTGTCCAGAGTACCTTGGACTATGCCAGCACATGTTATGTTCCTTGCTTGTCTGCTTAACTCGGGGACAAACTTGAGTCAACCAGCAATAGGTGCCAAAGGCGAGTGTTCGGCCATGATCAGTATACTTCTATCGATTTAATTCTCACCAAATATAACCTGTATACTTTTTCTCGCCGTGTAAACTTGAAGCTGTTTGTGTTTTAAGTGTCTATCTCGTTGCACCAGTCCTCTGTGAAGCACGATATTTACCCCCGCTCTGCATCATGCCGCACAAATGCTGCTACCCGCGGTCAAGCTTCAGCCGCTCTGAACCCACCCAGAGCTACGTCTCGTTACGGCTTGAATGCTATTTAATTTTTGGCAGCAGACAGATGGAACATGCTTCCACCTGGATGTCGGCAAGCTAAGCCCATTTCTGCATTTGTCACAAGCACCAAGTCATTCCTAGGGTTCCCAGTAAAAAGGCAACGCCTGTTGGGAGTTCCCTAGTAAAATAATATATTCTACTGCTACTACTACTACTACTACTACCTTGGCGTAACCATTGATGACCAGCCATCCTGGCAGCCACATGTTGCTGTTGAGCCAGGCGGTGCTGTTGACATTCAAATCCCAAGTGATCAGCAAGTAGTCTTCTAGGAGTCGAGTATCCTGCAATGTGTCCTGCAGGTACTCCACGAGACTGCAGTCAGAGCAACTGGTGCTCCCAGAGCTGTATACTGCACAGACTATGATCTTTCCACAAGAAGAGGTCCGAAGAAGAAGCCATATGACTTCGAAGACTTTGCAGTCAATGGAGTCCAAATGGCGGAAACACAGGCCTGACTTTATCCACACTGCAATTCCACCACCTTCACCTGTGTGATCACAGCGCATTGCTGCTGCATAACCCGGGATTGTGTATTCTGCGAAACTCATTTTGTCGGCAGTAAGTACTGAGTCATTCTTGAATGTGTTTTGGAAGTTTGAGGCGAGACGTGGTTTGCCGTCTCGTATCCGGTCTCACAACGCTAACCCGTTCAAGGCGACATCTGACAAACTAAGTGTGCCATGGATGTTCAATCCTCCAGCTGCACCATGGCATGGAGGCTTCTATGAGCGAAGGGTTGGTACGGTGAAGAGTGCCTTGAAGAAGGTAATGGGAGCAGCGTTTTTGAGGGTCCAGGAGCTTGAAACCCTCTTGTATGAGGTTGAAGCAGTGGTGAATAGTCGTCCGCTAACTTATGTGTCTGATAGCCTGGATGAGCCTCCAGCAACCCCTGCAATGAGGATGGGTGAACATATGGATGTCGTCAGAGACGCCAGCGGGTACCCTGAACGCTACGCAGATGTCATCGAGATTGCGCTTCCTCAGTCGGATACTGAAGCATGTCAAGAATCGTTGGGAGATAGAGTATCTAAGTCAGCTTATAACAAGCACCAACAGACCATGTTTTTATTTATTTATTTTTTTATTGAAAAACCACAAACCTTAAGACATGTGAATGTGCACATGATATACAGTGTACATACGTATGTATCGAGAAGGCAGCACAGAAACGGCAGTGGTGGTGAGGCCTGGGCAGCTGGTCCGACCGTGGGTCTCGGAGTCAACACTGGGCAGACGCACCGGGGATGGGGGGTGGTAGCTTAGGAGATAAGGGATGGAGCCAGCATGATCATAGTATGTAATGCTTATGCAGAAGTAATAATTATGTTAATCTTAAAAACAATAGTGCGGTCGACCTGCGCAGAGGAAAGGCATCATGGACATGATCTACGTGTATAACATAATAATAATTTTAAGTGAGCTAGGGCACATCATACACACACATATGCGCATGTTCAAATAGGAGATCAACCTGATAGGCGTTCGCCGGCGTTGGGTAATCTTGAAATAAAGATATTAATTATTATTGAAGAGATTATTATCATACGCTCACATAAACGCCACATACTAACCATGTGCACCCCCCCCCCCCCTCCCCCCCCCCCCCCTCCCCCCCCCACACACACACGCGCGCGCGCGCACACACACACACACATGCTCGCACGGACACACACACACACACCACACACACAGATACACACACCACACACACACACGCACCCACAGACACACACGTGCACATTCACGCAGAAGCGTAATCATACATAATATTTGTGCACAGACTCACTCTCTCACAGTACCGTCTAGAAAACCACCACGCCAAGTCCCTACAGCCGGTCGGTCGCCCAGTCTCAGTGGCTCGAGCGCAGGAATCGGTGGACGCTGCACTTGAAGGACTGCAACCTCTTCTGGTCGGGCTGATCCAGGAGGTGTTGGCGAGGCAACTGGTTCCAGGTGTCCAGCACTCCTTCAGGGAACGAGCGGCGGACGTTGTTGCGAGAATTGGTTGGGATATCAGACTGGAGCTGGTAGCGGTGGCCGGCCACCACCCGCGCCTGCTGCCTGGTGTTGGCAGGATGTTGGCCGTGGTCTGGTATTGCTTGGGGGGGGGCAGCATTCGGGTTAGCATCTGTGCGCCTGTCAGGTAGTGGATTTTGTAGAGATAGCAGAGAGCAGTCACTTTGCGCCGGAGTTAGCGGCTTGGCAGATATGCGCCCAGTCGCTGTGTGTCGCGCAGGGCTGACTGTCGAATCTGCTGGCAGAATGTCAGTTGACTGTCGAAGGCTATCCCAAGTAGCTTCAGGCACTGGGTTTAAGGAACCATTTCACCTTGGAATGTGACCGGAGGGCAGTCCCAGGGCTGACGGTGGTGGCTGACGTGGAGTAGGTATGACTTGGCGTGCTCGAATGTCACTCGCCAGGTCGCACCCCAGGCAGGGAGGGCATTGACGGCGGTCTGGAGATCATCACAGTCAGCTGCGAGGTTGCCGAGATACCGAATACACTTGTAGAGTGTTGTGTCGTCTGCGTACGTGGCAAGGCTAGTCGATTGGGGAAGGTGATCCTCAGCGTCATTAATGAAGATCAAGAAGAGAGTGGGCCCCAGGATGCTTCCTTGAGGCACACCTGCTCGGATGGCGTGTGTGGCTGATGTTTGTCCACCAACTACGGATCTGGCGGCTCTCTAGGTAGTTTTTCAACCATGAAAGCAGGTGGCCAGTTAGCCCCAGACATCTGGCCTTGTGAACTACACCGCGGTGCGACACTTTGTCAAATGCGCCGGCCACGTCGACAGCAATAACTTGGATCACACCCCCGGCATTGGACGATCGACTCCACTCATGCTGCAGTGAGAGGAGAAGATCAGTCGTGCCCAGGCCGCGTCAGAACCCGAATTGCCGTCCCGAGAGGACCTGATTGCTTTCCAGTAAGTTAGTGATGCTGCGATTGATGATGGCCTCCATCACCTTAGAGAGTATAGAGAGGAGGGCAATTGGACGGGAGTTCTTCGGGGTAGACTTGGAGCCTTTCTTGAAAATAGGGACAACGTTCGCGATCTTCCAGGATGCAGGTTGCACCCCGTCCCGGAAGCACTGGGTGAATAGCTTTGCCAGAGGGCTGGCGAGTGACTGTGCTGACTTCCTGAGCACTTGCGCCGGAATGCCATCAGGGCCAGTTGCTTTAGAAGTGTCCAGGTTCTTGAGAGCTCGCTGGACTGTGGCAGGGCGGAAGTGTACGGTCTTCAGCCTATTGCCTGTGCGTTGGCGAATAGGGGGCAGAGGTGTGTCTGGCAGGTCATTGGCACCAAGGCTACATTTCTCCGCAAAGTAGTGACCGAGGCAGTTTGCTTTCTCGATGTTCGTGGCATGTTCTTTGCCAGCAGTTTCGACAAGAATCAGGATGGAGCTATTTCGGGAGGTTCCGATGGACTGCTTGATGGTTACCCGCCACTGTTTGTCGCGAAGACTGCCGGTCTGGAGTCGTGCACGGACTATTGCTAGATGGTGATTCAGGGCATCACGTAGGCACTCAGAAGACTGGTGGACAGCGAGAGTACAGTTAGCTTGACATTGGGGCGAGTCTGGTCGTCTCTTGAGGGACTTCCAGGCACTCTGTTTCGCCTTCACGGCCTTGCTGCAAGCTGGCGTCCACCAAGCGGCATCAGAGGACCGAGTACAGAGAAGTTGGGATGGGATAAAAAAATCATTATCTGCATCACCGAGACTGGGCTCACCGCCAACCATACCTTAACACTTGCCGAACTATGCAGTATTCCGGCGTAACCGACCGCAAACTCCCTCTAACCTTGAACCCTTCCGAGGCTATGGGGGTGCCGCCATCCTGGTGCTCACTACCGCCTTCAGCAAAGTGAGAGAGATTCACTCATTTCGCCAACAGAACGTTGAAGCATTTGCTGTTGAAGCTACTCCCATAGGTTCATCCCAACCACTGTCGTTTGCCTGCTTGTATAGACCCCCAAACCAGCACGCTGCTGACCTACAATATTTTGTAGACACTATGCGGACTGCTCTCATTAAGCTACCTGCTCCATCATCTACCATTGTAACTGGTGATTTGATTGCCCATTGCCAGAGCTGGTGTGCCTCCGACTCAACATCTGCTGCAGGCTCTGCCTTGTGTAACCTTTTTCGCTCCATAGCACTGTCTCAACTTGTTACGTTCCCCACCCATCTTACATCCAATGGGTCCCGTGGCTGCCTGGACCTGGTTGCCACAAACATTCCCGAGAAGTTCACATCCATTGAATCCCTGAGCCCCCTCGGTGCCTCCGATCACTTAATCGTCCTCGGAAGGCTCTCCATAGCTAAAGACATAGCACAGTCTCCAGAGTCCATATCTGACACTGCACTGCCTTGCTTCAGCCATTACTTGCTCACTCAATCGCAATGGGAAGGCGTCAATGCTGAAATTGCCGCAACTCACTGGAGTGACTTTTTATGCGGCCTTGATATTGATACAGCCGTTTCTAACTTCTCGTCTGTCCTCGAATCGTCTCTCTCAGGCTGCTCTTCTCACCGCGATCACCAGTCAACCACCAGAAACCGAAGCCGCCCTTCACGCCAGGATCCACCATGGATGACACCAGTGCTCAGGGCAGGCATTAAGAGAAAGCATGACCTCTACACCATCTACCAAAAATACCCTACCCCGTCCAATGCAACGCAGTACAAACGTCAGCGGAATATAGCAAAAACGTTATCACGTGTAGCCCATAAAGAATACATCCAGTCCATTACTACTTCTCTCACCGACAGCCAGCGTCCATCACTTCACTCATTTATAAGAACTCTTCGTAAATCAGCATCGTCATTGGGCTCTAGTCCAACAGCAATCACACGGTCTGACCAAAGTTCCGCCGCTGCGCCTCTTGATATTGCGGCTGCTCTGAATGAGCAGTTTACCAGCTTCTGCGTTAAGGATAGACCTGACGGTTAGTTCCTCTTATCCACCAAATACCTGTAGAGTCAACGTTTACATCGCTGACGATTTCATCCCGTACTGTAACCAGATACATACGCAGTCTCCCCAATAAGAAGTCTCCTGGTTACGATGGTATACCAAACGAAATCCTGAAACACCTCCAAGACAGCCTAGCATATCCGTTATCGCTGCTCTTTAACATCTCTCTGTCGTCTGGAATCTTTCCCTCTGCATGGAAATACGCATTAGTGGTCCCAATTTATAAGCGCAAAGGCTACCGGTCGGATGCAACGAACTACAGACCCATCTCCCTACTGTACTGTATTTCAAAGCTGTTTGAGCGCATTGTGTACGATCAGCCATATCGACACTTGTCCCCGTACTTGCATACCATGCAGTCTGGTTTCCGGCGAGGAGACCCCACAGCTCTGCATCTAGTCCACCTAATCCAAAACATCAAGCAGTCCCGACATTTTAAAGAACATACTAGCATGTGCTTCTTTGACCTGGCGAAAGCCTTTGACACTGTTTGGCATAGAGGCCTGATTGCCAAGTTGGGTGCCTATGGCATTGGTGGCAACCTGCTTTGTTTCTTTGAAAGCTACCTAACCGACAGGTTACAGGCTGTAAGCTTAGGCAACCCCCTCTCGTCTCCCCAGGCAATTAACTCTGGTGTGCCACAGGGGTCAATCCTGGGGCCACTATTCTTTTTAGTCTACGTCAATGATCTACTGATGTCTGTCCCTAATGTTTCACTGTTCGCCGATGACACCACAGTTTCCGCTTCAAGTAGTTGCAAGCAATTGCTAGTTAATGACCTCCAGAAAAAGATAAGCTCCACCATTTTTTGGATGTCGACTTGGGAGCTGAGACCAAACACTTGTAAGACCAAAGTGATGTTTTTCTGTTCCGGTGCTAGTGATCAGTTCTGTAATGTGTCTTTATCATGTCCTGGCAGCTCATCGACAATAGAAATCTTCCATGAACATAATCACCTTGGTATAATTATTGACGACTGTCTAACATGGGCTCCTCATGTAGACTATATTTGCAAGAAAACTAGTAGTGTTCTCGGCATACTATATCCTCATCGTTCTCATTTGCCAAATACATGCCGTTCTATGTTTTATCGCTCGTATCTATTACCTATTTTCCAGTATGCATGTCAGTCTTGGTGTAGTCTAAGTCAACATCTTGTGAACAAACTTGAAATCCAACATAGATCTCTTCTTGAAATATTGTTTAACAAGCAGCGTTTATTTCCTAGTCTTGAGCTCTATTGTATCAGCAATACTCAGCCACTGCAAGATAATCGCAAACAGCAGCTTTGCGTTTTGATCCACAGAATTCGCCTAGGTAAAATTCCCATTCATCTCTCCGTATTCACTGATTGGTTTTCTCTGTCCCGGTCCACTCGTAATAGTTTCTCACTTCCCCGTGCTAATTCAGCCGCATTTACCAACTCTCCTCTGTTTTTGTCCTACGGCCTTTGGCTGCAACTTCCCCAGCATGTTAAGACATCAAAATGTCTTTCTAGCTTTAAAAATGCACTCCGATCGCATAATGTAGTACGATAGGATTTCATTGCTGGATTCTTGTCTATCCTTCTTTCTTCTCTTTTTCTATTATTCCTTTCTTTTCTTTTCTTCCCGTGGCTGGCTATCACCCCTCTCTCGCACTTTGCGTGCCAATTGGTCATGAACCACGAGTTGAGTGAAATAAATAAATAAATAAAAACTACAGCGCACACAGCAAACCACACATAGCGCCTGTAGCGTATACCACGTCGTTAACATCAGCGGGACGGCAGAGTCGGGATACAACTGCATTGGAACGAACACAATGTCACAAGCGAGAAGGCCTTTCACTCTCGAGAGATTGTGGTTTCACAACACCGCATCCGCATGCTGAGCATCGTCGTGACCATGAAATGTGAGCAACTGTGATCCGTCATCTAGAAAATATCAAGAACAGGACTGCCATCAGACGACTTCACTAGCTTCTGCATGCCCTACAATATCATGGCGGCAACAATTTTACGTCGCCGCTTTCTCATTGCCGGAGTCAACCTGAGCTCCATGGGCATGGCTCCAACACAAGATGCAGAACGAAATCAAAGAAGCACACACAGCACTCGTTCTGAGAGCAGAACTTTTCATCCGAACCGCACTACATGTACGTAAAAAGCAGATCACCTGTCAGTGTGCAACTGCAATTGATCAGGCTGGCGCATGGGCAACGTTAGTTAAGTTTTACATGTACGTAGTGTGTAAGGGCCCTTACCGGTGCAGTCATTATCTCCTTTTTTGATGTACCCAACTTTGCATGTGCATGTATATTTTCCCGGCTGGTTTACACAATCGCTTGTGCTAGATCCACAGACATCACCTGTGCTACATTCATCAATGTCGTCGCATAAACCTGGACGTAACAACACAAAAGCGCAATCAAATAAACTTCTCGATCCCGGACCCCAAAAAATATGAAACATACTCCGAATTATCTAAAACCTTTATTGGAAAGAGCACAAAGGTGGAACAGAAAAAGGGTGCAACGCAACGCAATGTATAACGAAATGCACAGCATGGACCAGGATGAAAAGCAAAGCAAAGAAATATCAGTAATTTATATGAGGAAAAGAGGACCAAAGAGCTACAAGTTACGCTATAATATCCACTAACAACACCAGTTCCTTCTCAATCAGCTCATGCGATGACATTGCTCGACACCGGCGAACGGAGATGGCGCTTTTAGAACCACACAAGTGGTGTGATATGTTGCTCCGCGAACTTTAATAGACCAATCCCGAAAAGATTGTCTGGGTTCGTGAAAGGGGGCACGCGTGCAAGCCAGCACGTGTGAAGTGCATCGTTTTGTATTCAGTTTGTGTGTGTCATGACGCTCATGGCGGAGGAGAGAGAGACTTTTGCTCGCCGAGCTGAAGCTGAAGGATTTGATGGAGTCCTGCCAGCAGCTAGTCAAAGGACCTTCGGTACCTTAGGCAGACCCTGACGGAGTTTGGAGGCCAGCTAGCTCTCGTTGAGGAGAGAAACTTTCGCGTGGCGATCGACTCTCCGTAAAAAATGCAAGCTACATAGCGCCGACATACTGCAACAGCTAACTTCTCGATCTGCTGCTTCACAAAGTTCAACTATTTACAAGTCCTGACTGTTGTAGTCTGAAGCTGGAGTCTCATCGCAGGTACAGGTAGCTTTTGGAGCTGATGGATTTCCCGACTTGGACTCCTTCCGCAAACTCGCGCAACATTACTACAGTGTATGCTGTGTTCCGCACGCTCGTGTCGACATGTCACCTATACTGTACATGGACGGGGTCGCGGAGGAGCTTGAGGACCTCCGCTGACTCCAGGTTTCCGAAATACTGCCGTCGTCTTCGTTGATGTCGCTGGTGACATTCTCCCCTTGCAGGACGTGCGCATAGTTGTCGTCTCGGGGGTAAAGACTATGTTGTCTTTCGAAATCGTTCTTCACCACGCTCGCGCGAATGATGTTTCTCATCATGAACTCGTTCCGACGGTGTGACACGGCGATGGTCTTTGGCGGGGCACTGGCTTGGCGAAAACGCTATCTTCTTGTGCAATATAACATTGATCGGCTGCAGATGAGTACAGTCACTTCGTGGTTGGTCCTATAGGAGGGCAGCTGCCAGGAAAGAGGCAGGACACATCGAAGACGAAGCGCTCGCAACAAACAATAGCACTCGAAATATCTCGTAAGATTTAAGGCCTATCGCTCTAAGCCACAGCGCTCACAGCCTTGCCTGCTTCATAAAAGTGAGCTCTACATGTTCGTTGACCTCTTCACACTACACAGAAGAGTGAAACAAGGATTATGTCTTAGCATTTCAACTCCAACAGCAGACCATTACCAGTGCGAGAGAGAAAACTACAAAGGGCTTTGCTTTCTGTCGCATCGTCTCTCTTGCATGCAACTAACGAGAAAACCATGTACTTACCCTCGCATACACACGCGAACTATCAAACACGAGAAATCAAAGAAACTGGAGTCCTTGAATAGTTTGAACGTTTTGTATTTTCCATTTTGGTTTGCTGGATGTCGGCGATGGAGCTACGGAGCTTCGTGTCAAGTACTTGTAGTTATCAATAAGCACGGCCGTTTTCGTTTGCGCTCAGGCTCCAGGTGTTGCTCTGGTGCTCCGTGGATTGTGTCGTCGTGCGTTCGAGGCTGCTGGCTGCCGGTGGACAGCCCTTGGATCCTGATTCATCCTAGCTCGTTTGGCGCTTGTTTGTGGCAAGCGTGTTCAGTGGCTGCATGTTGCATCCGCGTGTGCACCTACGTTCTCAAGACCCCGTGCTGAGAAGAATAAGTTTTATGATCAGTTGCAGGAATATATTTCTCACGTGCCAGACTCGCATCAGTTTGTACTAATCGGTGTCTTCAATTCTCGTATCGGCACTGGTGCCTCACAAGACCTGTGGTGGAATGTTCGTGGCGCTCATGGGGTCGGCCAGCTCAATTCCTCTGGAGAGGAGCTGCTTTCATTTCTTGCTAGAAATGAATGTTTGGCTTGCAACACCTGGTTCCAGAAAGTCCGCTGCGCTAAGTACACCTGGCAGCATCCCGGCACAAAGGCACGCCTCTGCATTGATTATTGCATAGTGCCTGCTCACCACAGCGCCAACTGCATCGACTGCGGTGTCATCACCAGTGCAGAGTGCAATACGGACCATTCGTTGTTGTCTATGAAGTCTCGTCTAAAATGCGTTGTCCAGTTTCCAAGAACTGCTCCAAAACGCGTGCTCCTTGATGTAACATCTCTACGCCCCTGTGCTGATTGCGCCCGTGAAACCACTGACCAAGCCCGACAGCAGCTAAGCGATGCTTTGGATGACAGGCTGGAGGAATCGTGGGGGGCCACCAGTAATATTGAGGAGGAGTGGACGCAGCTAAAGTCCTGCACATTAGACATTGCGGGCGATTGCCTTGGAGCCGCGCGCCGTGCAAAGAAAGACTGGTTTGAATTGGCGAAGGGAGACATCGAGCCTCTTCTTCGCAACCGTGATACATTGTATAAAAAGTGGCAGTCATCAAAGCGCAAATCTGACCGGACAGCGTACCAGCGCGCACGTAGTGAATCTCGTGCAGTTGTTCGACAGGCCAAGCGCAAATTCCTTGAACTCAATGCTGAAGCTGCTATGCGCTGGTGTCATGGTGAACGGGGTCCGTGGGAGTGCATTCACAACATACATCATGCCGCGAAAGGACTGATATCAACTGTCTCAACTAGAATCAAGAAAGCCAATGGTGACGAGTGTGTCTTTATCGCGGAGACCCATGAGCGCTGGGGCGAGCACTTTCAGACTGTGCTGAACGTCATCAATGATGTTGACAATGATGCGCTTATCAGCATCCCCCAACGGAATACCGATGCAGAACTCGCTATGCCACCAACAATTGAGGAAGTCCGCAAGGAAGGCACCTGGATACTCTGGTATTTTGCCCGAAATACTGAAATATGGTGGCCCGATGCTCGTCTCCAAGCTTCATGAGCTTGCGGTAGACTGCTCTCAGGCGGGTGAAGTTCCACAGAAGTGGAATGATGCCGTTTTGGTTCAGATTCCCAAGAATGGCAATTTGACGTTATGCGCTATCTGGCGTGGGATATCACTCCTCGACGTTGCTGGCAAAGTAAATGCACGGCTTATTGCTAACAGGTTGTAGAAGTTCGCGGACTCCCTTCTTCTCGATTCCCAATGTGGATTCCGTCCTGGGAGAGGCATTGTGACCAGTGTCTTCTCACTGCAGCAAGTCCTCGAAAAACTCCGTGAACATCAAGCCAAAGGTTTTCTGTGTACATTGATCTACGCAAGGCATATGATTCTGTGCCTCGTGCTGGCCTTTGGATCGCTCTGCACCGTTTGGGAGTGCCTGCTCAGATGGTGTTCTTGATTGAAGCCTTCCACACTGGAATGGTGGCACAGCTGCGAATTGGCGATCAGCTCCTTGATGGTTTCCCTGTGGAAAAGGGTCTCCGGCAAGGCTGCACAATGGCACCGGTGTTGTTCAACATTTACATGTGTGCAGTCGTGGACCAGTGGCGGAATGTTGCTTTGACCAACCCGGAAGTCGGCATTGACGTGAGGAGTCACCGCAGTGATCAACTCTTTAATGCAAGACTTAGCGCAACCAGCTCCACATGTGCAACATAATTCCAGTTTGCCGATGATGGTGCCCTCCTAGCCAAAAATTGGAATGGCGCCCAATCTGCTCTCCAGCTGTTCATTGATGTTGCCACCTCATTCGGGCTCAGGGTCAACGCAATGAAGACTAAATTCATGGCGGTTGGGACTGGAGTACACGAAACGGATGTGGCACCCCTGCGCTCAGCAGCAGGTGACGTGCAGCATGTCACTGAGTTTACCTACTTTGGTTGCCTCATAACACCTGATCGCTCATAATCTGCAGACGTCACTCATCGCATAGCTGCAGTCTCCAAAGCTTTCGGACGACTCCGTAAGCCAGTCTTTAAGAACAGAGATTTACCACGAAACGTAATGTATACACAGCCACTGTTCTCTCAGCATTGCTGTATGGCTCTGAAACCTGGACACCCTGCAGCGGGATGTGCGTCGTTTGGAAGTAATCCACAACCAATGCTTGCGGACTTTATTTGGCATCAGCGGAAAGAGGCAGCAAGAGGAACCCTTGCCCTAATCCACAGGCCGAATGTGGTGGGGTGATACCGAGCTAGTTACAGAGAAGATTATGTTTCGCAGACTGACTTGGCTTGGCCATGTTATCCGCATGTCGCCCAAACGCTTGCCCCGGCTACTCCTGTTCGGTTCACTGACCCAGACCCGACCTCAACACAAGCCCAAGAAGCGGTGGAAACATGCAATCCGTGCTGACCTCAAGATTGCGATTGTCAAGGAGAGAGACTGGTGTGATGCAATCAGCTGCCGGAGTACCTGGAGGTCAGCATGCTGTGAAGATGTTGCTTGCGCGCACCACGCCAGGACTGAGCACAAGATCAAGCCGGTCCTGTGAGACACCTGCGGCCGGAGTTTCTCTCAGCCCCGCTGCATGGCGCGTCACGAGTGCACAGTGGAGCGAGCAAAGCCGGTTAGAGAGCAGTCTGGGTCTGTTCAGTGTAATGCCTGCGGCCGCTGACTCCTATCTCGTGGGGGCTTGGCAAACCATCAGTGCCGCAAGGATCCAGCTCATTCCTTCAGCCTGCCTCGACGGCAGCAACTAGCTCTTTCCCAAAGGTGCTTTTTTTAATTCGCACTTAGTGCTTTTCGCGTCCCTCAAAATATGCTGAAAAAAGTGCTCTTTTTTCAGTGAAAACAGGCAAAAAATGCTCTTTTTGTGAAGCATAGCCAGGATACATGTCCAGACATGAACCCAAGCTGAGAAATGAATACGCACTCTTCCATTTATGGGTCCACGAAAGGCAGAACAGGAAGTAAAGTTCAAAAAACCCACTTTTTACAGCATTGTGTACAAGCTCCACCAACTTGGAAGGGGGGGTGGGGTCCTCCCCGGGAAAAATTTCACACAATGAAGCCAATTGCAAGCATTTCGGGTCATTTGTTGCCATTCAGTGTTACTATGGTGCTGCCCCGCGAAAGAACTTGAACTCGTTTCAGCCAATATCTATAGCCAAGGTCAGAAAGCTGCTGCAACTAAAGCAATTGGAAGCGATGGTATGCCAACTGTCCTTCTCCATTTGTGTGGGGATATGCTGGCCCCATCGCTGACTTTGCTGTTCAACAGATCAATGAGGGAGGGGAAATTCCCAGAATTAATGAAAGTGGCATGCATGTGCCCACTGTTCAAAGCCGGTGACCCCAACCAACCTAAGAACTATAGACCAGTTTCCCTACTCCCAGTGGTCTCCAAGATCCTTGAACGGATTGTTCATGAGCAACTGTCTGATTTTCTGGAGAGCCAAGATCTGCTACCAATGGAACAATTTGGTTTTCGTACCCACTATTCCACCTCTGATGCCCTAGTGTTAACGGTAGAGCAAATTAAACAGGCACAAGTGGCTCGCCTCTACACTGGGGTCGCTTTTGTAGACATATTGAAAGCCTTCGACAAAGTGCCGCATCAGATTCTAGTTAGAGACCTCTACACTCTCGGCATAGGCGGCGTTGCTCTACAGTGGATGGCCCCCTACCTGACCGATCGTCAACAGTACGTCCAGATTGGCCCAAGCAAAAGTGCTGCCTACGCAAGTAGCTGTGGTGTTCCGAAAGGATCAGTGCTGGGTCCATTGCTCTTCGTCGTATATGTTCAAGATATACCTCATATGGTGAGGCCATGCGGTGTCACCCCAACACAGTTTGCAGATGACATGTCATTACGAGCCAGTGCCAAGACACAGGCAAATGTTGCTCAGCGACTGTCGGGTGCAGTACAACCCCTGGGTGACTGGCTACGACAGCGTGGCTTAATTCTGAATGAAACGAAAACAAAAATCCTACCAATCCCTCCTCCCAAAGCACCACCCTTTGCCCTACGCGTGACATGCAATAGTCAAGATCTGCCGGTGGTACCATCGCCCAAGTATCTAGATTACATTTCGACACGTCAATGTGCTGGCAGACAATGGTTCCACATGTTGTTATCAGGGTGTCTGCTCAAATAGCTGTCTTAGTCCACCATGCTGCATCTTTGCCCCTCTGAAGTCGTGTCTGCTACTTCAAATGCTTTGTGCTGCCTAAGATTCTGTATGCATCCAATGCTTATGCCCCATATCTATCTGTTCACCAGGAGCTCCGTCTGGAAAGGCTCTTCAAGCGCGCACTGCATGCTGTATGTAAAGTGCCCCCATGGACTCCCACTGTTACGCTGCTTGAGCGTGTACATGTCTCTCCCTTGCGCGCTACCATTCAACTTTAAACTTGCTCTGCTTTATATGGCGTTGTCTAAATTCTTCAGGAAGTTGCTTGTTTGAAACTTTTTTTCGACCTGTTCCGTCACGAAGAACTCCAGGAGGCAACATTAACCTGCTTATCGTCCCTGCAGCTGCTACTGCACATTTTACTAAATTGGTGACACATGCTGGCGCAGTTCTCTGGAATTCCCTTCATGCGGATATCCGAGCCATCACCAAACTGGCCGGCTTCAAGTCAAGCGCTTTGCAACACATTATTGCCTGCTTTTAGCTTTACGCCCATGTTTCTGTAGCTGTGCTGGGTCTGCTGTATTTCGCTGCCACTATTTACCATTAGCAATGTCTGCCCCCTCCTTCACCCTAGACAGTGGGTCCATTGTTATTAGGCATCTGCCTGTTTTGGTTTCTCCACTATAAATAAAAGAATACTACTACTACTACTAAAATGGAATTCTTTTTGATTCTGCAGCAAACCAAGAAGACGGTACGATCGGGGACAAGCATTAGCCTCCACCGGAAAAAATTCAAAAATTGAAGCCAATTGCAAGCATTACCAGGCATTTGGTGCAATATCAGTGTAACAGCAATGAGAGACTTTTCTGCAGCAAATCACGATCGCGGACTAGAATTTGCTACATTTGCGCTGAGCTGCTATCATCACGCTTTGTTGTGGTATGCTCCAAAAAAAACCCAAAAAGGTGGGCGGCCTCAGCCGCCCCAGCCGCCACGGCCTTGCATATCCATAGGAAATAGAATTTGGTGATGCCATCTTCAGTAGGTCCGTCAAAAAGTAGTGGTAGATTTTCTTTTGACCAGAGGAGACCAGACGACGCTTGCAGACATCAGCACGAACACTGCACCAGTCACACTCCACAACAGCTAGAAGTTGCTCCTCACTAGCCTTGTTTCGTTCCATTATGATATTGGGAACTCATCAGAGGAGAGTTAGAAGTTGAATGAAATGGGTTGAACTACATGATATTGTTTTATGGAAGATATTGGCGCAACGTGCGTGCATTCAACGAGCTATTGTGTGTGATAAATCAACACGAATGAAATAATGTCGAACGAAGGTGTTTTGAACTCTACCGACACAACTATCACAGGTGCTTAGTCAATCACAAGGAGGAAAAGATAAAAACAGAAAAGGTTGCGTTAAATAACTACATGTCACAAAGTATACTGGCGTGGTGACAATGATGAATGTAAAGTAGAAGCCGAGTGATAGCAAACAAAATCATGTTGGACGTCTAACGTCGCATTAGAAAGTTGCTAACTGCACAAGGCAAATACCTCATGAACCTCGAAAGCTGACGTTGGGTAGAACAACTGGAGGTCTACTGGAGACCTTGACTAGACATTATGTCAAGAAGGCAAGTTTGGAAAGAGCCAGAACACGATAAATCAACATCAAAATCACCACACATCACACTACCCTTTCGATCGCTAGAAGCTTCAGTAATTGCAGCCTCAAGAGATTGCTAGTAAGCAACGGGACGCCCAGTTGGTCGGTAAAGTTATCCAACAAGACAGGGTTTGAGAGGTGAAGCAACTTCTATCCAGCAACACAGTTTATTGTTCACATACAAACAAACACAACCATCTCTAGTTTCCCCAAGGTCCAGACGGTGCACGGAAAAATGGTGAATGGATACTTCTGTGCTTAGCATGGTTGGATCTAGCCAGGTTTCCGATGTTGAGATGATATCTGGCTGAGAACCCTGGTGCAGTTGAGCTTAGTAAAATGACCTATGGAGAATGCTGCTGATATTTATAGAGTCTAAGTTCACAAAATGTGGTTTGCAGCGCTATTTTTCTGTGCGCTTGGTATTGAAGAGCGGGCGTTAGCATTTAGTTGAAGTGTTCGCTTTGGTGGACGAAATGGGTGAGAAGATTGGTTAAGTGAGGAGCGCATTGTCCTTCCTGCCGCATGCGGTAGTAGTGATAACCATGGCGATATGAGTGTTTGTGGAAACAAGTGCGAGAAATGCAAAAGTAAAAAGGCATTATTCTGTTGCCGTTCCTGATGAATACCTTGGGTAAATCTTTTACGAGGGAATGGCAAGGGCACGGCGAAGATGAGGTTTCGCTGTGCGCATATTCTTGAAACCCTTTTCTTACACGCAACAGCCACGACGGTAAGGGTTCTCCAGATTCAGCACGTCTGCGAGAGGCCTGTGAATGTCTTCCTCAGGAGGTCCGCGGAACCGGTTCTTTGTTTCCCAGATGGGATAGAGGGAGAAGGACACGAACAGAAGACGCAAACATTTTCAACTCAAACCCAAAAGTCACCAAAAGAAGTTAAACTCACAAGCAATCTCGGCTCTGTTCTCAATATGGGCGTGTTTTTTCTTCCTTTTTTGAAAAAAATGACCAGACTGAATGTCGGGCCGAGATTCTCAGCACTATAAAGTTTGTTCCGTTACTGCGCAACATCTTTGGTCACGGCTGGGAGTGAGTGCTGCCAAAATTAGCGTTTGCTGTCCTTGGCTAAAGATCTTTATTTTCTCTTATTTTTATAATGTTCTGATAAACTGTGCAATCCATCAGTCATTGTCTTGGGAGTCAACCGTGTTTATCGTGTCTGTTGTTGGTTTTTTCTCTTTTTGCTGTCATGTTTCTCAGTCCTTCTCCCACAAGTCCTGGTCTTCCTGACGTTGTGCTCTCCTTTGGACTAAGTGACACCAGACGTGCGGTGTCTGCGCATGGCAGTAGGCGAGTAGTAACAACCCTTTCGATGCTTCATATTCTTCACCTGGAAATTGCATGTAGCCTCAAAGATTCATACTCTCCTCATGAGCTGGTAAAGAAACGTTTGGTATACTAGGTTAGTGTCTTCTTGCTTCACTGTGTGGAACGTGAATACTTATACTATTTTATCATTATGATGAATTTTGTTGTAACTCAAGGTCACTGGCTGCCTCTTCATGTATTTTTCATCCAATGATGTGCATTTCAGTTCGCCTTCAAGTGACTGTGCGGGTGAAACACAGTCAGTCGTTTTCTCCAGTAGCGTCGCCACCAGTCAACGCAGGCAGGCTTGGACAGTTGAATCAGGCTACTAGGCGGTAAGTGTTTCTGATGCTCCCTGCAGTTTACTATACCTACTTTTGTAAACATTTATCCATTTATCTTCGGTGCACAGTGCACACCAGTTCACTCATGTCTGTGTTTTTATCCGAATCTATTTTCCAGTACCACCACAACTCCTTGTGTGACTTCAAGCTCCCATGTATTTTCTACACATGATTCATCAGCATCTCTTCAAGCCGAAAACAGGTTAATATTCAACCAATGCTTATCATACCGGTATTGATTATTTGCATGTCTGTCATTAACAAATCATTCCAGTTCTGCTATTTGCTGGTGTTGCTTACAATGATTTTCCGGTCTGTTGCAGGATGAGTCCGCTATCAGATGTGACTCGGGAAAGTACTGCCACGTCGTGCACACCATCGCATGGAGCGACCAGGTTGGTTTGTGTTTATTATTATTATTACGTTATTTTCATGAAGAGGACTGTACTAAAATGATTCAATTTGAAATTGTGTATGCAATTGGCAAACATATGGGCTACAATAATTAAATGGAACATAAAATCGAACATATGGGTTACAATAAATCAGTAAGAAAGGTTTGCTCCCCACACCGGAGCTCGCGCTATTCCGCCGACTTTACTTGACACTTGACTGACTCACGACTGCCATCTAGAGCACACGAGAAGTCCATCGAACCTTCGACTCGGCAAACCTGCAAGAAAGCACCACTCCCTGCTCAATACACAGTGTTTCGGGGAATTCACCCCTCATCAGTTGAGCTTGAGTAGGCTGAGGAAGATTGTGCCTGAAGAGCACCACTTATATAGTGCTCTCCAGGCACAAACATCACCAGGGATACAAACTTACAGAGACGCTCCGCTTCCAGCGCGATAACCACCTCGTGAACACCAGATAGCAGTGGTTATCGCGCTGGAAGCGGAGCGTCTCTGTAAGTTTGTATCCCTGGTGATGTTTGTGCCTGGAGAGCACTATATAAGTGGTGCTCTTCAGGCACAATCTTCCTCAGCCTACTCAAGCTCAACTGATGAGGGGTGAATTCCCCGAAACACTGTGTATTGAGCAGGGAGTGGTGCTTTCTTGCAGGTTTGCCGAGTCGAAAGTTCGATGGACTTCTCGTGTGCTCTGGATGGCAGTCGTGAGTCAGTCAAGTGTCAAGTAAAGTCGGCGGAATAGCGCGAGCTCCGGTGTGGGGAGCAAACCTTTCTTACAAATCATCGCCGAAGTCGCAACCACTACTTCGTAATAAATCAGTGTTTGTGTTAATTATTCCTGCAGTTTCAGTACAGCCGCCAGGTCTTCGGTTTCAGGACGTGCTGCTGCCAGTTCTTCAGTTTCAAGAACCACAGCATCACACCAATCGACCAGGTTAGTTTCTGCAGGTATTATATTCTGGAAGATTGAACATGTTCCGTGCGAAATCACCTTTAAATGGTGACAAACATACCGGTGACTATACCTCAATCTGCGGACAGAACAGATTCTTCTTTTGTGGACAATAACTCAATAAGATGCAATTAATATAGCTCTGTTTTGTATTGTTACATTTCCTGCAGTTCAAGTACGGCCGCCACTTCAAGTATTGCTGCTAGGTCGCCTGTTTTAAGACCTACAGCCACCAGCTCTTCTGTCTCAAGAACCGCACGTGGCAGAGATTCATCTCGCAAAACCGACTGGTGAGAATTTATTGAAGTTTCAACTTACTCAATCTAGTAACATCATTTCAGCGTGATTTCTACCAACTTATGTGGACAATAACCCGATACAATGCAATTAATGTAACTCTGTTTGTACTGTTAAAGTTTCTGCAGTTCAAGTACGGCCGCCACTCCAAGTATTGCTGCTAGGTCGTCTGTTTCAAGACCTTCAACCACCAGCTCTTCTGTCTCAAGAACCGAACGTGGCCGGGATTCATCTCGCGAAACTGACTGTTGAGAATTTATTGAAGTTTCAACCATGTCAATCTAGTAACATTATTTAGTGTGATTTCTACCTATTGCAGCCATTTCAAAAACCCTTTTAAACCTTGTATTGCCTGGTTTTTACACATTCTTCTGATCTACGAGCATCACATCGGTCAAACAGTGTGGGTTTTCCGTGCACCCAATCTTGGCGGAGCAGCTGGTACAGCAGCACTTCTTGGCAAGTGGCGTGAGGGAACTGTGCTCCGTCACTTTGTGGAGCCTGGCAACTTCATGCTATATGAAGTGGAGACGGAGGACGGCTTATTTAAATCCTCCTTTGCTGCAGCGCATGTAAAGCCCGATCGACATCGCCAGCGAAAGTGTGGTGCAGCCAATGAGAATACCCCATGCCATCTGACTGGGTGAACAAGGCTACCCCACTCACCCCCCGATGGAAGAGAAGGCGATACTAACTCCGTTGCTCATGAGTGTGTCAGTGTGTGCAATTCGAGGAATTGACATGATCTCGTCGCGGAACCCTGTGTCTGTGTTTGTGCTGGTGTCTATGGGGTGCAGTGTAAATGAGTCTTATTACATTTTGGGGCTGAACATGAATGTATGATTCCTACATAGTGCATACAACTGAGTTGGCTGGACTACCTGTGACTGCTCACGGGGAAAAACTCAAAGGGGATAATAGTTAGCACAACAAATCATGCACTTTAATACAGAGATCACAACTGTACGTAGCATTCTGCTTGTGACTGCTTTCAGGGAAATGTAGTGGTCACAAGTGTACACTTTGTCTGTGACTGCTCACAGGGAATTATAATTATAATTCCCACCCCAAATCCTGTACTACAAAGCACTCAGTGAGCAATCAGGGACCTGTCTGCTCTACACAACTCTGTCCTCCAGGTACTTGCGATTCCGCGGCCGCGTTGTTTTCCGCGATTTGAACAAAAGTCCGTGATATCCGCGATATTTGAAAAATCATCCACGTTATTATAGAAAACTGTACTTGATACTTGAAAATCACCACGATATTTCGAAAAGCAACCGCGATATTCGAGTCTTTCTTCCATGTCGTTTAGTTCTTCAAGCTCATCAGTAGTTTACTTGTGAGATCGACACCAGAATGGAGAAGTTTCTGGGAAAATCAGCGGCTGACAAGTCACAAAATAAGGCTCGCGTCGAGTGTTGTCCGAGGATATGAGGAAAGCTGTCTTGCAAGCTCCAATCAGGTAGTTGAACACAGTCAGCGCAGCACACAGTCTGTTTTGTCGTGCATGATTTATGCTGAGCGACTCGTACACCGTACAGCACTACAGTACAAGTACCAAAATCGGCCGCAATTTCCGCAATTTTTCCACAATAATCCAGCAATATTTGACAAAACCCGCAATATTCTCCGCAATTTGTGGCATTTTACCTCGCAACTTTTTCCGCGATATTTCCGAAATGTCCCCGCAAGTTTCTGGAGGGACAGACAACTGTACATTCTGCCTGTGACTACTCACAGTGAATTATAGTTGCCAAAACAAATCCTGCAGTACAAATCACTCAGTGAGCAGTCATGAACTGTGTCTACACATGTACATGTATGGTGATTTGTGACTGGTCATGGGGTTTTGTGACTGGTAAACTAATTTGTGACTGGTCACGGGGGGTTTGTGACTGTTTGACTGGTCACGGGGATCGTGATTGGTCATGGGGCCTTGACTGGTCACTGAGTCCTACATATATTTTTCGACGATTATCTCCACCCCGGAGAGCCAATCCGAACAAGTTTTCAAAAAATCCCGCTACTAAAAAGTGTTTGAAATGAAGAGGCCCCGTCACAGCTTCTTACCTGTTGTTACATTTTGTGTATACGTGGTTATGCAATTACAGATGAAACTTCCTCCTTTAATATCAGTGCATTGTTGGGTTGTATTATCACACGAAGCATGTGAACAATTGAGCCCTGACCAATATCGACGAATTACAGGAGCAAAAAGCAGCACAAAGCATATAATATACAAAAAGGCGACGTGGAGACAATAATCCTAATAATGCAATGAATATAACTAAATGCGCACTCATATCACAACCATGGGGATGAATCATGTGTTCCAGAACGTGTTCTTGTCACAATTATCAATGGAATTCGTGACTAAAGAGAATGATGAAACTATAATAGGATTTATACACTTGGAGTGGTACAGCGAGGATACAAGCATAGTAAGAAAAATAGCACAAATCTAGGAACAATTTGCACAGGTAATAATCTATGGTGAGGTGAGAAATGATAGGAAATTCAGCAAGCGCTATTCCAGTAAATTCGCACTCACACACACTTGCACATGCATGTCCATTGTCACACTGCACTTGCTGAATTTCCTATCATTTCTCACCTCACCATAGTTTATTATCTGTGCAAATTGTTCCTAGGTTTGTGCTATTTTTCTTACTATGCTTGTATCCTCGCTGTTCCACTGCAAGTGTATAAATCCTATTGTAGTTTCATCATTCTCTTTAGTCACGAATTCCATTGATAATTGTGACAAGAAAACGTTCTGGAATGCATGATTCGTCCCCATGGTTGTGATATGAGTGCGCATTTAGTTATATTCATTGCATATAATAATAGCTCAGTGGTTAGAGCATCGCTGGCTACAAGCGAGGGTCCCTGGTTCGAGTCCTGGTGGTGACAGTCAATTTTTTCTTCAGACTTTTCCCGTTTGTCTCTTTCCCTCAAACCAGTTAATATAATAATACCTTCACTATTTTGAGGGAAAGACACAAACGGAAAAAATCTGAAGAACACCAAGGTTCAACTCGAGTTCAACTCGAGTGACAGGACTGCACCCAAAAAAGGTCAAACAGGCTAGTAAGTTGTACCCTGCAGGCACGGTGACCAGGTGACTGGTGTACGCAGGAGCACGTGACCGCTTCTTCAACCATGTTTAATTGGGAATAAAGGAGGAACGCTGCATCGCAGCCTTTTCGGACCAAAACCAGTCGACTCAGCGTCCAAAAGACTACAACATATGGGCCAATCGCGGTCATCCGTGCTTTTATAAGAACGAAATGACGCTTTTAGTGACATTTTGCATACAAATCCCCATCTAGTAGGGCGCAGTCACCCAGTTTCGGTGGAAGTGCACGAGTTCGATTGGGATTCAAGTAGGAAGGGAGCGTCTCAGCTTCCTCGGACCAAGACCATTCGACTCAGCACCCCGAAGACTACAACTGGTGAAATTTTAATTTTTGCCTTAATTTCCCCTTTAAATATATATACAGTATAGTAGGCTGCTCTAGTGCTGCTGCATCACGCAATGCCCGCTACATTTTGTAGTTTGAGCACTCTGGCGCTAGAGCGACGAGCTACCTTAATGTCTGTGGTGCCTCCTCCACCATGGCTGGTAGCTCGGCCTATTTAGCTCGTAGCTGTACTGATGAGGCCTTTATGGCCGAAACAGCTTGCTGTCTACAGCATTGGGTATACAGTATATATATATATATGGGCCTCAACCAGCGAAAACAGCCCTTAGGGTCAACATTTTCAAAATTCATTTTTGGTTAGAAATTTGTTGAACCTCATCTACTGAAGGAGCTCAGCCAAGAAAAAGTTCAATATTCCGATTCTAAATGGGTGGATGTATAGGATAAACCCTGAAGCTGAGTGTTTATTGGGAATATATTTCAGAATAAACACCGAGCCGTAGGCGAGGTGTTTATGAAAGAAATATATTCCCAATAAACACGAAGCTGAAGGGTTTATCCTACTTATACCGACCTATATATACACCACACACTCACCACACTTCCTGGGAGAGATTGTGGAAGGCATAATACAACAATTTCCTTCGCTGATAAAATTCTTCAAAATCCACTGGCATCACCACACGTTCCGTACCTACAGGCTACACGTACCGACACGTACACGTACACGCTGATTTTTTTATGTTTTTACAAGAAAATTTCGAAAAAGCTGCTCTGATGCCGGTGTTCAACTGCGCATGCATGCCGGTGTTCAACTGCGCATGCTCCCCATGACCACGTTCATTCCCACCACCACACTCCATCATTCACCCCAGTGTCTGGAGATATGTGGATTTTGTAGAGAAAACAAATTTCTGAGATGGAGCCACGTGCGAAGAGGTTTGCTTCCTCCACTGAGGAAGAAAGAACTAAATTTGTTGATGATGCCGTACCCGTTTCAACGAAGAAGGCCACCAGCACGTGGATCAGGGCTCTGGAAGATTATGCCGAGGAAAAATCTGTTCCTTTGGACTTTAAATTGACACTTGTACCTGAGCTTGCCAAGCTTCTGGAAGGCTTTTACGCTGATGCGAAGCGGAAGAACGGCGAGCCGTACAAGCGGAACAGTTTGGTGGCAGGCCGAGCTGCGATTAGTCGCCATTTGATTTCTCTGCGGCCCACTGTCAATATATTCAACGATGCGGAATTCAAGCAATCCAACAATGTACTGGACGGTGTACTGAAGGAACGGAAAAGGTCGGGCCAAGAACCAGCCGTGGAGCACAAATCCGCCATTAGTCCTAGAGATTTGGAAAAATTGAAGGAACATTTCGCCGATGTTCAGGACACACAGGACCCAATCAAGTTGTCCATGTATGTGTGGTTCATCAGTACAACCCACTTTTGTCTCCGAGGTGGCGAGGTCCAGGCGACACTTGTGAAAAGTGACCTTGTCTTCAGCACGTCAGGCGAAATAGCACGTCATAGTACATTTGAGATCAGCGGGAAGAAGATGACGACGTCCACTAATTTCGTATCTGTGCACACGAATCTGCTGTGTGTGTGACTCTGTGTGTCAGCTATGATATCATCTTCTGTGGTTCCATGCCTAGCATGTACGTCTGAACCATCCTGCAAAGTTTGAATGACGTAGGTTGAGCGATCGCTCCGCGAAACATACTTTTTGAAAATCTCTTCATAGTATATCTTCCACCATTGAAATTTCGAATTTCTTCCAAAAAAGTGCTGAGAGGGGTGGCTTGCAACCTCGATATGGCTTGTTCCAGGCATGCTTTGGAGCCATCTTCTGTTGAAGTAGTGGCGGGGATCTGCCCTGCAACTGCTACAACAAAAAATGATTCGATCTGAGAAAGGGTGAGACTGTAGCAACCCGCTGCGCGCTTTATGGATTATTTGTGTTTCGTCTGGTTTACCATAGATTTTCAGGTTTTTCCCTTTTGCGTCACACTTGCTTTTGCGGAGGTGTACAGCACAGCGTACACCATGTTTGTAACTCACGTTGTATTCCCGTATACGATTTTCTTGCACATGCCGCGCGTTCGTATGAACCTTGAACTCTGCGGTACAACCCAGTCCCGTACGGCATGCATTTGTACACACTGAGTTATCCGACTTGTTTATTTTTCTCCTCCGCCGTTGCCTTTCGGCTTCTTCCCCACTCGATTGACAACAACAAGTACTCTATTTTCTACTCTCACAGTCTTGGTGTTCGTGGGTGAATTAGTATAGTAATTGGAGCCGCTATCCTCCAAATTGGTGACCCCGTACAACCGGTCAGCATCAGGCTACCGCGTTGTGTAGCCCAAGTGCCGGTATCCCGAACTCTCGCTGCAAGTAATTTTCGTTCGTGTGTGGTTGAAGACCCTGCCTAGTACTAGTAGTAGTAATGGAGCGCGATACCTCAGCCCATGCTAAAGGCACTCCCATGCCCAGCACACCTATCGGTAGCAGCAAATTGCTAGCTCGCACCGAGACCGCGCTGGCCGCCAAGAGCACAGGGACACCGAGCAGGTTGGCCGCTAAGCAGGCGCCTTCGTCCACAGAGACAGAACAAGGCACAGGTACTCTTGTCGCTGCCAACGCCGACCCGCCCGCACACCGTGCTGGCAGTCCCGATGTGTCAGCCATTACTGCGGTGAAGCTACCGCCTTACTACGCGAGCGACCCACAAGTCTGGTTCGGCGTGGTGGAAAGTTTGTTCCGGACTAGGAATATCAGCAGGCAGTCCACGAAATTCCACCATGTCATCAGCAGTTTGAGCGCTGACTTCGCCACCGAGGTACGCGACCTCATCCTCAACCCGCCTGAGGATGCACCGTTTGACCAGCTGAAAGCTCGCTTGATACAGCGTACGCAGCTGAGTGAGCAGCGCCGCATACGCCTGCTCCTCTCCGAAGAAGAATTGGGTGACAGGAAGCCCACACAGCTGTTGCGGCGGATGCAACAACTCCTGGACGACCACACAATGGACGACGGACTGTTCCGCGAGTTGTTCATCCAGCGGCTGCCAGAGAAAGCCCGCCTGATCCTCGCGTCAAGCTCAGAGGCACTGCCCCTGGAGGATCTGGCCACCATGGCCGACCGGATTTTGGCAGTTTCGCCCGAAGCGAACGCAATCATGGCTCTTCGTCCCGCGGCAGCAAGTATGCCGGACAGTACTGTGGCACGCCTGGAGCGGCAAATTGCTGAACTGACTGCAGCAGTGTCAGCCCTTGCTGAGCCTCGTTTCCGTGGTCGTTCTACAAGTCGGAGCAGCACACCTTCGCACTCCCGGTCCAGCACACCAACACGTGACGTGTGCTTTTATCACCACCGATTCGGCGATCGTGCTCGCCATTGCCGGAGCCCCTGCTCTTTCAAGCGGCAGGAAAACGCGCAGGCCAGCAAGTAGTGGCACCCTTGTCTGGCCTAGCTGGAAGTCGCCGCCTGCACGTCCGTGATCGGCTCTCCAAGATGCAGTTCTTGGTGGACACCGGAGCCGCTGTCAGTGTAGTGCCGCCGACCTCCCAGGAGCGTCACCGTTGCCGTGGCACTCCACCACTACGAGCAGCTAATGGCAGCACCATTGTCACCTATGGGATGCGATCCCTGACTATTGACATTGGTCTCCGTCGCCGTTTTCAGTGGGTGTTTGTCGTGGCCGACATTATGCAGCCCATTCTCGGTGCAGATTTCCTCGCTAATTTCCAGCTGCAGGTTGATCTGCACAGCCGCCGCTTGCTGGACGCCCGCACCTCACTGCATATCTCTGTGCCTGTTTCTGCCTCCGCTCAGCCGTCTGCACATGCGTTAATGCCTGACTCTTTACCGCCGCCTATTCGCTCCATGCTGGCTCGCTATCAGTCTGTCACGCAACCTCCTGCGTTTGATCGGCCCGTTCTGCATAACGTGGCGCATCACATTGTCACCAGTGGACCTCCTGTTTTCGCCAAGCCACGCCGCCTCGCTCCTGAACGCTTGGCAGCGGCGAAGCAGGAATTTCAGCACATGCTTGACCTTGGCATCATCCGGCCATCCGAGTCACCCTGGGCCAGCCCACTCCACATGGTCCCCACACCCAACGGAGATTGGCGACCTTGCGGCGACTACCGCGCCCTCAATCTGGCCACTCAACCAGATCGGTACCCAATTCCTCACATACAGGATTTTACGGTACGACTCGCCGGCTGCAAGGTTTTCACCAAGATCGACCTGGTCCGGGCGTACCACCAAATCCCTGTCGATCCCGCCGATATTGCAAAAACTGCTGTCACGACGCCATTTGGCCTCTTCGAGTTTGTGCGCATGCCGTTTGGCCTTTGCAACGCTGCACAATCCTTCCAGCGATTTATGGATCAGGTGCTCGCCGGCCTCGACTGCAGCTTCGACTATATTGATGACTTGCTCGTCGGCAGCCCAGACCTGTCCACCCACCTCAGCCACGTGGAGCAGGTTCTGCAACGCCTCGATAAGCATGGGCTCGTTATTAATGTCACCAAGTCCGTATTTGCCGTGCCCACCGTGGAATTCCTGAGCCACACTGTGTCTGCCGATGGAATCTGCCCTCCTGCCAGTCGGGTCGACGCCATCCAGCAGTTCTGTGCACCCACCTCGCTGACCCAGCTCCGTAAGTTCTTGGGGATGCTGAACTACTATCGACGCTTCATCCCGCATTGTGCGGAGATTGTTCAGCCCCTAACGGGTCTGCTATGCACCAAGGTCGGCAAACAGTCTGCTCGTCCGCCACGTAAGCCGCCTGATTTTGTCTGGCCACCAGCTGCTGCTGATGCATTTCTCGCCGCTAAAGCTGCTCTGGCCTCCGCTACCCTGCTCTGTCATCCCTGTGTGCGAGCGCCGATTTGCATAATGGCTGACGCATCTGACCTGTGTGTGGGCGCTGTACTGCAACAATACGTGCACAGCTCCTGGCAACCGCTGGCCTTCTTCAGCAAGAAGTTGTCTGACACCGAGCGCCGATATAGCACCTTCGGCCGAGAGCTATTGTCGGTGTATCTGGCTGTCAAACACTTCCGCTACTACATCGAAGGTCGTGTGTTCCGCGTCTTAACGGACCACAAGCCGTTGACGTTTGCTCTGAATCAGACCACCACAGCATCACACTCGCCCCGTGTCCTCCGTCAGCTGTCATTCATCGCAGAATTTACCACGGACATTCGTTTCGTTAAGGGTGAGCACAATCCGGTTGCGGATGCTTTGTCTCGTATTGCTGTCTCTGCTGTCTCAGTTGTCTCGCCGCCTGCCACTGTTGACTTTGCTAGTCTCGCTGCTGCGCAACAAGCTGATGCTGAAACTCAGTCTTATCTCAATCATCCTGACTCTGCCTTGCGTCTTCAGTCTCTTGCTCTGCCTGGCTCTGCTGCTCCTGTGCTGTGCGATGCTGCAACATTGCCCGCCCGTCCGTTTGTACCGCTGCAGTTCCGCCGTGCTGTCTTTGACTCGCTTCATGGCCTTAGTCACCCTGGGATCCGCGCCAGCAACCGCCTCATTGCCGCTCGTTTTGTTTGGCCGCACATGCACCGTGATATCACCACCTGGACCCGCACGTGTGAGCAGTGTCAGCGCGCCAAAGTGTTCCGTCATGTGAAAAGCCCGGTTGGCCAGTTTCTGCCACCCGACGACCGCTTTGCACAGGTACATGTTGACCTAGTTGGCCCTCTGCCTACCTGCCAGGGTTATACATACCTGCTAACCTGCATCGACCGCTTCACCCGCTGGCCAGAAGCCTTCCCTATTGCTGATTCAACTGCCGCTACAGTAGCCGCTGCCTTCGTCTATGGCTGGGTTTCCCGATTTGGCGTTCCGTCCTCCCTTGTGTCGGACCGTGGCGCTCAGTTCGAGTCCAATCTCTGGTCAGAACTGATGAAGTTACTTGGATGTCACCGCTCCCGCACCACCTCCTACCATCCCCAATCGAATGGTATGGTGGAACGCTTTCACCGCCACTTGAAGTCGTCACTGAAAGCTCTCAATGGTCCAACCCACTGGCTGACATCACTACCGTTGATCCTCCTCAGTATCCGCTCCTCCACGAAGACTGACACTGATTGTTCCGCCGCTGAGCTTGTGTATGGGACTAGTCTCCGGCTCCCAGGTGAATTCTTCCCTGGCACGTCTGCTCCCATCCGCTCGGGTGGAGCCGATTATGTCGCTCGTCTTGCTAACGCCCTGCACCGCTTGCAACCACTGCCTGTTCGCCAGGTGTCCGACTCTACTCCTATCCATCTGCCCGCTGATCTGCAATCTGCTGCTAAAGTGTTTATCCGCTGCGATGCAGTTCGAAAGCCACTTCAGCCACCCTATGATGGTCCCTACCCTGTTGTTCGCCGCAGTGCTAAATATTTCAAAGTGCTGGTGAAAGGCAAGGAGCAGGTTGTCTCTGTAGACCGTCTTAAGCCTGCTCACTTGCTCTCCTGACTCTCTTTGTGTCATTGCTCACTACCCAGTCGTACTTAGTACCTCTGGTTTTCTTCTTTCGTTTTCTCTCTATTCTCTGAGTTTATCGTGTTCGTATCGTGCCTCTCGTCCACTGGCGGGGGAGTGATGTAGCAACCCGCTGCGCGCTTTATGGATTATTTGTGTTTCGTCTGGTTTACCATAGATTTTCAGGTTTTTCCCTTTTGCGTCACACTTGCTTTTGCGGAGGTGTACAGCACAGCGTACACCATGTTTGTAACTCACGTTGTATTCCCGTATACGATTTTCTTGCACATGCCGCGCGTTCGTATGAACCTTGAACTCTGCGGTACAACCCAGTCCCGTACGGCATGCATTTGTACACACTGAGTTATCCGACTTGTTTATTTTTCTCCTCTGCCGTTGCCTTTCGGCTTCTTCCCCACTCGATTGACAACAACAAGTACTCTATTTTCTACTCTCACAGTCTTGGTGTTCGTGGGTGAATTAGTATAGTAATTGGAGCCGCTATCCTCCAAAAGACCGCGAATCTCGGTTGAATATTGAGTATTTCAAGCCTTTTCACGACGAAGATGGAGTTCTTTTTGGAGATGGACGTCGCGGCAAAGGACATGGTGTCCGACTTCTGGCGTCTGGTGAAGCCAGGGATCATTTGTCCAGTCAGGTCGGCAGCCTAACCGTCGGTAAGCTTGTGTTTGGATCCCGTTCTGCTCGATGTGGTAGATCACAAACAATTTGATATCGCACAAATTGATCTCAGCATCGTGCGTACGGTATTTTATATTCAGAAAATCCCAAAGTGTCTCTGTGTGGCCGTCCTATGCCACGATAAACTCCAATCAGGCTCCTATGTCCTCTGCCTTCATGATTGAATGTCCACTTCGTTTGAACAACGAACACAACAATCGAGGACGGCTTTGCAATGAAAATTACAGCTATACTGGAGCTAAAAAAAGAAGAAAAAAACGTGCTCAGGATGAGATTCGAGTACACGCATACTCTCCCAGCAGGTGAAACGCAAATTTTTGTGAAAAATGCGTGTCGCCGACTGACCAGTAATTTCGCCTGACGAGCCCAGACGGAAGAGAAAGGGTGGCGCTTGCAACTGACTTCATGAGCAAGAATCACACCGGCGGTCTGAAGGGAAGCAGCTTCTCCTCAATTGGGTGTATCGAGGACCTGCGTCAAATCCGTGTCATCAAGAAGTACCTCTCCCATCTCCATCCCGAATGTGACAGGCTATTTCAACGGGCTCGCACCACCAAAGGTATGGCAGATTCTTGTTGATACATGAATGCTCCCATTTCTCATAATCTTTTGTCCGTCATGATGAGAAGGCTCTCAGAAGCTAGCAATTTGTCACAGTCGTACACGAATCACTGTCTTAGAGCGACTTCCATCACTTTGATGAAATTTGCAGGAATAGAGGATAGGCAGATTATGGCTGTCAGCGGACATAAGAAAGTTCAATCTTTACAAGCTTATGATAGGCCTACTCTCGCTGATGCCAGTGCTGCAGCTTCCGCCATTGATTGTAAGCCTGCCACTACCAAATCAGCTCCTGGCAAAGAAAATACTGTACTTTGTGCTTCGTCAGAAACTAGTGCTGCTGCTGAGTCTTTTGTGCCACCTGTGTCCCCTGGTGGAATTTGTGTTTATGGCTCATCGAATGTAACCATCAGCTTATCACTCTATCCTCCTGCACGTGCTGCTCCTCCCAGAAACCCTCGCTTACCTTTGAAACTGAAGAAGAAGGTCAAGCCAGAGAATGAGTCTTGATTGCCTGCATTTTTGTTTTCTTTGATGCTGGTCTCTTTGCCTAAATTTTGCTTATGGATTTGTTCGGTTTTGCTGCTGTTTTGAGCTCCTGAGTCTAAATTTCCCTGTCTCATTTTGCTGGTTTTTGCTGTGGCTATTTCCACTCCTAAAAAAGCAGTATAATATCAAGTATTTTATTGGTTCACTGGTATAATATCAGGTATATTATTGGTTCACTGGTATAATATGAAGTGGAATATTCAATTTGCAGTCTACTGCCATGGAGTGCAGCTCAAGAATGTGACATGTGCAAAGTACCTTGGAATACATTTGGACCAGGATCTTTCTTGGAGCACTCAAGTTGATTCTATGGTCTCCAAACTAGCCAGTAAAATTGGTATTCTGTTCCGAAATCGACACAATATTCCGATGACTTGCCGAGAAACCTTCGTAAAGTGCCTAGTGTTGCCAGATTTTCTATATGCATCAAATTGTTTTTCTGCTGGCCTTTCCTTAACCCAGTTAGGTAGGCTTGAACGAATGCTAAAGCGAGCTTTGCGTTCAGTGTATGATACTGGTTTTTGTAGCCCATCAAGCCCTTTATTTGCGAGACTTGGTCTAGATCGTTTGGCAACCATGTATTGCAAGAAATTACTGTATCTGACGTGGCGCTGTTTGGAAGGCCGCTGTAGTGTCACATTAAGTCAAATGTTCGAGCGTTTAAATAATGGTCTTGCAACGCGCAGCCTTGTATCACGCACTCTTAAGTTGCCCATGCTCAGAACTGCCTTTGCCCGTCATGGCGCTTCCTTCCAATGTGCTAAGCTGTGGAATGATTTGCACCCTCTAGCTCGCTGTGTGGATAACTCCGCCCGTTTTAAGAAACTGTTACCCCAATGCCTTGCTTTTTCACGCTAGTAATTATGACTTTCAGCTATGCAAAATGCGAACATGATCACCTATCCAATACCGGTAGTCTACTATGTTAATTATTCATATCTTTTTGCATCTTTCCCTCGAGTGGGTCTATTGTTATTAGGCAATTGTCTGTTATAGTCACCACTATAAATAAAAATCCAATCAATCCAATCAATCAATCAATCACTGGTACAATATGTACCAGTACATACCTGGTGCCCTGTAGGGTGGTGAGTGGGGGTGTATATTAGGTCGGTATAGACACCAATACACAATATGTACTCCAAATTGGTGCAATTTACGTATACGATGTATGTGTACAATGAATATTCAGCATTCGAAGGTGGGTGGGCAGCTTGAATACTTTTGAACTAGTGAAGTAAGCAGCTATAATGACAAAGAATAGCTGATGATTGCGGAGAAATGATCGACACATTCGCAGCTGCAGCCCGCGTCGAGTCGTTCCCCAATCTCGTCTTCCATTTCTTCCTCCGCAGCTGAAGACACGACGTCGCTACCGTCACTAGCCCCAGACTCAGAATTTATCTCACTTGACGACTCCTCATCTTCCGACTCTGACGAGTCATCGGCCACCTTGAGCCGCATCGAAGCAGGAGCTGACGGCTGCGATTCCGCCTTGCTGTCGACATCGATGTCGGAACCAAAACACGTTTCATCCTCATTCTGAACTTAAGCGGCTACTTCAACATCCACTCCCCACCAGGCTCGAGCTAGCTGTAGGCAATGACTGCCGTGTGTGCTCTGCGAACAGCTCTGGCGTCCGCAGCCATCGCAACAAGATCAAGGAACACTGGAATCACCACTCGACACCACTTCAACTTCAAAATAAATTACTTCAAGCAAGGAGTTCAAGAAGTCGTCGCGCTGTTCGCAGCGCGATCAAAAATCGTTGAACGTCACAAATCGACCTTTCTCTCGAAAAATTACGAAATCTCAAAGGGTCGTTTTCGCTGATTGCGGCTCATATATATATATATAATAACAGTCAATTTTCTTCAGACTTTTCCCGCTTGTGTCTTTCCCTGAAACTAGTCAAGATTTTATGACCTGGGGCTCCCCGAGTGCTGTGGGTGCGTGAAGTGTGTGGGTAAAGTGAGAGCTGCGTCCCACCCACCTGTGTGGATTCACAGGAAGTGTCAGTTACGAAGTCTGAAGAAAATGTTGAACAGTCTCTGCTGGGATGATGACTATACCATACCTCAGTGGTTAGAGCATCACTAGCTACAAGCGAGGGTCCCTGGTTCGAGTCCTTGTGGTGACAGTCAATTTTTTCTACAGACATTTCCCGCTTGTGTCTTTCCCTCAAACTAGTCAAGATTTTATGACCTGGGGCTCCCCCGTGCTGTGGGTGCGTGAAGTGTGTGGGTACAGTGGGGGCTGCGTCCAACCCGCCTGTGTGGACTCACAGGAAGTGTCAGTTAAGAAGTCTGAAGAGAATGCTGAACGGCCTCCGCTGGGATGACGACTATACCATAGCTCAATGGTTTGATCATCGCTAGCTACAAGCGAGGGTCCCTGGTTCGATTCCTGGTGGTGACAGTCAATTTTTTCTTCAGACTGTCCCGTTTGTGTCTTTCCTTCAAACTAGTCAAGATATTATATTATATATAATAACAGGGATCTCCTCCTCTATTATAACATAATACCCTCATTGGCCGAAACAGTCTGGCTGTCTGCATCATTGAGTCTTTCAGTCCTCGATTTCGATCTTGTAGAGCACTCTCAATATGACGCACTTGCGCTGGTTAGCTTTATGCTTTGGCCGCTACTTCTGGTAGTTTGAGCACTCTCAGCGCTAGTACATCGAGCTGTCCTTATGTCTGTGGTTCTCGTAGCCATGGCTGACAGTTCAATCCTAAGCTCGGGGTTGCACTGATGAGGCCTCATTGGCAGAAACAGTCACGCTGTCTGCATCATTGTATATACATGTAATATGCTGCGCTGACGAGTCCACAAAGGACGAAACAGTTCTGTCCGCAGATTGAGTATTTCGCTCCTGCTCTTGTAGCAGTTGAGCACTTTTGCGTGGGGAAGTGCCTTTGCTGTTTGCGTTATGCAGAGCTCACTGACTTGTCAGTTTGAGCACTCTGGCAAGGTACGTTCGGGCCTGATTAGAAATTTTTATTTCCATTGCTATCAGGTTCGGCCTCATTTCCTCTGTGCTGCGCTGACGAGTCCACAAAGGACGAAACAGTTCTGTCCGCAGATTGAGTATTTCGCTCCTGCTCTTATAGCAGTTGAGCACTTTTGCGTGGGGAAGTGCCTTTGCTGTTTGCGTTATGCAGAGCTCACTGACTTGTCAGTTTGAGCACTCTGGCAAGGTACGTTCGGGCCTGATTAGAAATTTTTATTTCCATTGCTATCAGGTTCGGCCTCATTTCCTCTGTGCTGCGCTGACGAGTCCACAAAGGACGAAACAGTTCTGTCCGCAGATTGAGTATTTCGCTCCTGCTCTTATAGCAGTTGAGCACTTTTGCGTGGGGAAGTGCCTTTGCTGTTTGCGTTATGCAGAGCTCACTGACTTGTCAGTTTGAGCACTCTGGCAAGGTACGTTCGGGCCTGATTGGAAATTTTTATTTCCATTGCTATCAGGTTCGGCCTCATTTCCTCTGTGCTGCGCTGACGAGTCCACAAAGGACGAAACAGTTCTGTCCGCAGATTGAGTATTTCGCTCCGGCTCTTGTAGCAGTTGAGCACTTTTGCGTGGGGAAGTGCCTTTGCTGTTTGCGTTATGCAGAGTTCACTGACTTGTCAGTTTGAGCACTCTGGCAAGGTACGTTCGGGCCTGATTGGAAATTTTTATTTCCATTGCTATCAGGTTCGGCCTCATTTCCTCTGTGCTGCGCTGACTAGTCCACAAAGGACGAAACAGTTCTGTCCGCAGATTGAGTATTTCGCTCCTGCTCTTGTAGCAGTTGAGCACTTTTGCGTGGGGAAGTGCCTTTGCTGTTTGCGTTATGCAGAGCTCACTGACTTGTCAGTTTGAGCACTCTGGGAAGGTACGTTCGGGGCTGATTGGAAATTTTTATTTCCATTGCTATCAGGTTCGGCCTCATTTCCTCTGTGCTGCGCTGACGAGTCCACAAAGGACGAAACAGAGTGCTCAAACTGACAAGTCAGTGAGTTCTGCATAACGCTAACAGCAAAGGCACTACCCCACGCAAGAGTGCTCAACTGCTACAAGAGCAGGAGCGAAATACTCAATCTGCGGACAGAACTGTTTCGTCCTTTGTGGACTCGTCAGCGCAGCACAGAGGAATATATATTTAAACAGAGAGGTAGGCGATGAAAATTTATATACACACAACAACAAGGTTGTCAGTTTCAGGCGCAACCTGAATGCATCCCGCAGGAATGCAACAACAGCTTCAGTGTCATCACACCAGCCCAGAACAGCGCGCACGGATTCACACTGGAGGCGCTGTACATTCGCAGTTTGAGGCCAGAACTGTGTCGACAAAAGAAGCACATCAAGGTGCTACGGCTGTTCAAGCTGCAACCGGACTGACAACTTTATCACGTGTTTGTTCTGGTACTGCATTCCCCTCACGTGTTGTTTCCCGCATTTTTCCACTGCTCCATACATTCTTATGGTAGTGTAGTGTGAACTTGATGCACGTAAGAATATTCTTGCTGATTCTCTACCCCCAGTATTAATTCTGGCTTCGTTTCCGTTCTTGCTCATTCCCATGTAACCACTGATGAAAATGGGTGAAAAGCTTTTGGTATTATGAAACTGACAACCTTGTTGTTGTGTGTATATAAATTTTGTTCGCCTACCTCTCTATTTATATATCGCGCAATGCCCGCTACTTTGTGTAGTTTGAGCACTCTGGCGCTAGAGCGACGAGCTACCTTAATGTCTTAGGTGCCTCCTTTGCACCATGGCTGGTAGCTCGGCCTATTTAGCTCGTAGCTGTGCTGATGAGGCCTTTATGGCCGAAACAGCTTGCTGTCTACAGCATTGGGTATATATATATATATATACACACAACAACAAGGTTGTCAGTTTCATAACACTAAAAGCTTTTCACCCATTTTCATCAGTAGATACATGGGAATGAGCAAGAACGAAAACGAAGCCAGAATTTATACTGGGGGTAGAGAATCAGCAAGAATATTCTTACGCGCCTCAAGTCCACACTACACTACCATAAGAATGTATGGAGCAGTGGAAAAATGCGGGAAACAACACATGAGGGGGATGCAGTACCAGAACAAACACGTGATAAAGTTGTCAGTCCGGTTGCAGCTTGAACAGCCGCAGCACCTTGATGTGCTTCTTTTGTCGACACAGCTCTGGCCTCAAACTGCGAATGTACAGCGCCTCCAGTGTGAATCTGTGCGCGCTGTTCCGGGCTGGTGTGATCACACTGAAGCTGCTGTTGCGTTCTTGCGGGATGCATTCAGGTTGCGCCTGCAAATGCTTTATGATGGCGCTATCACTTGTTGCCACACGTTTGTCAGGCGGCTTCTTGTACAGCTTGTCTGGGATATGCTGCTTGATCCTTTCCGAGAATCGCTGACATGTCTCACCAACGTACGTTCGCTCACAGCGACACGCATATTTGTAAATAAAATTACTATTTTCAAGAGTTGGTGAAACATCCTTCGCGATAGACCTGAATGCGGGCCTGGTTGTATAAATTACAATGGGGGATACTGTAGGATAGCAGTTCAAAATCGCAGCTTTAATCTTTTTGCGGAAGGCAATGCAATTTTGCCCTTTCCACGGCAATTTTGTGATAATACGCGTTGCAGGTTCAAGTTGTGCAGAAGCTGTATCTGGGCTAGGTTCAAGAACGCTTGTCATGACTCGCTTGAGTACTTTGAGTGGGTAACCGTTAGAACACAGAATATCCTCTAGCTTAGCAATTTCAGCTGATAATAGTGATGGTGAGCAGATGGTTTTAGCTCTGAAAGTTAATGATCTGATCAAATTGATTTTGTTTCTAGTGTCACAAAACGAGTCCCAGCGGGTGTAAAGACCTGTGAACTTCGGCTTTCTATATACTGGGGTGAGCAATTCTGTGGAAGAATGCTTAATCAATACATCAAGAAACGGCAATTCCCCATTATTCTCCTCCTCCATTGTAAACTGGAGAGCTGGGTGAAGATTATTTAAACGCTCAGAGAATTCCAATGCCAGTTTCCGGTTGTGAAATGCTGCGAATGTGTCATCCACATAACGCCTATAGAATTGGGGCCAATGACTGTCTGGAATTGTGTTCTCAAAATATCCAACAAAGATATTGGCTAGCACGGGGCCCAAGGGTGAACCCATGGCTACTCCGTCCCTCTGTGCGTACATATTGCCATTGAAATTGAACTGCACGTCTGATGTGGCTTTGAAAAGCAGCTTCTTGAAAAGATCTTGGGGTATTTGCGGGGCTGATATTTCATCATCATGGTATAGCGACTGTATGCAGATATCTATTGTTTCCTTGAGAGGCACGTTTGTAAAGAGGCTGACTACATCGAAAGAGCACAGGAACAGCGATCCAGAGTTCTCTGCCTGCTGCTGGCCAAATTCCCGTACATCTGGCTTCGTTTTCGTTCTTGCTCATTCCCATGTATCTACTGATGAAAATGTGTGAAAAGCTTTTAGTGTTATGAAACTGACAACCTTGTTGTTGTGTGTATACAAATTTTGTTCGCCTACGTCTCTATTTAAATAAATATATATATATATATACACACAACAACAAGGTTGTCAATTTCATAATACTAAAAGCTTTTCACCCATTTTCATCAGTAGATACATGGGAATGAGCAAGAACGAAAACGAAGCCAGAATTTATACTGGGGGTAGAGAATCAGCAAGAATATTCTTACGCGCCTCAAATTCACACTACACTACCATAAGAATGTTCTTGCTTATTCTCTACCCCCAGTATAAATTCTGGCTTCGTTTTCGTTCTTGCTCATTCCCATGTAACTACTGATGAAAATTGGTGAAAAGCTTTTAGTATTATGAAATTGACAACCTTGTTGTTGTGTGTATATAAATTTTGTTCGCCTACGTCTCTATTTATATATTTATATAGAATATTCTTACGCGCCTCAAATTCACACTACACTACCATAAGAATGTTCTTGCTGATTCTCTACCCCCAGTATAAATTCTGGCTTCGTTTTCGTTCTTGCTCATTCCCATGTAACTACTGATGAAAATTGGTGAAAAGCTTTTAGTATTATGAAATTGACAACCTTGTTGTTGTGTGTATATAAATTTTGTTCGCCTACGTCTCTATTTATATATTTATATGCTGTTTGCGTTATGCAGAGCTCACTGACTTGTCAGTTTGAGCACTCTGGCAAGGCACGTTCGGGCCTGATTGGAAATTTTTATTTCCATTGCTATCGGGTTCGGCCTCATTTTCTCTGTGCTGCGCTGATGAGTTCAAAAAGAACGAAACAGCATGCTGTCCGCAGATTGAGTATTTCGCTCCTGCTCTTGTAGCAGTTGAGCACTCTTGCGTGGGGTAGTGCCTTTGCTGTTTGCGTTATGCAGAGCTCACTGACTTGTCAGTTTGAGCACTCTGGCAAGGCACGTTCGGGCCTGATTGGAAATTTTTATTTCCATTGCTATCGGGTTCGGCCTCATTTTCTCTGTGCTGCGCTGATGAGTTCAAAAAGAACGAAACAGCATGCTGTCCGCAGATTGAGTATTTCGCTCCTGCTCTTGTAGCAGTTGAGCACTCTTGCGTGGGGTAGTGCCTTTGCTGTTTGCGTTATGCAGAGCTCACTGACTTGTCAGTTTGAGCACTTTGGCAAGGCACGTTCGGGCCTGATTGGAAATTTTTATTTCCATTGCTATCGGGTTCGGCCTCATTTTCTCTGTGCTGCGCTGATGAGTTCAAAAAGAACGAAACAGCATGCTGTCCGCAGATTGAGTATTTCGCTCCTGCTCTTGTAGCAGTTGAGCACTCTTGCGTGGGGTAGTGCCTTTGCTGTTTGCGTTATGCAGAGCTCACTGACTTGTCAGTTTGAGCACTCTGGCAAGGCACGTTCGGGCCTGATTGGAAATTTTTATTTCCATTGCTATCGGGTTCGGCCTCATTTTCTCTGTGCTGCGCTGATGAGTTCAAAAAGAACGAAACAGCATGCTGTCCGCAGATTGAGTATTTCGCTCCTGCTCTTGTAGCAGTTGAGCACTATTGCGTGGGGTAGTGCCTTTGCTGTTTGCGTTATGCAGAGCTCACTGACTTGTCAGTTTGAGCACTCTGGCAAGGCACGTTCGGGCCTGATTGGAAATTTTTATTTCCATTGCTATCGGGTTCGGCCTCATTTTCTCTGTGCTGCGCTGATGAGTTCAAAAAGAACGAAACAGCATGCTGTCCGCAGATTGAGTATTTCGCTCCTGCTCTTGTAGCAGTTGAGCACTCTTGCGTGGGGTAGTGCCTTTGCTGTTTGCGTTATGCAGAGCTCACTGACTTGTCAGTTTGAGCACTCTGGCAAGGCACGTTCGGGCCTGATTGGAAATTTTTATTTCCATTGCTATCGGGTTCGGCCTCATTTTCTCTGTGCTGCGCTGATGAGTTCAAAAAGAACGAAACAGCATGCTGTCCGCAGATTGAGTATTTCGCTCCTGCTCTTGTAGCAGTTGAGCACTCTTGCGTGGGGTAGTGCCTTTGCTGTTTGCGTTATGCAGAGCTCACTGACTTGTCAGTTTGAGCACTCTGGCAAGGCACGTTCGGGCCTGATTGGAAATTTTTATTTCCATTGCTATCGGGTTCGGCCTCATTTTCTCTGTGCTGCGCTGATGAGTTCAAAAAGAACGAAACAGCATGCTGTCCGCAGATTGAGTATATATATATATATATATATATATATATATATATATTGACTGGTTTTGAGGGAAAGAGACAAACGGGAAAAGTCTGAAGAAAAAATTGACTGTCACCACCAGGACTCGAACCAGGGACCCTCGCTTGTAGCCAGCGATGCTCTAACCGCTGAGCTATGGTGTAGTCGAGATCCAAGCAGAGACCGTTCAACGTTTTCTTCAGACTTCGTAACTCACATCTCCTGTATATATATATGGGTATATATATATAGAACATCAGAAGTATTTCTTGCGTCGGCAAAAAAGTGCTCAATGTCCTAAGACAGAGCGGTGTTTGTGTCTGAGTGTATACCGAAGGATGTACCCAGAGTGCTTGACAGTGCTCAACACCACAAAGGCAGAGCGTAATACACTACAGAACAACAAGGACAATCAAGGCTTGTTTGCTGCTACTTTAAGTTTCATGCTTACGCAATCATCAGGCAACATGAAGATCGGGTGCCGACCATGCCGGTATATATGCCAGGAGAGGGTGGTATAAAAAGCTGTGTGAGACTGTGGGGGCTAGCGCAGTAGCGGTGATGTTTTAGGCAGGGGGCTGTGTGCAGAGTGTGTGGTTGTTGAAGGCAGGGGCTAGCAGTGCAGTGTGAGCGCGAAGTGTGTGGCTGGTGTGGGCAGGAGGTGGTGAACAATGCGTGTGGATGTTGTAGGCAGGAGGCTGTAGAGCTAGCAGTGTGATAATAGCGCAATGTAAATGGATATGTCTGGTGTGGGCAGGGTGTTATGAGCAAGGTGTGTGAACGTGAATGGTGTGGGCAGGAGGCTGTGGAGACATGTTTAGGTGACACCGTGGTTTTTTAGGAGATACTTGTTCTCGTGTCGGCACTTGGACACCATTTCGGAGCGCTTGTTGAGGCTGGACGGTGACCCTAGCGTGTTCAGGATGTGATACTTTTCTCTGCTACAGAGGGAACACCGCTTCGTGATGTTGGAGTATGCCCGGGCGCGATCTTTTATCCTCCATTCGACTTCGTATTGGGCGTTGGATTTCTTCAGCTTCCAGATGTAGTTGGAGAACTCAGTGCAGCTGGAGTACTTCTCGTATCTTGTTGTAGTCATGTGGTTGGCATGGCGTGACTTGAATGGTGGCGCCGACATACCGGTGTATTCCTTTTTGGTGGGGCCTGACGTTATGGATGCCACATATATCAGCTCCGTCGTTTGGCATTCACCGTTGAGTGGACAAGATGGCTTGTCTCGGCAGTTGCAGGGCTTTTCCGGTTTTTTCGTTTGCGGGCAGAGGACCGCTTTGTTGTGGCTTTTGATGCGTGCAGCCATATTTGGCATGCAACTGTAGCTTATCTTGATGGTATTTTTTGTGAATATTTTTCCGAGCTTCGACTGCGGGGGGAAGTGCTTCTTAATGAGCGCGAGGAATCTTCCACCGATGTTTGTTTTCACATTACGGCTGTAGGGCGGGTTGTACCAAATCACCTTCCTCTTCCTTTTCTTCTTTTTGCTTGTTTTCTGTTTGAACTCTAGCGTGCTAGGGTGGCCGCTGGCGTTGAGGGCCTCCGCGTAGATGGGGATAGCATCACGGAACACCGCCTCTGAGCAGGAGATGCTTGCCAGTCGGTTGTTAATTCCAGCTGGGATGTTCTTAAGGACTTGCGGTGGGTGATTGGAGTTCCCTCTCCTGGCATATATACCGGCATGGTCGGCACCCAATCTTCATGTTGCCTGATGATTGCGTAAGCATGAAACTTAAAGTAGCAGCAAACAAGCCTTGATTGTCCTTGTTGTTCTGTAGTGTCTGAGTGTATATATAATTATATAAATATACTCAGTTAGACTATGCCTGCAGCTTCAGAAAAAGTGCTCAAGATCCAATTTCTTTGGGGGAGCAATGACACATGTCAACAAACAATGGATCTCTCGTAATATTTCCCTACTCCGAGTTTCATGCACCGTGTGCAATCATCAGGCAAAAAATATTCAATGCGGACTGGTCAAAGCATAATGGGAATTTAAGGTGGATGCAGGCGGAAACAAGTTTACGGCTTAGTGGGACCCCTGATACGTAATCAATGGGCTTACTTGCCGGCTGAGAAGTGTGTGAAGCTGAGTGCTAGATGACTATAAAATAGTGGGGCAGTGCAATTTGTCAAGGCGCTAGCTGTTGGATTCCTGTACTACAGCAGAGCCAATTTGCAGTGGGGGGGGGGGGGGGGGTGCTTGCTGTTGGATGCCTGTACTACAGCAGAGCCAATTTGCCAAGGCGCTATCTGTTGGATGCCTGTACTACAGCAGAGCCAATTAAGTCCGACGAGTTACAGTTAGGTGCAATGCCGGCACTTGCCTCCTTGGTGGTGTTAGGATTCAGGTGTTGGGTGCTGGATGCCTGTACTACAGCAGAGCCAGTGAAGTCTGAGGAGTTACAGCTGGGTGCGATGGTTGCACTAGTCTTTCAGAAGTGAAAATTCAGGTGCGTGCTGAATGCCTGTACTACAGCAGAGCCAGTACCACACCAGGACATGCCTTGATTAGCAAAGCATACTGGATGCCTGTACTACAGCAGAGCCAGTGCCACACCAGGACATGCCTTGCTTAGCAAAGCATACTGGATGCCTGTACTACAGCAGAGCCAGTATGCGCTATTTGGCTAAGTCACACCTGAATACTTGCTCAGCTGGTATCTAGTGCTGTACCGGCATTTGGCGATAAGGTCACACCTTGTGTTCAGGAGGGTTGCTTTGTCGGCCGTGATAATTTCTAGCTTCTCTGTTAGACGGAGGTTACAGCGCTTAGTTGTTGGGCTGTACGACTTGGCTCTGCGCTTGACGTTCCATGACACGTTGTACTCCTGACCCTGGTAGCTTGACAGCTCGGTGGAGTTGCGGTATTTTTCGTGCCGCATTGAGGTCTTGTGATTGGCGTGACGAAGTTTGAAGGGCGTCTCAGCCGACCCAATGTAGTACTCAGGGTCTTTTGCGCCGCCCACGGCTGCTTCGTACACAACACAATCGGTCTGGCATGCTCCACGCAGCGGGCAGTTGGCCTTGTCACGGCAGTTGCACGGCTTTTCTGGAGGGGTGGGGTGCAGCTTAGCTTGGTTGTGTCCCTCGATGATGGCAGAGACGTTCGGGAGGCAGCTGTAGCTAATCTTGATTGAATTCTTGTTGAAGATTTTGCCGAGGCGGGAACCTGCAGGGAAATGTCGCTTGATGAGTTTTAGGAAGACTGCCCCAATATTTGTCTTGACATTTTTGCTGTATGGTGGGTTGAACCATATGATGTTTCTCTTTCTCTTCTTTCTCTCCTTCTCCTCGGCCCGTGCCATGTCTTCACCTTCATCGGCGCGGTACTGCATGGCCAGCAGGAATCCACTCTTGGAAAGTGCGGCTGCGTATATTGGTTTGGCCTCTTCAAATATGTCCTCACTGGCCGAGATTGATGTCAGGCGCTTGTTGATCGACTTTGGTAAGTTTTTGATGAGCCAGCCAGCCAGCCAGCCAGCAAAAACCTGAACATGTGTAATTTTTTCAAAAATTATTTTTTCGCTGGAAGTTGATTCTACACTATTAATCATTCAAGGTATCAAGTTTGGTGACAATCTGATAAGCGAAAGCATGGAAAATAGAGTTTGAAGTCACACAGGTCCAGATCCAGTACAGTTGGCGCAGCATCCATGCCCAGTGACTCCATGCAAGTTGATCCTACAGTTTCTGATTGCGATGTGGAACAGGTACATGTACTGAAGTAAGTAAATAGAATGGAAGTCAGGATTGCCCTCTTGGTGCTTCAGGCATGAGTAGTTCAGAAGTGTGACGATATTCCGTATACATCACTACCTTCTTAACAACACCAGAGTGCAAAACGATGATTGGTGGCTGGCCTTCCAAATTGTGTTCAGGGACCTCTGTGCTGGCAGTTTGAGCGTTGTCCCAAAGCTTGCCATACTGATAGATGTACTGACCAATACCACTGACATCCACTCCCTTGCACACTTTCACTCAGACCATGATTTCAGCATAGTTGTATTTCAATGATATGAGCGAATACTCTCGTTTTGTAGCACGTGAAGATGTTGCCCCAAAGCGTTCAGCCGGTTTGACTTTGTAGGAATCCCCTTTCTCAGCACAGGAAGCAGCCAGCTTGGCGTCGTCTGGCAAGGTAGAGTACTGATAATACTACGCTCTGTTTTGCGCCGTGAGAAGCCCTCCATCAGTCTCTGCAACATCATTGTTGTCGATGTAGAAATACGGATCGCTCAGCGGGTCGACATTCAGCTTCTCCTCGCAGTCGCTATTACTCCCGCACTGACTATCGTCACCACCAGTATCCAGTGTCGATTTTATGAGGGCTCTTCGTTGCTATGCATATGAGACTCGCCACTGCTGAACAAACTCAGCGAGATCGCCACCAAAGAAATAATTCCGATCGCGAATTAACTTTCAGCGCCGCTTCGTACAGGGAGTCTCACGCTGACAACTCTGGACCTAAGTCCTTGTCGCGACACCTGTTGCCATCGCTGTGTCTAAACTCAACCTCCGTTTGACGAGCTCTCACCTAGCGCTAAAATCAATTGACCAGACTCATTTGAAGACACTTGAAACTCCTTTGACAACGAAGACACCCACTCGATCGAAAAAGAATCTTCAAAAGCCAGCTCACTGCGCGTCCCAAACTTTGACGTCACATTTTGATGATTGATATCAAGTACACAAGTGCTGGTTTTCGCTGGCCGGGGCTCATATATATATATATACAGATTGTCCGCAGATTGAGTACAGATTGAGTATATATATATATATATATATATATACACTCAGACACAAAGGATCTCCAAGTTTCTCACTGTTGCTACTCGTCTATAACGAGGAACCGGCGAACACGGAAGGACAAGCCAGGAGGAAAAAGAATCGAAAGAGGACCATCATTTGGTTTAACCCACCGTACAGCCAATCCGTGAAGACTGATGTTGGCGCGACATTCCTGAGACTTGTCAAGCGCCATTTCCCAGAGGAATCTGCTCTAAGAAAAATATTTAACAAAAACACGCTCAAAGTCAGCTACAGCTGTTCGCCTAACTTAGCCTCAATAATCAAGGGCCACAACGCGAAAGTCCTCAGACAGCCGGAAGAAAAGAGATGTAACTGCCGTGTCAAAGCAAACTGCCCACTCAACGGGGACTGCAACGCCAGCGAGATAGTATACGAAGCTACAGTGGACTCCAATCTCAGCCGGACGAAGTATATCGGCATCTCCGAAACCCCGTTCAAACTCCGGTTCAACAACCACACGTCATCGTTCCGGAATGCCCCACACAGAAACAGCACAGAATTGTCGAAGCATGCATGGGCATTGAAAGAGGCAGGTGAAGGCGTCAACATCTCGTGGAGAATCAGGCAGAGATCCAGCGCCTACAAAAGAACCTCGAAGCGGTGCAACCTATGCCTATCGGAGAATATCGCCATAATGAAGAGTGACAAGGCATCGCTCCTCAACACCAGATGCAGCCTGGTCACAAAATGTCGCCACAGCACCAAGTACCTCCTATCGGAGGTGACCTGAACTGTAGACTGTGCTTGCTATCTGTTACACATATACAGAACTCCTGCTATCTAATGTGCATGCATCCTACTGCCACACTTCACTTTATGCACACCACCCGGCCTGCGCGATTGCTCACACTACCACACTTGCCACATTTATCTTCACCTGTGATTCCCACCTAGACTGGCTAGCGTGCTTCTTTTCCCCACCTGTGATTCCCACCTAGGGTGCTTCTTTTCGTCTTTTCTGGTATGTAAAGGGATACTGATGTGAGAGAAGAGTAAGTTTCCTGAAGAGTGCTTTTGCACGAAACTCAGAGTAGCAACAGTGAGAAACTTGGAGATCCTTTGTGTCTGAGTGTATAACCCCGCTCTGTCTTAGGACATTGAGCACTTTTTGCCGACGCAAGAAATACTTCTATTGTTCTATATATATATATATATATACTCAATCTGCGTATATATATATATATATATATGAGCCCCGGCCTGCGAAAACCAGCACTTGTGTACTTGATATCAATCATCAAAATGTGACGTCAAAGTTTGGGACGCGCAGTGAGCTGGCTTTTGAAGATTCCTTTTCGATCGAGTGGGTGTCTTTGTTGTCAAAGGAGTTTCAAATGTCTTCAAATGAGTCTGGTCAATTGATTTTAGCCCTAGGTGAGAGCTCGTCAAACGGAGGTTGAGTTTAGACACAGCGATGGCGACAGGTGTCGCGACAAGGACTTAGGTCCAGAGTTGTCAGCGTGAGACTCCCTGTACGAAGCGACGCTGAAAGTTAGTTCGCGATCGGAATTATTTCTTTGGTGGCGATCTCGCTGAGTTTGTCCAGCAGTGGTGAGTCTCATATTCATAGCAACGAAGAGCCCTCATAAAATCGACACTGGATACTGGTGGCGACGCTAGTCAGTGCTGGAGTAATAGCGACTGCGAGGAGAAGCTGAATGTCGACCCGCTGAGCGATCCGTATTTCTACATCGACAACAATGATGTTGCAGACACTCATGGAGGGCTTCTCACGGCGCAAAACAGAGCGTAGTATTATCAGTACTCTACCTTGCCAGACGACGCCAAGCTGGCTGCTGCCTGTGCTGAGAAAGGGGATTCCTAAAAGTCAAACTGGCTGAATGCTTTGGGGCAACATCTTCACGTGCTACAAAACGCGAGTATTCGCTCATATCATTGAAATGCAATTATGCTGAAATCATGGTCTGAGTGAAAGTGTGCAAGGGAGTGGATGTCAGTGGTATTGGTCAGTTCATCTATCAGTATGGCAAGCTTTGGGATAATGCTCAAACTGCCAGCACAGAGGTCCCTGAACACAATTTGGAAGGCCAGCCACCAATCATCGTTTTGCACTCTGGTGTTGTAAAGAAGGTAGTGGTGTATACGGAATATCGTCACACTTCTGAACTACTCATGCCTGCAGCATCAAGAGGGCAAGCCTGACTTGCATTCTATTTACTAACATGTACCTGTTCCACATCACAATCAGAAACTGTAGCATCAACTTGCATGGAGTCACTGGGCATGGATGCTGCGCCAACTGTACCGAATCTTGACCTGTGTGACTTCAAACTCTATTTTCCATGCTTTCGCTTATCAGATTGTCACCAAACTTGATAACTTGAATGGTTAATAGTGTAGAATCGATTTCGAGCGAAAAATAATTTTTGAAAAAATTACACATGTTCAGGTTTCTGCTGGCTGGGGCTCATATCCGAAGGAAAACAATGGTTACCAAGAAAACATCATTTCACTTTTGCGACTCAAGAGTTTCATGCACAAGCGGGTGCAATCATCAGGCAGGCAAAAAGCAACAATAGTGGACTAGCCAGAACAAGGGGTCTTATAACAGGGCCTGGTGGGGTGAGGTGAGAATGATAGGAGCCAAGATCAGAGCCTATAGAAAATTAGTGCCAGTCAAAGGAAAGAGCAATTTGGGCTAGTGCAAAGCCAGTTGATGCGCGTGTAAGCACACACTAGGGAAATCAGCCCCATGAGGGATAATAATTATGGGATGTGTAGACTGCGCTGATTTTCCAGGTGGCTATAGGTGCTTCAGGTGATAGCTGCTCCTGCGTAGTCTTTTAGGCAGTATCTGCTGGCGTGTTGGCACTTCGAGACCATCTAACTCCTCTTGTTCAGAGCATAGTCTCGGTTGCTCAGCACTATCCAGGTCTTCTCTGCTGTACATAGCGGGCATCTCTTGGTTAAGTTGCTATAAGCCCTGGACCTTTCGCAGATCCTCCACCTGATTTCACACGCTACATTTGTGGACTTTAATCCCCAGACATGCTTCGATAGCTCGGTGCTATTCCTGTAAGTAGTGACTACACCCAATTTCCAAAACTTGCTCCGATCACTTCGATTTTGGTCTCATTCCATTCTCCCAGGCGTAGTACATAGAATCTGTAAGTATTATTCGAATCGGCCCTGCCATTCTTGAGTTACAGTGAGTTGAAGTGCGCCAAGTTGGACTTTTGCTGGAAACAGAAATGAATGGGAGCGATGGGAGAATCGAGAACGACCGCACAGTCCGTGCATGCAGTACAGTGTACAGTGCACACGCCTCGTCACTCGAACTGCGCGTACGAAATTGCATACTTAGGTATGCTGGCGCAGAACAAATTCGCTCGTAGAGGAAGACGAAAGCGTCTCACCGCCTTGTAATTTCACATGGCCAGTAGTTTTTCGACGCTGAAGACGATGGAATAGTCCGCGACGCTGCGACCCGACCAGAACAACCCGAAATTCATACCCTGAAAAGGCGCTGAGCGCAGAGCTCCTAAATTTTGTCGTATGGAAACTTGACTTCGGGTCTCAAGGGCAGGAACATCTCCTCTCTCAGATAAAGCAATTCACTCGATGCGATATTCTACAATTTGACCTGGCCATGCCGAAATGCACTGCCATGTCGGATTCTCCCATCGGAAGTATAGCAACTTGTTTCCAAAAAATCAGCGTCTGGGTGCGAGGGAGTAAAGTCACTACTGTGAGTGGCGACGCGCATAGATGTTTTATGGTTTGCCAGTCAAAGCTTGAACGGGGGCGCAGTCGATCCGAAGTAGCCTCTCGTATCGTGCTGCGTGGTCACCACTGCCTCATACACTATAGCTTCTGCCTGGCATTATCCTCACAGCGGGCAACTTGGCGGCGACCTGCAATTGCACGGCTTTTGTTCTGCGGGCTTTGTCATCTGCTTGCGGTTGTGCGAGCTTATCAAAGACGCCATATTAGGAAAGCAACAGTAGCTCACCTTGACCGAGTTTCGGTTAAATATTGTGTGGAGTCTCGATGTCTTGGGAAAATGCTTGGTGACTAGGCGGAGGATACCAGCAACAACATTCGTGGACACGCTTTTGGAGAAGGGTGGGTTGAACCAGATGATGTTTCGCTTTCGCTGGTGCTTCCTTTGCTTCTCCTCTGCCTGGACGTATTCTATATTACCCGCATGTCCACTTGCGTCCAGTGCGTCGTTGAAGAGGGGGCAGCACTGTCGAACACTGCCTCATCAGCCAAGATGCTGGCGATACGTCTCCCCACTGCCTTCGGCAGGTTACTGAGGATGTTAGGCGGGTGGTTTGTTTGTTTGTTTGTATACTTTATTTGAATTCGCAAATCCAAACGAGCACATATGCTCAATGACAAGGCAGCGAATATGTTATTATGTTACAGGGAAGGAGGGTTGTGGAGAAAATAAGGAGAAACAAGAGAGAATGGTAGATATCTCAATGAAGAGCGAGGCGTTATCAAACTACAAGTAAGCCAGCGAACGATACGTCAATAGTTCTGTAACCCGCCTAATAAACTTAGTACTTTTTTCAGGCGTGCAGTGGACTGTCATTAAAACAGAAACAGAAAAAAATAATAATAAGGTGATTGGATTGGATGTTGAGGTAGAGTGGGTTATCATTTGGCTTTCTGTAAGGCTGGTAGAGGTTAAGCGTAACGTCCAGGTAGTTGACGACTTTTAGGTTGGCGTCAATGGTTACTCTGAGGCCAAACGACGCAAAGGCATAGGTGATATCCTTGCACACTTTGTCGGCCGCAGCACCAGAGGCATTTCTCAGCACAGCTAGGCCATCATCGCGGTATAATCCAACGCCGCTCCTATCAAGAATCTCCGCAAGTTTGTCTAGGACCAGCACCCCCAACAACTCGCAGACTTCCGCACCATCAGAAGCCGCTCCTAAAACCTTAGTTGAGCACTTCAAGCGATCTGCCGCGATACAATGAATGTACCAAGAAATGATGTTTTCTTGGTGACCATTGTTTTCCTCCGGATATTATAGCTCTGCCGCAAAGTATTGAGCTCTCTCGTGCAGTGCTAGCTCCCAAGCTTCGCAGAAGCTGATCCTAAAATCTTAGTTGAGCACTTTAAGCGACCTGCCGCGATGCAATGGATGTACCAAGAACTGATGTTTTCCTGGCAACCATTGTTTTCCTTCTCATATTATTGCTCAGCCGCAAGGTATTGAGTTCTCTCGTGCAGTGCTTGCTCCCAAGCTTCGTAGAAGCCGCTCCTAAAACCTTAGTTAAGCACTTTAAGCGACCTGCCGCGATAGTAGTAGTAGAAGTAGTAGTAGTAGTAGCAGTAGTAGTAGTAGTAGAATTTATTATTTTACTAGGGAACTCCCAACAGGCGTTGCCGTTTTACTGGGAACCCTAGGAATGACGACATCCAGGTCGAAGCATGTTCCATCTGTCTGCTGCCAAAAATTAAATAGCATTCAGGCCGTGACGAGACGTAGTTCTGGGTAGGTTCAGAGCGGCTGAAGCTTGACCGCGGGTAGCAGCATTTGTGCGGCATGATGCAGAGCGGGGGGTAAATATCGTGCTTAAAAGAGGAGTGGTGCAACGAGATAGACACCTAAAAACAAACACAAACAGCTTCAAGTTAGAGAAAGTATACAGGTGATATTTGGTGAGAATGAAATCGATAGAAGTATACTGATCATGGACAAACACTCGCCTTAGGCACCTATTGCTGGTTGACTCAAGTTTGTCTCTGAGTTTAGCAGACAAGCAGTGAACATAACCTGTGCTGGAATAGTCCAAGGTACTCTGGACAATTATCAGGTAAAACATTTTTGTTCTCGAAGAAACCTTCCTTTCCCTCCAATGAGTTATTAGCTCAGACTACTCCGTTAGAGCAACGCCGACTAACTTGCCTCTGCATATTGGTTCTTCGAATGCTCTTGGGTTGTGTTCCTGAACATATACAGCTTTATAACTGGTTTGTTTCGGGCCGCTCAACCAGAAACAAAGTGTCTCTTCCCAAGGTCAAGGCAACGCAATTCACAAGATCGCCATTCTTCCAGGGCTACTGTGCGTGGCTACAACTTCCAAACTCAGTGAAGACTTCTGCATCATTGCAGGAATTTAAAGTGAATCTGAGGGCCTGCTGATGACCGAGTGCACCATAATAATAATAAACTACTAAATATAGCTTTTCCGCTTTTTCCTTTTCATGTATAATCATTTCCTTCTTTTTCCATGGTTGGCTATCACCCACATCTTCCCGTTTTGGCTGCCATCGGAAGCTTTAAGATGTTGAATAAATAAAATAAAAAACATAATGAAGTTGGTTGCTCCAACTAGGAGCACACGCTTCTTGCCGAACTTGACACTTGACTGACTCACGACTGCCATCCGGAGCACACCAGGAGCACATCCAACCTTCCGCTCAGCAAACCTGAAAGAAAGCACCACTCCCTGCTCAATACACAGTGTTTCGGGGAATTCAGCCCTCATCACTTGAGCTTGAGTAGGTTGAGGAAAATTGTGCCTGAAAAGCACCACTTAAAGTTATACTGCTCTCCAGGCCAAACCATCACCAGGGATACAAACTTACAGAGACGCTTTGTTTCCAGCGCGACAAACACCTTGTGAAGCCCCAGGTAGCAGCGTGAGTCAGAGTCGCTCATGGAGTTGTGCTAAACAGACATTGAGAGCCAGTATAGCTATTCACAACGATGTCACCTCCAACAACTAGGCGCACGTCCGCGTGAGGGACAACAATACGAACTTAGAAGTTGCGACTACGGCAGTAATAGTCATGAAATTGGTTGCTCCAACGAGGAGCACACGCTTCAGAGTTGCGCTGGTGGAGGTCGGTTGGAGATTCTGGAGCTCTGGAGGTGCTGGTGATTCTGGTGATTCTGGAGCTCTGGAGGTGCTGGTGACTGCTCGATTTGCTTGGAGGCTGGAGAAGAAGGAGACCTTGATGAGAACGCTACTCTGCTGTTGTTTTACCGTGTTGTGTTGGGTTTTGTTCTTTTTTTCCTTGGTTTCTTTGGTTACTGTTCATATTTTGTGTTAGCAGATTCTCACCACTTTCTGGAGTCGGGTTCTGCCCGCAGTCACCAGTCGTCACACCTCCATGTCGAGCCGACATCGCGTCTCCAACTGTTGTTTCCAGTAGCGGCAATGCCCTGCTGCCAGTGCCAGCTCACGGGGAAGTGTCAGCGATGTGCTTGCAAGGCTGCTGACACCCCATGTGTTGACTGCTACCCGAGTCGCAACAACCCATCAACCTGCAGAAATAGCACTCCAGGCGTTGGGACTGGGGCGTCCTGTGGCCACAGCACTGGTGTGGGTGACGGCGCTACATGTAGTTCCGGAACTCGCGTTACCAACAGCCAGGTGGATGGTGTAGTTGTCAACGGCATTACATCTCAGGCTGCCAGTCGGGATGGTCCTGTACACAGCGCAACTATGTCTGGCGCCGACCTTCACCCAAGCGTGGATTGGCGCGATCAACCCCCTGCCTGGTTGAGAAGAGTTTACCCAAGTGAGATTTCCACGCAACGTCGAACTCGCGCTGGAGCCCGGGATGCGTCTTTAGCAGCGGCACCATCATCTTCACCAGCCAACACACAAAGCCAGGACATGCCACCGCTGGTTCCTACAGCGCCTCCAGTACACTTGGCGGTGAACCAGGACAATGCTGAGCCTAGTCCCGCTCGGGAAAGCGCCAACTCTCGATTTGCTCCTACTCCTGGAGACGAACAGGAGATACTACCAGTGCAGAGCATCGGGCGAGAGGATCAGGGACAACTCTCCATAACGTCGTGCTATGATGAGATCGTTCATTGGCGGAAGCAGTTCTTTCGTATCCCGACGGGGTCCATTGGCAAGGCTTTTGTCAATCTATTAGTTGCAGAGCTTCGACGGTTCACTGACTCTGCTGGCACTGACTGCATCGCTCTCTACCGGTTCTCCGTGCTTCCTTCCCTGATGTTGCAGTCAACCCGTAGCAATAGCAAACCAAAAGAGAATACTCTGCATTTGCAGCGGCGAATGGCATTGTGGCAAGCGGGGAATTTGACGTCATTAATGAGCGAAGTCCGCTGCCTGCAAGACTTGCTGTTTCGGCCTCGTAAGGGAGGCCGCAAGCGAGGTGAGGAAGATGAGGCTCGCCACTTCTCCGACCTCATGTGCCAGGGCCGTGTGCATGATGCACTTAGATGCCTGGATCCAGGCAGATGTGGTGAAGCGGGTGGTGTGCTGAACATCAACGATACCGTACCTCTCCGGGATGGTTCCTCTATTCCTGTCAAAGAGGCATTACTGGACAAGCATCCGGAGGCTCGGCTACCACCTTCTGAAGCCATGCTGCCTGGGGATGCCCCCGGTGTTGAAGGCATACGTTTCGATGGCCTCAAGTCGTGCTCCGTGGTGGCCGTCAAACTGAAGTAACTGACCAAGCTCCCGTGCACGTGATGCAATGGCTTTGCATCTGATGCGTTTCATCTAGCAAACATGGGTCTTCTTAGAACGAGGCATGGAAATGAGTCCGGCAAGGGAAAGAAGATGGCTCTGCACTTGGAGCGCTGCAGTGGGTCGCCAGTCACCACCTTCGCGACTGGCGAACAGCGTTTGGGTGGTATTGACCTGTGCTGGTGCCCCTGATGAGCATCCTGGCGCTGTTGAAAGCAGTTTCTGGCCAAGTGACCCACAGCGCGGCACCTGAAACATCCAACAATCTTCAGTTGCCGCGGACGCTCCTCTTCTGGGAGCCTCATCGACGGAGTGCGAAAACGCTGTTCAGGTGCATATCCTGCAAGCGGCAGTCAACCATTTGCATAGCCCACCAGGACTCGAACCTGGGACCTTGCTTGTCATGAGCAATGCCACTGAGTTATGGGACCAGGCTGAACCTAGAAGGCCTTTCCTATTCATTTCAAAAACTAATCATTTTCTTTCACCTCTCATAGTACGTTCCAGAAACTGACCGTGGTTGGTCCCCTAGGGGAGGGACAAGGACCCAAGTGCTATCAGTATGTGTGGCATGTGTTGTGAGTTGGCTTTGGAGTGAAAATCTTGTCAGCGCCTTTTAGGTTCAGCCTGGTCCCATAGCTCAGTAGTTAAGACATTGCTCATGACAAACAAGGTCCCGGTTTCGAGTCCTGGTGGGTCTGGCTTTTTTCTCTTTTCAGGCAGTTCACTTCCCCGACTGTTCTTTGAATTAGAAGTTCTCCTAATCCTTAAAAAAAATGCAGTATCGCCAACTATTTAAAGCATGAAACCACGACGTATTTCAGAAAAGCATACACAGCATATGTGACGTGAAATGTTCACGTGATTACGTTCTATGAAACCTCTCTATTGTTGTTTACAGAAGCGAATGAAGGTGCTGTGAATTCAAAATTAGATATACCATGGTTATCTGAGCGCAACGGATAAGACTAAGATTCTTACCGGTACAGACATTATCCTGTTTAATGAACCCGTTCTTGCACTCACACCTGTAGCTTCCTGGCTGGTTGTCACAATAGCTGCTACTAGGATTACAGACATCAGGTATGTCACATTCATTTATGTCCTCGCATAATTCTGAGGGTAAGAAAAGGAAAAAAATAATAAAATTGTTCTGACGATGGGAGACTGGCCCGCAACATCAATAATATTTCGACATCATAGAAGAATTTTTATCTAAAGAGTGAATAGCAACTTGATAGAGCGATTGTCAGTCGGCAAACCCCCTTTTAATTTAGGAAAAGTAATATCAATAAAGAGTCGGCGTGGAGAATGCAAATTTATGAGGGCAATAAAGAGTATATATTAGATGCAGACATGGCCAGACAACAACGAGTTAATAGAATTTTAAAGGATTTTTTATTGTTCAAAATCGATTTTCATGTATTGGAGCTGAGGGTAATGTACAGTGTGTACAAAAAGAACATTTTATAACAGCATACCGGTAATTAAAGGTGTGAAGTATACTTTACCCTCAGTACCGATAATATTCACTGAAGAGCGGAACACGAAAATCGATTTTGAATAATAAAAAATCCTTTAAAATTCAATCAACTGGTTGTTGTCTGGCCATGTCTGCATTTAATATACTCTTTATTGCACTCAAAATATTAATATAATTATATTAATAACGCAACAAACGGCACGTTTACCCTTTAAAACAATTCGTTCGTGATAATCGGGTCTCATCTCGGCCCCCTCCTCTTAAATCTATGCATAAACTCTTTTCCTGATGCCCCTGTCTCCAGTACTCTCTCTCTTTTTGCTGACGACTCCAATTTAATCCTCGTTTCCCCGCCTAAAACGTCAGTGCCCGCTCACCATGCCAGCTTTAAAGCTGATATTGAACATTGCCTCAAATGGTCAAGAACCACTGCCATGAGGTTTAACACCAGCAAGTGTGTTCATGTGTCCTTTCGGAAACATGCCGTGACTCCCTGTCCATCCCCCTTCAAAATGGATGACACTGAGGTTACGACGGCTGACAGGCACTGTCACCTTGGTATTACCCTTTCTCCGAACCTTAGTTTCTCTGACCATACATGTATTACTAAAATCACTAGTAAGTATCGCAGTAGAGTATGTCTATTATGCCACATGACCCGCTGTCTCCCCGCACCAACCATCAATTTACTGTATAAATGTTACGTGAGACCCTTGCTGGAGTATGCTGTCCCTGTTGGGCTGTTCGCCATGTTGTCTACGCAATCCTGCACATTGGATCGACTACAAGCTACTGCTGCCTGATCCTACCTAATACGTAAGACCCGACAGCTTCCTACTTTGACAACATCCAAGAATGTTCTGAATCATCTGTTTGAATGGGAATCGCTCCAATGGCGTCGACAAATTCTCTCTCTAGTTTATTTTCATCATGTATTCTACCAATTTCCAGCACTACTGAGCCAGTTTAGTTTCACCATTTCCAGCAGCTGCCGCCACCCTTCCTTTATCGTTTTGCCTCGTTCTGGAACTCATTTCTTCAAATCTCCTCTTTTCGGTTTATCAGTTGTCTGCTGGAACAAGCTTCCTGAGAGCCTACGCAGGGAGCGATCTTCTGCTAAGTTTCGGTTTCTCCTGAAGGACCATTATTTAACGTACAAATTCTCCACCACTGGAATTTCTGATTTTCGTATCTAGCTCTCGTCATGTACATGTATTCTGTTTCTCCCTGGTGATTTTACCTGTAGTTTTCCCTGAACAGTGTTTCTGCTAAGTACTATTTTCCCTTCACCCTTTTCACTTCCCTTTCGTGTCATCCACCCTTCCAGGAAACTCCCCCGATAAGTATCCATTTACTTTTGGAGAATCCTTCAAATAAAGTCTAAATGAAAATGAAAATGAAAAAATTAAGAGTGCATATCTTAGAAAACCGGTCTATGCCGTGCAAGTCGATCTCTCCGAGTTCGCTCAAATTTGGCAAGTAGGTTTCCTTTGGGGTGTACATTGCATGTGCAAAACCCTTGAAAAGGTTCATAAGGGAATCTTGAAATTGGCGTACGCCAAAAATGGTCGCAAAATCACATGATTAAGGGCGTCTACAAACGATCCACACCATAGCGTACGCGAAAAAGCTACGAACCATAAGCCTACATTGCCCCACCTTTGATGGGTTCCTGGGGAAGCACAGCTTAGCTCAGCCAGCATTCCAGAAGACGAGGGCCATCACCCCTGACGAAACAAATGATCGTCTAGAAAAATAAAAACATTACATGCGCTGATAAACCAGCGAGCTATGTCCGCAAGAACTATATACGTCTTCTAGCACCGAGGCCATGTCCCCGTCATCCATTTGGACTTTCTTGAAATAAACATTTTTGAATTTTTCCACTCCACCATGCTCATATACATTCAAACTCATACCTCCACAGGAAACCGTGCCATTGCGCGGCGTCTAGTCCAGACATTCTACTCCAACACATCTCAAAACCCTGCATAACAAAGCGTATTGTTCTTGACTTTGGTAAGAACCAGCAACGGTGGTCACTTGTCACTCCAAACCACACGCTTCTCCTTGCGCCACCAACATCTTTCACCACGACAGTTGATGCAAAAGAGAGTGAGGTTTGTCGTGCATTTTTTGAATTTTGCGGCTAGAGGAACGGTGAAGTGTTGTTGATTTTTATATTACTTCGCATGGAAAAATGGGCAATGGTGCCCAATTTGTGGTAGCGAATTTCAAAACGGGAGAGAGAGATACAGTGAGGGTAGCAATGAGGTTAGGGGCATCGGGGATATGATTTGGTGATGCCTGGTGAGCGGTTCAAATGTTGGTAGAGGTTGCAGCGGACAACAGATTGCTATTTAATTTGGTACGGGAGATATGATAAGCGATTTTATAGCGTCAACATAGTGAATATAAAGAGTTCATAAGTACACAGGCACGCAGACAGGAATACATGACGGAGTGTATGGACAGGCAAAGTCAGACAGAGCATTCATTGCAAGGTAAGGCGCATGGATTGGAGGTAAGCCCTCATACTCCTTATGAGTGCACTCCAGGCCAAGGCTGAAAGGCTGGAAGAACAGGCGAGGTCTAGCAAAATCTAATTGTGCCAAGGGGACAGTGAGACACCTGGAAACTTGGTGACTGGTGGTGCTTGAGCTGATCGTGAGAATAGGTCCTGGAGGACACTGCTGGCACTCCCATAGACACAGCGCCACACCAGGATGAGTCGCCCCAAGGCGTAATACTTGGAAACTGTATACAGGGGCATCCGTTCGAGCAGAGATTGGGCCGGGGTGTGAGGAGGTAAACAGTATACCGCTCTCTCTGCTCTGCAGGCCTGGAAGGCGCCCAAGCTATGAAGCCAGGAGGGAGTAGGTCAAGGAGTTAGATCTGTATTAGAGGTTCTCCTCACATATCATGCACCTCCACGCGGACTGTCGTCATGTTATTTACACAGCTTATATTCTGCCTATTTTTGGATTATTGATGCATAATTTGGGCTGCCATTTCTAAAACACTGATGGCCCGACTCGAAGTTATGCATAGGCGTCGTCGGATATTTCGGCTTCCTCGACTGATTCCAAGCTAGGCCCTCGCGGTTGATTGCTGGGAAAGTAGCGGTTTCTGCTCGACATACGGCTCATATTCATCCGGTATTTTGCCCCATTCTGCTCGTATTCTGCCGTATTCTCACGTGCTTGTGAACACAATGGAGCCGTAAAGAGGCACAGGCAGCCCTCACCGCACTTCGTTGCTGGTTCTGCAGAGTATCTGCTCCTTCTTCTGCACTTTTCTGCCGAATTCTGCTCATTCCGCTCCTTTTCTAAAATAACCCATATTCTGCTCGAAATTCCCCCGGCAGCATCGGACGACGCGACATTATCAAATGCGGCCATATTAAAGGTATCAAAAAAGGACCATGTGTAGTATCCCTGCCTTGCTAGTACCGAATTGTAGCTGACTACTACTATACCGTATATTTAGCGTATCCCTGTACGTGAGCGTATCGAGTCTGCCGCCCTATAAAAGCTCCTGGGCTTTACTGATTAAAAAGAAGTGTTTTACTGATTTATAAAACTGCAACAACAACAGAGCCGAGCAGAAGAGCTGTTCTGACCTCGAGGTGTGCACCGGAGAAAGTTCCTCTATTGCCTTTTTACATGTAATCCAGGTCTGGACCTGAGAAAGTCCAATTACAGTTAATTCCTGTTGATTGTCGTGCCTCCACTAGGCTACCCACTACACCATGTACCAGCGAGTTCACGTGCTTGTGAACACAATGGAGCCATAAATAGGCGCTAGCAGCCCTCTCCGCACTTCGTACCTGGTTCTGCAGAGTATATGCTCATTTTTCTGCACTAAGTCTTTTCTGCCGAATTCTGCTCATTCTGCTCCTTTTCAAAAATAACCCAGATTCTGCTCGAAATTCTGCCGGCATTATCCCCCAGGGCCTACTCCAAGCACAGATTGGCATCACCTTCCTTCTGCTGTGCTGCCCTCGGTTCGCGTGAGTTTCGTCCTACCAAACAAATCGTAAAACTGAGTTGGGCTTTCCTCCTCCTTATGCTCTGTCCTGCCTAAGCGGGTTTGTTCTATCTCAAGATATGCGAACTAAAAACTCTCTCCGCTTCCCTCTTGCGTAGCCTGTCTTTTTGCAAATATCTCCTCCGTTCCTTGCTCACAGCAACTGGTCTCTCATCCCACAAAATCTACAATCCTGCCAAAGTTAGGATGAAGGGAGGAAAAGGGCAAAATGTTACGAGTTATGACAATGTTGCCATACTGCCAAAAGAAAAAGACATTCAAACAGCTACCACAGGATACCACATACTAGTTGGCGTCCAGCCCTGCCCTAACTCCTCTTCGCTTACTTTTCAGTTCCGCTTTACTTCTTTTACCCCTCTATTACTGCCATGCATTGCTATCGCCTGCATCACCTTTTCATTGGCTGGTGCCACGCGAATAGGTATAAATAAATAAATCAGCACACGAAGAGACGAAGCTAGTTGAAAATCTGATGAGGTCTTTCGTACCATAACTCTTCAAAATCAGTACATGGTGATCATGTGACGAAGCACAACGATGTCAATTAATTATACAGCGCATTGGCGGAAAAATTGTGATGAAACGAACAAAGGCTGAATGATAGTGTGAGTTGCGCCAAAGAGTACACACACTGTAACAGGGAGGTGGGAAGTCAAAATAGCACTAGCTTCCTAACAAACTCCTTCTGTCTACACAGCTCAGGCTGTAGCTTGGCAATGTAAACAGCCGCTAGCACATCTAGGTGAAATTTGCTGCGCGCCCGCGCGTGAATGTTGAAATGCTCTGGAGCATTCTTACAAACTGCATTCAGGCAAGAAGGGGACATGATCAGATGTGTAGTTATTGCAGAATCATTTTTCACAGCTGATGGGTTGTGTGAATCATTCTGGTTGGGTTCACACTTACTAGTACTCGGGATAGGGTTAGGGGCCATCCGTAATTATCGATCTTTTTCACGAAACGAAAAAGTTTAGTTATGACCCACCCCCACCCACCCACCCCCCTGAAACGAAAAAATTAATTGACTTGAGACTTTGTGCAGAAAATGATCTTGATTGGCTGTTACAACACGTACACAGTGATGCCACATTTTAATTTTGTGTGATTGTGCAAGTAAGTATTTAGTTACAAGTATGTTTTCTTGGAAGTCTGGTACTACTTCTTGACCATGGAAACATTTATTTTCACCTACCACAAAATGAGCACCTCTACGTCTAAACACGGGAATTGTACACTTGCAAATCGTCACAGTTCCGACATTGACATGATACTACCAAAACAAGTCGACCTCGGAGCGGAAACAAACGCCATAGCTATCACAGACTTCAGTGGTCGTGCCTCGTTCGCAAATGAGAGCAGCATCGCCCCAGAATCGCTGTCGGAAAGCTCCGTAAGGTCGCACGCACGCCGCGCTGCGCTGCCGTCAATCAGGTACTTGCAGTACGTAGAAAGTCGATGGCCTAAATTTCCGTCTCTGGAAGACTGTCGACACGGGGATCACTCTCCATGGCTTCCCCACCATAAGCACGATCAGATTCTTCCAGGTACATTACGACGACATCGTCTTCAGCGGCTGGCGCTCCCCATATTTGCGTGAGAGTTTACTTGGCGTGCGCCCCGCTCCGTAATTTGAAATTCTCTTGCATCGGCGGCTGGAACAAAATATTCATCTATCTGTCGTCGGTCCCAGAGTGAATGACCATGATGACTGCTTGGTCCTCGTCGGAGAAGTCATCCGAGGACGGGGACGAAAGGAACTCACTGCGCTGAGTACAGAGTGGTATCAGTGTATCCGCGCGGCGTAGACCCCTCTTATTATGTAGATCTACATCCAGTGAGTGTTGATTTTTCCGCTTTCGATGTTTTTTCAAAACGAAACCGGTCGTTACCCACCCACCCATAAACGAAACTTTTTCGTTTCGTGAAAAAGATCGATAATTACGGATGGCCCCTAAGTCTATGAATAAATAAATGAATACATAAAATATACACTGGATACAACTACAGAGGTAGAGGCATTTGGGGGACTGACCTAGTGCTCCAATATTCTGCACAACTTTCTTTTCAATCCCGTCGACTTGGGGTCTCACTTCACATCAGCATCAGTGGTGACACTGAGTTACGTAGCGGTTGGGCTGGGGAGAAGCTAGGACAGCGATGCTCACGCGCACTGCATGGTGGTAGGATTGACAGGAACCGGCTCTACTTGCCATTAAGAGGCAGATGCTTATGCTTGAGCCAGTCAGCAACATTGGTGACTTCCCCTGATAGGCAGGTTGATGTAGCTAACGCTGATTTCTTGTATATAATATTCTTTAAACACTAAAGAATACAACAATAAACACAGGGCTAGGTTGTTCAAAATAAAACAATTAGTTTAATGTGGCAGTGGAAGGCAATGCCTTTGGAAAATCGCGGAGATGGAGCAGGATGGGCTATGACAGGGACATCATGGGTTTAAATACTTAAAGGGGAAGTACACCCTAAAATCTAATCCTCATTAGTTGTACAAATAATCTACGTGGAGATAGAAGTTTAATAATAACTATGAAAAGTATGAATGCCGCAGACATCACCACTCAACATGACAATTTGTTCAAGGTTTTAGATTGTGTGTTTCCTGAATCGAGTTTCAAGCTCTGATCATCAGTGGAAATACGGAACTAAAGTGATCAAGGGAAAAACAAAGGTTAAAAATCCAAAGAAGTGTGACACTTGACGCGTAAGTATTACAAAAAGTGAGGGCTAAGATAAAGTTTAGTTCCGTATTTCCACTGATGATCGGAGCTTGAAAATCAATTCTGGAGACGCACAATCTAAAACCGTGAACAAATTGTCATGTTGAGTGGTGATGTCTGCGGCATTTATACTTTTCATTAGTTGTATAGTCTTCTTTTTGCTTTTTTATTTTTATATTATTTTATTTTTCTAAACCCGACATAAATTGATATTGTGAGGAAAAATCCCAGGTTTTTGGCAACAATCGGCAACAATCATTATCATGAGGTGCAACCAGACATTATGCATTGAACAGTACCGGTACATGACTTTGTGATTGTGTAGACACGCAACACCTTTAGCACTAATGCTGCCTACATAATTATACAGTCATAGCAGACTCAGCGGAGGACGTTCAGGTTGGTTGTAACTCTGAGTTTTATACAGTCATGTACATTTACCTGGCCACATAATCAGTCATTGCTACATACAAAACGTTATGTAGCGATGTGAGTAGTATAGTGCCGTAGGGGTTCTGATCCAAAAGTGACCTTTGACCCCTGGCTGCCAAATAAGGAAGAATAGTCCATATATGGCAGATGACCTTTGACCTTTGAGTTGACATTTGACCTTTGAGGTACCATATAAGGCAGAATAGTCCATATATGGAAGATGTCATTTGACCTTTGACCTTTGGTGTTGACCTTTGACCTTTCCATATAAGGATGAATAGTCCATATATGGAAGATGACTTTTGACCTTTGACCTTTGACCTTTGCTGTGACCTTTGACCTTTCCAAATACGGCTGATTGGTCCATAGAAGGTATGTGACCTTTGACCTTTGGGATTGGTCTATATATGGGGTGAAGTGTCCTTATAAGGAAGGTGCACGTGGTTCAGGTCATAGAAGGCATGTGCCATAAAGGGGTGAAGTGTCCTTATAGGGAAGGTGTACACGGATGATGTCATAGAAGGCATGTGCCATAAAGGGGTGAAGTGTCCTTATAGGGAAGGTGTACACGGATGATGTCATAGAAGGCATGTGCCATAAAGGGGTGAAGTGTCCTTATAGGGAAGGTGTACACGGATGATGTCCTATAAGGCATATTCCATAGTAGGGTGAAGTGTCCTTATAGGGAAGGTGTACATGCTGTAGTTTTTAAATAAGGCATATTCCATAGTGGGTGGAAGATGCCTTATATGGCATGCGTATCCTGGCCAGGTCATAGTAGGCATGCAGTTGAAACAATCATTGAGGTCCTTTCTGTCTGAGGCTTTGAAGAAAAGAAGCATCATGTAACAAAGCTGGGTTCGTACCCGCAACCTCTCGTACGGAAGGCATGAACTGTACCAAACGACCAGGACGACTACACACAAGACCCAAGGCTCAAATCACCTATTTATACCCGGACCGTAAAGAAGAAGAAAAAACGCATCATGTAACAAAGCTGGATTCGTACCCGCAACCTCTCGTACTGAAAGCACCAACTGTACCAAACGACCAGGACGACTATGCATAAGAGGGAAGGCTCAAATTGACTATATATACTGGGACCGAAGCTCACCAAGGTCTCGCTGGATGAGACATCAGCGACCTATCGACAATGTCATCGAGCATGGAAAGAAGGGTGGGTGGTGGTGGTGGTGGTCATGGTGGTGGTCATGGTGATGGTGGTGGTGGTGGTGGGATCAGCATGGCATCCAACAGATGGACAGTCGCCAACAATCACTACCCGTGCAGGATCATGATGCAAGTCAACCCGCGTACAGAGCACTCGTTTCATTTATTTTATATTTTATTTTTTCATATGAATGACATTGTGAATCATGATCTAAGACTGTTCACATCCTTCTTTGTGAGCCAGGTATTGAATTTATTATCCGTGTAGCCTTTCCATTGCACAAGACGTTGATCCTTGTTGTATTTCAACACCTTATCGAATCTCAAACCGGTCTCTCTGGCGTGTTGCAGTTCTGCTTCGTAAAACGATCCGATGATGTGTTCTCCCATCAGATCACGAATCCTGTAGGTGTGTGGTGATGTTGGTAGGATGTCATCCACCCTGAATACTTCCTCCGTCCAGTTTGCAGTGTAGCCCTTCTCGAAATGACGCTTAGATACGGTTAAGCGCACCTCATCATCCACTTTGAACTTGGGTTTCGACTGCAGGGGGTCTTGTTGATCTGCATCTTTTGGTATTCTACCGTTCGATGCTTCGGTAGGTGTCATTCCAATGCTTCTATGCTTTGACTGGTTGTAGCGGTCTAGTAGTTGAGGTAGGACGTTGAGGTACGTGTTCGTGGATTTCTCTGTAAAGTGACGCCACATTCTTGACTTCAACGTTCTATTGAAGCGCTCGACCACCACCGCTTTACCCTCGTTATGGGTGCTGTACATGATGACGTTGTGTTGTGATAACCATCGTTTCATGGGGGCATTGTAGAATTCCTAGCCTTCGTCTACCCAGAGTTTTAACGGTGTCCTTCCGGATGTACTGACAATCTCATCGAACGCATCTCTCACGGCGATACCCGTCTTCGATTTCAAAGGCATTGCCCAGGCATAGCGGCTGTATAAGTCGATGACTGTTAGCAGGAATTTGATGTTCTTATTGCTTCGGGCAAACCGTTGCATATCCACGAGATCTGCACTCCATATATGGTCAATTGCTCTGCTCTTCACCTTGCGTCTTTTGAAATGCACTCGTCTGGGCTTGTGCAATTCGTTAGCCAGTTTCGTATGGAACTGTGCGGGTTGTATCTTCTTCTTCTTCTTCTTCTTCGGTCTTCCATTATGAATTGCCCTTTGCACTTTGGTGTCCCACAAGACTCCACCACCACCTTGCAAGGCACCTAAACTGAGAACCAGTTTATCGTTTTCCAGCTTTTCGTCATCATCAAAGACTCTTCGGAAAATTCGAAGTGCTTCATCCAGACCATATTTGGAAAATAGCTTTCCCATCAATATGGCATACCATCCACATACTGCTGTGCTTCTGTCTTGAACGGCTTGGGTGTTGGTGATGATCTTACAGTCTGCGTAGGCTTCTTTAAAGAAATCGCACAGTGCAGGTTCAGTGTAATCTTGCTCCATAGTGTATAGACTGCGTCCGAAACTGTCGAAAACCAAGATCACGTTTTGCTCGCGACACACGGTCAACCAATGATGTCCGCCTTCCGTTGCATCGTACACCGGTAGAACGTTGTCGGTGTTGACGATACAAAAGTCTCCATTGTTCAAGGGTGGCAAGAGGTCGTAACTCGTACAGCCCACGAACCCTTCGACACCATTCAATCTTCCTTTGATATCGGCACTGCTGAGAGGATAGTCCATTCTTGATCATAGCCTGAAAATATTTGGCACGTGATCACATGGAGCGTCCGCTCAGGATATCCTTGATGATACGAGTGATTCTGCTTTTGTCCTTCAGCACCTGTTGAATGAATGATGCATCGTCCACCATCACCTTTTGTGCTCTGATCATGAAATGCTCGGGATGGATCAATTTTGCTTCTGTTGTTCTACCATAGGTGGAAGTCATATCGTTGAGATCTTGAAACTTGAGCTGTGATCCCGGTACAGCTAGCACAAGGGTGGTTAGTTCATGAATCTTTCGTTCCGATCGAAGGAACCCATCGACGTGTTTGTCGATTCCCATGGCACCTGCTATGGCTGCAAACGGGTACCTGGACATGTAGATGCGATTCGTCTCGTTCACCAGAGTAGTGTAGTCGTCCAGCGTCTGCGTCTTCAGGGCATCCGCAGCCGCTTCCACCCGACTCCTGAACCTCAGTCGATCTTCGTCGTAGAGTTGCAGCAGTTGTGATCGGCTTGTGAAATAGTTGCTCTTCAAAAAGGTTACCGGTATATTTGTATGCCGGAGGAAACTGTCCAGGATTTGCAGGATCCATCGGTCAAATTCATGATCTTGTAGTAGATTGAAAGGCACCGATGTTAAAGGTGCCTTTCTCTTCTTCCTGACATCTGCAACGGAATCGCGAACTTGATCGGTAGTGGAATCATAGTTGAGTATGTTGGATGCAATCACATTTCTCACAGACGGGTAACTGATGTGATCGGGATTGTTTTTGAAGTGGGTGTCATATAGACGCTTTACACGCGGATCGGCTTGCAGTTCCAACAGGGTGGAGGTGTTCAAACTGTGATCTGGCACTTGAGAAAGAACTTTCTTGACGCTTTTCAAGTAGCTATTGTAGTTATTACCTCCTTTTTGCCGCATCCGTGGTGGTATACCGAGAACTTCCCACGAATTTGCTCTCTTCTTGATGATGTGCTGGGGATGTTTTGACATAAACTGTAAGGTTTGCAACCTTTTCCGCTTGGGTATCACGAAAGATCCCTTTCTGAGCCCCACTCTTTGTATACTGCTCGGTAGCCCATTGGAGAATTTCACCGTAAGATGCTCCATTCTTATTCATGGTCGGAATTTTTTTTTAACGTTTCAGCTAACTTTCGGGCTAACATTATTTTCGGCTAACTTCTGGGCTAACTTTTCGGCTATTATTGGATTTTTATTTTTTATTATTATATATTTTTTTAGAACGAAACAGCATGCTGTCCGCAGATTGAGCATTTTTTTATATTTTTTATTTTATATATATATATATATATATATATATATATATATATATATATACACTCAGACACAAAGGATCTCCAAGTTTCTCACTGTTGCTACTCTGAGTTTCGTGCAAAAGCACTCTTCAGGCAACTTACTCTTCTCTCACATCAGTATCCCTTTACATACCAGAAAAGACGAAAAGAAGCACCCTAGGTGGGAATCACAGGTGGGGAAAAGAAGCACGCTAGCCAGTTTAGGTGGGAATCACAGGTGAAGATAAATGTGGCAAGTGTGGTAGTGTGAGCAATCGCGCAGGCCGGGTGGTGTGCATAAAGTGAAGTGTGGCAGTAGGATGCATGCACATTAGATAGCAGGAGTTCTGTATCTGTGTGACAGATAGCAAGCGCAGTCTACAGTTCAGGTCACCTCCGATAGGAGGTACTTGGTGCTGTGGCGACATTTTGTGACCAGGCTGCATCTGGTGTTGAGGAGCGATGCAGTCCATCAACAAGCGCCTAACGAGCGTCTCTGCCAATCAAGAAGTCTTTGAAGAGGCTGCCCCCACGTACGCTGCAGCTCTCTCAAAAAGTGGCTTCAACTACGCACTCGTCTATAACGAGGAACCGGCGAACACGGAAGGACAAGCCAGGAGGAAAAAGAATCGAAAGAGGACCATCATTTGGTTTAACCCACCGTACAGCCAATCCGTGAAGACTGATGTTGGCGCGACATTCCTGAGACTTGTCAAGCGCCATTTCCCAGAAGGATCTGCTCTAAGAAAAATATTTAACAAAAACACGCTCAAAGTCAGCTACAGCTGTTCGCCTAACTTAGCCTCAATAATCAAGGGCCACAACGCGAAAGTCCTCAGACAGCCGGAAGAAAAGAGATGTAACTGCCGTGTCAAAGCAAACTGCCCACTCAACGGGGACTGCAACGCCAGCGAGATAGTGTACGAAGCTACAGTGGACTCCAATCTCAGCCGGAAGAAGTATATCGGCATCTCCGAAACCCCGTTCAAACTCCGGTTCAACAACCACACGTCATCGTTCCGGAATGCCCCACACAGAAACAGCACAGAATTGTCGAAGCATGCATGGGCATTGAAAGAGGCAGGTGAAGGCGTCAACATCTCGTGGAGAATCAGGCAGAGATCCAGCGCCTACAAAAGAACCTCGAAGCGGTGCAACCTATGCCTATCGGAGAAGATCGCCATAATGAAGAGTGACAAGGCATCGCTCCTCAACACCAGATGCAGCCTGGTCACAAAATGTCGCCACAGCACCAAGTACCTCCTATCGGAGGTGACCTGAACTGTAGACTGCGCTTGCTATCTGTCACACAGATACAGAACTCCTGCTATCTAATGTGCATGCATCCTACTGCCACACTTCACTTTATGCACACCACCCGGCCTGCGCGATTGCTCACACTACCACACTTGCCACATTTATCTTCACCTGTGATTCCCACCTAAACTGGCTAGCGTGCTTCTTTTCCCCACCTGTGATTCCCACCTAGGGTGCTTCTTTTCGTCTTTTCTGGTATGTAAAGGGATACTGATGTGAGAGAAGAGTAAGTTGCCTGAAGAGTGCTTTTGCACGAAACTCAGAGTAGCAACAGTGAGAAACTTGGAGATCCTTTGTGTCTGAGTGTATAACCCCGCTCTGTCTTAGGACATTGAGCACTTTTTTGCCGACGCAAGAAATACTTCTATTGTTCTATATATATATATATATATATATATATATATATTTTTTTTTTTAATGTTTCGGCTAACTTTCAGGCTAACATTTCGGCTAACTTTCAGGCTAACATTTCGGATAACTTCTGGGCTAACTTTTCGGCTATTATTGGATTTTTTTATTATTTTATTTTTTTATTTTTTTATTATTATTTTTTTTCTTTATTTTCTTTTTTTAATTTTCTTTTTTTTCTTTTTATTTTTTAATGTTTCGGCTAGCTTTCAGGCTAACATTTCAGCTGTTATCGACTACATGTATCGCGATCGTATACACACACACACACACGCACACACACACACACACATCAACGAGGGGTTTATTCAAAAAACACCTTTAATGCAGTGTCTTCGCAATACGTGTAGTACTGATTAGAAGAGCAATCAATGGTTAGGATAGGCCTGCGACACACCGTCAATAACTTCTCATACAATCTAAAGATAATGAATGACTTCGTACACAGACCACCAAACAGAGTATTGAGATAACGTTTGATGTTGCTTTTATCGGTGAAGCGAAACAGATACATAAAGTTTGCATTGATCTTCATGTCCTTAATGTTATCAAAGCTCTGAGAGAGAAAGAACACGTTCAACTTATGATGATGACTGTACATGGTGAAGAACTTGTAGAGACACTCTCTTTGACTACCATGCTTCAAACCCATCACTCTGATGTCATCAATGATCACATAGGTATTAGGCTGGAGATCCATGTCTTCGATGCACTCGGGCATGATGCTGTAATGCTTAAAGGATTTGAGGTTTGGAAGACGATACTGATCGGCCGGCGTGTTGGAGATGACCACCATACGCTCGGGTTGCACGCGTTTCAGGAGTTTGATGAGAAAGTGGGATTTACCCATGTTGCTCTGTCCCAGAAACAATACGTTTTGTCCCCAGGATTTCAGAGCAGGAATGATTTCCGTGAACCAATCCTTAGACTCGAATTGAAGACCAGGAACGTGCAGCTTGTGTCGAGCAGTGACCGTGGATGGAACATCGTCATTCCTTACGGGACTAGCCTTTTTCTTCCTCTCGGTTTCCTGTCCAAGGAGCGAGATAAAGTCCATGATCAGATGTTGAAGGATGGGCCGATGTGAGCGGAACTCAGAGAAGACGGTCCTGCACTGTTAATGTTCTGTCGAATTTTTTGAGCAAATGGGGTTTCAGGACGGGTCAGTGATCTCTGTGGTGGTGGTGGTGCAGACAGGAATGATGAAGCTTCGTTCAGGGCACGATGTCCTAATTGCTTGAACAAGGCCCTTCCTTGTTTCTTTATTCCTCGTCTGTTGCGACCTTTGAAGAGAATTTGACGAGCTGGCTTTTTGGTTTTTCGAGGTGTTCGTTGCCGAATGTTCTTCGGAGCGTGACGACGACGACTTTTAGCGCGCTTCGTGGTACCTGTTGATCTTCCCTTCCTTACTCCCCTACCGAATATTTTATCCATTACGTTGTCACCTAGTGATGCCATGGTACCCATGGCTAAGGGAGCAGCCAGATTGGTTAGTAGTGGTATGGCCTTGGCGGCTAATCCTGGTGGAATGGCTAGACCACCTCGGTGCATGGACGGGTTGTAAGCCGTTTTCATTTGTGCTTCCACGATGTCTCCGGACTCTCCTCTCCCCAAAAGCATGGGAAGAAGTGTCATTCCTGCCATGGCAGCCAAGGGTTCAAGTCCACCGCGTTGCATATCATCTTGTTTTGTCATGGGTTCCGCCATCTGCTTGTCCATCTCCTCGGGTCCAGCACCAATAAGGTTTTTCCAGAAGCTCTTTTTCCAGAAGAAACCACCGTGTTGTCGACTCGACGATTTCAAATCACCACCGTAGACACGATGTCTGGTCTCTAGGTCACCACCTTCCATGATGCCCTTTTAGTACTAGATCGGAATTAATTTATACAACTTCGGCTTTGATGCCTTCGTCCTTGCTCATGGTGTACAGGTACTTGTCCATGCAGAGAAGGTTGACTTTGATCGAGGCACCATTTTCGCTAGGTCTTCTCAACGGAGCGTTTGTCACGTCGTTAAATTGATAGTCGATGGACAGATTTCCTCTCGATCTTGGATTGTCTGTCATCCGATCCAGATTCAAGTTGATAGGCACCATAAAGTAGTGATTGCAGTAATCTGCAGCAGTGATGGGGATTTGCGTTCCATACGTCTTGCCGAAAAAGTCTTGAACCAGATTGTAGCCACGCAGGTAGGAGGATTTGTTGTAATCGTAGAAGTATTGTCCTTCCGTATTACGACTCACATCCCACTGGAACTTGAGCGGGTTGTCAAAGAGCGTCTCGTCGTTGACAGTGACGCGAAGTTGACTGAGATTTGCATGAATCATGGCCAGTCTGTTCGAAGAATGTGATGCTTGGCCTCCAGCCAATGTTGGTTGTGTACCATGAGTCAAATCCGTGAAGAACAGGATCATTCTGCGTGGTATGTCTGCATTGTGAAGCAGTTCCAGTGTACCAGCATCATCTGAAATGCTCTTTTGTATGAGACGAGGACACCACGTGTGGAAATAGAGTTGCTTGGGAAGGCGTACACGATCGGTAAGATTGGGTTCCATGCGATAGGTAGTGTACACAAAGTCCAGTTGGAGTAGATCGATGTTAATATCACCGACACTCAGAGCACTGTTGCCACCACCGCCCTGATCGCTAAGCATGATGTATCTGGAAAGCTCGGATTGGGGTAGATCAAAGCGAAGCTTCATCTGTGTACCCGGCGGTAACCAAGCATCGTCCTGATTGAAAAACGGTAGGAAGGGTCTCAGCTTGTATTGAAACCGTCCAACGGCTGCCCGAAGTGCATTTTCCTGTACCGTGTTGGAGAAGCCTTCGTTGGTGACAAGCTCGACGGTGGGTGCACGCTTGGGTGTGAAATTAGCGTCGAAATCCGGTGCTAGTGCTGCATCAGCGTGTACAGCGTTTGTTTCGAAGGCATAGCCATGCTTACGCTTCACACCAAGTTGATAGGGCGATAAATCCACACCTCTCAATGCTCTTTGCGGATCCAGTTTCTGTAGACCGTAGAGATCCGAGTCAACGTACTGAAGACGTTCGCTGCTGCTTTCCATTAGACTGAGGATATGCTGAACCATCTGCATATCGGCAACTTTACTCGATTGCGTGACCTCTGTTCCGTTGATCTCCACTCGAATGTTCTTGAACCACGAAAAGGCTGGTGACGTGGTGCACACCCATCGCGTATAGTCTCCAGGCTGATTATCGAGATTGTTTTTGACACTATAGCGCATTTTCACGATGAAATAGCTCTCCCCGAGAGCAATGAAATTCGGTGACGAGATGTCCAGTTCATTGTTCAGGGATGGTGGTGATCGATCTGCTGTGGAAAAGAGTCGTACTCCGCGTCTGCCCTCAAGCAACGAGAGTTTCTTCTCCGTCCTGTCGAGTATGTTCTTCTGAACGATCTTCGTGTTGGTCAGGAGTCCGGTGAAGGACTCCGGAGCTTGCGGCGAGTAGATTTCCTGTGCCATTCTTGCCAGTCGCATTATAATAGGGGCGAATTTTTTTCAACGATCCAATATCCAGTGTCTTGCGAAAGTCGTTCATCATCGCTATCAATCGTCGATGCTCCTCGTTAGTGAGCTTCCCATCTTCCAGAGTGATGCCCAATTCCAACATGAACGCGTCTTCAGCTCTCTCCATCTGCTGCAGTTGTTCGATACACGTGACGAGCTGACGTTTGGTGTCGAGAACGTGTTTGCCTATGCATGCCATGATCACGCCGATGATCGTGCTACTGATGGCGATGATTCGAATGCGATGTTCTCCAGATACGACACCACTCCCTTGGAGAATATTGAGAAGGGTTTGAGTGAGTATGAGAAAGGACAAGATTGCGGTGTTGTAAATCACGTACTTCTCCAGGCAACGCACCTTTTCGCTCTCCAATTCCTTTCGTTTTGCTATATCCTCCACCATGTCTCGCACGTGGCGGACACGAACATCTGGAAGATCCATCTAAGTAGTCGTGCTGGTGATCCGAAGATCAAGGTAGACGGGATATCCCGAAGTGATGTGTTCGCCGGTGTTGAATTTCAACCAAAACGAAATGCTAGTCACGTTTTCGTGTGGAAGCAGCAATCGCTTGTCTTCTTTTCCAAACACGTAGTTATTCAAACCGTTGAGGGTTTGAATGAGAAAGGTCTTCAACACCCTCGAATCAGTGTTGTCTTCGTACTCCACAGCAGGTCCAATGAGGTCGGTGTAGAGCAGGACAAGTCGTCTGTCTTTTGTCAGATCCACAGCGAACGGGAACGTGTGAGATCCCTCGATCGTGTATGGCTTGAGAATAGTGCCCACACCCAGCACCAATCCGGGTGAGTCCTTCTTCAACAAGCACCGTTTCTTCCTGGGTACCGAGACACTTATGCGGCTGGTGTGACGAGAGTAGGAAAACACAATGTCTCCGTGTCCCGCTCGTTTCAGAGTGGCATTGATTATAGACACCAAATCGTCTACATCGCTGTATGTTCCCGTCTTGATGGACAGTCTATCCTCCTCTTCTTCTTCTTCTTCACCATGTACCACATAGAGTTTGTTCGTTGCCTCGTCTATGTTCTCAAAGTGTACTTCAAACTGAGCCGATTCAACATGCAGGACTTTATCGCGCGTATCCAGGTCCTTCACATTTAGAGTAAAGTTCGGTTTGTGCAATCCCCTGCTCACCCCCGACGTGTTGTTCGCCACCGTCAGTATCACAGACATTCTGATGTTGTGATGGTAATCACTATAGGTAGGTTTTATTTTTCATTTTCATCTCAAGAATGTAGAGTAGCATGTGTGCGCTATATATTATATGTACAATCGAAGTACTTAATACTTTCAGATATTGTAGTGTGCCATGAGTTCTGTGTGGATGCCCTGGATTGTGTGAGAAGATAAACTCTCGACAAAGTGCAAATGACAGAACAACTTTGACGTAGTGCCGTTGAAGAATTGACTACCACCAATGCGATAATCGCAATCTTCGATTCCATTGATTCTGGAAAATGGATCCGTGTCCAAGTTGGAATGTATCAAAATGGAGTTTACGTATAGAGTGAATAGGCCTTCTGAATTCCGAGCGTAACTTATGACACACTTTGTACCCAAGAGATCCGTCATGCTCGACACAGGCTTATCCAAAGCAACCGATAATTGGTTTGTTAAAGACGAAACGGGTAGGTTGAATGATGAAGAGCCTGAACCCGTGAAGTAGTTGCCACTTATGTGGGTGGCAGTGAACAACACATACAAACTATCCAAGGTGAAATTTCCGACAGTATCGATGTCGAATGCCTTCAACGCCATGTTTCTAGGGTCAGGTGCGTCCACTTGAATGACTTGGAACATTGCAAAAGACATGTTGTCGTGAAACAGATTGACGAATCGTTCTCTAATGGAAACTTGCTCGTGTTGTGAAATGTTGAGGTAGAAGTGACCGTCTCGGAACATGTCGATGCCGTTCACGATGATTCTCTTGTCGTTCAAGGCAACGAGATTTCCACCTCTGTACGTGTTTCTCCTCACCCTGATGACGGATTCAAATCTGCTAGGATGAGAGTATATGTAGAGGTAGGCGTTTCTCCGAATGTAAGGTAGTAGATGAAACGGATCGGATAGGTTCTGACTTGATTGCGGACCCACGGGACCTCTGGTTCCTTGGGGGCCCACGGGACCTCTTTTTCCTGGAGGACCGGTTGGACCGATGGTTCCTTGGGGACCGACGGGGCCTATGGTTCCTTGATCACCTTGGACACCACGTTCACCTTGTGAACCGTCTTGCCCATCTTGTCCTCTAGGTCCAATCTCACCTTCAGGACCCACTAATCCACGTTCTCCACGTGGTCCAACTTTACCTCTGGGACCTTCTGGACCAGGTATTCCTTGATCACCTTTTTGACCGCGCTCACCACCTTGTCCATCAGCTCCTCTAGGTCCAGTCTCACCTTGAGGACCGATCAATCCACGTTCTCCACGTGGACCAGCTTCATCTCTTGATCTATGAAGCCGACCGAAAGCCTTCCATTCCGAGCTGAATTTCTTGTACAAGATGAGCGTGGTTGCGTCCACATAGAAGTCACCGTTTCTCCCTACAGAGTTCAGTGGCATATCACCTCCGCTAAGCCATCCCAATCCCCGATCACCACGAGGACCTTTCATCTTGCGCACAGCGTCGATGTCGTGTTGCAATCTTGATGATGATTGACGGATTTCATTCTTCACCCAACCGGCAGGGACAGCACATGTCAAAGAGCTATCGTCGTACGTCAAATTACAGATCGAATGCTCGTTCATGTCGAGGTTAGCATCCATGGGCACGGATCCGTCTGTTTTAACGTGCAGCTCATCAGCTGCTATGGCTTGATCTGTGTAGCGCATAGATCTGTTTTCCACATCTTGCACATTGCTCTCATCGGCTTTCTCCTCTTTCAGTTTCTCCACATCATGAACCAAGGTGTTGTCGGTGTCATCGTTCCCCACAACCGATTGCATCTCGGCAATGTCATTCCGCATGCTTTGCATGTGTTTGAGGGAGGCCTCGTCACCATCACTCCTATGGAAATGCGTAGCCCAGTATGCCATCTTCGCACACGCACACACTGTACTAATTAGGTTAGGAAATATTTTCTTTCTCAAATAAATCGTATTCCTTGATGGGTGTGCACATGAGATCACCCTGGTTCATCTTTCCCAATTCCATTCTTTTCACATCCTGCAACCCATTCTCCACTAGTAGGAGTGGGGATACTAGAGTCAGAAGAGGCAAGGCAGCACTCTTCAGTGGACGTACTACTCGACACAACACCACCCATACTTGTTCTTTAGAAGTTTAATTTTTTATTTTTCATTTTTTTTTTTATGATTATCATGAGATATTGGAGTAGAAAGTAGTATACAGTCAATTAAGCCCGCCAAAAATATTTGACCAATCAGCATCGTGCACGCTAAAATTCATCTCATTTTAAAGGTTCCTTACACGATACCGCCACCTTGGTGAATTGATACAGTATGGAAAGAAGATCACAGTCAAACGTGTGCATGTTCTGGATCACGTGATCAAGTGAATAGGTTTCCCAGCAATAAGCATCAATCAATGATGTCATAAGAGATATATCAGATGGAGATAAAAGCAGCAAATTCGAACGCAACGTGGACAGTTGCAATGAAGACACCATCCTAGTCGACTCCATGAGATGCAGTACGTATAGGAGTGGAAAATGCTGAGGAAGAGGTTTCATGATTCGACTGAACCTCAACCAGGACACATTGCTACGAGGTAAGTAGGAATGTAGTTTACGTAATGCATCCACATTCGTATCGTATACTATACAGGATAATGCTATAGAATAGTTTAGACTCTTGTATAAACAGGACTTCTTCATCGCACTTATCTGCTCTCGAAGAGGGTGTACACGAAGCTGATCGGATAAGAGTTCAGTTTTCGAAAGAAAATGCAAAAGATGACGATCCACACCACATAACCGCTCATGTGCAGCATAAGGCTTCTTCATCAAACTACATCTCTGATGCACATCAACTTCAGGTAAGTAAACCACATCCATGACAAGTCCACACGAAGAACATACGTATCTTCCTTCATGAACAACATGATTAAGATGATGACACTGTTTTTCCTCCCCTTCTTGCTCTTCTTCTTCTTCTTCTTGTTGTTGTTGTTGTTGTTGTTCTTCTTCTTCTCTTGCTTGTTCTTCTACTTCACGAAGTCTCTTTTCACGTACATAGGCCCGTAAGATATCAAAATCAGAATCCATCTTCACCCCACATCATCACCATCTTCATAATGAAACATTATCCAACAATGTATCTACTTTATATACCGACTCCCATCCGAGGCAACTAACAGGTACAACGATTGGGGGTCCAATCATGATGTCATATCCCCTCAACCACCTCAAACACCCGAAAAATGATTTTTAAATATAAAAATACAGCACCCGGTTTTTTTTTTACCCCAAAAATGGGGCCTTCACCTCCCTTTCACCGGGTAGTGATTGTTGGCGACTGTCCATCTGTTGGATGTCATGCTGATCCCACCACCACCACCACCCACCCTTCTTTCCATGCTCGATGACATTGTCGATAGGTCGCTGATGTCTCATCCAGCGAGACCTTGGTGAGCTTCGGTCCCAGTATATATGAGCCCCAGCCAGCAGAAACCTGAACATGTGTAATTTTTTCAAAAATTATTTTTTCCCTCGAAATTGTTTCTACACTATTAATCATTCAAGTTATCAAGTTTGATCACAATCTGATAAGCGAAAGCATGGAAAATAGAGTTTGAAGTCACACAGGTCAAGATTCCGTACAGTTGGCGCAGCATCCATGCCTAGTGATTCCATGCAAGTTGATCCTACAGTTTCTGATTGTGATGTGGAACAGGTACTTGGTCCGACTTATTAAAATGTGCGTTTCGCTTCGAACGTCAGCCAAACAAATTCAAATAATCTCAGGACGGAACAAACTTTCCAGCTACCTAACACTATCCTTCAGTTGTCGATTTGTGATGTTGAAGAAGAAATGACTCCAACCCCAAAGGAGGCAGCGCCTCAGGATCCTAGTCGACTCGAGAATTTTGCGTGCAAATTTTGTCGTCAGAGGACTCCTGTTGCTTCTTGCGCAACACAGAGAAGGCCTGGTGCTGAAATCAACACCCCACTGCGATGAGGAATTGTCACGGAGTGCCAGAAACTCCTGAGCGATCGTTCTCGAGTGCTTCCTGGCGGATTGAAATCGCTGCAGTCGCTGTTTCCTTGGAAGAATCAAGTAAGTTCAGCAAACGCGTCATCCAGAAACTCGTGCAGAAAGCACCTGCATCGCTCCGTCCAGTTTGTGCTGATCTCACTCGCATTCGTTCACGATGTGGCGGCCGACGAATCAAGATCACAGAAGAGATCGTCGAGAAGTTGATCGATGTAAACAACCGCCCTTGCAGCTTGAGGTCGACTTTCAGGCGACAACCTGGCTGGAAAACTGAAGCGCAGAAAGGGTGAATACGGTGCGTGAATGGTGCGGAGTCCTCGCCGACTCCTCGGAGCCGCGATCGCGATCGATGCGTCACAAGATCGCCAGTCTCCGGGGCCAGTGGATTCGTGAAACAGGCAGGGGAGAGCACGCATGGTCTGATGCAGCTGACTGTGTGACAGTCATGTCGACACAGATCAGTCAGTACTAGTTCTACGCGCGCGGCTCACGGCGATGAGAAGTGATTTTTTTCTGCGTGGTGGTTTACTTGTTCGCCTCATTTGAAAGTCTCGTGGGAGCGTCAGGCGAAAACACCTACAGCCACCATTCTGGCAGTCGTACTGCACGAGGAGGAGGCGAAGTCGACCGTCTAAATCGTGCCTATGGAGTGAAAAAATCAAGGAAGCGCAGTGTAGCTTGGAGGAGATGAAAAAAATGTCGACGTTTTGCAGGTTGACGCATTTGAAGAAGCGCCCTGAGACACCAGCAGAGATGGAAACTAGAAGGTCAGGCCAAGAAACGACACAATAGTTATCTATCTATCGTCTCTTGGTCGATTTTTTAGTACAGGTGCTCCTTTGGACATAGGCTTGAGTTTTGAAGCGAAGCGCACATTTTAATAAGTCGGACCAAGTACATGTAAGTAAATAGAATGCAAATCAGGCTTGCCCTCTTGGTGCTGCAGGCATGAGTTGTTCAGAAGTGTGACGATATTCCGTATACATCACTACCTTCTTTACAACACCAGAGTGCAAAACGCGGATGATTGGTGGCTGGCCTTCCAAATTGTGTTCAGGGACCTCTGTGCTGGCAGTTTGAGCGTTGTGACAAAGCTTGCCATACTGATAGATGTGCTCACCAATACCACAGACATCCACTCTCTTGCACACTTTCACTCAGACCATGATTTCAGCATAATTGTATTTCAATGATATGAGCGAATACTCGCGTTTTGTAGCACGTGAAGATGTTGCCCCAACGCGTTCAGCCGGTTTGAGTTTTTAGGGATCCCCTTTCTCATCACAGGCTGCAGCCAGCTTGGCGTCATCTGGCAAGGTAGAGCACTGATAATACTACGCTCTGTTTTGCGCCGTGAGAAGCCCTCCATCAGTGTCTGCAGCATCATTGTTGTCGATGTAGAAATACGGATCGCTCAGCGGGACGACATTCTGCTTCTCCTCGCAGTCGCTATTACTCCAGCACTGACTATCGTCACCACCAGTATCCAGTGTCGATTTTATGAGGGCTCTTCGTTGCTATGCATATGAGACTCGCCACTGCTGGACAAGCTCAGCAAGATCGCCACCAAACAAATAATTCCGATCGCGAACTAACTTTCAGCGCCGCTCCGTACAGGGAGTCTCGCGCTGACAACTCTGGACCTAAGTCTTTGTCGGGACACCTGTCGCCATCGCTGTGTCTAAACTCAACCTCCGTGTGGCGAGCTCTCACCTAGCGCTAAAATCAATTGACCAGAGACATTTGAAGACACTTGAAACTCCTTTGACAACAAAGACACCCACTCGATCGAAAAAGAATCTTCAAAAGCCAGCTCACTGCGCGTCCCAAACTTTGACGTCACATTTTGATGATTGATATCAAGTACACAAGTGCTGGTTTTCGCTGGCCGGGGCTCATATAGTCAATTTGAGCCTTCCCTCTTATGCATAGTCGTCCTGGTCGTTTGGTACAGTTGGTGCTTTCAGTACGAGAGGTTGCGGGTACGAATCCAGCTTTGTTACATGATGCGTTTTTTCTTCTTCTTTACGGTCCGGGTATAAATAGGTGATTTGAGCCTTGGGTCTTGTGTGTAGTCGTCCTGGTCGTTTGGTACAGTTCATGCCTTCCGTACGAGAGGTTGCGGGTACGAACCCAGCTTTGTTACATGATGCTTCTTTTCTTCAAAGCCTCAGACAGAAAGGACCTCAATGATTGTTTCAACTGCATGCCTACTATGACCTGGCCAGGATACGCATGCCATATAAGGCATCTTCCACCCACTATGGAATATGCCTTATTTAAAAACTACAGCATATACACCTTCCCTATAAGGACACTTCACCCTACTATGGAATATGCCTACTATGACCTCATCCGTGTACACCTTCCCTATAAGGACACTTCACCCCTTTATGGCACATGCCTTCTATGACATCATCCGTGTACACCTTCCCTATAAGGACACTTCACCCCTTTATGGCACATGCCTACTATGACCTCATCCGTGTACAACTTCCTTAAAAGGACACTTCTCCCCACTATGGAAGATGCCTACTATGACCTGAACCACGTGCACCTTCCTTATAAGGACACTTCACCCCATATATAGACCAATCCCAAAGGTCAAAGGTCACATTCCTTCTATGGACCAATCAGCCGTATTTGGAAAGGTCAAAGGTCACATGGAAAGGTCAAAGGTCAAAGGTCAAAGGTCATCTTCCATATATGGACTATTCATCCTTATATGGAAAGGTCAAAGGTCAACACCAAAGGTCAAAGGTCAAATGACATCTTCCATATATGGACTATTCTGCCTTATATGGTACCTCAAAGGTCAAAGGTCAACTCAAAGGTCAAAGGTCATCTGCCATATATGGACTATTCTTCCTTATTTGGCAGCCAGGGGTCAAAGGTCACTTTTGGATCAGAACCCCTACGGCACTATACTACTGATGTGGTCAGTCAAATCATGTATACAAGCTTATAAGCCATTAATTTTATGAAGCATTCCCAACCGAGGCAGTTAGACAAATCCGGGGAACTTTTTTTACCGGTTCGAGGTTTCTTTTAGAATACTGGAGAACTATAATCGTATGGAGGAGACATACGCAAGGTGAATAGCAAGCAGACGAAGAAGAGTTTTCTCGTTGTACCATAGGATCTGGCGATAGCATCTCTAGCGATACTGAAGTAAACATCGATGCATTGATAAATTTGGACCAGGATGAAGAAGCGGCTATAGAGAGAAAGAGCTCGCTCCAAAAGAACTGCGTTTGCCGAGTCCAGCTGAGGACCTGGGAGGCTCGAAAAGAACTAGAATGTCTCATGGACTCCGTACCAACTCGATTGGAGAGCTCAACAGTGCGTGTCTTACTTTCCTGATGAAGCACGTACAGTTTGTTATGGACGGTTGTAATGCCAGGTCTAAGGTCAAATGGCTAGTGCCACGTGATTGTAAATAAATAATAATAATAATAATAATAATTTAATAACGAAGGTACGTGTTAGGTCGTAAGTATCCACGCAAACACACATCCAGTCAAAATAAGGCACTTGTCAAAGTATCCGAACGTTTTCGGTCCCTTCTCATCAAGGATTATACAGGGAATGGCTCAAGTTGGAAAGACTAAAACTTATATAGCGTAAAGATATGAGATAACAACACTCGTGACAAGGTGAAAAAAAGTATCAAGTTCAGCACGACACAAAACTCGAAGGACATAATAATAGCGACAAGAACATAGTGAGCAAATTAAGTTACATTGTTAACACCTCGACGAGGAGTAACACCAAACAATTGTAGCGACAACACATTTTCTTTTTGTACGCAAAGTTCAGGATCTAACTTACGGATATACAAAGCTTCTAACACAGCCAGATGCAACGCACATCTACCACGTGACAATATTGAGAACACATTATCACTGTACAACTCACGACAATTGGTACGGGCTGACAGATGTTGCTTGATGGACAAAGTGCGATTCTTAGCTCCGTTGGGTGTAGTCTCCCCCAATGTCCCGTCATCTCGCCTCTTCGCGGCATCACCACTATCCGTCTCTTTGCTTTTCCGCGGCCTAAACGTGGAAGGCCGCGGAAAAGCAAAGAGACGGATAGTGGTGATGCCGCGAAGAGGCGAGATGACGGGACATTGGAGGAGACTACACCCAACGGAGCTAAGAATCGCACTTCGTCCATCAAGCAACATCTGTCAGCCCGTACCAATTGTCGTGAGTTGTACAGTGATAATGTGTTCTCAATATTGTCACGTGGTAGATGTGCGTTGCATCTGGCTGTGTTAGAAGCTTTGTATATCCGTAAGTTAGATCCTGAACTTTGCGTACAAAAAGAAAATGTGTTGTCGCTACAATTGTTTGGTGTTACTCCTCGTCGAGGTGTTAACAATGTAACTTAATTTGCTCACTATGTTCTTGTCGCTATTATTATGTCCTTCGAGTTTTGTGTCGTGCTGAACTTGATACTTTTTTCACCTTGTCACGAGTGTTGTTATCTCATATCTTTACGCTATATAAGTTTTAGTCTTTCCAACTTGAGCCATTCCCTGTATAATCCTTGATGAGAAGGGACCGAAAACGTTCGGATACTTTGACAAGTGCCTTATTTTGACTGGATGTGTGTTTGCGTGGATACTTACGACCTAACACGTACCTTCGTTATTAAAGTATTATCCGCCTCCGACTTCTTGTAAAATAATAATAATAATAATATCAGAAAGGAAGAGTGTTGTGACAAACCATACCTCTACACACAATCTCAAGGAGAAGATGAGAGACCAACCACAGTATGTAGCGTGGCAAAATAACTTCTGACCATGTGCTTTCAGTATTTCCGCAAATGGGAGGGACCTCGATCTGAGATCGGGTCTCAGGAGCTGACCTCCCGTCTGGTGTTTCAGATGAAGACACTATTTGCAGAATGGAAGCAGTGACAGCTTGTATGCAGGCAGGAATACTATTTGCCAAACAAACATCATCCCATCAATGAATGACTATGTGCAAAAATGGTTTCATCTCGCAAGGACGTTTTAATGCACCGACTATTCTTCCACAATCCTGCATCAAAGTTGGAATGGAGAGTAGCCAATGGAGAAGCGATCATGTTTTATAATGACAGAAAGTGGTGGAGCTCGTGGGAGATATTGTGCTAGCTTCAGAGGCGGGTCGACGATATGCATAATTTCCTGGAAGTTTGAGAATGTGCAGACTTTCTTCTCTTTTTGTCCCAAACCAAGAGCATTCTATCCCTTACTGAAGCATTATAATCAGCAATATAAGGCAGTTTTTGGAGCATTATGGTTGGCATTATATGAACATTTTCGGAGCATTATCCGCTGGACCCTACTTGTCGATCAATGCCTTGTTGATATTTTCCAAATACTGTTCTAGTCCCTTTAAGGCACACTATACATGTCCTTAGGAGGGCAAAGGAAATGAGGCACCTGACAAATGCCATCACATGTGAATATGGTTCATTACGTCTGTCAGCCAGCAGAGATGCGATTCTTTTATACAGGCTGGTTGCCGAACGCCGAAAACCACTTGACGCCGTCATGACCACAGGGGCAAACGACGCATTTTCGACGTTCCGGACCCGCTCCTCATACTTGCTTCATTTTTCTTGTTCATGTCGGTGATAGACAGTGGCCAGTGAAGGTTCGAGGCAGCATTAGGGTTAAACACCCGTACATCAATGAGTGTGCGCTCGAAACGACTGCCCCACAATCACGCAAACACGCACAGATCCTCAGTCACTTCCTACTGCCTGCTGATGCTGTTTATCGTGAGGAACCTGCTGCCAACAGACATCCCGCTGCACACCCTAATACCATTTCAGGAATGTTCCTGCAAAGCTGGAATATGACTTTAAATCCGTGCCATCTTCCGTCTGGGATAGTGTGAATGCAGAGCTCGCTGATATTGACTGGAGCTGGCACCTGCGTGCCAGCATCGTCAATGATGCGCTTTCGCACTTTTCTTCCATTCTCAACAGTGCCCTTGAGAAGCACCTCTGGCCATTCGGACAGCAGCTGTATCCTCATCGCTGCCCACGGCCCAGTCAGCCACCCTGGGTTGATGCCCATCTCCGCACAGCAATGAAGTGGAAATATGATCTCTATAGGATTTTTAAGAAGTACCCAACCCAACAAAACAAACAAGCATACCAACAGCAGCGAAATATAGTGAAAACCCTGACGCGGAAAACGTACAGAGCTTATATCCGCTCAGTGTAAACTACTTTGCAGGGTAGACACGTCCATCGCTTCACCAGTCTGTGAGACAAGCAAGAATTCGAAACGTATCACGGGAAATTCCGTCACTCACCACAGGGACTCAGCAGGCGGCTGACCCTTTGGCCAAAGCTACAGCATTAAACGCCCAGTTTGCCTCTGTGACCCGGCCAGATGACCCGCTGCTCTCTATTCACCCTATTCTCACCCCCTTGAAGCCCTCAGGTTCTTTCAAGTCCATCATCACCAAAACTGCCACTGTCCGGCGTCATCTGAAGAAGCTTCCGGCGTGCAAGGCATCTGGTCCCGACGGAATCCCCAACCGGGTCCTCAAGGCCCTGGCACCATCCATAGCATTCCCTTTGTGCCATATTTCAACATGTCATTTACCACGGGCCTATTCCCTTTGACATGGAAAACAGCGAAAGTCATACCTGTATTCAAGAAAGGTTCCCGCCTCGAACCTGCAAACTACCGCCCTATCTCTCTTCTTCCCTGCGTGTCCAAAGTATGTGCACGCATCTTTTATGACCACTAATACAGACGTGTTTCGCTGTTTCTGAGTCCCGCACAATCTGGTGTGCTAGGATAAGGGATAACAGAGCGCTTGCTGGCATTTGCTTCTTTGACTTGGCCAAGGCGTTTGATACCGTCTGGCATCGAGGACTTTTGGCAAAGCTCGTGGATGCATTCAGAGTACGCAAACAACCACTCTCCTGGCTGAAATCTTATCTCTCTGGGCGTTATCAGTACGTAACTGTGCTGGGCACATCCTCGGCGGCAGAGCCAGTATTGTCAGGCGTTCCTCAAGGATCAATTATTGGTCCCCTACTATTTATAATTTACGTAAACGACTTACCTGCAGTCTTCCCTGGAACATCTCTGTTTGCTGACGACACGACGCTTCTCACCTCATCAGCTTCCCTCACTGGCCTGAAAACAACTTGCGTGCTGGCATTCAGGAAGTTCTTTCCTGGATGTCGTCCTGGAAGTTGCCCCCAAATCTATCAAAAACCAAGATCATGCTCTTCCCGCCCCAGCCGGAGTTCACAACCCTCATCCATACCACTTTCCCAAATCCAATTGACATAGTGTCTTCTCACAAACACCTTGGCATTGTGATTGACTCTGCACTCTCTTGGGTACCCCACATCGTATATATCTGTAAAAAATCAAGTAAATCCTTAGGAATTCTCTCTACCCACTGCTCCTACCTCCCACTTTCTTGCAAGCTCCTTTTTTATTTAGCCTACCTTCGCCCAATATTTGATTATGCCGATACGTCTTGGGTTGGGTTATCCTCTTCCGCTGCTGAAAAGCTTGAAATACACCACAAGAAAATCCTTAAAATTCTCCTCCGTCAACCCCGCATGCTCTCATCATCCGCCCTTTATATAATAATAATAATAATAATAATAATAATGACAGTTCGCATTTCACTCATTGCATGACGTCAACGCATCTGTTAACAATTTCGAGCCAAGCAGCTCTATCAGAAGCAGATTGCACAGCATCCAGAAGCGACAGATTAATGCATTGTAAGTCTTTCTTGACAACGTCGATCCATCTCAGACGTGGTCGTCCTCGGGGTCGTCGTATGTCTGTTGTGTTGATCGACATCAGGAGGGCTTGGAAAGAGGACGATTCTTCGCCTTCCCTCACTACATGGCCGAACCACAGCAGTCTCCGTTGCCTGCAGACTTGGGATAGTGGGGTCTGCTCGGTTCTGGCATACAGCGCTGTGGTCGAGATTCGTTGTGGGTATGTGATACCAATGATGGTACGTAGTTTCTTCCGGTGCCATACATTGACGACGTCGGTTAATGTTTGCGATAAGGTCCAAAGCGCACAATTATACAGCAAGACAGGCAATATCAGGCAGGAAAACATACACAGCCTGGAATTCAGGTTGTGGCGTTTCCATGGAATGCCTGCAAATGCCCGATTTGCAGCAGACACTCTGGCTGCTATGTCTTCTGCTGTGCCTAGCATACTCCCCAGCAGCTTCACCGATTTCCAGGAATCATCTTCCTTGGTCATAGTGAAATATTGAGTTTTTGCCACGTTCAGCTTCAGATTGTCATCCGAGAAAACGGGTTCACACACACGGACGCAGGGCCTGCTGGAGAGCCGGGTCAGCCGGGTCACGCGCCCGGCTGGGGAACTGCACGACCTGGCTGAATAGATAACACCGGGTCCAGTCTGACCCGGCTGAAAAATGTCTCAAACTGACAATGGATTCCTAAAATACCGGTATTTCCCGACTCGCGGACCCCATCTGTAGCGCAACCGTACACCATGGTACACACTACAGTCTACAAGCGACAGACTCGGCTAGGGTCAACTGGGGTCAACTGGTTCCAGCGCGATCTGGCCAGCGGCGAGCAGGAAGTCAGGACATTCAAAGTCGATGGGGCAGTCATGCAGTCAAAAGCGTATCTATTACTTTGGCTATAGCTTTTGACACAGTTGCATTCATCCGACTGGTGATTTGGACGATGGAGCTCGCAGCGAAGAGAAAAAGAACTCACGCTTTCCAAGACTCTTGGAAGAAAGGTCGACCCTGGCTGGAATACGAGCATGCCAGTCTATCCATGTCATGTGCTTTGTGCAAGACTGGCCGAAATTTAAAAAAAAAACTTTGGAAATCCACCGCCGCTCGTGTTCCGGGAACACGAGCGGCGGTGGATTTGCTCGCGATGCGTGGTTGAGAGGTAAGAACTCACTGCTTCGAATTATCGGCATGCTGCTCGGCTCCTGGGTGCTGCAGTGCTCTATTATGTGAACATGTTCGTCCTGCTACTAGCACTAATTAGAAAACAGAATTCCAATTTTTCAAATTGTTAAATCAGAATCCAATGGAACTGCTTTGCATTCTTCACGTAATGTCGTTTACCTTCTACATTTGCAGACTTTGATAGTTCGCCTTGTTGTTCTCTAAACGATTTCCGGTAATAAATTCGCCTTTCTATTTTCCTGCGTTTTGAGCAGGCTTTTTAGTTGTTTTTCTGCCGGATGATCTGACCCGGCTGGCCTGCATGCACCAGGTACACTCTGACCGGGCTGTGTTGAATGTCTAGAGCAGGCCCTGTGACGGTTTCTTCCACAGATGATCGCTCGTTCTGATGGGCAGTGGTGTCGTCTGCGTATTGTGTGAAAGTTGCTGGTAGGTCTGACGCGGGTAGAGCTTGCTCTCGGATCTTACGCATGGAACCTTCGGCGTAAGTTATAAACATTATTGGTGACATTGGGTCACCCTGGACGACGCCGATGTTTGTTGGAAATGGTTTGCTTAGTTGTTTACCAAGCTTCGTGCGGGCTGTTGTGTTTGATACTAGGACTGCAGTGGTGGACGTTGGTGCGCCAGCAGTGGCTAACCTCTCCAGAGCAACCTGACGAATGACAGTGTCAAATGCACCGCTGAAGTCCAATAGTGCCGATGAATATGACCCCTTATATAATCGCTCACAAAACCCCGTTATCACATTGACGCAGTGCACACCTGGCTCCTCTTGTCCATTCTATTAAGCTTGAGTTGTGCCCACCTCATCTCATGTGTTTTAATTGGTTCTCTTCTCTAAGACCTAGAAACTCGCTCTTACTCCCTAAGTGTAACTCATCCACTCTTTTGCGCTCCCCTCTCTTTATTGCTTATTCTGTTTGGCTCAATCTACCCAGAGAAGTTAAGGATCTGACCTCGCTCCGCCTGTTTAAGATCCGTGCCGCTCCCTATTTTCCTACGACATAAATAGCTCAATATCCACATGTCCTTTGCGTATCTGTGTTTTTCACTGTTTTTATTAAACATTATCTTTCTTTACGGAGTTGTTGTTGCAGTTCATTTTGCTACTCTTTCTTTCCCCTCCCCTTATTTTTATTTATCGCCGTGGTTGGCAATTCACCCACTCTCTTAACACTGGCCGGTGTTTCCACCGAGTCTTGAGATGTTGTAATAAATATATAATATAATCCACTGACACCGACGTCAAGACGTGGCTGGTCCTCCATGATTGCCGTGCGGTAGCGAAGGCGCTCTCCGGTTAATGGTTGTAAACTTGGCACAATGGCCACATTATTGCATATGTTCTTCAAGAGTGAAGCCATTACACCTCTAATCTCGTTGTCTTATCGATGGAAAACCACCAGCTGGGCATGATAAGAGATGGCTCACAGAGGCGGTTATCCCACATACACATGATGACGTCAGCCGCTGGGGTGTCCAGCCATACCGTAACCAAAGTCCATCTCTGAATTCACCTTTCGCTAGGTTGAACCCATAGCGACGTAACGGCTTACAGGTCAGCCAACTGGAAGCTACCCTCTCCCTTGCCGGGTCAATTGTTCGGACAAACGTTGGCGAAGAGTCCACGATAACAGACGACAGTGCATCTGACTGGCCTCTTTGATTGGATGACCTCGATTGGTTCTTCCTCTTCCAGACAACATCCAATGCATCTTCGAGGGCGTGGATGCCTCCCTTGATTAGTTGCACAATGGGATCAGTGTAAAACTAGATTTGAAGGCTGCATGATTGCGAGACCACCCAGCCGACAAGGCAATGCAAAAAGACGTGTCATTGAGTCATTTGGTGAGGAGCGGCCAGAGATGGCTGGTATCAGCTTGTGGTGGATGGCCCTTTCAAGTGGCTCCTATGCGTGCTCGGAGACCTCCATAGTCCGGCACACAAAAGACCATTTGCTTCGTATGGCTTGGCACAAAGCGGAATATGCTGCATGGGGCTGACTCTGAGCAATCTCGGCCAGTCGCAAAACTTCATCGGTCCACTGCCGAACTTTTTTGTGGACAAAGTCCTTGCAGAATTGGGAGGTCCCTATCTCAGCCCCTAAGTAGCGTGATCCTTCACATGTTATTGATATATCAGTACCCTGGAAGAGAGACTTGGCCTTCTCCATGCACCGCTCTTTCACAACCAGCACTGATTTTGCAGGATTGAGGAAATATCCATATTTAGGGCCATCTCCAACAAGAACATCCCACCAGTCACGCAACCCCGAAGGCTCAGCTGCACCACTTGTGCCCATGGCGGCCTGCTTAATGACCTTTTGATCAATTGCATTGAAAAAGATGGGATGGGGCTCAAGGAGTGGCGGTCCATCCATGATCGCATCCTCGCCCACGGGCTCAGCTGCGGGATGTTTCTGCTGCAGTATATCCCAAACCGACGTGCCATCATTGATGGCATCCAGTTGATGCACTCCACCACATTCTAGATGTCCCCTGACACGAACACACCAATCAAGTAGCTAGTGAGCCAATTGTAAAAGTTCCCAGAAAGCCCGAATAATCTTAGCTTACAGAGTAGACCTCTAGTCCATACCGAGTCGAAGGTCTGGCTAAGATCAAAGAAGCAGAGTAAGCTAAATTGTCGAGTGTCCTTGGATTGATTTAAGGCCTGTACCAAACGCAACAGCTGGAAAAGACGTGGAGTCCCCACGACGTAAACCGGACTGGGAAGGGCTGAGGAGAGGGTTCACATGAGTATAGACATAATCAAAGACTACACGTTCTCAAAGTTTGGATATAGTTGATAAAAGAGAAATAGGCCGGTAGTTGGTTGCACTTAAGCGCGAGCCCTTGTTCTTATAATTATGGGTGTGACTATTGAGTGCTTCCAAAGGGAGGGAAATACGCTGGTGGAAAATGTAATGTTGAAAAGGAGACTAAGGGGGTACGCGATTGTTGGAGAAAGAAGTCGAAGAAGCTCATGACTGGTGCCATCAACGCCCGTGGCCTTCTTCAGCTTTAATTGAGTAATATAATTCTTGATGCGGGACGGGGTTGTGAAAACAGAGGTGAGTGGAGGTATGTGGTGTTGTAGAAAGTCAGGCATAGACCAAGAAGGATCATCTTTGGTCCCGAAGTTTACAAACTGCGTATTTAGCGCATCAGCAATGGCAACCGGATCCGTATGAACAGTATTCCCCTCACAGAGCTGGGCTACGCCATTACCATCCGAAGAGGCTGTAGTACCTGATCGTGCTTGACGGACAAACGGAAAAAGGTTGGGTGCTAGAAGGTTGCTGTGGGCTGAGCTGAGGGACGTCAATGAGGAGACTAACTCAAGATGGGCTATGCGAGACATATTACGGGCCTTGTTCCGCTCAGATTTGTAATGGGTCTGGTTGTCAGGAGTGGGGTATTTCCTGTACAGGCTGTAGGAGTCTTGCTTGTGCTTTAACTGAATTCTTGAAGTCCAAGAAGTTCTAAGGAGTCAAATATAAGTAGTCAAATATATTGTGTATTTGACTAAGCAGTCAAATACGCGATATATTTGACCGCTTAGGTATCAGGGAAATTAGTGGGGTCAAATACTAAGAAGGCGATAAATATATATAGAGAGAGAAAAAGAGGAGGAAGAAGAAGAGAGAGATAATGGACTTGCTAGGTATGACGAATGTGTACAGCTGCTTACCTGTACTGAAATTCTTTGCATATCCAGTGGAACAATTACAGACGAAACCTCCTTTTTCAATATCTGTGCATGTTTGGCGTTTTGGATCACAAGGGGAATCTGAACAATTGAAAGCTACAGAAGTATGTTGAAATACAAGAGCACACAATAATACACTGCATTGGTAAAGACAAGTTACAGTGAGAGAGAATGTCTGACAAAACCATAAGTATAAGTTCAAGTTGGTCTCTCCAACTGCGCTTGCAAATTCCAGGTAGAATTCCTTTTGGGTGTAGATTGATTGCTCAAAACCCTTGAAAGAAGGAATCTTGAAACATGGCCTACTCGACGCAAGTCATCCAAAATTCCCAAGATCAATAGTAACGTGCTTCTCAGGAATCGCAACATGACTGTAGCCGGGGACCAAATTGGCGTTCATGCCTATACCACCACTCATCCCTTCACCCTCGGTACCTGCGTCCCTCCTATCATTGTCGACTGGTACAGCCCAAGTGAGGAAATATCTCCGTAATCTGAAAACTGGCAAGTCCCCTGGTCAAGACGGAATTACCAACGAAGTTTGGAGAGCTCTTGCTCCGTCTGTTGCCTATCCTGTGTCAATTATCTTAAATATGTCATTTCGCGAAGGGAAATTCCCAGCCATGTGGGAAACTGCGGTAGTCGTGGCCACCTACAAAAATAGAGGACCACGCACCACCCCCAGCAACTATCGCCCTATCTCATTGCTCTCTACTTTATCAAAAGTGTGCGAACGTGTTGCATATGACATCATTTATGATCATGTTCGCATTTCACTTTTGCCAGCACAGTCGAGCTTTTGTCGGGGTGACTCCACCAGGTACCAGGTTACCCGCCTCGTGCAAGACATCCACACCGCCCGGAACGCCCATAATCATGTTGGTTTAGTTTTCTTCGATCTTGCAAAGGCCTTCGACACTGTTTGGCACAGGGGTCTCTTAGCTAAGCTGCGAACAGTATATCGCACTGATGGCAAGGCTATCGGCTGGCTCTCATCGTATCTCTCTAACCGACATCAGCTTGTACGCCTCTCAACTGTGTTATCGGAGCCTTTACCCGTTACTTCTGGAGTCCCCCAGGGTTCAATCCTTGGGCCACTGCTATTTCTCCTGTGTATTAATGACCTCCCCGATATTGCCCCTGGTGTCAGCCTTTTCGCTGACGACACAGCTCTGCTTTGCTCCAATGCTTGCCCTATAAGACTGCACGAAGGCATGCAAGATAGCATTAGCAAGGTTATAACCTGGATGCATGTACTGTATTGAACAAGCTAGAAACCCATAACCGCATGCTCCTTAAAATCTTATTTAGCAAAGATCGTCGCTTTCCCTCCGCTAGTCTTTACGAAATTGCCAAGATCAGTCCCCTTTCCACTCGACAGAAGTACCACCTCTGTGTTCTCATACATAAAAAAATTCTAAATAGAATACCCTTGCATATGCAGGCTTATAATTGGTTCTCCGAAACACGGAATACCCGGAACTCATTCAGTCTTCCACGCGCTGCCTCCATCCTATTCACTAGATCCCCGATCTTCGCTGGCTATGTGTTTTGGGCAACATTACCAACGCAGGCCAAGACCAGCACGTCGATGGATAATTTTGTTGCTACAATCTCTGCTCAATTATAGGTTTCATGTATATCCTGCTGGTTTGCCTCCTCCTTTGCCTTCTTTGCCTTTTATTTGTATTCTTTTCTCTGTTTTACTGCTGTGGTTGGCTTTCACCCTTGTCTCAGTTTTACTGGCCGTCATCATGATGTGCCATGAGATAATGATATAAATACAAATACAAAAATGCACATAACATTTTATGGTGTGAAACTCATTTTTTTGCGTTTGACTTCGCATTGCAGCCGCTCCTGATGTTCCTGACGTGGAACTCTTTAAATGCTCTTTCAAACTGCAGCCAGAACCAGCGTCCCAATGGGTAGGATACAGCTAGATAACAGCTCTATGCCACTCTGAAACTCATCCCGCGAGAAAGCCAGGTCTCTTCACCTCAGAGCCGCTGGACCTTTAGCTGCATTATCGCAGTAGATTGTAATTCAAGTACGCACAACAACCTTAAGAAGACAATGGTGTGGTGATTCTTGAATAGGAGGTTGCCAGCCATCATCAATACACTGACCTACAATCTAAGCTAGATGGACACTTTGAAGTGGTTAAGAAGACAATAATTTTGTCTGAAGCTGCCAGCAACCTGATGTATGCAACCTGTGCTCAATGGTTCTAGTCTACATTCTGTAGACAGGAGTAAACTCCTTGGTCACTATCACCCGCAAACTCAGCCAACTGTTTTGGAAACCTGTGATGTCAATGAAAAACATTATAACATATGGACTCACGTAGGCGGCAAGGCTCAGTACGGAGGGTTGTCCAGGTTCCTGGGAATTGACAGTTCATTGTTGACTGTATTGCACTTTGATCTTTCAGGAAATCAGTCTTGCACTTTACAGTCAACGTTGTGTTCTCTGCTGAAATAGTATCTGTCGAATATATTCCATTCATTGGATTTGATGGCTGATTGAGTTTGTCTACAGATAAAAGCCAGGGAAAGGGAAAATTACTACTACATCAAACATCGGTGTTCGATCAATGTACATCAGTATGGGAAGAAATGGTTATTATAATCATTTTGCTTGTTCGCGTTGACATCATCAAGCAAGCTTGCCTAAGTAAGTAAGTAAATTATCGTATCCGTTCCCGAAGGGAACGAGCGAAGCCAATGAGGAGCACACACGCATTCCACTGCAGGATAGGCAAAAGGGAATAAGTAAGGATCATCCAGGCAAAACACACGAAATGTCAGCTATTTACTTCAACAGCGTTAAAATAATATATCTGGAAACGGGTTACTACAAAATGTCAACTATTTACTTCAACGAATAACACAGGAAAATGATAATACAGATATCATTACAGCTGATGGTACATACATGTAAATGCAGTGGCGAAATGACGACATAGTAATAGAGTATACATGATAATAACTACGGTCGCGAACCGCGTATACGCGCGTAGTGGAAAGCTACACAAGATGGGTAACCCATTTTTAACATACATTAAGTATAGAACTCACTGATCAATCACGACCCCTGTGACCCCTGTGACTAGGAGAACAGTCACAAAGCCTTGAACACCAATAATAGAGATGACCAGGTGGTTGAGCAATAGAGAACAATGGGGAGAATATAGCAATAATAAAGAAGGCGAATGAATTCATGCGGCAGGTGGGAGCAGTAAGACACGAGGTAGCCAACAGCTTTATTGACTTTGCTACAGATATAGTCGACACTTGTCTACTAAAGGATAAGTCTGAGTCAATGACCAAACCAAGATGCTTGTGTTGCTTTACAACTGTGAGGTCTGTGAGGGATCCGGGAAGAGTGAATGCAGGGGTTGGCTCTGAGTTCAGCAGGAATACGATCTCTGGCTTGGCGATATTATGTCTTAGCCTCCAGGTAGTCGTCCACTGATGGACTTCGTTGATACTGCGCTGGAGACTGTCTCGCAGCCTGTCTAGACTCTCATTGAACCGGAGCAGTACAGTATCGTCAGCAAATAAGGACACACCTTCAACATGACTGGGAAGATCATTAATATACACTACGAAAAGAAGAGGCCCTAGGATGGATCCCTGGGGCAATCCGGATAGAACAGGTGAAGCACCTGAGAGAAGTCCACCTACAAAGACAACTTGGGTTCTATCGGATAGGTAGTCTGTAATCCACTCCAGTGCTGAATCACACACACCGTTAGTAGATAATCTCTGGGCCATCGATAAAGGTATCTTATAACAAGACTTATCTTGTAGCAGGACTTGCAGCTAAAGGTAAAATAGGCACTACTGTACTTCGTACTCACCGGGGCTTCCCTCGATACAACATAAATTTCGATGCTTCAACTCGTTATAAGATAATTGAAAATCTCCAACATAACCCTTCCATAGACATAATACGTTTCCTCTTTCTGCTTTATCCTACGTGTTTTGGCCTTGGTCCTGCATGGTCAATATTATCTTATACTGAGGGTTTGGCACTCCAGGGACCTGGGCAAAGGGTCGTTATAACGGATTTTATGTACTGACGGATTATACCGGACCTGTAAACAGTTATATAGACCACGTTTTGCCAGGAGATTTCAGATTTCTATTTACTAGCGGGGTTTATGTACTAACCGGACTCGTTATAACGAGAGAGGACCTGTACTTCATTAACGTCTGGCGCTAGCCAGGGTCCACACAGCTTTAATTCCCGTAGCTATGCAGAAGACATTACTTCAGTAACGTCTGGCGCTAGCCAGGGTCCACAAAGCTTTAATTTGGTGTGTGTTTGTGTGTTTGTGTCACGCCTGGCGCTATCCCTTATCTGTCCCGTACCGTACCGTACCATCAAACACAGCTGGCCACATACAGCTGGCCGCAATATTCAAATAGGGCTTTAAAACGCAAGATCATAACGTGAAGCAACTTGGAAGAATGATTATGAATGCGAAGTGTATGGGGGTATTCATGTACAAGTAGGACGATAGTGCGGGTTCGAATCCCAAGTAATGCCTTAAAAAAAGGAGAATTGAAAAATTTATAACCTCCCTTTTCTTTTTTTGCCGTCATAAAGGCGGTAGACGGTATCGTATTACCCTCGACCGTACCTGTCCCGTACCTGTCCCGTACCTGTCCCGTACCTATCCCGTACCGTACCGTACATTCAAAGACGGCTGGCCACAATGCATATTCAAATAGGGCTTTCAAATACAAGACCATAACGTGAAGCAACTTGGAAGAATTAGTATGTATGCGAAGTGTAACAGTTTTCCCCTGTTCTCTATAACTTTACACTCCCTCGCACCTCATGCGTCTTACGCCTGTCTATTAGCACCTTCATTGGCGCCATTGCCACATGTATACTATCACATTTTGCATATAACTGGTCGAGGCACGCTCAACCAGGCCTCTTACTTTTCAAGTTTGATTAAACCTGTTACACTGGTAGCAGAGGATGGTTCCTACTCTGCTTTTGGCAGGTGTTCTGGTCGCTCTGCTTACGCTCCTCGTACTCGTCGTTCGGCTGATAAACGATATCAAGACCGCTCAGCGCGTTAGCCAAGGAAACCGAACGATACATCCGAACTCGGAACCGTGGGAGCCAACACCCCGCCTTACGAAAGAGCCGCCTGTGTTTGGAGGAGATTCCGCTACATTCAAAGAATGGACGTTTGCAATGGACATGGCCCTACGGTCGTTGGCACTCCCAAATGCGGCACAGAGGGTCGACTACGCGGCAGGATTTTTGACTGGAAACGCTCGTCTTTGGTTGATAGCGGCATTGGAAGCTAACCAAGTGTTTTCCGACTGGCCTGCTCTGAAAGCGGCACTTGGCGATGTGTACGGACCACGGCACAACGAGGAAACATCGCGTATGGGACTAATTTCCGCAGCGCAGCGCGGGTCGCTGGACGCATACATTGCTGCTTTCACTCGCCTCAGCCTGCAAGTGCCGGAAATCGACCACCACACCAGAGCGCTGCTGTTCGTCAGGGGTCTAGTGCCGCACATCCAGCGACAGGTCATGCGTGAGCATCCACGTACCCTGGAGCAAGCTGTCATGGCAGCAAACACCGTGGAGCAGTCGTCAGGGCCACCGGCGTCGGGGCCACCAGCCAGTAGAGAGTCGCGTTCCGTGCCCAGCTTCCGTGGTCAGGGCCTCCGCAAGCTGACGGACCAAGAGCGTGTCCAACTGCGAGCAATGGGACACTGCTTTGCTTGCAGGAAGCCAGGCCACCTCGCTAAAGACTGTACTGAGGGTGGACAGCGCTACCCAAACGCTGGTCGCCAGTAAGAAAGGGGGTGCGCTTACTGGCGACGACCCAAGCGCCCACGCCGGTACCAGTCGCTAACCGGTTCGGAGCTCTGGAGGTTGAAGACGTTGCTCTCCAGGAACCTACGGAGCCGGAGACACCCATAGCTGTAGGAAATTGTCCCGTTGCAGAAAGGTGTCATGTCAGCAACGTCAGCGTCGGCAATGAACCTGAACACGACCTACTGCGCATACAGGGAAAGATCGGCGGTCGCCGTGCAGTGATGCTGATAGATTCCGGTTCGACGCATGACTTCATTGCAGACAGTTTTGTTCGAAAGCATCATCTTGACACGGATGCAAGCTCAGCAGTGCTGAGCGTAACATTGGCGGACGGCTCGACCAGCGAGGTCCCGCAGATTTCCACACGCACGCTAAGGGTGACAGTCGGGGGCTTCAGTGAGGAACAGCACTTTACTGTGTATCCCCTGACTCGCTACGACGCTATTCTTGGCAAGCCGTGGCTTACAAGGAACAACCCCAGCATCAACTTCCGTACGAACGAAGTTCAGTTGGACGGTGAGCCCTTTGTTGCCAAATTGCCTTCAGCTAACCCGCCGACAGCCGACCGGCCATCTGTGGAAAGCATGTTTATCAGTGGCCGACAAGCTCGTCATGCCCTGAGGAGTGGAGCCGAGGGGTTTCTTGCATGGGTCACTGCTGCAAACGAGGAGAATCGTTCCGGGCCACAACTCCAGGAATCAGAGCAACAAGACATCCAGAACCTGCTCAAGAGGTACCAGGATTTATTTCCAGACGAGCTGCCGAATGAGCTTCCACCGAAGAGACCAGTCGACCATGAAATCCAGATAGAAGATGGAGCCAGACCACCGTCTCGACCCGCCTACCGCCTGCCGAAACCAGAGATGGACGAGCTCCAGTCACAGCTATCAGAATTACTTGAGAAGGGATTCATTGAGCCAAGTAAGTCGCCATACGGTGCACCTGTGTTTTTTGTGAAAAAGTCGGATGGTACTCTGAGAATGGTGTGCGATTGGCGAGAATTGAATAGAATTACGATCAAAAACAAAGCTTGTCTTCCTAATATTGATGACTTATTCGACACGATCCAGGGCAGTGCATATTTCTCCAAGTTGGACTTGCGGTCAGGCTACAATCAAATCAGAATTCAAGACTCGGATGTTTCTAAGACGGCCATTAATACGCCGTTCGGCCACTTCCAATTTAGAGTCATGGGATTCGGGCTGACTAATGCCCCGGCCACCTTTCAGTCACTCATGAACTCTATTCTGCAACCGCATCTCCGAAAATTCGTTGTAGTATTCTTGGATGACATTCTAGTTTTCAGCAAGACCTGGGAAGATCATCAGCATCATCTTCAAACAGTTCTAGAAACACTTAGAAATAGTGAGCTGTATTGCAAACAGTCTAAATGCGAATTTGGCGTGAGAGAAGTTCTCTTCTTGGGGCATAAAATCAACGGCACATCAATTTCCCCTGATCCCAAGAAGATAAGTGCTGTGGAAACATGGCCAACTCCGTCGTCAGTAACTGATGTGAGGAAGTTTCTTGGCTTTGCAAACTATTTCCGAAGGTTCATAGATCGACACTCGACCATCTCTCGTCCATTAGAAGAAATCACCGGAAAAAATTCACGCTTTGAATGGAGCGCTGCTAGACAGAAGGCATTCGAGTCTCTAAAATCAGCATTACTCGAGGCGCCAGTGTTGCAACTGGCCGATGTTGAGAAAAGCTTCATGGTAGAAACTGACGCAAGTGACTTTGCCGTGGCGGGTGTGCTCCTGCAGCAGGGAGAAGATATGGATTTGCATCCCGTAGCCTATTGTAGTCGGAAACTGTCAGCTGCAGAACGCAACTATACTGCGGCCGAGAGGGAAACGTTGGCTGTGGTATTTGCATTAAAGTGCTGGAGAATCTATCTATTCCGCCACTTTGACCTGATGACTGATAATATGGGTGTTGTCTATTTACGAACCAAACCGACTCTCACCAAGCGTGAGGCAAGATGGGTAGAGTTTTTAGCTGACTATGACTTTACGGTCTTTCACAAACCAGGAAAGAAAAACATTGCCGACCCGCTTTCACGCCGTCCAGATCTGTTCAGTGATTCTGAAATAGGCGGGTCATCCTATCCTCCTAACATTCAGTTGAATGCCATAGAGCATACCCTAGAGATTAATCCAGACTTAGCGCAGTTAATTGTCAGCGGTTACAAGTGCGACAAGGATCTTGCTCCCATTATCAGGAGACTGAAAAATTCAAGCCATGACAATCTGCACGACCGTTACCTTCTAAATGAAACACCCGGTTATCTTTATCTCAGATCTTCACCACAGAACAGGTTATGCATTCCAAAGAGTAGCAAACTCCGACTCGCCCTGCTTCAAGAATACCATGACTGTGTGACTGCGGGGCATCCCGGTCGAGATCGCACCTATTTCAGACTCTCTAGATATTTCTATTGGCCCAGAATGGGACTGGATGTAAAGGCGTTTGTCAAGTCATGTGACGTCTGCCAACGAGTTAAAGGCGGCCAGCTAAAAACTGGTCTCTTGCAGAATTTACCAGTGCCCAGTCAGCCGTGGGCGGATATCTCGATGGATTTTATCATGGGTTTGCCTAGGACCGATACAGGTCATGATGCTATATATGTATTTGTAGACCGCTTGACAAAGTGTGTACATTTAGCACCTACTTCCTCTACTATTGACGCTAAAGGAAGTGCTGATCTGTATATTCAACATGTATTTCGACTTCATGGTTTGAGTTCTAGTATTGTATGTGATCGTGATCCAAGATTTACGGCAGCATTTTTTCAGGAATTGTTTGATCGCTTAGGAACGAAACTAGCATTTAGTACTGCCAATCACCCTCAGACAGATGGCCTAACTGAACGAGTAAACAGAATAGTAGAGGATGTGCTGAGGGCTTTTGTAAATCATAAACAAGATAACTGGGATATGCTCCTACCTCTCTGTGAGTTTTCTATCAACAGCGCTACTCAATCATCTACAGGAAACACACCGTTCTTCTTAAATTACGGTCTAAATCCCAGAGCGCCACCCGACTTCCTCAACCCTATTCAGGGAGGCAGAGATTCAGCTGATTGGTTGCAAGCAAGACAAGACGCGGTCAAGATCTCACAAGATGCGCTAGTGGCAGCTCAAGCTCGTCAGGCCTTCTATGCAGATCGGACAAGGGTCGAGGGAAAGCTGAAGGTGGGAGATTTGGTAATGGTCTACCGGGATTTCCTCCTGACTCCTGAAGCTCGGGACCGACCATCCCATAAATTACGCCCCAAGTGGTTTGGCCCCTTTCCTATAACCCATGTGGTCGGCCCGAATGCCTACAAGCTCAAGTTGCCTCATACCAGCCGCTGTCACCCGGTATTTAATGTGTCGGCACTCCGTGCCTACGAGAAGAACGCTATTCCTAATAGGAGACAGCCTACGCCTCCGCCTATCACGGACCTTGATGGTCATGCCCGCTATGTGGTGGAGAACATTCTCAGTCACCGCCGCCGGCAGAATCAGCTTCAGTACCTAGTCAAGTGGCAAGGCTACTCTGATGCCACTTGGGAGCCTGAACATTATTTGTTGGATGAATCTGGTAATGACATTGTTCCACTTCAGAAGTACAAAACCTTGGCTTCTGCCCGCTGAGTTTTGCAGTTGAACTTCTAGTTTCACCTTACACATTTGTTGAGCTTATTACACTTTATTTGCATGGAGTTTCAGTCGTCTTATTGTGTTACTTCAGTGCGAAGCCTTTTTTCGTCTCGCACGTGTTTGCGCTTATTGTACTCTATTCCACTTGAGCATTTGGGTTATAAGCTCCTTCCTCTCCATAGGAGGGGGATGATGTAACAGTTTTCCCCTGTTCTCTATAACTTTACACTCCCTCGCACCTCATGCGTCTTACGCCTGTCTATTAGCACCTTCATTGGCGCCATTGCCACATGTATACTATCACATTTTGCATATAACTGGTCGAGGCACGCTCAACCAGGCCTCTTACTTTTCAAGTTTGATTAAACCTGTTACACGAAGTGTATCGGGGGATGCATGCAGGGCGATAGTGCGGGTTCGAATCCCAGGTTATGTCTAAAAACAAAAAGTAGAAACTTATATAAGAATTTATAACATCCCTATGCTATATATATCTAGGGTTCCCAGTAAAAAGGCAACGCCTGTTGGGACTCCCCTAGTAAAATAATAAAATCTACTACTACTACTACTATGCTTTTTTTTGTCTAGGTCATCAAGGCAAAAAAGCATAGCGTAGGGCGTTGAGCTTCCAAGCTCTCTCGTTTGGTGTTTGTTTGTGTGTTTGTGTCACGCCTGGCGCCATCCCGTATCTGTCCCGTACCGTACCGTACCATCAAACGCAGCTGGCCACATACAGCTGGCCGCACTATTCAAATAGGGCTTTCAAACGCAAGATCATAACGTGAGGCAACTTGGAAGAATGAGTATGAATGCGAAGTGTATGGGGGAATGCATGTAGGGCGATAGTGCGGGTTCAAATCCCAGGTAATGCCTGAAAAAAAATAGGAAAATTGAAAAATTTATAACATCTAATCTACACAGAAGGTGTGCACCTAAACCTGCAATAGTGCTGAAATGCCCCGGAATGGGCAGAGCGTAGTACGCAAGAGGTACACAAAAGGAAGTATATAGGGGAGTTTTTTGTTGTAACTCAGAGTTTAATGGCAAAAACCAATCATCAGGCAACATAAGGAGATTAGAAAAACGCAGGTATATGAAAGTAAGCAGAGGAGATAGAATAATTCAGTGCAGACAATATGATAATCATTCAACACCTCCCAGAGGCAGTACGCTCTGACGTGCCAGAATCAACATCTCAGGTGCTGGGTGAAACATGAACACGCACACTCATCCACACACACACACACTAATCCACACACAGCCTCTCGTTCTCACACACTCCACACTCCCGCATTATCACGGCTAAACACACGCGCACGCACACACACACACACACACGCACCAAACACACACACGCACCAAACACACACATTCACCACACACACACACATACACACAGCCTCTCGTTCTCACACACTCCACACTCCTGCATTATCGCACCTAAACACACACACACGCACACACACACACCAAACACACACGCACCACACACGCATGCACCACATACACATACCTACACACAGCCTCTCGTTCTCACACTCTCCACACTCCCGCATTGTTGCACCTAAACACACACACACACACACGCGCGCGCGCGCGCGCCAAACACACACGCACCACACACACATACACAGACACACACACACATACACACATACACACACGCCAAACCCATAGCACGTCATACACGTTATGTCACTTCATAACCCAGCAAAAACTTGCGCTGGTGGCGGCACTTTGATACCAACTCGCTCCTTTTGTTAAGTGAGATGGCATTTGGAGTGGTGAGGATGTGAAACTTCTCCGTGAGGCACAGGCTGCATCGTTTGCTGATGTTGCTGTAGGATGACACAACATAACATCTAATCTACGTGGAGATAATAATTTTAATATAGCTATGAATAGGATGAAGGCCGCAGACATCACGCAACTACATTACTTGTTTGACATGTATTTACTGTGTATTTTATAACAAAAATATTATTGAAAACCAGTAATAGATTTTCTGGTTCCTATCATCAGTGGGAAAAATACGGAACTAAGGATACAACCAAAGAAACTGAAGTTAAGTACTGTAAATAGAAGGGTGTTAGAAAATAACAACAAGATACAAGTGCAACAAAACCACTAGAGGAAACGCAAAAAGGTAACAAGATTACATAACCAAAGGCGAGAAGGCACTAAACGAAGTGTCAACCTACGAATACAACTTCAGTGCAATAACGTTCTCCTTCTGCTTACACAAAACAGGCTTATGAATACGTATACAAACTGCCTCAAGGACTTTCAACTGTTGGACATAACGCGCACGACACAGTACAGAAAAATAAGAGCCATCATACACACTAAGACAGTCAGGACGAGATAACAAGTGTAGATACACAGCTGACTTCTTACGATCAACACATTCATCCGCCTCATCTCGCTCCTTCCCACCCGACTCCTCCTCGTTCATCTCATCATCCTCTTCCTCGTTCCGCTCGTCATCCTCACGATCATCATCACTATTGTCGGTATGCTGCATAACGGTACGCTGCAGTGGGAACAGGAGAGTAGATTTTCCTGCTTTTAGTCTCCCATGTCGACGTACATTTTAGTGCAACAGCAGCACACTACAACACAATTATTTTTGACGAAGTATACGAGCCAATATGCTGGCTATATATCTTTGCACCAGGGAACACTATTTATTTTGATGAGGAAATACATTTCTCCAATGCAACATCAACGACAGTATTACACTACAGTATTAGCACGTACCGGTTTTCAAATTCAGATGGCTTCGATCTGGCCGGCTGATGGATGCCGATGGTGTCCAAAACGCCGAACAGTGCAATGTAGAGCGTGTGCTGGTTGCTGCAGCCTTCCTCGAAGTGTGAGGTGCAAGAAATGCAGCCAGACTCACCAATCGCTGCCGACTCCGGAACATCTTTGCAGCAAATGCAGTCGTTCCGCAATAACTGAACGACGCATTTGCCACATTCACACCACGACGTATTGCCAACACGATCGGCAGGTGCCCAGCAGTGCTCTAAGCAAGTTGCAGGGTCAGTGTCGGCAGCAGCCGCTGGAGCTTCGTCAGTATTTACACCAACTTGCTCCGCACTCGCCATCTGTATGATCTCATCCTCGGTATACTCCGGTTCCTTCGCGTATGCGAGGACATCACTGGCGTCCAACTCGCTCTCGTCGGAGTCACTGTCATCTACTGACAAGGAGCTAGACCTACCGTCTGAATCGTCTCCGCTCATATTGTTTCCGCCTTGGACATTCACGACTTCACTTTCTTCTCCGTCCAACTCAAGGTAAAACTTCCGAGCTCCAGGAGCTCCTCTATCTCTTTGACGTCACAGCTCCATGATGCCATGGCGGCGCCAAAAACCGGGGATCAAGGTGATATTTCAGTTGCGTATATCTCCGGTTACAGTCACCGGATGAAGACGAGACATACACCAATCGACTCAGCTGATTTTTCCCAATACCATATCTGATTTTGATTTTACGGTGAACTTCCCCTTTAATGACTTTCTTTGATGTATTTCCTGCCTCTCTGGAAGCGCAAAGTAAACCCAGTCTTTCTACTAACTCACCAGGTGATTTGTAAAATCTGAGTCCACTTCCTTCCAAGGAGCAAACATCTCCTTCTGTGAAATCTAATTCTGGTGATGGTTGTCGATCAGACAACAGAAAACGATTCTAGACTTTTTAGATTGATACCTCTCTGTCTGTAGTCAAGTGGTGTGCTTCACTGTCCGAAGAGTGGTCAATGCCCATGTAGGGCAGAGCCTTGTACACAAGAGAGATTTTGGAAGCTTTGTCACAACTCCGAGTTTCACGTATCTCTACGATCATCAGGCAACTGATGGGTCCAAAACGGGCAGCCAGAACATAAGGGGGAGCAAGGTGGGAAATTCCGAGGGGTGTCATAGGCGACGCGTATCATAGCGCAAGAGTCAGGTGCAGGCGTGAAGTTGCCAAGTCTTCAGACTTGGGGTATGCAGCAGTAGTTCCGGCATGAATGATATAGAATAGAGCTGGGGACAAATGCCAAATCCACACATGTCCACACCGCTACACAAACATACACCCACACTCTCTCCCTTTTCTCACATACACATAAACTCACACGCTCGTCCGCACACACATTCTCTAAATCTCTCTCTCACACACACACACACATTCATTCTCTATATCTCACACATGCACACACACACACACACACATTCATTCTGTATATCTCACACACACACGCATTCTCCAAATCTCACACACCCATTCTCTAAATCTTACATACACACACATTCTCCAAATCTCACACAAACATTCTGTCTCTCTCTCACACACACACACACACACACACGGCCACAATACTCATCCTTTCATTCTCACACCTACCGCACACATACTTGCACCCGCACTTATCCAATCACCCACACGCACTCTCTTTCTCACGAATGCACACAAACACACACACACACACATGCGCGCTCACACTCACACACACTCACACACACACACACACACACACACACACACGCACACACACACACACTTGGCAGCGGGACTACCAGCTAGATTCACTTGACCTTGCGCGCAAAGTTACAGAGGTAGAACTTGTTTTCATGACGACACTTGGACACAAACTCTGACCTCTTGTTGAGGGAGCGGGTCTTGTCGGCCCAGGCAATCTACAGCTTCTCGGCTAGAAGCAGGTTGCAGCGCTTCGAGATGTTAGAGTATGGTGCGGCTCTCCTCACAACGGACCACCTGATACTGTAAGGTTTGTTTTCATCCTTCAGTCTCCAGATGTGTCTGGACAGTCTCGTTGAGGTCTCGTGCTTCTTGTGGCGAATAGTATGTTGATGACAATTGAATCGTGTCTTGAATGTCCCTTCCGTTCATCCAGTGTACTCCTTCATGTCGCGGCCGGTTACATGTGCCCTGTACACAATGCTCGATGCTAGACAGTTTCCTTCCAAGGGGCAATCATTTTTGACACGACAGTTGCAGGTTCTCACATCCTTGGTCTTATTCTGGTGGTCGCTGCGGAGGATACTATTGTTGTGTTGCTTGATGATGGTGGCGACATTTGGCATGCAACTGTAACTGAACTTTAGCGTGTTCCGGTTAAATATCTTGTATAATTTGCAACCTTTGTGGAAGTGCTTGCTGACGAGTTGCAGGAATCGCTGACCAATGTTAGTGGACACATTCTTACTGAACGGTGGGTTAAACCATGTGATATTCCGGTGTCTCTTCCTTTGTCTCTTCCTTTTCCCACTCTTCCGTTCCTCCAAGAACTGGACGGTCTCATTGTACCCGCTGTCTCTGAGCGCATTGTTGTACATTTGAGATGCATCCTGGAATGTCTCTTGATCCGTTGATATGTCCGTTAGTCGTCGGCTGATGGAAGAGGGCAAGTTCTGGATGATGATTGGTGGGTGGTTGGATTTGTGATGGACATACAGTGGCCGGTCGTTGGGCTTCCGATATGGACGGTATTTGCCAGTGCGTAGGTCCAGCGTGATGTCTAGGAAGTCGACTGATTTCAGGTTTGCCTGGATGGTAAATTTTAGTCCTAGGCTGTTGAAAACTTTGGTCATGTCCTTTCTGATCCTGTCCACTTCCGGTCCCGATACGTTCCGGAACACTGCCAGCCCATCGTCGCGGTAGAGTCCAATGTCCATGCCGTTGTACACCTCGGATAGTTTGGCCAGGGCCAGCGTGCTGACCAACTCACAGACTTCAGCACCGTCATAGCATCCCATCGTCACATCGAATACTCCGCTTCCCTTCTTCAACCACTTTCCTGAGGCCGGCCGAATAGCAGGGATTTCCGTGCATGGAGGATAGCTTCCTGGTCCTCCGAAGACACCGACGTGAAGCCTCTGGCAAACTCCAACAACGTTATTAATAGTTCTTCCGAGATAGACGGGTAGAACTCCACGACATCAAAACATACAAAAACGCAGTTTTGCTTTTCCTCCAGCCCCTCGAACCAGTCGATCACGGCGGATGTGTTCTTCCAGGCATTTGTTGGCAGTTGGCGCCGGATATCCTGGACTATCCTTTCCAGGATCGCCTTTGATACCTTCCGACCTCGCTCTTCGCCGGATTGATGAGGCGGCATGGGAGGTTGTCGTTAAAGTTGTCTTTGTGGTCTTTTAGAGTCACGTACGCGTCCTTTTTTGCCATACATTCCATTCTCTCGTCCAATCCACGCGCATTGGCTATATTCCTAGCCTCCACATTTATGTCGTCGTATGTCTCTTCCGGTGCTTGCTTGTAGTTTTTGGTTACATTGTCATGCATCATCTTCTCGTAGCGGTCCTTGTTGACGGCATACATGTTCCTTGTCTTGTCCGCCGCCACGAAGATGTTGCTTGACTCCCGGATGTGAGCGATGTCATCCTCGAGCCGCCGCTGAAAACTGTCCGTTGTCCTTTTAAAGTCTACACTCTCCACCATTCTCAGCAGATCATTCTCGAAAGGCTCAAGTTCCTCGACCTGCGGTGGACATTTCCGGGACTTGAACCCGAAGTTGTCCTGCTGTTGCTGTTCAGCCTCGTCGCCTTGGCCTTTCATAAAGAATATCGCCCGCCAACGCATCCGCTTGATGAGGCTTTCCACTATTTCGATAAGCCTGGTTGTGTACTGGGCTGGCGACGGAAGGGGGATGTTCTTCATCGAGTAGTTCAAGTCCACCCGTTTTGGCGCCTCCATCGTCCGACACGAACAGTAAAGCGAGAGTGCTCTACCAATAGGGAGCCCTTGACGTAGTCAACCTACCTCTCTGTCTGTATCTTTTCCTTTTCACAGTGGACTGTGGTGGAGCATAATCAATAGGTCTAGGCCTATACGCGGATGCTCTTTCTCATGACACTCTTATTGTCTGAGGTTGAGTTGCTTGATTTGCTTGCGGAACTTGACAGTTCTGGACTTTTTGGATTGATACCTTTATTTCTGTCTCTTCTCTTTTTCTTAGTGGACTGTGGTGATGATTGAGCTGCTTGGTCTGCTTTCGGAACCTGTACTGTTTTCAATATTCTACTGTTAGCACTGATCATGAAGTCTATCCTTTTCCTCACTTTGTCTATGGAATCTATCACAAGTTTCTGATTTCCATCTTTATCACTTCTTGAGTTAGATCGATTTTGCGCACTCCTGATTCTTCCAAGTATATCCCTCATTTCTTTCAATTCTTCACCACTTTTGTTCTCTGCGTCATCCGATATTTCATGATTAATTCCCGTATAGTCATTGATGAGGTCAATATCTTTCTGGTTGAATGATATATCAGTGTCAGTGATGAAGGAAGAAGTTCTACCATCCAATGGTTCAGGAGTACTACCTACGGTGGGTTTGATGAATGAACCCACAACTGATGGAATTTGATGGAGGGCTCATGTGATTGCTGCTTGGTTAGTCTGAAGTTGTCCAAGGAGCGCATCCTGCCGTTTATCGTATTCCTCACTTTGTTTGGTAACATTTTTAACAACAGGTTTTTGGAACTCTTCTATAAACTCCTCCTGCTGCTGCTTGCCGATCCTTTTTCCAGTTGACGTTGCTTGAGAATTTCTCGAATTTTGAGAAAGATGCCAATGATCTCCTTCCGATGTTCAGGATTTTCTACTTGCTTTTCTACATTCTTATTTACCAATACCTATTTTCTTCTCACTTCTCCAAGAACTTATCGAATCCACATCGGTGCATCTCTGGCTGATATGTAGCTGTTTTATCAAGCATGAAAAATGAATTCTGCCATAATTTTTTCCATGTTCTTTTTATCAATCTTGATGTCATCAAAAATGATCACCTTATTTTCCTGATCATCGAGATCCTCCACTGGACAAACCTTGTCTGGTTGTTTAATGATAAGAGTACCAGGAGATATTCCATTGTAAAACCTGTCAGGAAGTTGGTATTTTGGTTGCTGAGGATTTATAGTATAAAGGATGACCTTATCACAGAGTAGCGTTGGTCACGCGTTGGTCACGCTACAAGCTCAGCATTTGCGTATGGTAGAATTGTTAATAAAGTAACACGTTAGTTAGTTTCGAGTTGTTAGGTTGTTTTGCCTCCAGGCCCGCTACAACAGTACAGCCATGATTGTAGAAGCATATTACACAGGGTGTTTGTCTTCCCACATCCCGTTTGTCCAATCATCATGTAGTGACAATCAGGAAGTAAATAGTGGTGCTTTGTTGATTTCTCCTTGTGCTCATCAAAGTTAATCATTTCAATGGTTTATACCTATAGAGGATCTTTTATTTTATTTTTCCAACACTCTCAGGGAAATATATAGAGAGATAAGGAAGATGAGTTCTAAATTTGGAACAGGCTTGGAAGCTAATTCGATCAATCTTGATTCCTATGCCAAAAAGAGGGAGTTATTAATTTTGTCATCAGTGAAGAAAAGCTGGATAAAGCTGGTGGAGAAGTGAATGGACATACTGACATGAACTATCATCGAATTTGTCATCTTGGTTATAATGGAGTGAGTTCCCCGTGTGCGGCACCAACGGGGTGGGTCACAAGTGAGATAGGAAAAATGGATACTTCATTGAGGAAGCATGTTGATGATGATCAAACACGACTGATGGTGAGTGGTACACTGAAAATGAAAGGAAATCTTGACATGGGTGGAAAGGAAATTGTGAATGTGAAGCAACCATCAACAGCAACATGTGTGGTGACATCAGAATATCGCAGCACAAAGACAGACTCTCTGGACTAGTGGACTCAACCAGATGGTAGGAAATCTTAACATGGGATTGAATTACATCGTCAATCCCCGACAGTCAACAGAGGATGACTCAGCAACAACAAAGGAGAATGTGGACAGAAAAGATGGAGAGGTGAAAGTCAATATATTGAAGAATATCATCCCGAGCTCATAAACCACTCCACCAGAAGCCACACTTCATGCTTTTCCTATTTACAAAGGTCCAACCAACAAACTGATTGTAATTGAGGATCTCTTCATAGTCGGTCAAGAAACAAGTGGTAACAGAAGACGTTTCCATGAACCGTATCGAGTTGTGTTAGGAAAACAAGCAGTAATCCGATATATCACAGAAAATGATGTAACAACGGCATATCTGACCTTCATCAACAACACACTGACATTACCAACTGTGAGTGGATAGAATCTCATTGATGAATGGGAGCTGGTTTATCATGAGTACTGAAAATCTTAAAACTATGTAGATAAAAAATGGAAATACCTCGTTTGTTAATACTGTTGACCATGCTACCATTTACTCTTGGTTGTATTCGTGATCCGTTGGATAAGGATGGGCCCTGCTTGGCAACAAAACCTCCTACTGTCATCCAAAGTGAAAGACCGACTCCGGTTTACATCCCCAGTGAAACATCACCACCAACAGACTATATCACAACACAACCACCTTACGATAAGACGAAACTAGGAAACGGGGGTAACCCTCATTTGACAGGCCCCAAACTCTACCTTTTATCTCTGATTGTTATTCCTATAGTTGGTGCTGTTGTATATCTCATAAAACGTTCCAACTTTTCGATGAGTGTTGACCCTGAAAATGATCCAAGAAACTTACAACAATGTCATCAGTCTAGGTTAGATTTTGGTCCAATGTCATTACCAGATGTGCTTGGTGTGGACAATCTACCAAGACTACACTCACCCTATGATGTAACTTGTGTGGTCTGATGGGAAAAAAGTAAACGGTTTATGATAGAGTAAAAATGAGCAAATTTATGATCTTTATAGGAATTGCTTTTCTAGCTCATTTTGTCAAAGTGGATGGGATGGTAATAAACAAATGTTGGGAAGAAAATTCATTCTGGATTTGTGTTCGGCTTACACATCTTAGTCAACCTATTAATGTACCAGCAGCATATGTAACACCGACACCACCGATACCACCGACACCACCAACAACATCGACACCACCGAAAACATCGGGAACATCGGGAATTACACCGGAAACATCGGGAATTAGATCGGAAACATCGGCATCAGGAACATTGGGAATTACATCGGAAACATCGGGAATTACATCGGGAACCTCGGGAGTTACATCAGGAATTACATCGGGAATTACACCGACAACATCGGAAAAATCAAACAACTTGATACCTCCTTTTCCTTCTTATTCTTCTCATCCCCATTACTGCTGGTGTATTCCACAGACAAATAAAAAAATATATCAGAAAGAAAGATGAAGACCCATCTTTCGAAACCACTCACATCATGCAAAGATGATCAGTTGGAAAATACAACTTTCATGCCCACAGAAGAAACCCTTGCTGAGGTGAGAGCAGCACTCAACTCAGGATGGAGACCATCGATTACAAATGAAAAACAAGAAAAGATATATATGGAAACGATCCATCCCTTAGCAAAACTAAAACGGGAAACAGTTGAGTATGCTGAAAAGATATCACGAGAGCAAGAAGATGGGAAATATATTGTTGATGATGAAATGGAAAATAGGTATGAGTTACCGATTGATGGTGGTGAATCATCCAAAGCTGACCCACCCGAAGTTGGCTCAGGAACCGATTCCACATCAGTCCTTGAAGTGAGCCAAGATTGGGTAAGTGAAAAAGCACAAGTTGGCTCACTTCTGATTTCGGTCTGATTTCTCGGAGGGAGTAAGTTGGCTCACTTTTCTGGAATCGGGTTGAGCCAACATGGGATCAGTGGTTGGAGTGGTAAAATTAGTACTTGGAGTTGTAACATTAGTACTTGGGGTTGTAAAATTATTATTATTATTATTATTATAGACAACACCTCATGGCATGAGAAGAAAATCAGCCAGTACGGGAGATGTGGGTGTTAACCAACCATGGTGAATAAAAGAAGAAAAGTAATGGTCAAGACGGAGAAGCATGGGAGGGACAGGTGATGGTGAATCTAGTGAGCAGATTTAAATGCGTCCAGGGTACTGGCATTGCGCGTAGTAGCGGGCAGCGCAAGCCAAGCAGAGTAAGCAACAAAGAGTGGAGAGCGTACAAGGGAGGACGTTTTAGCCAAGGGGAGGGCAACAGAGCATCTTGTCTGGGAGCCATCTGTGATTCGGAACCAGTTATACACGTTAAGATGAGGAGGGTGTAGAGCTAATTTAAATTTGTGAGCAAAAGTGCAAATTAATTTTTGACGGTGGGTCGACAGTGGGCAAGCATTTGCAAGGACATACAGGGAAGCAGAAGAGTAGAGAGGGGGTAGACTAAACAGGATACGAAGAAGTTTTCTATGGTGGATTTCGAGACGCTCAGCGAGAACCGAGGACAAGCCACACCAGCTAACAGCAGCGTACATGAAAAGAGGCAGGATGTACAGTTTGTAAAACAAAATTTTACATTTGAAAGGAAGATGGAAACAATGGGGACGTATAACACCTAGGGCAGAGCTTGAACGGCTGCAAAGAGCATCAATATGGAAAGACCAAGAGAGACGATCATCAAGCATTATTCCCAGGTGCTTATGGTTGGAAACAACCTTTATGGGTTCTGGGAAATCAGGATGGTGTAAAAGTGACATGGATGAGATTGGGGGAAGGAACATTATTTCGGTTTTAGTCAGGTTGGGTCTAAGTCGCCATGTTTGCATCCAGCGTAGGACACTGCATATCTGAGCCGACACTCGAGGTACAAGAGCCGCTGAGGACGAGGATGCTGACAGTAGGGTTGTATCATCAGCAAATAACGAGACACCTGGGTCTATAGAGGGTAAATCATTTACATAGTACTTGGAGTGTCTATCCTCTAATACAGTAGTATAGGTGTTGCAAACCACCAGTTCTCAATTGGGAAAGGCCTTCGCGCTTATGGCATTGTATTCGTCGCAATGTTGTCTTTCGACTCCGCCGTACCGCTGATGTTGCTGCATGGCATACGCTATATGCGCTGTGTGTGTTTTGCTGTATACGCTGTTATGTCCAGTTTTATATGCGTATGTTTTTGCATGTACGCTGTTTTTGCATGCTATAAATAGCTGGTGTTATTAGTGTTCATTGTTAATTATTCGATGAAGTGAAATATACTGTCTAAAGGAAAAGTGTTGTCCTCGTGCCGTGTGGTCGTACGATCCTGACAATTTAGAGAATCTTAGAGGGTTCATAACATTTGGCGACCACGCCAGGATAGGAGCGAGCATGGCAGAGGAACTATGGAACAATTTGGAAGCCAGCTTTATCGACAATGGAGAGCGGTTAGGATTAGAAGGCGAGTTGTTGAAGGTACATGTGGAGCAGAGGCTCCAACAGTACGCGGAGCGTGAGGAGCGCAGTGCCAGACGGCGAGAGGAGGCGCTCCGCACCGAGTTTGCCAAAACACTAAAGGAGATTAACGAGCGCATCGCCAATGCGCATGAGGGTGAGGGTAAAGCCGCGATGGGAGGTACAGAAGAATCTCCCAGTCACAGCGGTGGGCGTCAACCGTTGATGAAAATCCCCTCATATGATGGAACGCAGCCATTGGAGCGTTATCTTGACCTGTTCGAGGACATCTGTTCCAAGAACGAGTTCGAAGAAAGCGAATGGCTGCTGCGACTGCGCATCGCGCTAGCGGGTAGCAAAGTGGAGAGGATATGTATTGGATGCAATAATTACGAGGAGGCAAAACGAGAGTTGCTTGCATCGCTCGGAAAGACTCCGGATACAGCGTGGAAGACATTGCTGACAGGCAAGCAGCGGTCAGATGAGTCGTTTCATCAATACGTTGTCCGTGTTTGCCGAGAGGTAGAGGTGTGGGCCACACTCGCTATGACAGAAGATGGCGAGGTGGACACCAAGTATAGCGCCGATATAGGAAAAATGTCCCCGGTGCTGCAAGCAATGGCAAAGCAGGTAATCTTGGAGCAATGCGGACCTGAGATGAAGACGTACCTGGTCGAACGGCAGTGCTACGGGATGTCACTGCGCCAGGTACAGGAGCACGGCGCGTCTTACCAGGTCGCGCACGGACGACAGCGTGATACTGCCAGGAAGCCAGTAGAACGATCCGTGCCAAGGCCCACGGCGTCGGCACAGTGCATGGCGATATCGGTCACAGATGCAGAGAAGCAGCTAAAGTCGCTGCCACGGGAAGGGAGAAAGGGTTTTCTGCAGCGAGAGAGACTCTGCTGGAACTGCCTTAAGTATGGCCATATGGCCAGAGAATGTCGGTCAGGCGCGAGATGCACGAAATGCCAGAGGAAACACCACCTGCTAATACATGATGTGTTGGATAGAGCAGGTTACAGCCGGGAGAAACCGACTGAGATAGTAACGGAGAAGAATGTTGGATCGTGCTGTCTACACTCGCCAAGTGTGCGGCTGATGACCGGAGTGGCACGAATTGAGGGAAGAACTCGAAACGCGAAGGTTCGCGTGTTCCTGGACTCGGGTGCTGAGGCGTCATTCGTGACTGCAGCGTTGGTGTCAGCAATCGATGCAGAACACGTTGGGGTTGAAAATGTAGAGGTGAAGCCGTTCGGCGCGGAACCAACCCAACAGCGCATGGATAAGTACGCCATCACGATCCAGGGTAGCTCCGCTAGCATTCGGGTACGCGCGTTCGTGAAACCAACGCTAGAGCTGGATCTGAAGTGTGCAAGTCCGCAGACCATTGCGCAGTGGCACAGTTGGGGAGTAGAGCTGAGTGACAAGCCTCAACAAGGGACATCAGACGAAATACATATGCTGATTGGTGCAGACTATATCAACGCGGTACTGCACAGCAAGAAGGAAGTTAATGGTGAGACGGTGTGGAACACAGAGATAGGTAATGTATTATCTGGTCCAGCGTCTGCACCAAGTCGTAACAGTCAGCCGGTGACCGTGTCATGTGTCACGAGCCCACATCGACAAACTATGGCAGTTGGATGAACCTCCAGAGCAACATCAGCACCTGCCATCTTTCCCGCTATGTCGCCAGGGCAGCGGGTACCAAGTGGGTCTCGTGTGGCGAAATGACCGTCGCCCAACGGATAACTATGCTCAAGCTAGAGTCATCGCAACGCGGCTTCTTGAAAAGCTGAAGAGGAATGGGAAGCGAGCGCTCTATGATGATGTGCTGATCAGGGAATACCGCGAGCTTGGAGCAATTGAGCTGGAGCCATGTGAGAGCGATGCCGGGTACTATGTACCGCATCATGGTGTATTCCGCGAGCACGCTGCAACCACGAAGTTAAGAGTGGTGTTCAATGCCTCGGCGACGGCGCCAGATGGCAAGTCGTTGAACGACATGGTTGACCCTGGACCGTCGCTATTGCCGAGTCTCGCAGGTATGCTATTACGGTTTCGTGAATATAAGAGCGCGCTGCAAGCGGACATCCGCAAGGCTTTCTTCATGGTCGCGGTTAATCCCGAAGACCGTCCATACCTGCGTTTCTTGTGGCCAGGTCGAAGCGACAGCGATGAACTGTTAACCTGGAGGCTAACGAAACTGCCATTTTGCGTAAACTGCTCGCCATACATGCTTACTGCGATGATTCAGCATCACTTGAAGGAGCTACGGGCGTTGTCTGCACCCAAGGAGCGAGATCGTATTGATCTCTTGCTCACGAGTTTCTACGTTGACGATTTGGTCTCTAGTGTCTCAAATGCCTCGGAAGCTAAGGAGATGCAAGAGTTCAGCGTGCGTGTGCTTACGGATGCTGGCATGGAGTTACGCAAGTGGCGAGGCAACGAAATCCCGTGCGATCTAGAGGCCGGAGATAAAGTTCTCGGTCTGAAATGGAAAACCAGTGATGACTTGCTCAGCATAGCAGCGCTAGGCGAGTCCGATAGGCCGTCTGTTTGGACCCGGCGATCCCTCCTCAAGTGTGTTGCGGCATTATTTGATCCGCTAGGTCTAGCAGCACCGGCAGTTGTGCCGGGAAAGATACTGCTACAGCAAGCCTGGAAAGTCGGAGGCGACTGGGATGATAAGTTGCCTGATGGCATCGCAGCCGCATCCGTGCAATGGTGGGGAGAGTTGGCCGAAGTGGTGAGCATTGACATACCACGTTGGATTTGCTGCAATCTTGACACGCCGATTGCGCTTCATGCCTTCGCCGATGCCAGTGAGAAAGCGTTTGGATGTTGTTTGTATGCAGTCGTCAATGGACAGTCGCACTTGGTATTTGCCAAGGCCAAAGTGGTACCCGTGTCTCCACCCACGGTAGCCCGCCTTGAGTTACAAGCAGTATGTCTAGCGGCTCGCTACGCTGAGTTTGTGGTGAAGGAGCTGCGTGTGACCGTCACGCAAGTCTATGGCTGGACTGACAGTCTCACTACCGTTCATTGGATCAGTAATCCGTCGTACAAATGGAAAACATTTGTGGCTAACCGCGTCAGTCAAGTCCAAGAGATATCGAAGAAGGTCGGCATTGTGTGGAACCATTGCCCGGGCCTTCACAACCCAGCAGATTTACCGTCGCATGGGAGTAATGCACAGCAGATCCGTAGTCCGTTCTGGAGGGGCGGACCAACCTGGATCACGGAGCCCAATGACTGGCCCACTGCATCCTCAACCGCAGCTACAGATGAGTCCAGTGTAGAAGTACGAGTGTCAGCCACCACCTGTAGTCGAGAATCTGATAAGGAATGGTGGCTCCGATTCAGTAAATAGTCGAGGGCACAGGGCATGGTGACTCGGATGTTGCAGTGGAAGCACACTGAGCCTCGTGCTGAACTCTATTTTGCAGCAGACAACGTATTGTACCGCATCGTTCAAGCCGCATGTTTCGCTGAGGATCTTGAGCTGATCAAGCAAGGTCAACCAGTGAAGCCTGGGTCGAAGGTGTATCAGCTTGCACCGTTTCTGGATGAGCATGGAGTGCTCAGAGCCGGGGGACGACTTCAGCACAGCGAGTTGGCGTATGGAGCCAAGCACCCAGTCCTGTTAGGCAAACATCATCTGACCGAGTTGCTGTTGGAGAAAATGCATGTTGAAAGGATGCACCAAGGTGTAGAAGGAGTCTTGTCGTTCATCCGTCAGAAATTTTGGATTATCGGTGGTCGACGGGCGCTACGCACCATTACTCAGCGATGTGTTACATGCCGCCGCTACAAGGCTAAGGCTGCCTCAGAAGTCTGCCCGCCGCTGCCGGAAGACCGAGTTGTTCACGAGAGGCCGTTCGCAACTACCGGCATCGACTATGCTGGTCCGTTGTACGTGCGCCGTGGTGAGTCATCTCCGAAGGTATGGATAGCATTGTTTGTGTGTGCCACCACCAGAGCAGTTCACTTGGAGGTGGTCGATAGTTTAAGTACTGAGTCATTCTTGATAGCATTTCGGAAGTTTGTCGCGAGACGTAGTTTGCCGTCTCGGATCAGGTCTGACAACGCTACAACGTTCCAGGCGGCATCTGACAAACTGAGTGTGCCATGGATGTTCAATCCTCCAGCCGCAACATGGCATGGAGGCTTCTATGAGAGAATGGTTGGTACAGTGAAGAGTGCCTTGAAAAAGGTAATGGGAACAGCGTTTCTGAAGGTCCAGGAGCTTGAGACCCTCTTGTATGAGGTTGAAGCAGTGGTGAATAGTCGTCCGCTAACTTATGTGTCTGATAGCCTGGATGAGCCACCGGTAACCCCTGCAATGATGATGGGTGACATCTGGATGTCGTCAGAGAAGCCAGCAGGTACCCTGGACGCTGCGCAGATGTCATCGAGATTGCGTTACCTCAGTCGGACACTGGGGCATGTCAAGAATCGTTGGGAGGTGGAGTACCTAAGTCAGCTGAACAAACACCAACAGACCATGTCGCGCCCTTTAGCTGTGGGTGATGTGGTCTTTGTTCTCGACGATACCAAGCGCAAACAGTTCTGGCGTTTGGGACGGATCATCGAGTAATTCCCTGGTCGAGATGGTAAGCGTCGTGTTGCCAAGGTTAAGTTGAGTACCAGTACCCTGTGGAGGCCGATCCAAAGGTTAGTGCCGTTAGAAGTATCGTCACAGGACGTTGCTCCTGGGCTTGCAGATATCGCTCAACCTGCTATCGTCCCTCAGCAGCCAGCGTATGAACCGTCAGCACCGTTACCACCACCACGGCAGCAGGAGATGACGCGTTCTGGGCGCGTAGTCAGAGCGCCGGATCGTTTTTGACTTGTGTGCATTGTTGTACGGCAGTGAGAAGCCCTTTGGTGGGGAGAATGTTGCAAACCACCAGTTCTCAATTGGGAAAGGCCTTCGCGCTTATGGCATTGTATTCGTCGCAATGTTGTCTTTCGACTCCGCCGTACCGCTGATGTTGCTGCATGGCATACGCTATATGCGCTGTGTGTGTTTTGCTGTATACGCTGTTATGTCCAGTTTTATATGCGTATGTTTTTGCATGTACGCTGTTTTTGCATGCTATAAATAGCTGGTGTTATTAGTGTTCATTGTTAATTATTCGATGAAGTGAAATATACTGTCTAAAGGAAAAGTGTTGTCCTCGTGCCGTGTGGTCGTACGATCCTGACAATTTAGAGAATCTTAGAGGGTTCATAACAATAGGGGAGGGGGAAACTGTATGAGAGCCCTATCTCCTGGTAAGAGTCATTATCTAATAGAGTCATTATCTCACCTGTTCCCCTAGTAGTATAGGGGGAGGGGGAGTCTTGGGAGGTCGGCCCGAAGGGCCAATCGAGAAAGTCGATTTTGGCTCACCTTGAGGTGAGCCAGAACCCCCCCCCCCCCTATACTACTCGCAAAATCCCTGGATCGGGGCGGTAGACAAGAATAGATCCAGTAGTGTGGCAGTACTGCTGGTCACTCGGGTAGGAGATGTGATGTGGTTGCTAAACTGGTTAAGTACATGATGCAAAGGAGTCACAGCATGGGCATCATTAAAGTTTACGTTGAAGTCTCCTACTAGCACAGTTGTGGTCTGCGGTCCACCGCAGGCAGTCTCTAGGTTTGACTCCAGCCCATTCCAGTAGCCCGCAGATTCACTAGGTGGTCGATAGCAGCAGCCCAGTAAGACCGTCTCATTGCCTGGTCGACCTGGGGCTAGAATCTCCAGCCACAGCATCTCCAGCTCACACTCGAGGTCACATCTTCGACGGACTCGCAAGGACGTATGACAGTAGAAGGCAACGCCGCCTCCTTGCCTGCCTTCCCGATCTTTGCGGAACACACTGAAATGAGGAATGTTTACTTCTCCGTCTGTTACATCGGCTGACAGCCAAGTTTCCGCAACACCTAGGATGTGTACTCCACGGGTTGAGATAAAGTCTTCAATTTCTGCTACTTTTCTCCGATTCCCACTACGGTACCATGGTGATTTGCTCACGTGAGAGGCAGTTTTGGCGCGAGTTCATTCCGTGTAGTAGTAGGTATTTTACTACTCCCCGAAAGGAAGTTTTTTCTTTCTTTTGTATTTGTGGTACGAAGTTTTTTCTTGGCTTTTGGCTTTTCGATTGGTTGATTCTTCAACTTTTTCCAGTCATCTCCCGGCCCCCGCTATTTTCCCTCAGGACCAAAGTCAGAAATTGATTAAAAAAATGGTGATCCGGCCTGCCAACGGAATGCACGGAATGACTGTGCACAGGTGTAAATCACTCTCAGCTTCAAGCTCGTACCGTGGGGTACACATGACCTACCCGAATCGTCGGCACGGCACTCACGGTACCGCAGTGGGAATCGGCCCTAATAGACATCCTTAGCAAAAGTACGATAACGCTAACTTTTACGGTACTCACTCCCAGCCGTGACAAAAGACGTTATCGGATAACGGAAAAACGTTACAGAGCTCAAAATAACGGGCCGACGTTCGTTATGGAAATTCTGCAAAAAATGCAAAAACTCGCATTGTTTTGTAACTGGCGGGAGATAAAAAGCACGTCGTGCAGATCGAGGTGAGATCGAGAGTCGAGATTGCTTCCTCTTGTGACATTTAGCTTTTTTGGCGAGTTTTGCCTTTCAGTTGACAATTTCTGCGTCCTCTGCTTCGTGCCTTTCTCCCTCTATCACATCTGGGAAACAAAGGACCAGTTCCACGGCACTCCTGAGGAAGAAATTCATCGGCCTCTCCCAGACGTGCTGGAGCTGAAGAAGTTGAACCCTTACAGTCTTCGGTGCTGCGTTTAGGAAAGGGTTTCCAAGGACCTGGGAACAGCGAAAACTCATTTTCGCCGTGCTTTTGCTATTCCAGAGTAAAAGACCTCGCCAAGGTATTCTTTCGGAACGACAGCAAACTAATCCCTGTTCAAAATTTTGAATTTCCCGCACCTGTTTCCACGAAAATTCATATCGCCATAGTTGTCACGACTACTTCGTCTCAACTATAACGTACTTTAAGCTAAGGGAAAAGTCAGCTTGAACGATCCGAAGTACGGAAAGGTTTGCGTTTACGTTAGCGTTTTTTTAGCTAAGGATATCTAATAGGCCATTCACACGACGGGCAAACTTACTTTTATCATACCGTTTCCTAGGATATTTACTCCGATACGATAAACTTGGACACACGCGTGCAAGTGATTTTTTATCTTGGCCGAGGCCCTTTTGCTCGCGATTATCTTTGCACGCCAGGAAAAGTGTCGGTTGTTGAAAGTGCGTACTGCAAATGCAGTGCTTGAACAAGGGAAAATTCAAAATTGAACATTTCCCGGCATTTTCAGGGGGTCACTATGGATACATTGACGGTTGCAAAGTTTGCCCAGCACCGTGTGAACTGGATCACGGTTTTCCAGTGTTATCTCGGTCACACGCGTGCAAAAGTTTGCACGTCGTGTGAATGGCCTATTCGGCTACAGACATTTAAGAAAGCTACACTGGTCATGATCTAATACGATATGGTGAGTTCGCCAACTGTCATGTGCCGGTCGGTGCTCTTGTTGTTACCCATTTGCTCCTGTTCCATGTCCGAGTCAGTCAGTAGCTCAGTTCCTGAAAAGTCAACAAGTGTTCTTGGCAGTCTGAAGGTTTCCGTCCCTTGGCCACCATAAAGCCTCCCTTGTCATGGAGTCTGCGAGTGCTTAGAAAAGTTCTTTCATAATGTTTCATTAAAGTTCATCGCCATTTTCTAGTAGGCAGACCAGGTGAGAAGGCATCGGTACCTGGTCATGTGATGAAGTAAAGTAAAATAGCACAGTCATAGTACCGGTAGTTAGCTTGTCTTACTATCAGCGGACATCCCATTCAGTGCCCTGAATTAATGACTTTTAGTCCAAAATTATCCATGTATGGTACTTTCCCTCAAATGGTACTCACTATTTATTCGGGATTCAGGTGGGTAATCCATGGTGCAGTTTCCATTCCCGCAGTCTTCCACTGTGTTTTGGCAGTCTTCAGCTATGTAACAGTAGGATTGATTCAGGCTCAATTCGTTCTCACAAGTGCAAATGTAAGTAGAACCTTCTTTTTCGCATTGTGTGTATCCAAAACAAATTGGAAATTGTCCATTTGCCAGGCATGTGTATCCAGGTGAGGAACAATTCGGCGTAATAACTGGAACGAACTCATTACAACGGCAGTAGTAGTCAACGCTTCCGTTATTGACGAACTTCTGAAAATGCCCAGGTGCACAGGACTTTGACACTGGATAGCATAAGACATGAATATACGAGATTTGATTTAACACTACACTGACAAGACATAACTGCCTGACACTTAGAAGTAGAACGCCCTTCAGGCGCGTGAACATTTTGAAAGTTTTCACTAGTACGAAATACATTTTCATGCCTGATCATCAAACCATGGACAATGGATTAAATAGAAATGTTGTTTTGCCTTTCCTCATTGCACCGTTTCTATCACCTCTCTACTTTATTTAATCCATTGTCCATGATCATTTGATGTTGCCTGTATCTCATCTGAGGATAAGGCATGAAAGAATACAAGTGAACACTTTCAAAAATGTTCAAGAGCGTGAAGTGTGTCCTACTTCAAAGTTTAAAAAGAGAAAAGACAAATTAGTCACCAGTTATGAATATTAGTCAAATATACGGTAACTTATAGAGTAAACAAACAAAAAAAAAACAAAACCAACAAGGATATTGAGACATTATTCTTATTATTCTTATTTGATAACCGCAATCAGTAATACAAGCTGGATCGACATTTGTGTACACTATATTCATGTAATGTAAAACTGCGGAGACAATGTGCAATAAAACGATGAAAATGTGAACAAATGGTGTAGAGAAAATGAGGATTCAAACAAGTTTTCGTACAACACTCATCAGGAGTCTTCGTTGTACTAAAGGACAATGAAAGCAAAATTGAACGATTATAGAAAATCTAAGTTAGAGAAATAACACTAAGAACAACAGCAGTGAAATTTACAAGTGTGAATTTTATCAATGAAGGCGAGAGCAATAACGAATGCGTGTACTAACACTAAACTTGCAACTGAAAAATGAACAAAGAAGAGAAAGGGACAAAGTGATAACAAATAACAGCAGTACATTACAAAATATTATGATCACACCAGAGCAGTTCAGGACAAGACAAAAGGGGAACTGTTGACTTCAAGATCAAAGCTAGAACGTCGAACTAGAACGACAGAGAAGCTCAGCAGCACAACGGAAAAGCATGCGCGGCTGATACAACTTAGAGTAGAGGAGTAGAAAGATAATGATCTATCACGTGAGGTAGCTCACTAGTACGGATATCACATCCCTCCACCATTAGATGAGGAACACATAAGCAATAGTATGAGAAATGAGTTCACTATAATTTGTTGCTGATACGAGAAGCGAGTTCAATGTAACACACTAAGGAACTGCAAATATCAACAGAGAGCTGAACGCAAAACCCAGCAGGTCTGCAGTTACAAGTTCATACGATCAGGGGACTTCCTTGAGCGTGTAGACCTGCGCAGATTAGAGCTAGGAGAATTAACAGAGATAGCAGAAGACTGAGTAGAAGATTCAGCAGAAGGTGCAGCAAATGCAGAAGAGGATAGCGATGTTGATTCCACATCCTGGCGGCTGGCGGCAACCTCTGGCTGTGACGGCTGTGGTGATTCGGCATCTGCATGTGACGGCGGCTGTGCAGTTGCCAAAGTTGAAGTTGAAGTTGATGGCGGTGATGACCGGTCGGATATGCCTGCACTCTCGGGTAGCATTTCTCCTCCCTCGGACGGAAGACGGCGTCTAATGTGATCAGCATGGCGCTTCCATATGCGACCATCATCCAGACGTACAGTAAACGTGGCTGGACCAAGACATTCTTCCAGCACACCAGGCATCCATTTAGGCGTCGATGTGAAGTTAATCACCCAAACAGCATCACCACAACAGAGATCCGACGCCCGAGCTGTGCGACGGTCAACAGCAGCACCTTGCCTGTTCAAGACACGTGCTGATATATCTGGAAACGTCAGGTCAAGACGAGAACGTGGCGTGCGGTTCATAAGCAGCTGAAATGGTGACTGGCCTGTTGTTGACTGAGGCGTTAAGCGATAATGAAACAGAAAGCGGTGTAACCGTGACGCTAGGTCTCCACCAGCACCTGACAATTTCTTCAAGCCGGATTTGACTGTTTGAACTGCTCGTTCAGCAAGACCGTTGCTTGCTGGGTGGTAGGGTGAAACCAAGGTATGCTTGATACCGTTACTTGAGCAGAATTGTTGAAACTCCGAGCTGGTGAACACTGAGCCATTATCCGAGACAAGCTGTTGCGGAAGACCATGTGTAGCGAAACACTCACGAAGCTTGCCAATGGTAGCTGTCGACGTAGCAGATGGAACGGCATGCACGTCGATGTACTTGCTGTGGCTGTCGACGATCACAAGTAGCATCTTGCCTTCCACAGGGCCTGCATAATCAATGTGCAGTCGGGTCCAGGGTTTGCCTGGCCACTCCCAGGGATGCAATGGCTGTAGTGCTGGAGACTTCTGGGTTGCTTGACATGGCTCACAGCTGCGGACCTTGAGTTCAATTTCGGCATCGATCGATGGCCACCAGACGTAGCTGCGGGCGAGCGACTTCATTCTGGTTATGCCGGGATGGCTGAAATGTAACTCTTCCAGTAACTTTTCTCGGCCTTGGGGCGGAATGACAACGCGAGACCCCAACAGTAAGCACCCATCGATGATGGAGAGTTCACTTCGACGACGGTAGTACACTTGGTAATCACTATGCACGTCGTTAGGCCAGCCTTCCTGGACGTACTTAAGAACTAATGCAAGCACTGGATCACGGCGAGACCATTGCGCAACGCTCGATGATGTTACGGGAGTTCCGTCCAAAACAGTCATTGACAAAACTGTTTCAGCCGGCACGGGAACCTGGAATTCGGGCATTGGTGCCGGCAGACGACTGAGACCATCAGCGTTTCCATTCGATTTGCCGGGCTTGTACTGTAGCTCATAGTCATAGTTGGCTAACATCAGCGCCCAACGCTGAATACGACCGCTGGCCATAGCAGGAACGGGCCGACACTCGCTGAACAAACCCAGCAGAGGTTTGTGGTCTGTTTGAAGAGTGAATGATTGGCCATACAGGTACTTGTGGAATCGCTTGACAGCGAAAACCATGGCGAGGCCTTCCTTCTCAATCTGTGCGTAGTTTCGTTCTGCTGACGACAGGGTACGCGATGCGAAGATTACCGGATGCTCCTCGCCATTGACAACATGCGACAAAACTGCACCAATGCCGTACGGTGAGGCATCACAGCTCACAATAATTGGTAGTTTAGGGTCGTAATGCACACGGACGGGTGAGTCAATGAGCAGCTTCTTGCTACTCTCGAATGCGGACTGTTGACGATGAGACCAGTCCCAACTCTTGGAAGACAATAGTTCATACAACGGAGCAAGTACTGAGCTCAGGTTAGGAATGAACTTGTGGTAGTAGTTGATTAGTCCGAGGTAGCTTCTCAGCTCTTGGACGTCGGTAGGAGCCCTTGCATCAATGACATCTTGCACTTTCTCCTTGGTGGGCTTAATTCCAGATGCATCGATGATGTGACCTAAGAATGTCACAGAGGACCTTGCAAATGAACATTTGGTGCGGTTCAAACGCAATCCAGCTGCGTTGAGACGTTCCAGAACCATGTTCAGATGTTTGTCGTGTTCTTCACGAGTTGTGCCAGAGACAAGGATGTCATCCAAGAAGATCACGACCATTGGTATTCCAGCTAGCAATTGGTCGAGCGTACGTTGAAATATGCTCGGGGCCGAAGACACACCAAAAGGCAGTCGGTTGTACACAAACAGTCCCTTCGTGGTGTTGATGGTGGTAAGAAGTTTAGACTGTTCATCCAGTGGTAATTGGAGATAAGCTTGACTGAGGTCCAGCTTGGTGAAGCAACAGCCATTAGCAAGTTTCACGTACAAATCCTCTATGTTCGGCAATGGGTACTTATCTGTCTTGGCTGCCTGGTTAACAGTGCACTTGTAATCACCACAGATGCGGACTTGGCCATTGCTCTTGAGAACTGGCACAATCGGTGCTGCCCACTCAGCGAATTCGACTGGCTGAATGACATTGTTGTCGACTAGTTTGTCCAGCTCCTTCTCCACGGCAGACTGTAGAGCATAAGGCACAGAGCGAGCTTTCAGGAAGCGAGGTCTAGCATTGCGGTCGACTGCAAGCTTGACACTGCCGTGCTTCCAGGTGCCTAGTCCGGGCTTGAAAACATCAGGATGCTTGCTCAGGAGGTCACTGCTCAGATCTCCGGTGACATTGAAGACTCGGTTCCAGTTGAGCTTTAGCGTCTGCAGCGCGTCTCTACCCAACAGATTCGGACCAGAACCCTCGACGACAAACATGGTCAGCTGAGCCGAGTTCTTCGCATGACGGGCATTGCAGATGAGACGACCAATAACTGGTATGATCTTGCCAGCATACGACCTAAGGCTCGGCAGGTCATTCGTCTCCAGACTGGGGAGTTGCTGCTTGGTATCTTTCGACGCCAGTGTCTGGTACTCCGCTTTGTTGATTATTGTTACTGCCGCTCCGGTGTCTATCTCAAACACAACAGGGGTGCCAGCCAGACTCACACTATACATATAAGGATCCACGTTGGAACGCACATGACCAGAGCAACTGGTGTGGTGCAGCTCCGCGCTGTATTCCGCCGTCTGGTCAGGTGATGCGAACTCCGGGGCTCTCTGCTCGGAAAACTGATGCACAGCCTTCGACCGGCATACCTTTGCAAAATGATTCGACCTGCTGCAGGACTTGCACGTCTTGCCCCATGCTGGGCAATCCGAGCGGTTGTCGTGCCATTTCCCCCCGCATCCGCTACATTTGCGAACGGCCTTACTGGAAGGACTGGGCTGGTCACGACTTGATGGGTGTCGCCTCTCCACTTTATGGACTTGGGGATGTTCAGGCTTGCTGAAGCTGCTGGCCCCGGCCATGGCTGCCACAGACGACATCGTGACTTCCACTGAACGTGCATAAGTAAGGAGGTCTGCCAACGACATGCTGCTCTCCATGAAAGCCTTTTCACGTACCTTCGACGACACACAGTGCTGTACGACCTGAGACTTTAGCTCTGTGTCCATATCTGCAAATTGACAGTGCTTGCCCAAACGCCTAAGACGAGTTACGTAGCTATCAAGGGTCTCCGACTGAGATTGTTTCTCACGACGGAACAAGTAGACCTCGTATTCCCTGTTGCGCTTCGGACTGAAGTGAGCCGTCAGAGCATCCTTCAAGTCGTCGTAACTTGTAATGCTACTGCTGTCAAAGGTGAGGTAGACGTCAAACACGTCCTCACCGCCACCGTGCAAGAGCTGGGCTCTCTGCCGCTCGTCTTCCGTGATGTTTGCTGCAATCAAATAATTATCGAAACGAGCCAGCCATTTCTCCCAACGAGGGCCAACCGACTCAGGCGGTTCCAGATCAAACGGGTTCAATGATTTTACTGTGCTCATCGTGGCAGCTGAATCAAGGACTTCGTCGCCAAATATTATGATCACACCAGAGCAGTTCAGGACAAGACAAAAGGGGAACTGTTGACTTCAAGATCAAAGCTAGAACGTCGAACTAGAACGACAGAGAAGCTCAGCAGCACAACGGAAAAGCATGCGCGGCTGATACAACTTAGAGTAGAGGAGTAGAAAGATAATGATCTATCACGTGAGGTAGCTCACTAGTACGGATATCACAACTTGCAACTGAAAAATGAACAAAGAAGAGAAAGGGACAAAGTGATAACAAATAACAGCAGTACATTACACCTAGAAAATTAACGGCCAAGCTTGGCCGCACAAAATATGACACTTTACTTGAACAATTTCAACCCAATTATACCATCCTTCTGTACACACAACTGTACACCATTTCTTCACATTTTCATTGTTTTATTGCACATTGTCTTCACAGTTTTACATTACATTATTATTATTATTTAAAAATTCGACGAGGAGACAATAATTTTAATACGGCAATAAGTAGGACGAGCTGAAGCGACATGTGGACTACTTTATTAACAATGTAAGCGATGGAGACGATGCAAGAAACAACCTAAAGGGTAAGGAAAAATACATGTAAGAAGAAAAAGGGCAATGGAAAAAAAAGATGATTCGAACAAGTTTTCGTACAACACTCTTCAGGAATCACCGTTGCACTAAAGAACAAAATGAGAACAAAGGAAATAATATAGCAATCAAGGTAGGGTGACACGATACAATGACAGCACTGGAATATCGAGGTGCGATTTCTCACAAAAGTGTGCAGAAAACAAGGGTATACAAGTAAGAACTAAGCGTGACAAGTGTGTATCAGCAACAAAAACAAAAAAGTGAGAACGAATGATAATAATAACAATAATAAACAAGAACCTCAGTCATGTTATCTACAACTTCGAATGCCGACATTGTGCTAGTCGGTATGTTGGTAGGACTGTTCAGCACCTGAACGCACGTATCAAACAACACACTCCACTTCACATACTTCCACCCAGTGCGCAATCTGAGAGGCCCAAACGCGGAAGGCCTAGGAAAAACCCATCACCTAGACGGCAGGATAGTTCCCTGCTGCTGTCTGCCGCTCCCCCTCTGACATCTGTGTTGGACGGGCTGGAGCTTGGCAGCTCTTTGGAGGTGCGTGCAGAACCGCCACTGGTGCAGCCCTGGGGTGTGCCTGAGTCTGTGCCTCTGGGTGCTTTGCATGGGGCTGTGCCTCGAGTGGTGACAGCACCTCTGCCTCCCCTGATCCTCCTCCTTCGAGGTCTGTGTTGGTGGGGAGCACCCGCGGCGGTCGATTTGTCCCACCGGAACCAGAGCTGGGTTCAACAGAAAGACCAACAACCATGGCTGCAACAACAACACCAGCTTCACATCCAACAACAACACCAGGTTCACATCCAACAACAACAACAACTAATCCACAAAACAAAGCAGCAAATGACAGACCACGGAGATCTACAGCAGATTACAACCGGACCTATGAATTCACGGTAAAAATACAAAGGAAACAATCGGAAAGGACGACGACTGACGTGAAGGCAACGGCATTCAGGGTAGGCGTGGGTGGTGAAGGTGAGACGCAGGATGATGCAAGTGAGGAGGAGAGTCAAACCGCGGTGGATGACGGAGCAGGTTCTGATTCCGACAGTGAGGGAGAAGGTGAGCTGAGTGAGGGTGAGAGTGAGTGTGAGGGTGTGCGCGTGAGTCGAGATTGTGTGCGTCCGTCTCGTAATAACAAGTCTTCAGTATACAATCATTTGGTTTCTAGTACTGACTGTTGTCGTACTTATTCTGATTCCTGTTTTTCTGTTTTGTGCCGTGCTCGTCAGGGTTATCTTTTGCAGTTACAAGTTTTGGAAGCTGTTTGTCAGCGCATTCATAAGCCGAATTTGTGTGTCCAGAAAGATAGTGTTATTACCCTAAAATTGTTCAAATAATGTTCTGTTGTGTAGTGTGGCAACGTTGTTGCCACTTGTGCCTAAATGTGTTTTGTCACCTTCTTGTTTATTATTGTTATTATTATCATTCGTTCTCACTCTTTTTGTTTTTGTTGCTGATACACACTTGTCACGCTTAGTTCTTACTTGTATACCTTGTCTTGGCACGAAGGATCTTGTCTTGGCACGAAGGATTTTCACGCCACACTGGAGCTCGGGCTTATCCAGTGACTTGATACTTGACTTACCCACGACTGCCATCCACAGCACTTCCGAAGGCCATTTAACATTCGTTTTGAGAAGGCCATTTAATTCGTTTCGGAAACCCTGCGCCACTCTCTATACAACGTTTCGAGGAAATCACACCTCATCAGTTGAGCATGAGTAGGCTGAAGAATATTGTGCTGAAGAGCATCACTTATATAGTGCTCTCCATGTACAAACATCACCACGGGTATAACTTAGTTCAGACACTCACTTTTCAGCATAACAAATGCTTAGTGAAAACCAAATAGCAGTCTGAGTTTGTGTCGCTCTGGGACGGAGAAAACAGACGTCGACAACCCTCTCTTATTCACAATGCCCTCACCTCCAGGCACAACAGAATTTCTTGCAGGTTAGCCCAGTCGAAGATTCGCTGGTATTATAGCGGTCCTGAGTCTAAGTCAAGTGTCAAGTCAAGTCGGCGCAGAGGCGCGAGCTCCAGTGTGGGGAGCAAATCCTTTCCTAAAATACCATCGCCAAAGTCGCTATCACTACTTTGTACTGTGCGCGACAAGCTGGTTTGGAAGTAGCAGCGTTGCGAATTGCGGGGCGTTCTCGACACTTTTATTTATTTATATATGTCTGTACCTCATAGCATTTCAAGACAGCCAATTGAATTGTGGAGATGGTGCAAATCATGCAAACCAGCCGAAAGTGTTCGCATAAGCCACTTCAAATAGATACACAAGTCCACAACAGTTACAGAAAAAGACGAAAAGAAGACAAAACTAAGGTGCCGACACCACACGGGCACAGAAGCCCACCCACCGCTTCGGTCAACAGTAAGGGCCCATAACGCCTCCAGACCGACTATGCTTGACAAGGAAAATTCATTCTGGTTGGCATCATCTCATCACGAGTAGCGTTTCCAGCGTATTTCTTCGTCGTCCCCTCCAGCCCCCTGGACCAGGCTCTGCGAAGCACGCTCCCATGCTCAGTAATGGTGAATAGTTCGCCGAGAGCTGAAGGGCGTGCCCAAAGAGCCTCCACCTAGCTCTTGAGATGATCATACCAAGAGAAGAAGAGAGGTACGCTCATAGTCATCCACAAACTCGAGATGGACTGCACGGACAGCGAAACAGGTGAATAAACAGACCCACACCTTGGTCGTGGAGGAGTCGGACTGCTTGATCAGCAATGGTCCAAAGTAGTCCAGACCGGTGAACTCAAATGGATGAGCAGGGTTGACACGCTCGGAAGGTAGAGGCGGCATCAAAGGAAGACGATACAGTGGTGAGTCTTGCCGAAGGCACACAAGACATAACTTCAGTTCATAGTGAACAGCCTGACGACCATGACGAACCCAGAAGTTGAGGTGAAGCTGTGCGAGGGTGTGGCTTGGACCAGCATGCAGCAGGCGGACATGGATGTCGAGAATGATCATGTCCATGCCGCATCTGTCTCCGCTACTCCCGTTTTATACACGCTTCCCGCTGCTTTGACCATCCCTGTAAACGTCTCACTTAGTCAGTTGAGGAATAATCGTCTCTTTATTAGTAAAGAAGCAGTTTTATACAGTAAGTAGAATAACAGGTGCCAATGTTAGCCGTGAGCAGTAAGTACTAGAAGTTGCACAAGGTATGCAACTGATAGGCGCGTACATAGGTGTGCAGTGATAGGCGTGTACATAGGTGTGCAGTGACAGGCGCGTATATAGGTGTGCAGTGATAGGAAGGCAGAAGAAGGTGTAAAGGTTACACCATCCCCTCCTCTCCATTGTGCAAAACACAATAGAATGAAATACTTAAGAACACAAGTGGAGCAATATTTCTTCCGGACTCGTCCTTGAGAAAATTCTCTGGCTCCCAAGTTGTCTCCACATAACCCTTCCACTTAACCAAAACTCGGGTGTGCCTTTGCATACTCGGTGATCCAAGATTTCCTCAACAATTTACTCTGTGTTGCCGTCCAAATCAGTTGCAGGCGGCCGAGGCGGCTGGCGGCGCCCAGGAATTGCGTTCACTTTGTATGATTTCAGCGCGGTCCCATTGAACACAGGGTGGCAGCGTAAGGTTGTCGGCAGGTTAAGGCGATATGCATTGTCATTACCTGACTGGGTGAGATGAGACCCATTAGCTGACGGGGTGACTCCGTGACTGGGTAGTCTGGTTACTGGGTAACTGGGTGACTGGGTAACTGGGTAACTGGGCAACTGGGCAACAGGGCGACTGGGCGACTCTGGGTGAATCGGTGACTCCGTGACTCTGGGTGACTCTGGGTAACTGGGTAACTGGGTAACTGGGTAACTGGGTGACTGCGTAACTGGGTAACTGGGTAACTGGGCAACTGGGTAACTGGGTAACTGGTGAACTCTGGGTGACTCTGGGTAACTGGGCAACTGGTGAACTCTGGGTGACTCTGGGTAACTGGGTGACTCTGGGTAACTGGGTGACTCTGGGTAACTGGGTGACTCTGGGTACCTGGGTGACTCTGGGTAACTGGGTGACTCTGGGTAACTGGGTGACTCTGGGTACCTGGGTGACTCTGGGTAACTGGGTGACTCTGGGTAACTGGGTGACTCTGGGTAATAGGGGATTCACACACACGGGTAAAATCACGGTTATGGGAAAGTTGTTATGGAAACTATGGTACTGGGGGAAAGGAAGAACCTCTCGGGAAAAAATTGGCAAAGCCGTGGCCGTGGGCCTCAGGGCGTTTGTCAAGGGAAAAATCCCATGGCTATAAGACGAGCATGCGTAGATCTTGTCTTTGGCGAGAACTCTGAACCCTAGTTGTACGAGTGCATCGCAACTTGCATTTTCACACAGTGCCCATCGGAATATCGTGCATGGCGAATGCAAGATACAGTACAGAATGTACTACAAAAATGCAGTACGGATTATTTTTTGAGTTGCCCCGCCACAAGTTCATGGCCAAACGTGCGGCCAAGGCAAAACTGACCACGGGTGTGAACGGCCCCACTCCGTTGACCGAAGGTCTGAACTTTTACCTTGTCCCGTGACCTCAGGTTTACCCGTGTGTGTGAATCCCCTATAACTGGGTGACTCTGGGTAACTGGGTGACTCTGGGTAACTGGGTGACTCTGGGCAACTGGGTGACTCTGGGTACCTGGGTGACTCTGGGTAACTGGGTGACTCTGGGTAACTGGGTGACTCTGGGTAACTGGGTGACTCTGGGTAACTGGGTGACTCTGGGTAACTGGGTGACTCTGGGTAACTGGGTGACTCTGGGTAACTGGGTGACTCTGGGTACTCTTGAACTGGGTTACTCTGGGTAACTGGTTAACTCTAGGTAACTTTTTTTTTATAAACAATGCAACACAATATTGTGGAAAGATCACAACACTAAGAGACAAGATGAAAAGGAAATCTTTACAATAATTGTTGGAACTTTCTCCATTTGTTAGTGTTTGTCTTCGTTTAACATGTATATTACTCAGTATGTCGTAATTGGACACTGCTCGATTTTTCTTACCTTGTGCGTTTCACTATTTGTAACGTGGCTCCTCTGCTTCAGTTTTCGTTCTATCTCTCTGGCAGGGGCAACCACCACCCGTCTGGTGGGTGCCAGCATCCTCCGGCAGTTGCGCTGGGATTCTACGATACATTCTTGTTCTTCGATAAATTAGAAATCTGCCTTTCTAGTTCTTCGCTGTTTGAATTATTTTTTATTTGTGTTGTTTCTTGCGGCACTCGCTTTTGTGTAGATTTGACCTTTTTGCATGTCCGCGTGAGTACAGATGACATCATGCATTATTTTCTGTCACGTGTTTTGCTTTGAGCGTGTCGTTCAAGATGTTTGAACTGCGCCCGCTGGCCGATTTTCTTTGCTTGCTGTTTTCTTTGCCAGTCAAGCGGGGGGACGCAACGGTGTCGTCCTTCTTGGCTGTGTGTCCGGTACGGGGCCGGGTACGTGCGTCCCCAGCTCTCCGTTCTTTGTTCTTTTTTGAGTTAGATTCTTCAATGGTGTTTTGAGAACATGTTTGGTAATACAGTCTTCTAAATAGTTCGATGCTTCCAATGGTTGTGTCTGATGCAAATGTGGGTTTGCGAGGGAACCGGTGAACCATTTGGTTCTTCGAGCCGGATCCGACAGGTTTCGACTGGTAGTGTCAGCGATGGTAATGGCGTTTCCGCCACCACCAGATTTTGTGACTCGTAGTTTTACGACACGCCATTATGGTACGAGCTTGGGTGAAACTCCTGTTGAGGAACTTGAGGACCGCTGGAAAGAGTTGATTTGTCGCAGAACAAACCTCCGTAGACGCCACACGCGGATCAGTAACCGCTTGCGAACTCTGATTGCTTGCTCGTCGCCGTCTCGCCGATATTTGCAGCCTGATGTCCGTGAATTAGAATTTGTACGGTCAGAGCTGAATTCGGTTTTAGAAATTATGCGCAGCATGTTGGAATCCCAAGAGAGTGAGCAACTGCTGAATGAGTTGGACGAGTGGGAGGCGAAGTTTGATAAGGAGAGTGTTGGTGTGATGGCTGCTTCTGAGGCGATCTTAGATTCGCCTGTTGAGTCGGTTTCTGGCCAAGTGGCATCAGGCCAACAATCAGCAGTCGCAGAACAGGTTACCCCTGTGCCAACGTTAACACCACCGCACATGCGGCCTGCGCCACCTCTACCAGCACCACGCACACGGCCAACACCACCACCAAAGCCAAGTAGTCTGAGCAGCAGACTAAGTGTGACGTCAGTTGGTTATAGTGCTCCTGCCAGTAGACTTTCTGAGTGGTCTCCTCAACCGGAATCTGCTGTCGACCCCCATGTTAGCGATTGGCTTGCCAGTATGCAACCGCCACATGGAGTAAGCGCTTTTCACCATCTGAAGCCACTAGAGCTGCCCAAATTTAGTGGCAGGACCCAGCAGTTTGTACGGTGGAAACAAACATTAAGCGCCTCGTGGACGAGGACCGCTTCGTCTCTGACGAATATAAACTGGCACGACTGAAGGAGGCGCTGCAGGGTAGCTCGGCCGAAGACATTATCGCGGATATGTTCGACGGTCCGGGTGCATACACTGCAGCCTGGACGGAGCTTGAGCGCTGGTTTGGTGGTTCCGATCGCCATCTTGCCTAGCAAGAGAGAGAGATTCTGAATCACCCACGCATTGCCTCTGACAGGGACACCGAGTCTGTCCGGAAGTTTGCTGTCAAGCTCAGAAATGTGCTCATGAACCTGGACTTGGCTGGAGAGACCCCTGGTAGGGAGCTATTCCTAAGTGCGCTGGAGAAGCTACCCAGAAGTGTAGTTATACGATTTTACGAACAACATCCAGACAGCAAATGCAACGCAACCACGTTGTCGTTCTGGCTGGTAAAACGGGTCCAGAACGCTAAGCAAGCCGATGACATCTTGGCGACAGTCGGCACAGAGAAGTTGAACAAGACACCTCCTGCGGTCCCGCCAAAGCCTAGGTCATCTGCTGTGTATGCTGTGGAGCTCAGTACTCAGCAGTGTGCCAAATGCAGCAAGAGCCATGCCACAGCAGAGTGTCCGGAATTCAGGGCGCTGACAACCAAGCGCCGCTGGGACCTGGCCAAGCGTGCCAAGCTGTGTAGCTGTTGTTTGGAGCATGGACACTGGGCGTGTGAGTGCCAGAAGCTGGAACGTTGCCACTGTGGAGAGAGGCACCACTCACTTCTGCACTACAGCAAGTCAGTGCAGCCACAAGCTGCAGCGCAGAATCCCGCTACGATGCGACCAGCAGCTACGGCACCCCGGCAGGAAAGTTCTCACCATGCTAGTGTCAGTGTGCCGCAGACTACCGCTTTCGCTACCGTGCCAGTGAAGATTATTGGCCCAACTGGCAAGTCGGCAATCTGTACGGCCATGCTGGACTCAGGCTCGACTGCAAGCTTCATACGGGAGGATGTAGCCCATGAGTTGGACATGGCAGGTGAAGTTCACATGTTGAACACATCCACGATTGGTGCGCAGCAGACCTCCGGCTATCGGGAACTGGTCAAGGTGCAGATGGAATCCATTGATGAAACAGTGTCATACCCGCTCAAGGCATGGGTATATGATCGTGTGACCAAGAAGACGCAGGTCGTCGACTGGAGCTGGTACAAGTCCAGCTATGAACATCTGAAGTTCATAGACTTTCCCGAAATCTCCAGCACCACGGTCGACCTCCTGATTGGTCTAGACGTCATTGATGCCCACGCATCACTCGCGGAGTACAGAAGCAGCAGCGGTGGACCAATTGCCCGCAAGACGCCACTGGGATGGGTGTGTATGGGCCCAACGCCCAGTGCACCCAGTGATGACGAGTTGTCTGTCAACTTCGTGCATGCTTTATACGGCGAATGCAGCATAGACAGCCTTGTCCAGAATTTCTGGAATCTGGAGGCAGTCGGTATGAAGCACGAAGGCACCTACATCACCCCTGCAGAGAAGGTGGCTGAGGAGATCGTTGAGAAATCCATCAGCTTCCATGATCAGCGAGTCACCATGGCAATCCCATGGGTCCACAGCAACGGCGAGCCTGGTGTCACCGCTAATCGCGCCATGGCGGACCATCGCCTGCGCATGCTAGAGAAATCGCTGGACAAGCGTCCAGAGCTGAAGGCAGCATACGGCAAGGTCATCCGTAGCCACATTGACAAAGGCTATGTGCGCACAGTGTCGGCAGCAGAGGTTGAGGCAGATGGCGACGACCAGTGGTTCCTGCCGCACTTCGCCATTGTACGAGACGACAAGGCCACCACGAAGGTACGTGTCGTCTTTGATGCTGCTGCCAAGTATAACGGGAAATTGTTGATCAATGAGTGTATGTACCCTGGACCCGCTCTGCAGAATGACCTAGTGAAAGTGCTTCTGCGGTTCTGCAAGGTTCCAGTAGCGCTCACGGCGGACATTACCGAGATGTTCCTGCAAGTCGTGCTGGCTGAGCAAGACCGCCGATATCATCGCTTTGTGTGGGACTCACGCGTATAAGAGTTCCAGAGGTTGGTGTTCGGCATGAAGGCGTCTCCGTACTTGGCCTGCAAGGCGCTACAAGTGGTGTGCCGCGAGACAGCCGACAAGTATGACCCAGCCATGTTGCAGATCGTTGACCGAGACATGTATGTGGATGATCTGCTGCACTCTGCTGTCTCCGTACCGGAAGCCATCCGCACACAGCAGACAGTACAGGACATCCTTGAGCAGGGCAGCTTCCACCTCCGCAAGTGGCTCAGCAATAGCTCGGAGGTGATGGACGGCGTACCGGAAGCTGACCGCTCACCGCAGCTCGTAGCTAGCATCAATGATCATGATCACTGTGCGCTACCATCAGTCAAGACGCTAGGCGTGATGTGGTAGGCAGAGGATGGTACCTTCGCCTTTGAGTTCAAGCCGCCCGCAACAGAGAAGCTGACCAAGCGAGCCGTGCTGAGTAAGATGGCATCTATATTCGACCCACGTGGACAACTAGCTCCCTTCACGATTCGCTCTCGTGTCATGTTCCAGGAGCTGTGCATCCTCGGCATGGGCTGGGAGGATCCACTGGACGCTGAGCACACGTGGAGATGGACATCCTGGTTTAGCGAGCTGGGAGATCCGGCGCTGATCCGTGCGCCGCGCTGTTTCAAGTGTCCGGGTCGCGAGTCATCTGTCGCTACATTGTCGCTGCACGTGTTCACGGATGCTTCAGATGCCGCCTACGCCGCTAACGTGTACGTCCGTGCTGAGTACCCAGTCGGCAATGTGCGAGTGACGCTAGCACTCGCCAAGGCGAGTCCATGTCCCATTAAGAAGATGTCGATCCCGAAGCTGGAGCTGAAGGGTGCTGTGCTTGGTGTTTGCCTGGCCCAGACAGTGAATGACGCGCTAGATCTGCCGCAGGCTGATGCCACCTACTGGTCCGACTCGATGAACGTGCTTCACTGGGTGAGAGCACATTCCAGAAAGTTTAAAGTCGACGTGGGCAACCGGATAGCTGAAGTACAAGAGTATTCAGCTGGCAGCCAGTGGAACCACGTTCCTGGAAACCCAGCCGACAAGGGCACCAGAGGCTTGACAGCAGCCCAGCTAGCCAGTGATGCAGTATGGTGGAACGGCCCTGAGTTACTCGTCCAGCAGCACACTGAGTGGCCGTCTCGTCAGATAACCGTGCCAAAAGAGTTGCCCGGAATGGTAAAGCGAGCGCAAGTGATGGAGTTCGCTGTGCGGCAAGTGTCAGCGGAGGTTTTTTGTCTCCACCCCGACAACTACTCGTCATGGAAACGACTAGTAAGAGTGACGGCCTGGTGCTACCGTTTCATCAACCGGTGTCGTCGACGTCATGCTAGCACGAGAGGGGATCCGGAAGCAGCGAGTGCAGCAGTCGACTCTGTGGAGCTGAAGTCTGATGAGCTCCAGCGTGCCGAATGTCACTGGTATGCGATCGCACAAGCAGTGAGCTATCCCGCTTCGTATCGGCAGCTGACGTCAGGGAAGTCCCTTGCAGCGAATGACCCGCTGCTACGGCTGAATCCAGTGCTCGACAAGGATTACCCGTGTGTGCTATGCGTTGGAGGTCGTCTGAAGACTGCCAGCCACTTACCTGAGCATACCCGGCATCCGATAATCTTGCCACAGCACCATCGGATTACTCAGCTGATAGTCGACGCCGAAGATTGCAAGTGTGATCACAGTGTTGGCCCAAACCACCTCTTGGCAAACCTGATGCTGCGGTTTTGGATCATCCGTGGCAAGGTTGTCACACGATCTCGCCGTGCACACTGCGTGCTCTGCAAGAAGAAGTGGGCCACTGTGGCTTCGCAGCAGATAGCACCGCTCCCGCTATTCCGAACAGCTCCACCGTACCGGGCATTTTCAAGAGTGGGAGTTGACTATGCCGGTCCGTTCCGGACAAAACAAGGACGTGGCAAGACCCAGCTCAAGAGGTACCTCTGTGTCTTCTCTTGTTTGCAATCTCGAGCCTGTCATTTCGAGATGGCGTATGGCCTGGACACCGAGTCGTTTCTGCTAGCATTCACCCGTTTCTGCAAGCGCAGAAGCGTGCCAGCTGAGGTCGTGTCAGACAACGGGACGAACTTTGTCGGTGCAGAGCGCGAGCTAAGAGAAGCCGTTCAAGCGCTAGGTTCTGGTGAAGTGGCCGCAAGTATGGCCAGCCAAGGAGTTCACTGGCGCTTCAATCCGCCTCTCGCTCCGCACTTTGGCGGCGTATTCGAGTGTGTGGTCAAGGCAGCAAAGCGCGCAATGATGGCAACTCTGTCCGAGGCCAATCTCACTGATGAGGAACTTGTAACTGCCGTGGTGAGTGCGGAAGGCCTGCTCAACTCGCGTCCGTTGACCGCTGTCCGGACTGACGTGGATGACGCCGCACCGCTAACACCGATGCACTTCCTAGCTGGACAGTGCGAGCTGAGTCTGCCACTCGGAGAAGTTGCTCAGTTGCACCCACAGCGTCGTTGGCGGCTCCTCCAACAGCGCCTACGCGAGGTATGGCGGCGATGGCTTCGAGAAATAGTGCCTCGGCTGAATGTGCTTCAGCGATGGTCTCGACGCAGCCGCAACATCAAGCCCGGTGACATTGTCCTCTGCATGGACAAGTCTACTCCAAGAGGGCGTTGGCCGCTAGCAAAAGTGATAGAAGTGTTCCCCGGATCTGATGGATTGGTCTGTGTAGTGAACATCAGAATTGGCGCCAAGCAGTCCAAGCGGCCGATAACGCAGTTGGTGCCGTTGGAAGTTGAACCCATCGATGAAGGTACCGGTCAGTATGATGATCTCACGACTTCCGATTAGTCTGGAGTTGTTCGTGAGAGGGGAAATGTTGGAACTTTCTCCATTTGTTAGTGTTTGTCTTCGTTTAACATGTATATTACTCAGTATGTCGTAATTGGACACTGCTCGATTATTCTTACCTTGTGCTTTTTACTATTTGTAACGTGGCTCCTCTGCTTCAGTTTTCGTTCTATCTCTCTGGCAGGGGCAACCACCACCCGTCTGGTGGGTGCCAGCATCCTCCGGCAGTTGCGCTGGGATTCTACGATACATTACGTTAATTAGAAATCTGCCTTTCTAGTTCTTCGCTGTTTGAATTATTATTTATTTGTGTTGTTTCTTGCGGCACTCGCTTTTGTGTAGATTTGACCTTTTTGCATGTCCGCGTGAGTACAGATGACATCATGCATTATTTTCCGTCACGTGTTTTGCTTTAAGCGTGTCGTTCGAGATGTTTGAACTGCGCCCGCTGGCCGATTTTCTTTGCTTGCTGTTTTCTTTGCCAGTCAAGCGTGGGGACGCTACGGTGTCGTCCTTCTTGGCTGTGTGTCCGGTACGGGGCCGGGTACGTGCGTCCCCAGCTCTCCGTTCTTTGTTCTTTTTTGAGTTAGATTCTTCAATGGTGTTTTGAGAACATGTTTGGTAATACAGTCTTCTAAATAGTTCGATGCTTCCAATGGTTGTGTCTGATGCAAGTGTGGGTTTGCGAAGGAACCGGTGAACCAAGAATAATAATAAAACGTAGCCTGAAAAATGTAAACAGTCACTGAGTACAGTTTAATTCAATATCCACGTCCAGTATATATAATAAAAATAATTTGCTGCAATTTATAGATTCTCACATGCGAGCAACCTGGGCCTCAGCAACAACCAGCTCAGCAGACTCCGGATGCCGAACCGATCGCTCACGGAAAAGACCCCGTGAACCCCGCAAACACATGATGCATGATCGCACCAGGGCAAATGAGAGACGGCATCTGATGTAAGATATTACGTGGGAGTATTGCTCCTTCCTCCTTTCCGCTCTCAATAACGCGATTCGGCGATAGAGTGATGTCGCCGCTCTTCCCATGCCACCACTTCCCGACAGCACAACAGGCATGAACGTCGCATGCTCCACCTCTCTCACTCTCTCTTCATAGCATCGTCACTTTTCTTTTTCATGGCGCCGATAGACAGTTGTGTGTGTGTTGCAGATCGATTTAAGCGTGCATGAGGATTAAAAACCCGTATATCAAGTAAAGTACGCTCAAAACGACATCCCCACAAACCACTGACCGCTACATCAAGCCGCGCATGCTCCTCCACAATAGCAGACCTGTATCTCATTCTCTCTCCAGTGAGTGGCTGCAGCAGTGGCTCGATGGAGACATTTTGACAGGTCTCTTGAAGGAGAGAGGGTGTCACATCCCGGATCTCATTATGGCGGATAATGGTAAAACCACCAAGGGGACATGACAAGGCATGGTCAATACCATTGTCCCGTCCACAAGAGCAATGAGTTGGTAACCTCGGCGGCATCCAACCATAACGGAGGCACAAGCCGTCCATGAACTCAGCTTTGCTCAGTGAAAAGCCATACTTTTTCAATGGACAGCAAGTCAGCCAACTCGAGGCGCCAGGTTCACGGGCGGGGACAATGGTGTGTTGCAAGGCGTCCAACGCATCATTGCTGATACGCCGTGCCGACTCCGCCTGGCTATGACGTACTTCCTTTCTCCTCTTCGCCTTCTCCCGCTGGATGCCAATCAGAGAATTCCCAATATCAGAAACACGATCCATTATACGCCGGGAGAGAGATGCTGTGATGGCGACACACGACTCATACTGGGAGCACAAAGTCATCGGGCTGACCAGGCCCAGGCCACCTAAACGACAGGGCATTGCGAGTACTTCCCTCAACACTGTGCCAGGCGGTGGCCGACCCGTCATTGCTGGTATAAGCTTCGTGCTTATCACGTCCTCCAGTGGCTGGAACTGGGACGGAGAAATAGACTGAACGCGGCATAGGAAAGCCCAGCAACTTCTCAAGCCCGAGACATATGCATAATATGCTGCCTGGAGCTGCGAGCGAGCAAAATCAGCCAATCGAGTTAGCTCATCAGCCCACTCTATACAAAGTTCTCCTTGAAGTCAGCTGAGCCGATGGCTGGCCCCTGGTACCGAGCTCCATTACACGTAATGACGACACTGGTGTCGCTGAACAGCTCAACTGCCTCACGGTAGCAACGCTCCTTCACCACCAGAATCGATTTTGATGTATTTAGGAACTATCCATAAGCTGGGCCATCACTTGCCAAGATGTCCCACCAACGACGGAGCCTACACAACACACTAGCCGCTGCAGAATCATCTGCAAACCAAGACTGGATAGTCCCGGCTTGTTCAGGTTTGTGCACGAGTGGCATCATGCCAATGGCATACATGTACATTGCCAGAGGGTCTCCCTGGGTTGTTCCGTCCTCCGACAAGATGCAATCACCGTCGACATAATTATAGGCATGCAGGCGTCCTGTAGGTGTTTATTAAAACAGTGGCCAGAGGCCTTCGCAAAGATGTTGAACATTCCGAAGGCAGACGCTGCGATTCAGGCGATTGAAAACGCAATTTCTGAAGTTACTTTATTTGACACTGCAGAAAAATAACTAACCACCCAAGCATGAAAATATATCAGCAGCCGCACCGCAACACCGCATGCCTACTCGAGCAACAACCAGATCTGCAACACATCATCCATCGCAACTCACCAGTATCCTTCCCCCTCAGGCAAGAAACAACACGCTCCGCTCATTTCCCCACTCCCTCATCGAAACGTGGAATCAGCTCCCACCTACCCTTCTGCAGTCTCCCCCTTCTCGCAGAGGCATGCACACGTTCAAGAAAAACGTCAACGACCACTTGCGGCGCAGCAAGTGGGAGTGGGCCACAGACAGGCTATGATCTCTGCCAACACACCAGCCTAATTATACTGACCGCACTCCAGCTCCCTTCTACCCCTCTTTGATCCCCTTCGCTCAGCCTTAAAACCCGATTATCAGTTCACTCCATCTTCCTACGGTGCACTGCTTTTACTATTGTTTTGTCCTATCCCAATCTCAAATTCTCCCCATTATCGTTTGCAAAGCCAGTGCTCCCCTCTTGGATGCACATGTTTCTTTTCTCCTATGTATCGGCGCACAGGAGTAACAATGATTCCGAGACCTTTGGTCGGAGGAGTTACTTTTGCCCCGCCCCCACTTCCATCCAATATGCCACCGCCCCCGCTGTGCAGCATCTGATGGTACTGTGGTATTCAGTAAAAAAAAAAAAAAAAAAAAAAAATATCCTGGCTTGAATTGTTACAAATTGCGTGAGAACTGAATATGACGTTGAACAGTATACCTAAACGGGGACTTCCCCAGGGACTCATAGACTCATAGTCTTTGGCGGATCATGGCGGTAGAAAAGGTACAAAACCCGTTTTTATGGTTCGTGTAGTTAGTATTTTGTTATGTTGGCAACCGCCATTTTTGTTAGGTACATGAAGAAATGGAGCAGAAATAACGGAAGTGTGTGCTTTAAGGTTGAAGGTTCTGGAATTTTCAATGTAGAATCTGTCATTGTTTTAGAGAAGTATCCATAAAGGGCGAATGACTCATGGATTCAATTAGTAATCTAAAGGGCATAATTATTATCTTCGTTCCGCGTTTCCTTAACTATAGAACTACAGTCATGATTTTCCTTTAGACACTGTAGGGCAGCTCTGAAAACGTAGGACATTTTGCTGCTCCATTTACTGTGCGTGGCTGTCAAGGTATCCAATGCATGTAACCCTTTACATCCAACTATTAGGGCTTCACTTCTTGACGGTACCCAGTTACTGCTCTGGACATCTGGACACCGTCTTCCATTCTCTCAATGGGCTCTGACTTTCTTTCAAAGTCTTGCTCGTTACGCTCAGGTAGACGCAACTTCTCTGTGTAAGATCTGATTGCGCTCGTCCTTCATGCTATTTCCTCTTTGCGTATCACCTGTGATTGTCGGCTGTAGCAGGATATCCCTTTGCTATTTGAATGGGGACTTAGTGAAATGGAAATAGCGTTGTTGTCCCACTGGCCCCCGCCACACAGCAACGCGAACTCTTGTTTGTGTCTCAATTCCTATTATTATAACAACAAATGACGAGGGCGCAGGAGGAGAATGGAAAACAAAGGCCAAACGAAAAGTCAGTGCAGATCTTGCAGGCTAGGCTGGTCAGGTCTTGAAAGTGCCGTGCATAGTCGGAAGTGCAAGTGCGCAGCGTAATGTTTTGAAGAAATAAAGGGACATTCGAGGGTAATGCATGGGGTTTTCAGGAACATTCTGTATCAAACAAAAGAACGTCACTTTACCGGGAGTTTTTGTTTGAAACCCCCGGGACCCCGAGAGTAGTGTATGAAGCCTCCTTTATGGTCGAAAGAAACACAATGGATGAAAATGAAATACAAATTTGATGTGTCGCATCCCTGGCTCTCAGTGACCGGACCCAGGAATCACTACGAGCGGCGGATGAATAGACGTGTGGCCTCACGACCAGTCCAGCACAACCCAGGGGCCAACCAATATAGCTGGCTTGGTCCAAGTTCAACCCCACACAATCAACAGACAAAGACTGTTAGTTTTACGTTGTGAGTAGTCATTCAATCCGAGCTCAAAGTAAGCCAAGACAGAGAGCTGAGACCGAGTCTCGACTGCAGTAATAGAGTGAGCGAGAGCTTCTTTTATAGCGCAATTTAGAGATATGGCGTGATCATTGCCTAGAATGATACGAGGTATTTCCAGGAACTACAAGAACAGGTAAAACTGGAATATGAGCAGCCAGTCAGCAGAAAAGCAGAATGCATGTACGTAATCATTTGAGAAGAAAAAGAAAGACATGGAGAAGAAAGACCAAATTGGGACGTGGGGAGCTCGCTCACTCAACGTGCCATAGTTCAGCGCTAGCGGCTTCTTGTGGTACGTTCTGCTGCATTCTTGGTCTTGCTTGTGTGATACTCTGACCTCTTGCGTGGTGACATTTTTGGTTCTTGCACACGTCTCCTCTCTTGCACTTAGCTATTGTTATACAATGTCATGTTATTCTTGCCTCCTTGCACGAAGCAAGGAGGCATCGTGGAACCCTGTAGAACGTCGTTGTGACGTGGTTTTGCACAAAGCCTGGATTCACATCTCCAGGAAGTGAAGCACTTGCAGGAAACGTACAACGCGAGAGCCTACCTGACCAGATTCCGGCGTTGGGTCACATGATGTGCCATGCCAAGAAGGCATGTCACCTACGTGGGAAAGCGCATGTGGCTCAACCTACATGCTAAGCACTTGGGACAAGACACTGGCCAAACCACATTATATTATACAAAAACTGCTTTATGGCAGCTTTCTGAAATTTTTTTATTGTGTTCTAGTCCTGGGTCCTTCCCATATAATAGAAAATATAAATTCGCTTCCAAACTGCCTTGGACTCCGTCTAAAAAGTAAGAAATTAACGAAATGTGATTGCCGAAAATTATAATTTCACACAAAACCTCACAATAATCACAACACTTGCCAATCAAATACTGCTTTCAACACTAAACAAGTCTTGCTTAGTCTGACACTTGTACTTGTACTGGACCAACATGCATGCATGGGAAGGAGGATCACGAGTGGAAATGGTCTTCTAGCGTTTCATCCTGTGTGTGATTATTGTGAGGTTTTGTGTGAAATTTTAATTTTCGGCAATCACATTTCGTTAATTTCTTACTTTTTAGACGGAGTTCAAGGCAGTTTGGAAGCGACTTTATTATTATTTATTTTTTGGGGGAAAGACTCAGGACTAGAAAACAATAACTTTTTTCAGAAAGCTTGTAACAGATTCACTGTTACTACTAACACTAGGAATAGGATACACTTATCACCTGCTATTATCACGCTGCTGCTGTTAGGTGTTATGTCCATCATTGCTTGTTCATGTATATAAGAATGCATTATGGCAAGGATCATTGCTGATTCCAAGAATGACTACTGAAGTTAGTTGGACTGTTACACTGGTAGCAAGAGGATGGTTTTTCTTTTCGTCATGTTCGGGCTATGCGCAGTGGCCGCATTAGTCGCCTACGGTATATTCGAGATTCAGAAGCGTCTGAATCACCTTATCGCACTCGGTCAGTGCGATGGATCAGATCAAACGCCAAGACGTGCTCAAGCTCCCAGCGGAGAGAGGCCACGCATGCGCCATGTTAAGTCTCCGCCTGTGTTTCGTGGAGATACAAGAGAGTTCAAGGAGTGGGCCTTCGCCATAGAACTCGCCATGAAGTCCCTGCAGCTGGACAACGCGGAGGAGCGCTTGAGCTACGCGGCGAGTTTTCTGGAGGGCAACGCTCGTCTTTGGTTTATCGCCTCTCAGGAGGCAAACACGCTGTTTTCCGACTGGCCAGACCTGAAGAGCAAGCTGGGAGAAGTGTACGGCCCGGTTTATGACAGGGAACAGGCGCGCATCGACTTATTCGCTCTTCACCAAGATGAGACTCTTGACGAATACATCAACAAATTTTCGCGGCTTAGCTTACAAGTTCCCGAGCTTGATGACCACTCCAGAGCTATCTTGTTCACGCGTGGGCTGGCTCAGGGCCTAAGCGGTGAGGTACTTAGGTAGCATCCGCAACATTTGGCCCAAGCCATACGAGCTGCGGTCTCAGCCGACCAGTCGATGCGGCTAGCCCAAGCAAGCTACGCCAAGGCAGTGCGCGCACCAGGGCATCAGAGGCGCCAGCCTGGACCCTGGTCAAGCCAACCAACACCATCCGGTGGGAGAGAAACCAGAGAGCCAGAGGGTCGTTCAAGGCTGTGTTTCACCTGCAGGAAACCCGGCCATATTGCCAGATTCTGTCCAGAAGGAGGGAGGAACGCCACAAGCAAGCCTTCTTTAAACGATGGACGCCAGTAAGGAAGAGAGTGCGACTACTGGCGAACACGAGAGCACCCAGGAATAGGCCACGAATCAAAGTTCAGAACAAATTCAGCCCCTTAGCAAATGAGGAACCACGCCTCGAGGAGACCGAAATTCAAGCCTCGCCTGTCAAGCATTCGTCACCTGATACTGTTGGCCGGCCTAATGAAGTAACCGCCAGCACAGGGAGCATTTCCGCCGACAACAAACACGACCTAATGCGCGTCCAGGGCAAGATAAATGGACGTCGCGTTACCATGCTACTGGATTCTGGGTCAACCCACGACTTCATTTCCACTGACCTTGTCAAGAAGCACAACATCTCCACAACAACCGGTAGCGACGTCCTGAACGTCACACTTGCTGATGGATCGGTCCGCTCACAGCCTATTACGAAAACGGACAGCTTGAAGACCGTAGTCGGCGACTTTAGCGAGCACCAACAGTTCCTAGTATTCCCTATGACGCGGTATGACGTGATCCTCGGCAAGCCATGGCTGACCCGGACGAACCCACAGATCAATTTTCGTACCAATGAAATCAAGCTGGAGGGTGGATCCATCATCTGTCAACCGAGTGAAAGTGATGGCACGGACAAATCCAACCCACCGATCGAGACGTTCCTCATCTCAGGGAAGCAGGCTAGGCATGCAATGAGAGGTGGCGCAGAAGGAATCCTAGCGTATGTGACAGCAGATCCGGACGAGCCACAGACGGTGGATAGTCCGGGTAGGGAGGATCAGAAGGATTTCAAGGACCTGCTGAAGGAGTTTGGGGGCGTCTTTCCCGATGAGCTTCCAAACAAGCTGCCACCCAGAAGAGGCGCAGATCACGAGATAAAAACGGAAGAAGGAGCTAAACCGCCATCTCGTGCGGCATATCGTTTACCAAAACCAGAGATGGATGAGCTTCAAGCTCAGCTCACCGAGCTGCTCCGTAGAGGATTCATCCAGCCCAGCAAATCCCCATACGGAGCCCCTGTGTTCTTCGTAAAGAAGGCGGATGGAACACTTCGAATGGTATGCGACTGGCGTGAGCTAAACCGCATAACCATTAAGAACAAGGCATGCCTACCGAATATTGACGACCTCTTTGATACCGTCCAAGGCAGTGCGTATTTTACCAAGCTAGATCTGAGGTCCGGTTACAATCAGATTCGAATAGAAGAAACAGATATTCCGAAGACAGCAATAAATACCCCATTCGGTCACTTTCAGTTCACAGTGATGGGTTTCGGCCTAACAAATGCCCCGGCAACATTCCAAACCTTGATGAACAGTGTCCTCCAGCCATACCTGCGTAAATTCGTTGTGGTGTTTCTAGACGATATCCTCCTATTCAGCAAATCATGGGAGGAGCACCTCGATCATGTCAGAACCATCTTAAACACCCTCAGGAGGAATGAGCTATATTGCAAACCGTCTAAATGTGAATTCGGCCGGACAGACGTTCTGTTTCTTGGGCACCGGATAGACGGCCAATGCATTTCTCCAGATCCAGAGAAGATCAAGGCCGTGCATAACTGGCCTGTCCCGACGACGGTCACGCACGTAAGACAGTTTCTGGGATTCGCTAATTACTTTCGAAGGTTCATTAACCATTTCTCGGCCATCTCCAAACCCCTGGAGGAACTGACAGGGAAACATGTGCGCTTCGAGTGGAATCAGACTCGACAGGAGGCATTTGAGCGATTGAAGTCTGCTCTGCTGGATGCACCAGTGTTGCGACTAGCAAACGTCAGTCAGGATTTCCGCATTGAGACTGACGCAAGTGACTTTGCTGTGGCAGGAGTCTTAACGCAGCAAGCACAGGACCAGTCCTGGCATCCTGTGGCTTACGTGAGCCGAAAGCTGTCTTCTGGCGAACGGAATTACACGGCCGCCGAGCGAGAAACTTTGGCTGTAGTGTACGCCCTGCAGTGCTGGCAAGTCTACCTATTTCGCCACTTTCAACTCTACACCGACAACATGGGAGTTGTCTACCTCAGGACCAAACCAAACTTAACCAAGAGAGAGGCTCGATGGATTGAATTCCTGGCCGACTATGACTACACGGTACATCACAAGCCAGGGAAGTGTAACATAGCAGACCCGTTGTCACGTCGACCAGACTTGGAACTGAATGGAATCGAGTTCTCTCTGGATGTGAATCAAGGAATTGCGAATCAGATCTCAGCAGGGTATGATAGTGACCCAGAGCTTTCGCCAGTAATCAAGCGCTTGATGGCTTGCAGCGAAGACGCCATGCATGAGCGATACGTCTGGAACAGTGTGGACCGGCGGCTGTACCTAGTAACATCGGGCGATGCTCGCCTCTGGATTCCTCGCGGTCCGGTATGGCTGCAACTGCTCAAACAGAATCATGATTGCCTGACGGCCGGCCATCCGGGGAGAGACAGGACCTACCTGAAGCTGAGCAGATACTTCTATTGGCCAGGCATGAGAAGTACTGTGAAGGACTTCGTTAAATCTTGCGACCGGTGCCAACGCGTAAAGGGTAGCCAGACCAAGGCAGGACTGTTGCAGTCCCTTCCAGTCCCCGAACAGCCCTGGACAGACATCAGCATGGATTTCATCATGGCACTGCCGCTGACCTGCCGAGGACATAGCGCCATTCTAACCTTTGTGGACCGTCTGACGAAGTATGTGCACCTGATCCCGACGACTGTTCATGTTGACTCTAAGGAGGCAGCCCGATTGTACGTGGATCATGTGTTTGCTGCCCATGGCTTGAGCAAAACGATAGTTTGTGATCGAGATCCGCGATTCACGTCGGCGTTCTTCAAGGAGGTTTTCAGTATTCTTGGCGTGGAGCTAAAAATGAGCACGGCCAACCACCCGCAGACCGATGGCATGACTGAGCGTGTGAACCGTGTCATTGAGGATACGCTAAGAGCTTTCGTCAACCATAGGCAAAACAATTGGGATGAACTCCTATCGCTATGTGAGTTTGCGATCAACAATGCCGATCAAGCGTCAAGGTAACACGCCATTTTTCCTCAACCATGGATGCCATCCAGTTACTCCCTCGAGCTTATTGATGAAGCAGAAAGCTGGAGCTGGCATGGACACGAATGGTCCGCTGTCATGGCTGGATGGCCGCGTAGAGGCACTACGTGAGGCACAGGATGCCATCGTGGCGGCGCAGGCCCGGCAATCATTGTATGTGGATCGAGGACGGGTGGAGGACGCCCTGAAGGAGGGGGATGAGGTGTTGGTCTTCAGGGACTTCCTGCTGACGCCCGAGGAACGAGACAGGCCTTCACACAAATTAAGGCTCAAGTGGTATGGGTCGTTCAAGGTGCAGAAGAAAGTGGCCCAGAATGCGTACAGATTAGCTCTTCCAAGAATCATTCGGGCCCATCCAGTGTTCAATATTGCTGCCCTCAAGCTGTACCATGGCAATGAGATACCGGGCCGTACTCAGCCGGCACCTCCACCCCTAACCGATGCGGATGGCCATACGCGGTACATTGTCGAAAAGGTGTTGTCGCACAAGAAGAGAGGACGGCGCACGCAGTACCTAGTGAAATGGAAGGGCTACCGAGATGCCACCTGGGAGCCGGAGGAATACTTGATGGATGAAGCAGGAAACACTATTATTCCGCTGAAAACCTACCTGGACCGTTTTTCATAAAATTGCTATTTAATTGGCAGCCACAGGTGTATTGCTAGTTTCTACGTGTTGCAATAGAAATGTAGCATTCTGCATGATTAGGATAGTGCTTCCCTGCCAGCCAGGCGTTATTTGCAGAGGACATGCACTGGATCTTGAGTTCATCAGTGTTGTTTTCGGCTACCATGCATTCCACATATCCATGCATGATCATTAGTCACCATAACTGTTCCTTCGAATTGGTACTGTTCTGACAGTTGAGAGGGGGGAATGGTGTAACAGATTCACTGTTACTACTAACACTAGGAATAGGATACACTTATCACCTGCTATTATCACGCTGCTGCTGTTAGGTGTTATGTCCATCATTGCTTGTTCATGTATATAAGAATGCATTATGGCAAGGATCATTGCTGATTCCAAGAATGACTACTGAAGTTAGTTGGACTGTTACAAAGCTGCCATAAAGCAGTTTTTATTGCTATAATTTCTTTAGTTTTTTCTGTCCCCAATCAATGGAATGCCCTACATGTATGTAAATGATGGCCTTCACATCATATCAATACCGTATTATATGCATTGAGAAAATGCCACTAGCATAATGCATGTTCTTCTGTGGGGGAAACATGTGGGTAGTGGTGGTGATACATTTTTTATACGCAGGTCATTCTGTGCATGCTGCTGTTGCAGAAGTTCATGACTATATAATTGTCTTGCCTTTCAGATATTTCAGATTTCCCCACCCTCGATCAGATTTACTTGAGAAATGTAGCCAGGGGCGCGTCGCAGATGTTTTTGTTGATTCTGTGTTTATAATTGTTTATAATCATGGGTTATCGTGATAAGGTCATCCTGCATCATATTGCACTGAAATCATAATCCTGTTGATGTCGATACAACTCTTGGAAGTAGTTTAATGACTTCAAGCTGTTAGTCCACGATTGTCTAAAACAACACAGCAAAGGAGGAACAATAAACATGTATTAAAATGTTAACAAATACATTGTTGAGTCAGACACCTCGTTCCAACAACTACACTGATCCTGAGGATAAAAGGGGCAAGGCTTTGGTTGGAGGGACTGAGAGATAAACAAGGCACTCCATAATAATAAAATGTTACACATCTTTTGGTGGGTATGAATGACATCCAGTCGAACCTCTTAAGGACAAACACCAAGGGACCGATTGTATTTATTCTGTGAGTTTGTATTAACCTATTTTATAACCAGTGAATACAATTATTTCTCCAATAGACATACGAATCGATATCTTCTACAGCGAAAGATGGTAAGCCACATCGACTCATTGACTCGTCTCGTATGAAACAAATGAGCCACTGAATCTTTCTTTAGCAACATAACGGCAACTGAAACAGCAACAGAGAAAATACGATACATGTACAGCACATTCTTGCAGGTACTACAAACAGATTTCAAATCGTAGTTCTTGCTTTGGCGGCACGCAACTTTATTTGGGGCAGTGCAATCTCGGCGGTACTCACAAATCAAACAGCCCAGACTCGAGTAAACAAATCCAATCATACAAGTACGAGATTTTCACGAGACAAGACTGCACCCATTGGCTTATTTGGTATGAAGCAAACAAGTCACTGAACCTCTCCATAATGGAGATTTCCCCTGATACATATATGCGAATATATTCTGCATACTCGGTCAATGCGTCCTTGAACCTTTCCCTCCAGATTGGGAACTTCCAACGATAATTATTATGCCACTGCAAAATTCAGATTCTAGCCTATGATCGGGGCACGGAGTGCCGGAAGCAATACCAGTGCCTTACTTGTCAGGCGCGTACGCAGGGTCACCTGTAGGGGGGTTTCCAACCTAAACCCAAACAATGAGTTTTTTAAAGTTTTAACCCTTTAAAAGAGCCCTAGGAAATTGTCAAAATTATGCATTTTTTCGTGTTGCTTGGATCATAACTTCAGTTCTACTCACTCAATCTTAATCTTCATTATCTTGGGCTTCCTGGAAGTGGAAAGGTACCATGCAGGGAGCTGGAGAGGTCGACCATGATAGCCAGAACACAGTACAGTCATGTACATATCCAGCGCGATAGGCTATCGGTACCGGTTTGATCGCAGAGTTTCGATTTTTTTGCTGTGTACTCTTGAAAATATCACAAGTGAAGCCCCTGCAAATTTGAGCAAATTAGCGTGACGAAAATCTCAAATTCTCGATACTCAAGTCGCACTGCGCGCTTTTGAAATTGCCGAGATCGCGGCTCAACTTACGAATGATTTATCTCACGATACATAGCTCGCAGCGCTTCGCAAATTGTTTCAACCGACAGCTCAGCGTTTTCTATTTGACCTGGATATTTGGATCGTAGGATTTGAGCGAGATTTGACTGAGTTACGATCTTTTGAAGTTTTGCATTCTTGCCAGATCGATCATGCGCCCTATACCAAAAAATGCCCAAAAACGTTGCTCGTTTGGAACATTTGGGGGGTTTCCGGGCAACGGGAAACCCCCCCCCCCCCTGCGTACGCGCCTGCTTGTAACGTACCAATGTACAATGAACACGAGAATTTCAACAACACATCTAAGCCTCAGCAGCAACAAAGCCTTACCGTCAAAAACGTGAACTCGCGTTCTTCGCACACTGTGGGCAAGGGCAAAGAAATTCGACTGGATCTAAACCCGAATAAAATCAGCACACACTTACGTAAATGAAAGGGTGAGCATAAACGAATGAATCGAAGGAAACCGGTCAACTCAGAGATCACCTGTCATCGAGTATTCCGTAAAAGGAGGCATTGGCAGCGGAAAAGTTAATTTAGAAAAGAGATCCTGTCAACTTTTCCAGTATTTATTGCATTCCACCCAAAATCAGCACACTTTTCGGAAATGAAAGAGTCAACACAAGCAAATGAATCAAAGGGAGCTGGTCAACTCACCTGTCATTGAGTAATATTCCGCAAAAGGAGGTCTCAGCAGCTCCGAAACGAAATAAGTCAGCCAGGAGACGAAATATCCGAAACAGCTCATGCAAGAAGCAGTTCCAAAGAAGGTAGTTCCTCGTGCATGCACATCCGATAAGGCAACAACAAAAAGTCTGCCATGCACACCCATGCGGCCAGCCATTCGATGGTAGAAGCTATGGAGTAGCTCCCTGGCCCTGGTCCAGGTACCGAGTATCTTACGTAGAAACTTACGTAGCTAGGTAGACAAAGTGTCTGAATAGCTGTGTCGTTAGGTCTTACCATACGAACACAATAATAGAAAAGCAGACAGGGTCGCTTTTCTAAATCAAAAAGGGCGTGACAGCTCAGCACAAAGATGCTCACTATGTAGATCCTGCTGTCACAGGACTATCAGGCAACAGTCATCACGTTCAGGGACGTAACAAATGCAAACCCCGAAAATCATAAAAGGAAAAATTCAAGCCAAAAGAAAAAAACAGTGCGTGATTAACATTATAGAGTAGTAGTTGATTTCCCAGGGTTTTTTAGATTTTTTACAGGGGGTTCGCCTGTATGGAAATTGTGATGACCAATCAGGGACCAATACGTACAGAACAAATGACCAATCACACACGACTATCATTCCCAGACCAAATTAAACACTGCGCATGTTCAGCATTCACTTGACAGTCATTCTCACAGCGACGGAAACAGATTCTCACACTCTGACATCGCGTACTCTTGCATGCACCACATACTATAAACGTCACACATCACACCACACTCGCACGTACACTTGAGACCATATTTTTTTTGGTGTTGGGTTGACTACTCAGCAAACTTTCTCCCACCAACTCTCTTGCTTTTTGAAAAGCGACGTTCAATTTTCGAGGAGAGTATTTTAACTCAAAACAGAGACAACTCGCTTGTGATTTGCAAACGTATCGCGTTGACTTCTGAGGATTTCAGGAGCTGAGTGAAAAGGACCCGTTCGACAGAAGTATCTGTAAAACTCACAGTCTAATGAGGTTCAGCCAAACAGAGGGGGTTCACATCTCTGCCTCCACCACCGAATGGCGAAGATCCAAGCAACTTGGCTCTCTCTTGGGGGAAGAGGAAGACTTGAGTGCACGAATGGACCAAGCATCAATAATCGTATGGCTGCATATATTCGCTCTGGATATGATGTCAGCTTGTATCCGAGGAAAGCAGGCTTTGTCTATGCAATGCCATCGTCCTACCAACGCTGTTCCACAACTGCGAAACCAAGGGACTGATGGAGGCTGCACTGGAGAAGCTGAACGCCTTCCATAGACGTCAACTACGAGCCTTTTTCGGAATTAGGTATCCCGCCATCATCTCCAACAAAGACCTGTACTCCAGAGCACGCACACAGCCACTCTCGCACATCGTTTCTGTCCCCCGTTTCCTGATGCTGGGTCATGTTCCGAGGATGCCCTCTGACGCCCTGCCATATCAGGCAATGCACAACTACTTCCAACGAGATGTCACTGGTGTTTGTGGATGCCAGAAATCGAACCTGGCCACTGCAGTCAAGGCAAGCGCTGATGCCAGGGAAGACAATTGATCAACATGAGCCTCACGCCACTCTGGCGGTTTCAGAGGCAGCTTTTGCTCTTTAGTATTTCTTTTTAGGGCTCTAATATTACGAAGTAAAGGTTGCGACTTCAGCGATGATTTTGTTTAGAAATGAGTTTGCTCCCACAATGGAGCTCGCGCTATTCCGCCGACGACTTGATACTTGACTGACTCACGACTGCCATCCAGAGAACACGAGAAGTCCATCGAACCTTCGACTCGGCAAACCTGCAAGAAAGCACCACCCTCTGCTCAATACACAGTGTTTCGGGGAATCCACCCCTCATCAGTTGAGCTTGAGTAGGCTGTGGAAGATTGTGCCTGAAGAGCACCACTTATATACTGCTCTCCAGGCACAAACATCACCAATGATGCAAAATTTCAGAGAAACTCCGTTTCCAGGGCGACAAACACCTCGTGAACACCAGATAGCAGGGTGAGTCAGTTATCGCTCCTGGACGGTGAGAACAGACGTAGAGGTCATTCACTACGCTATCACCTCCAAACCAGCTAGTCGCACGCCCGCGCTGGGCACAACAGTACGAAGTACACAGGTGCAGAAAAGCGCCGTTTCGCAATCAGCTAAGAGAAATCGGAGTGCACATGACGGCAGCACAACCGTAAACATTAACCCAGCGCAAAGAGTGGCTGCGTTTCCTGGCGAGTGCCTCTTTGCTGATGTTGGAAAACTTGTATGCACTGCGTGCAAGACGAAAGTGTCCCTGAAAAGGAGCATCGTCAAGGACCTCGTGTCGTCAACCCGTCACACGAAAGGGAAGCAGGACATGCAGAAGCAAGGAAAAGGGCAACAGCTCGTGGCTGAGCAGTTCCGGCAGTACCAGGAAAGCCACACGCAGGACAGGGCACTCGCTGATACTGGCTTGACAGGTGCTGTGCCAATGGAGCACTCGCTGCACAGAATCAACGTAGTCACATCCTTCCTCAAGGCTGCGGTGCCATTGACTAAGATTGACTCCTTGCGCACTATACTGGAGCATGGTCCACACCGCCTGACCCGTTCAACACACCTTGGCCAGTGCATTCCATTCATTTTGGATGAAGAACGGAAGGCACTAATGGAGGAAATCAAGGGCATCACAGTCTGCTAAGTTGTGTTTGATGGGAGCAACCACTTGGGGAAGGCGCTTGTCATCATCCTGCGGTTTGTCACTACCAATTGGGAGGCAGCTCAGCGCCTTGTCTGACTCCGCATTTTGTCGAAGAGTCTGACCTCTTAGCAGCTGACTCGAGAGATCATCACCTGCCTGTCGACGGAATACCATCTTCCAGATACTTCTCTTGTGGCTGAAATAAGGGATGGAGCTGCTGTGAATGGTGCTGCAATGCGCTACGTATGTGATATCATGTACCCACAAGCGATGGACATCATCTGCGTGTCTCATACGTTGGATTATGTTGGGAAACATGTCCAAGTGAAGCTCCTGGAAACGTTCCTCCAGTGATGGGTGTCTCTGTTTGCTCACAGCCCAGCCACCAAGATGGAGTGGCGCACCCGCACAGAATGCGCTGTAAAGTCGTATTGCCCGACAAGGTGGTGGAGCTGGGATGTTGGCTCAAGTCCTTGAGTTCTTCAGTGATGTCCAGCCATTCATCGAGAAGCTCACCTACTCACCTGCAGCACGCCAGCACCTCGTAGACATCCTACACAACCCTGCAGAGAGCCAAGTTCTTCAGCTTCGACTTGCAGCCACTGTTGATGTAGGCAAGTCATTTGTCCAGAAGACTTATGTTATGGAGGGAGATGGCGAAGTGATCGCTGACGCCTATGACCACTTGCAAGAATTGACCTTTTCCGTGGCTGAGCCGTCCTACCCCAACACCCTGGCTGTCGCAAAGAAGCTGGCATGTGCCAACCAAGCGCAAGTTCCAATTGCTGAGTCACGTGGCTATGTCGCCGGTTCAATCCGCTACTTCCGCCGACGCATGAACCACCAGGATGGTGATTTCTATCCGATCATGCAGATGTTCAAGGCAGTTTGAATGCTTTGCCCCAAAAAGGCATTCAACCTGAACATTAGCCGAGAAAGTGTGGAGCAGTTGCGCCATGTTCTTCTGCTTGCTGACAACGCCATTATACACGAGCTGCGAGAGGAGCTCCCAGCCTATCTTGCTGCTGCCCAAGATGCTGTCATGGACAAAGAGCACTCACCCTTGGCATGGTGGAAAGTACATGGCAATTTGCCTGCTTGGCAGAATGCGGCCAGAGTTGTGTACTCGATGCTGCCCTCATCAGCCCCTGCTGAGCGCATGTTCTCGCTACTGCAAGCTACTACTTCCAGCCAGCAACAGCCGCAACTAGCTGACCACCTCGAGGCATCACTAATGCTGCACTATAATCGTGGCAGATAACTGAGCTGCACCTTAATTCTACCATGTAACAGGAATTTAGTACGGTTCTATTTGTGACCAGTTACGATCTCTCCATCCTCATTGGCCAGTTGAATACGATGCGACTTCTTGCCCCCACGCAGATCACGCAGTGGTCGGATTGCGCTGAAATAGGATCTGGCGTCGGGTCTCCTGGCGTCAACAGTGTTGGCTTTGTCCTGCCAGAACTGGTCTTCTTGGGTCTTTAGCAGAGATCGAATTTTGTGCAGCACCTTATTCCGATTTGATTTCAGTAATTGTCTCTTGTCCTTATTGTTTTCTCTGTTGAAATGTGCAGCTGCTTCTGTTGTTCGAATAGTGTCCAAATGGTAGGATCAGATGTCTTGATCAGTTGTTGTGGGCGACTGCATGTGCCGGATTCCTGAGAGGCCGATTCATGCAATGCTGTCTTGAATGCGGCCCAAGCACAGTCGACAGCCGAGGCATCTCCCGTGGGCAGGGATTCAAATTCTGGTAGCTTCTCCGATAGCGCATTTTGGAATTGCACCGCTGAGTCCGAGGTTGGAGCATTGCATTTAGCAAAACACAGCGCATCTGATTTTTGCTGATGTTGGCACCGCCAGAACTCAAACTTGATATCTGCTATCACGGGGTGGTGGTCTGATCGTGTCACGAAACCTCCATAAGATCTCGAGTCTACAACTTTCAGCACATTCGATCGCCGCATGATAATAAAGTCGATCATGTTTCTTCCTGGTTTCCCATTGGCGTGCAGTAGCCCGTCTGCAAACCAAGTTGAGCGGTGACACATGCGGTGCTTGAAGAAAGTGTTTGTAAGTACAATATCATTTTCCTCACAGCATTCAATGAGACGCTCACCGTTGTCATTACTCTGGAGATGCTTGGAGAAATGTCCAACCGGACTGTATGTACCGGGTTGTGAACTGCCAACTCTCGCGTTCAGGTCGCCAAGGATCCACACTTCGTCACAATGGTGCACCTTTGCCATGACCTGCTTCAGACTGGAGTAGAAGGCGTCTCCCTCCGCTGGATGGGTCGTCGAGCGTTGTAGGGTGGGAGCGTAGCAACAAACCACCACTATCGAGTTGCTGTCAGAACGCGGGCCTGCTCTCATGCGGACAACCACCAAGCGGTCGGAAATAAATTTGTACGATACAACATTTGTCGCGAGTCGCTTGCTTACAAGGACTGCGACTCCTGCGCGAGCAGACGGGCCACCAGAACGATACAGGGTATGGCCATTCTCTAGAACATCGACTCCACAGCCACTTATCCAAGTCTCCGTCGCGCCAAGCACGTCAAGTTTGTATTGTTCAAAGTCGAGAATAATTGATGTTTTCTTGCTACTGCTTCGCAGCGAGCGCACGTTGAACGTTGCTACTCTGCATACCGGTCCTCGTCGTCGAAGGACTCTTTCCTGCGTCATTCATTCATTCATCCTGAAACAGTTGTCTTGGAACAGTTAGAACTCTTCAAGGGGATACAACGAGAGATGACAGGAGTTCAGCCTGCCATACCAAACAGTGGAACAGGTCCACAGTGGAACTTGGACAAGTTCCTGGAGTGTTTCTGATCAGTTTTCTACAACTCTGACCTGCCCACGGACCTAGTAACCGAACAAGTGGTGTCTGAACCTCCCTTCACAATTGAGGAGGTCAAGGCAGCTATTCTGTCAACGAAGAAAGGGAGCCGCTGGGTGTGATGGGATAAGTGCAGCGATGCTGAGATCCGCCATAGACATCATCGGAACATGGTTAGCAAACCTCTTCAATGCTGTGCCGATCCTATGCCATTGCCCAAACGATTTGAGATGCGGAGTATTGGTGCCAATTTACAAGCCTGGTAAGCAGATGGGAATACCAAAGAGCTACCGACCCATCACGTTATTGTCTGGGGCGAGGAAAGTGCTGACATGTATTCTGAACCGTCGAACGCGGACAGCAGCAGACAGTTACGTAAGGGAGTCTCAAGCAGGATTCAGACCAGGCCTCTCAACAGCAGACGGTGTGTTCTATTCTAGAATGCTGTGTGAACGCGCAACGCTTGGTGATTGGTCATACTCAGCAGCGCTGCTGGACTTTAGTGGTGCATTCGACACCCTGGTTAGGAGTACAGCACCGGACAGGATGACGGTGGCGGGGCGCAGACATCGACTGTATCAGCATTGATCTCAAACACCAGAGTAAATATTTCCAGCCAGCTTGGAGAGGCCTTCCCCACGAACATTGGAGTTGTGCAAGGTAAACCGCTATCGCCCACTATGTTCAATATGTATGGCGAAGGAGCCATGCGGAAGATCGATGCAGTTAGTAGCCTTGCAAGAACTCAAGATGTACCCTCACCTTCAACACAATACGCAGATGATACAACTATGCACGCATGACAGAGGAGTGCTGTGGAGACCATGGTAGCCACCTGTGAGCCGATCTTCAAAGAAGACAGCCTCAACCTTGACGTACAAAAAACCGGATATTTAACTGCTTCCCGCACTGATGCATCGTGGAAAACGGTCAAACCCCTTGGTTCCTTGCTGGACTCCACGGAGGATGTGGCAGCCAGGATCGGTGCAGCGAACCGAGCATTCGGCTCGATAGCATGGAAGCGGCATTGCCTGGACTCACGGCTTTGCATGTTCTCGGTTCTCATTGTTCCAGTGCTGCTGTATAACTGCGGCCTGTGGACCCTCACGAAGCGACAGAATGAACAGCTAGATGTATGGCAGAGAAGAAAGCTCCGTTATATCTTCGGAGTCCACTACCCACACTGCATATCCAACCAAATCCTGTATGAAAAATCAAAACAGCAACCAATCAGCAGGGTCTGCAAGAGAAGACGTCTCCTATGGTTCGGCCATGTTGTTCGGGAAGGTCCGGGCACGGCTTCCTATGGCGCGCTAACCATGGCTATTGACACGTCAAAGATCAAGCGTCCACGAGGACGACCAAGGCTTCGGTGGATTGATGTGGTGAAATCCGACATCTCCCCTCTCGGACACACGCTCGAGGATTGCCTCGACACTGCACGAGACAAAAAGCTATGGCTGGACTTCATTGACAAATGTACATCGGTGTAAAACATAAAAGGCATGTACTTGTCATGTGCTACAACCTGTATATGGTTTTTTCGTATGCTATTCTTCCTGCTGCAATCTCATGATGAAACAAATGACAGATGCGTGGAACAAGGGAGGGCCCGAATAAGCTTGCGCATATTTTCGCATATTTTGGTCCTTTTGAACAAGGTCGCATGAAGTAGCAAATGTAGCAAATTGTACCAAATGTAGCATATTTTGCTTCAAGGAGCAAATAATTCGCATAATTATAGGGCAGATTGCGGAAATGGACAAGGAGACTAACCATGGCACGCTCGGTCAGGGAACACTTCCAAACTTAGCCCGGAAGGAAAAAGGCTCATCCAGACACGGGGCGAAAATTTTGACCCGAGAAGAGAGTGTCCGCGACTCAAGGTCGCGTAAAGTAGCAAATCTAGCATATTGTACCAAATCTAGCATATTTTGCTAGAAGGAGCAAAGAATTCGCATAATTATCACTGATAACAGTTCATATTTCGAGCATATTCCGAGCATATTTCGAGCATATTTTTCTGATTTTGTGTGATTTCGAAGCATATTTTGAAGCAAGTGGCCAATATGCGAAAAGCATAATATGCGAAATTTTGAGCACATTTGGGCCCTCCCTACGTGGCACCCATTATTTGGGAGACATGCAACCTGTATTATTGCAATCAACAGAACAAGCTGAACCGACATCTTCACAAAGGCTTTTATTGTATTCAAAAAACGAGTGCACACGAAGGCAGTGAAGAACATGGAAGAAAGAAAAAATGTGATATGGAAGAAATGATGAACAAAAAATTGTACTTCGAACTAGTTTTCGCACAACACTCCTCAGGAAGCTGCGTTGTACTAATGAAAAACAATCCAGAAAGATACTAATAAAGAGAAATGGAGTGAGAAGAAACAACACCTATGAAAATGATAATCCTAGCACTAAGGTAATAACAGGAAAAACTGCGAAAGCACTTAACGAACTTGTAAGGACTACTAGTATACTGTGACACAAGATATGACACCATGGCCAACCAGAGCCAAACAGACAGACAAAACAAGCTGCTACTAAAACAATTTCAAACGAATAATGCTGTCCTTCTGGACACACAGATTAGGCTTATGAATACGTTGACAAACAGCTTCTAACACACTCAACTGCAACTTATAACCATGACGAGCACGGCACAAAACAGAAAAAGAAGAATCAGAATACACCTTGCAGCAATCAGGATGAGATGCAAGATGCTTATACACTGATGACTTTCTAATCTGTGTGTCCAGAAGGACAGCATTATTCGTTTGAAATTGTTTTAGTAGCAGCTTGTTTTGTCTGTCTGTTTGGCACTAGCACTGCCCGACAGGTGACACTTGATGGTGACACTTGATTGCTGAGGTACTGTTTCCCTGACCCGACGACTTGGCCGTTGTCACCTCCGATATTGCCGCTTGCGAATCTCTCCCATTACGCCCTGCGTCCCTGCAATTCCGATTGCCTCGGTCGAGATCAGTGTGCTGCTCCACGTCCAGTCTGTCCTGCTTCCGTGGTCTACCTCGGCAATCAAGTGTCACCTGTCGGGCAGTGCTAGTTGTCGTGAGTGGTATTCCGATGATGTATTCTCTGTTTTGTCGCGTGGTAGGTCTTTGTTACATCTTGCCATGTTGGAAGCTTTGTACATACGTAAGTTAGACCCTGAGCTTTGTGTTCAGAAGGAGAATGTGTTGTCTTTGCAGTTTTTTTCATCAGTTGAGCTTGTCCTCGACGTCTGTCTCACCGTCCAGGAGCGACACTGACTCACGCTGTTATCTGGTGTTCACGAGGTGTTTGTCGCGCTGGAAATGGAGCGTCTCTGTAAGTTTGTACCCCTGGTGATGTTTGTGCCTGGAGAGCACTATATAAGTGGTGCTCTTCAGGCACAATCTTCCTCAGCCTACTCAAGCTCAACTGATGAGGGGTGAATTCCCCGAAACACTGTGTATTGAGCAGGGAGTGGTGCTTTCTTGCAGGTTTGCCGAGTCGAAGGTTCGATGGACTTCTCGTGTGCTCTGAATGGCAGTCGTGAGTCAGTCAAGTGTCAAGTAAAGTCGGCGGAATAGCGCGAGCTCCGGTGTGGGGAGCAAACCCTTTCTTACAAATTATCGCCGAAGTCGCAACCACTACTTCGTGTAATCGAAAGCGCCCAATAATACTCACAGATATTAGAGGTTTGTTCATCACGTGTTCAGCAGTACTCTATATGCACACAGTTATACAACTGTTCCCTGCATTCAGTGGTGCAGTTGATGATACTTACAGTATTCCGAGGTTTGGTAGACCAGAGAACACACCATCACTTAAATTCTGGATCTGATTATAGCTCAAAGCTCTACAAACGAAAAAGCAAAAAGACAATGTTGTTCTTGCATAGTTCCGGGTAGTGCACAAAACACCGAGCCTAGGTGTAGGGGTTCTAATCTATAAAGCCGAATCATGACCCTGTTTTCAGAAATAACCTAGACTCCTGATCACAACATGATTCATATGCAACTGGGTTAGGCTGCACACTTCACATACGCCACTGTTAATAATTATAGTCCCCGTAATTTTTCTTCTATTGTCAAGCATGAGGTTTGTTGCAAAGCTAAGAAAACGCAATTTCTAAAGTAACTTTGACATTGCAGAAAAATAACGACCCACCTAAGCATGAAAAAGATACTGGCTTGAATTGTTAAAATTGCGTGAGAACTGAATATGACGTTAAACAGTATACCGAAATGGGGACTTCACCAGGGAATCATAGTCTTTGGCGTATACTGGCGTTAGAAAAGGTACAAGAAAACCCGTTTTATGGTTCGTTTAGTTAATATTTTGTTATGTTGGCAACCCCCTTTTTTGTTAGGTACATGAAAAACTGGAGCAGAAATAACGGAAGTGCGTGATATAAAGTTGAAGGTTCTGGAAATTTCAATGCTTTTCAAGTAGAATCTGTCATTTTTTTAGAGAATAATCCACAAAGGGCGAATGATGCATGGATTCAATTAGTCTAAAGGACTTAATTATAATCTTCGTTCCGCGTTTCCTAAAACTTCAGAACATCTGTAAGTTATAGAGGGATACATCATTTTTGCATTAGACACTGTAGGGCAGCTCTGAAAATATTGGAAAATTTGCTGTTCCATTTACTGTGCGCTGCTGTCAGGGTATCCAATGCACGTAACCCTTTACATCCAACTATTAGGGTTTCACCTCTTGACGGCACCCAGTTACTGCTCTGGACATCTGGACACCGTCTTCCATTCTCTCAATGGGCTCTGACTTTCTTTCAAAGTCTTGCTCGTTACGCAGGTAGACGCAACCTCTCTGTGTAGGAACTGATGGCGCTCCTCCTTCATGCCCTTTCCTCTTCGCGTATCACCTAGGCTGGTCAGGTCTTGAAAGTGCTGTGCATAGTCGGAAGTGCAATTGCGCAGCGTAATTTTTTAAGAGAAAAATGGACATTCGAGGGTAATGCATGGAGTTTTCAGGAACATTCTGTATCAAACAAAAACACGTCAGTTTTGGTTTGAAATCCCCGGGACCGGTAGTAGTGAATGAAACCTCTTTTACGGTCGAAAGAAACACAATGGATGAAAATGCAATGCAAATTTAATGTGTCGCATCCCTGGCTCTCAGTGACCGGACCCAGGAATCACTACGAGCGGCAACTGAATAGACGTGTGGCCTCACAACAAGCCCAGCACAACCCAGAGGCCAACCAATATAGCCGGCTTGGTCCAAGTTCAACCTCACACGATCAACAGACAAAGACTGTTAGTTTTACGTTGTGAGCAGTCATTCAAATCCGAGCTCAAAGTAAACCAAGACAGAGAGCTGAGACTGAGTCTCGACTGCAGTAAAAGAGAGAGCGGGAGCTTCTTTTATAGCGCAATTTAGAGATATGGCGTGATCATTGCCTAGAATGATACGAGGTATTTCCAGGAACTTCTTGAACAGGTAAAACTGGAATATGAGCAGTCAGTCAGCAGAAAAGCAGAATGTACGTACGCAATCATTCGAGAAGAAAGAGAAAGAAAGACATGGAGAAGAAAGACCAAATTGGGACGTGGGGAGCTCGCTCACTCAACGTGCCATAGTTCAGCGCTAGCGGCTTCTTGTGGTACGTTCTGCTGCATTCTTGGTCTTGCTTGTGTGATACTCTGACCTCTTGCGTGGTGACATTTTTGGTTCTTGCACACGTCTCCTCTCTTGCACTTAGCTATTGTTATACAATGTCATGTTATTCTTGCCTCCTTGCACGAAGCAAGGAGGCATCGTGGAACCCTGTAGAACGCCGTTGTGACGTGGTTTTGCACAAAGCCTGGATTCACATCTCCAGGAAGTGAAGCACTTGCAGGAAACGTACAACGCGAGAGCCTACCTGACCAGATTCCGGCGTTGGGTCACCACCACCACCATAGTCCTGTCTGTCAGCTCTGATCAGCTTGTAGCCTGGGATTGCATAGAGACTGTCAGGGTCTGATGTGTCAGCCCAGGTTTCCTGGACTGCAATGACTGATAGTTCGTTCTGAGATTCAGAGCACGAACGGGTAAAGGTAAGTACCTCGTCCATTTTGTTGAATATGCAACGCACATTGGTGCTGAGAAAGTTCAAATTCACTGACATTGGTATTGTTTTTTTTTGGGGGGAATTTTTATTTTTTATTTTATTTTTTTTTAACTTGGCAGTGTTCTTGGGCGATGCTCATGACATTGTCACGCCAGGATCGCCAGAAGGTGTCAACTGGGCATGGGTCGTGTTGGTTTGGATGGTGGTTGAGATTTGTGCGTGAAAGGGCTTCTCGAAGAAGGTGGATAGTGCTGTCTGTCCATGACCAGAATGTGGTGCTTCTGGATCGTGGAGGGGAGTTGTTAATTATGGGGGGCAGTTGATTATTGATGTGGCCACTGATAGTAGTGTGATCGGATGCGCCAAACGGTGGAAGTGATTGGATATGAATATCATTGGTGTGGAGTGAGGAGATAACAAGGTCTAGACATGAGAGAGGTGTTTGTCGGTGGATGTAAGTAGGGAATCTGACATGTTGTGTGAGGCCGTATGTGTGTAGCAGAGTTTGTATGTCGTCCCCAAGGCGATCTGTTCTGTCTGTGGTGAGCCATGCACTGTTCTTGGCATTGAAGTCTCCAAGTAGTAGGAGGTCGTCACCTTCGGCTCTAGCGGTTTTGATGCTTCTTTCCAGTTCCGCACAGAAGAGGGTGCCATCGCTACGGGGTGGTCGGTAAATGTTTGCAACAACGAGGGAAAGGTTACCGGTGGATATTCTCGTCCATATGCATTCTGCTGCTGTCATTGGTATTGTCAGTACCCTTGTGTTGAAACGTTCCGCTATGTACAAGGCAACACCACCACCATAGTCCTGTCTGTCAGCTCTGATCAGCTTGTAGCCTGGGATTGCATAGAGACTGTCAGGGTCTGATGTGTCAGCCCGGGTTTCCTGGACTGCAATGACTGATAGTTCGTTCTGAGATTCAGAGCACGAACGGGTAAAGGTAAGTAACTCGTCCATTTTGTTGAATATGCAACGCACATTGGTGCTGAGAAAGTTCAAATTCACTGACATTGGTATTTTTTTTTTTTGGGGGGAATTTTTATTTTTTATTTTTTATTTTTTATGTTTTTGTCTTGTTGTTGTTGCTGTTGTTGTTGTTGTTGTTGTTGTTGTTGTTGTTGTTGTTGTTGTTGAATTTGAATTCTTTATTCTCACGATGGCACCATCGCCAATAAGAGATAAATTGATGAGAAGGTGAGATTGTGGGTTAAACAGTTGGAAAGTGATTTACATCACTTTGAACTTTACAAGTATGGGAGAGGGTGAGCGCTGCAGGAGCAGATTGAGTTAATCAGCAGTGAGCAGATTTCTTGTTTGAAAGCAGGTCGGGAGGAGACGTCACGAATGCTAGCAGGGAGGGCATTGTAGTATTCTAGGGACTTGTACAGTGGGGAGTCTTTACAGCGATCGGTTCTGGAAGGTGGGAGGTGCCAAGTGCGTGCGTGTCGAAGGCTGTACTGGGCCGTAACTTGAGCGGGGGTGTTGAGCAAGCGTATGTGTTGTGGGGCATATTGGTATTTTATGGAGTGAGCATGAAGGGTGAGCTTCACTTTGCGGCGAGAGAACATTGTCGGCCATTTGAGCCGATGGAGCAGTGTTGAATGATTCAGAGGAGTGTAAAGGGGGAGACGGAGGCAGATTCTGGCCGCCTTGCGCTGGATTCGCTCAAGACGGTCAAGGGCTGCGATTGAGAGCGGGGTGACAGCAATGCATGCATATTTAATTATAGGCAGGATATACGTTTTGGAAATGAGAGAGAGTGATTTAGTGTGTAGAGTTGATTTGAGCCTAAAGAGAATATTAAAAGATTTTACGGCTTTCTTCAGCACAAAGTCAAGGTGGGCTGACCATCTTAGGTCGAAAGATGATGCCGAGGTGACGATGTTGTGTTACTGTTTCTAATAGGGTTTGGCCAAGTCTTATTTCGGGTAGTCGTGGATGGGGTCGGTTAGCATGGTAGAACGGGAGGATGACGGTTTTCGTTTTATTGACTAGCAGGTGCCAGCGCTCTAGCCATTCTGCTGCGGCATCGACTCTTCTTTGTAGCGCAGCCTCACACTCAATGTAGCTGCCTGCAATGGCAATTAGTGCGGTGTCGTCCGCGAACTGGCTACACGAGGTTGTAGCATTTTCACAGGCAGTGGGCAGGTCAATGGTGTACGCCAGGAACAGAAGTGGTCCCAGGACCGAGCCCTGGGGCACTCCTGCTGGTATTGGTATGAAGGCGGATGTTGTGCCTTCAACCTGCACCCGCTGTCTGCGTCCTGTCAAGTAGGCTTCGAGCCAATTGTGAGCCTTGCCGTCGACACCATAGTGGCTCAGCTTTTTCAGCAAGCCTTTATGCCATACACGATCAAAGGCTTTACTGAGATCGAAGAAACACGTTACAACTTGCTTCCCCGCATCCCTAGCTGTGGATATCTGGTGGACGATCCGTGCGAGTTGCAGTTCGGTCCCGTCTTGTTTCCTGAAGCCGGATTGGTTGGAGGGTAAGTGCGGTGCTATGTGATTGTACAGACGAGAGTGGACAATTTTTTCTTGTGTTTTTGATATTATACTGAGCAGGGAGATGGGTCGGTAGTTGGTAGGATGGGAGGGGTTGCCCGACTTGGGGATGGGTGTAATAGTTGTGTCTTTCCAATCCTGTGGTATTTCTCCGGTTCTGAAGGACAGATTGTAGAGACTAGTGAGAGATGGGGAGATTTCCTTTGCAGTTTCTTTCAGGAGCCGAGTTGGGATACTGTCAAAGCCTGGGCTGTTGCTAGTGTCTAGACTGCATAGAAGCTTCTCGACCTCTTCTACTGTTGCTGCGATTGTATTTAGAGTATGACTGATGTCAGGGGTAGTGTTGATGTCTGGTGTAGTGCAGGGTGTCTTGTCGATGGACTGTTGGCTTTGGGAGATAAAGAACTTGTTGAGAGCTGTTGCTTTCTCCATAGCCGTGGCTGCAGTGGAGTTGGCTGTCGATAGTGTGGGAATTGTTTGCTTAGGCGGTTTTTTCAGGTGTTTCAGTAGAGGGTGGAGGTTTGTACCCGTTGACGTTGTTTGCTGGACAAAGTCGGACTTAGCCTGTCGCAAAAGAGCGGTTACTCGGTTACGCTGGGCTGTGTACAGTTTCCAATCTGAGTCTAGTTGGGTCGCCTTGTAGGTGCGGAACTGCTTGTGCTTTGTTTTGATCTGGCTGAGGAGATCCTTCGTCATCCAGGGACGAGTGGGCGTAGAATTTTTGCGGGACTTGCTTCTGGTCACTTGGCAGTGGTGCACGGCTAGTTTCAGTATCTGGTCTCTCCAGAAGTTCCAGAATGAGGTTACTGGCTAAGGGTCAGTGGAATGTGGATCGTACTGCAGATTGCAGGTAGCAAGAGCTTCACGCAGGGACGCAATGCGTTCCTCGCTCCACAACCAGTATGTGCTGGAGGTGCTTTGCTGTGTAGTACTGCTCTCATTTTTATTATTATTTGTATTATTGTTTCTGTGGGTGGTGTGCTGCTGGGGTCGTATGTTGCCTTGTATGACAACATGATCAGAGGCACCCATAGGGGGCAGGCTTGTGATGGTGATGTTATGGCGGCTGAGGCTAGAGATGGCCAGGTCCAGGCACGATGTAGGTGTGTGTTGGCGTAGGTGGGTGGCAAAGGAGACGTGTTGTGTGAGGCCACGAGTCTCGCACAGCCAATGCAGGTCCTCACCTAAGGCATCGGTGGTGTCGCTGGGGTGCCACAAGCAGTTCTTGGCGTTGAAGTCGCCAAGGAGAAGTATCTCATCCTGGGGTCTTTCAACTAGTTGTTGTTGTTGTTGTTGTTGTTGTTGTTGTTGTTGTTGTTGTTGTTGTTGTTGTTGTTGTTGTTGTTGTTGTTGTTGTTGTTGTTGATGTTGTTGTTGTTGTTGTTGTTGTTGTTGTTGTTGTTGTTGTTGTTGTTGTTGTTCCTTTTGTTGTTAAATATTGTGTTCCCAGTGTATTCGCCGGTGCTTGACATCCAGTACTGTAATAATTCATTGAATAATTAGCCGTTCATCGTCTAGGTCTTTGAATGTTGATTGGGTTTTCTTTCTTTGTTGAATTCCAATCCCTTCAGCCTTCTTTCTCCTTGTTCACGTTCAGTGCTTGCCTCATCCATATTTTAACGTGCCACCAACATCACAGACTCAGCCCCAGCACTGCCGATGACAGATGCAGGTGGCGGTTCTGGGGGAGGCAAGGGCGAACGACGGCGATGGGGGCATCACCTCATCGCAGCGTCCACTTTGGTCTTGAGCTGAATGTTGTTGTGGTGTGCTGTCTTGTGTTGTTATTGTACATTCTGTTGTGGTGACAATATGCACATTATCATTCTCCAAAGCTCTCGATACGGGTAATGGAGGCACTATTGCCGATGACGGCAATTGTGCTAACGACGGCTGTGGCCCAGGGTTCTGAGGTGGCCTGCCACGTTTGGGCCACAGTGCCCGTGCCGAGCCAGTCAGCACATGCAGTGGGACGTGTTGCTTGATACACGCGTTCAGATGTTGAAGAGTCCTACCAACGTATCGACTACCGCATTGTCGGCACTCAAATTGGTATACCAATTTAGATGCGAGTTGGGTTGGTAGAACCTCCTTCCTCACCGTGAACGCACGTACAGTTGTGAAAACGGGTACAAAATGTACCGCGTAGTGAGTTAGAAAGGTAACCTCTCATTATCAATGAGTCACGTGGTACGGAAAATTGTACAACAAACTTACTACGCGGTACATTTTGTACTGAACGTGAACAAGGAGATAGAAGGCTGAAGGGAACGGAATTCAACAAAGAAAGCAACACGATCAACATTCAAAGACCTAGACGATCAACGGCTAATTATTCAATGAATTATTACAGTGCTGGATGACAAGCACCGGCGAAGACACTGGGAATAAAGGTTTAACAACAACAGGAACAACAACAATGGGAATCTTTCAGAATGACCTCCGTTGGACGGAGCATGTTGAATACATAGTCAAAAAATCACTCAAGTCTTTCACTATTCTTTTTAGACTGAGGTCTACACTCACCGGTGATTCTTTATCTCACATCTATCAGACAAACATACTACCTATATTCTCATATGCGAGCAATGCTCTCACACCGTTGTCACACACTGCCCTTGACAGGCTAGAACGACTCCAGCCGAAAGAATATGATTTTCTCCACCTTTCTCTTTACACACACTAAGAACACTCCCACCTTTTGCATCGCATCAAATGGCCAACATTATTTTCACGCTTTAAAACATATACTCTTCGCACATTCTCTGCGCCACAACTATGCCCCACCACATATACTCTCGCTGCATACCGCTAGCAGTGTGCAACCTTCGTATAATGTACGTCGCTCTCGTACTTGGCACTTGACAACTCCGCAGACTGATCGCTGTCTTCATTCTCCCTGTACAAGGCCCTTCAATACTTTAATTGCTTGCCCACCCAGCTTCGCGAAATCCCTTCTCGTACTCTCTTCAAATCCCAGATATCCCTGCTTTTGCACAACTCTGCATGCTCGTGTGGCGACCACCCCTGCCCGTACACTTAAGTAGTCATTAACCCCTAGGCTCTGCCCACCCAATTCTTCCTCACTCTTTCTCCTTTCTTACACTGTTGTCCCTTATAAGCCACTGTCAATCGTGAGAATAAAGATTTGAAAATGGTAACAATTTATCATCAAGGTCAAAGGAGGAGTCAACGAACAGAGGTTAAGCAACATGAAGCGAGCCTGGGACCGATCGGTGTTGATAAGGAGAATGACACGGAGGACGACACTGATGACGAGTTGGAAGATTAGACGGAGGACGAGGTTGCGGTTGTTCGAGACGAGGAATCGAATGGTGATTGTGATCGTAAGAAGTCTGCCGTTGTTCTTCATTTGTTGTCTCACCCTAAGTGTCTGCAGGTGTATGATGATTTTAGTTTTTCTGTTCTTTGTCGTGCACGGTATGCTAGTCAGCTGAAGGTACTTGAGGCTGTTTGTATTCGTTTGCATAAGCCTGATCTTTGAAGAGAAACATGTAGTTGCATTAAGATTGTTTTCGTAGGTGCACAGCATGATAATTAATATTAATATTTGTCTCACTACACAGTTCTACAGTCCATTTCAAAACTATAGACGCGTAGGGTTTTTGAAATAATTATATCAAATTTGGCTGGAACCTTTTGAGAATAGTTTTCGAAATATTGCTCAGGACCGCTCCACAATTACTCTCATATACACTGTAGTTTCTAAATGATTGGATAACAGACGCCCAAATTGGAAAAATTTATGCACAAAGTGATCACAGATTTTATGTGATATAGATGCTGGCATAACGGTTTTTGCCTAGGTACGCGTCTATAGTTTTGAAATGGACTGTAGCGTTACAAATATTAGTAGTTTCTCACCCGCCGTTGCACTAAGCTCTCACTTCACTTCTATTGTCTCACCCTCCCTCGTTCCTTTTTAGCACTTTATTTTGTTCTCGTAACACATTATTGAATGTATATTTAATCATTGTTAAGCATGGTTACTCTTCAGTCACGACTTTCCACTGATGAATGTGACAAAAAAATTTGGTAAACTTTTATGACTTCGTTGTAGTTTGGCAATGACAGAATTTGTTCTCTTTATTGCTATTATTTAATTGCTGTCTCCAAGTCGGGAGAATGAAGTTGAAGACACCACTGCAGCTGTACTTATGGTTGATAAATATGTTGGTAAAGACACACCCGACAATATGGCGGTAAACACACGCCTGCCCACACACGCTCTCTGGGCTGCAAAGTTCTAGCACAGAGCTCTCCTTCTCATCGCCTCCACCATCAGTTCGCGCCTGGCGCCTGGTCGATGCATGGTTGGCGGTATCTCGCATAGCAGGCTGGTACATCAAGTAGCGCATGGCACATAGAAGATGACACAACAACGACATAGCTCGATTGCGACGTACGTTTCGTCCCCGCTAGACTCATCAGGCAATCTTCTTCTTGGGTGTCTTCATACGGAGCTTGACTCGGGAGAATGAAGTTGAAGACACCATTGCAGCTGTACTTATGGTTGATAAATATGGTGGTAAAGACACACCCGACAATATGGCGGTAAACACACGCCTGCCCACACACGCTCTCTGGGCTGCAAAGTTCTAGCACAGAGCTCTCCGTCTGACCACCACCTGAGAAGAAGATTGTCTGATGCCGCCGACCATGCATCGACCAGGCGCCAGGCGCGAACTGATGGTGGTGGTGGTGAGAAGGAGAGCTCTGCGCTAGAACATTGCAGCCTAGAGAGCGTGTGTGGGCAGGCATGTGTTTACGGCGATGTTGCCGGGTGTGTCTTTACCACCATATTTATCAACCATAAGTACAGCTGCAATGGTGTCTTCAACTTCATTCTCCCGAGTCAAGCTCCGTATGAAGACACCCAAGAAGAAGATTGCCTGTGAATCCAGCGGGGACGAAACGTTCTTTTTTTATTTATTTTTTATTTACTTGAAACCACGCACCCAATTCGTAAAAGAAGAAAGAAGCAGGAAATGACAAAACAACAGACTAACAAGACATTGACTGAATGGGGCTGCAAATGCAACGCAGCGGTGGTGATGGGGTGCTGCAGGCTCCGCCGACCAATGGTCTCGGCATCCGCGCCTACTTCACGCATCAGAAAACCGGGAGAAGAAGAGAAACAGAAAAAGATTGAAAAAAATTATAGCGAAAAGTATAGTGTGGACGTTCGTCGCAATCGAGCTATGTCATTGCTGTGTCATCTTCTATGTGCCATGCGCTACTTGATGTACCAGCCTGCTATGCCGGATACCGCCAACCATGCATTGACCAGGCGCCAGGCGCGAACTGATGGTGGTGGTGGTGAGAAGGAGAGCTCTGTGCTAGAACTTTGCAGCCTATAGAGCGTGTGTGGGCAGGCGTGTGTTTACCGCCATATTGCCGGGTGTGTCTTCACCACCATTATTTATCAACTGTCTCCAAGTCGATTATTTAAAACAAATCAAAAAATAATAATACAAGAGGAACGTTTTATTATTTTCACACAACCCGTGGTCCATGACTAATATTTGCACGCAAAGTGCGAGAGAGGGGCGGTAGCCAACCATTGCAAGAAAAGAAAAGAATAAGGAAAAATGCAACTCGGATGGTGAGCCAATTAAAGTAGGGTGAAAAAAGGATAAGGAAAAAATGTTACGAGTTATGACTAACTGTCCATCAAAGTAACCAGATTTTATACGGTCAGCGAGTGCGACAAAATGGAACAAAACTGACAAGGAATACTGAGACATTCGGAGACCTCACACCTTGCTCCAACACTTCTCCATGACGCAAACTAACAACCTTCCACCTTGGAAGGCTCAGGTTCGGAAAAGTCCAAGTGGGGAAGGAAAGCGCAAAGAGCACGAGCTACGCATCACGGCAACAAAGAATGCCGAACGTTACTGGATGATGACAAAACTAATAAGACTGTTGGACATACAGGCCTTATTACAACTCGACGACGCCATGCAACAGACCACCCAACTTGGTAGGCTCAAGTTTATGTAACAAACGTAGAAAGGGGAAGCTAACCGAAGAAAAATTGTAACAAACCGAAACGTCAACATTCTACTGAACTCCACTATCATGTATGATGGACTAGTTACGTACAATAACAAGTAGTTCCAAACGACGTACGTTTGGCTGTATAGGTCATGGCGGCTCATCAGGTGTGCAAATTCAATTTGGATCGTGAGCCAATTAAGTTATGGTGAAAAAGGATAAGGAGAAAATGTTACGAGTTATGACTAACTGTCCATCAACGTAACCAGATCTAATACGATCAGCGATTGCGACAAAATGGAACAAAACTGACTAGGAGTACTGAGACATTCGGAGACCTGACACCTAGCTCAAACATTTCTCCAAGGAATTACGTATTTCGACTCCGCCCTACCGCTGAAGCATCATGCATGGTATACGCTATATGCGCTGTGTGCTATTTAGTGTATACGCTGTCATTTGCATGCTATACATTATCATGTGGTCTTAGACTGAGTTATTATGTTCGATCAAGTGAAATATACCGTTAAGAAAAAGTAGTTGTGCTCGTGACGTGTGGTCGTTCGTTCCTGACACTTACGAGAATCAGAGGCTTCATAACAAAGCATTTCACACACAGCGTCTACAACTGTTCCCTTCAATCCAGTGCAGCAGATAATAATACTCACAGATATTAGAGGTTTGTTCATCACGTATCCAGCAGTACTCTATATACACACAGTTATAATTACTATTCTCTGCGTTCAGTGGTGCAGTTGAGAATACTTACAGTAGTTGGAGGTTTGGTAGACCAGAGAACACACCGTCACTTAGAGTCTGGATCTGATTATTTCTCAAGTCTCTACAAACGACAAGCCACCAGGAAAATGGTGTTGTTGCTTAGTTCCGGGTAGTGCACAAAACACCGAGTCTGCATAGTGGTTCTAATCTAGAAGGCCGAATCAAGATCTTGTTTTCAGAAATAACTTAGACTCCTAACCCACAACATGATTCATATGCAACTGGGTTAGGTTGCGCAGTTCACATATAACACTGTAAAATTTAGTCTCCGTCATTGTTCTTCTATTGTCAAGCATGAGGTGTGTTGCAAAACTAAGAACACACAATTTCAAACGATACTTTGGTTGATATGTATAGGATATTGACCAAGACGAGATCTATATGGGGAATACAAGACTGAGGTCCGCCGAGGTCTTTGACGAGGCCTATATTTCCCATATAGACCGAAGTCGAGGTCAAGATCCTTTTTATCACGATTCCGTTGCCACAACCCCAAAATTTGAACCGCTAGGAGCTATTTTAACCTTTTTAGTATAGCATTTGTACTATAGTGTAGAGTAGACGGTTCGATACCGGAACGCCTTGACAGCCAAATTTGTATAGACCCAAACCGATCATCAGCGTTGATTTTTCACTTGAAATATGTTTGTGGAAGGAAACTGGCATGTTGAAGTTTGCTCTGGGGCCAGAGTCAATCGAACTGAGCCACTCCTTTGTGTTGACCCATTGCCTCCAAGTTGCCCAATATTTCGCTTCAAAAAAGTTCAAATCAGAGATGGCTCCAAACCGGACACGTTTTAGAGTGCACGTCAAATTCACTCTGGGTCTGAAATTAGGTAATTGCTATCGCTCCACGACGGCCAGTACAGAGTAACAATAAGACTTGTGTGTGCTTTCATTAGTTTTGATTGGTATGAGGTGCTTTATTGGCGAGAGGCGAGCCGCTGTTTACCTGGGACAAGAAGTTGATTTTTCGAAAGTCGTAAAACTCAAGTCGCAGTGCGAAGCAGCACGTAAAAAAACTCACTTGCTTGGTATGGCGCTTCTGGCCATCGCAGAGCCATGAAATTTTGGCTCGGAGTATAACACATCGTAGTCTCACTGTGACATATTATGTTTTCTAATCAAAATACCAAGAGAGAAAGTGAATATTGAGTCCGTTCCGGTTTGCAACCTGTGTCCTATTTGAAACCGTTGCCTCTACATAGGATGTTGCCTATTTTGGGTACAAGACTGTAAGAACAACAAGGTTCAGCATCTGCAGCACAGTGGCTGGGTGGTATAAGGGGTTGCTTGAGATTCATACTATTGTGGGTTCGAATCTTGCTTGTTCTCTTCCTTTGTCTTCTTTCTTTCAAATTTCTTTTTGAAGTGGAGTCGATCCAAAATCGAAAGATTACAATGTCTAAGTGGTCGATACAAGCGGTCGATATGACATGACGTATAGATTATAGACCGGTAAGGGCCGTTTCACACGAGGTACAAAACCGCGTACATGTCACGTTTCCGGTTATGTTCCCTAGGAGATGGAGCACTTTTGGCGCGAAATGTGAAACGCATCGTGTACGTTTTCAGCAAGACCAGGAGGGGTGTAGAAAGCAGGATATACCCAGCGTTCTACTGACAAACTTCGTTTTCCTTGCATTGTGATCTGTCGTCGTGTTTGCTTTTTTTGCTTCTGTTTTCTTTCATTGCTGGTTGCTGGTTGTGCCTTCCGTTTCGGACAATGCCTCGCCAAATATTCTCTGATGACCTGGAGGCTAGACTTAATGAGTTGTGGGCCGACTATCAAAAGTCAAAAAGTGGCCAGATGGTGAAGCGTATTGTGAGGGAAAGGGAGATCGCCGAAAAATTCAATGCTGCGTTCCGCTCAGGATGGTTGAATCCAGAGAAAAAACTTGAAATTACACTTTGAACAAGCGAGGGCAATGCAGTCCTTCTACGCCTCGCCATCCTTTGCAACCTCTCTCGTCCGTTCATCTTTCTCTCCTTGTGGCGATCAAAGAAATCGAGAATCAGGGAGAGAACATCTCCTTGCCAAACTAATATTAATAATTATTATTATTTTGTGTTCAAAACTCCCGCGTTCGCGTGCGAATTCCGTATTTTACGACTTCTGTGCGATGCAGGTCAAAGCTGCCATGGCAACTGCTGCTTGAAAAGCATGTTGCGACACTCGTGTGAAATCACGCGCTGTGTACTGTGCCTACAACGCCCATTCGTGAAAAGCCATGTATACCTCGTGTGAAACGGCCCTTAGGAGGTCTATACAGGCATGTTGGCATGTTGCAACCTCACTGCCACCATTTAAATGACCATTGCCGAAAATTGTTCTTTACGTCGTATATTCTACCTATATTTGATTACTGTGACACAGCGTGGCGCGGTCTGTCTCAGGCCCTTGTTCAAACTCTGGAAATACACCAGCGTCTGCTTCTAAAAATCCTGTTTCGCAAAAATCAAACATTCTCCTCCCAACGTCTCTACAGTTTAGCTTCAGTATCTCCCCTCTTAGAGCGACACCAGCAACATCTTTGCATCCTTGTACTCATGATCTTATTGGACCTGGCTCCAAAACACTTTGCTAAGTATAACTGCTTTGTGCCCACCAGATCAACACCTCATTCCTTCTCATTACCCCGTGCCAATACTTCCCCTGTTTCTGAAATCTCCTATCTTCTCTGCGTACACTCTCTGGTCTTCCCTGCCAACTAGCCTTAAAGCATGGACAGACAACGAATTCAAGCTTCAGCTTCTTCGTCCTAAATAATCTCACCATTTTCGTCATGCCTCCCCTTGCAGTACTCTCTTTGTTTCTCTCCTTGTTATTCAGTTCGCCGTGGTTGGCTACCGACCGACTTCTCATATATATTGGCAGTCTTCTGACGAGCCAGGAGATGTTGAATTAATAATAATAAGCTGCTACAAGCGAGGGTCCCTGGTTCGAGTCCTGGTGGTGGCAGTCAAAATTTTTTCTTCAGACTTTTCCCGTTTGTCTCTTTCCCTCAAACCAGTCAATAATAATAATAATAATAATTTTAATATGGCAATAAGTAGGACGAGCTGAAGTGACATGTGGACTATTTTATTAACAATGTAAGCGATGGAGACGATGCAAGAAACAATCTAAAGGGTAAATAAAATACATGTAAGAAGAAAAAGGGCAATGGAAAAAAAGATGATTCGAACAAGTTTTCGTACAACACTCTTCAGGAATCACCGTTGTACTAAAGAACAAAATGAGAACAAAGGAAATAATATAGCAATCAAGGTAGGGTGACACGATACAATGACAGCACTGGAATATCGAGGTGCGATTTCTCACAAAAGTGTGTAGAACACAAGGGTATACAAGTAAGAACTAAGCGTGACAAGTGTGTATCAGCAACAAAAACAAAAAAGTGAGAACGAATGATAAAAATAACAATAATAAACAAGAAGGTGACAAAACACATTTAGGCACAAGTGGCAACAACGTTGCCACACTACACAAAAGAACATTATTTGAACAATTTTAGGGTAATAACACTATCTTTCTGGACACACAAATTCGGCTTATGAATGCGCTGACAAACAGCTTCCAAAACTTGTAACTGCAAAAGATAACCATGACGAGCACGGCACAAAACAGAAAAACAGGAATCAGAATAAGTACGACAACAGTCAGTACTAGAAACCAAATGATTGTATACTGAAGACTTATTACGAGACGGACGCACACAATCTCGACTCACGCGCACACCCTCACACTCACTCTCACCCTCACTCAGCTCACCTTCTCCCTCACTGTCCGAATCAGAACCTGCTCCGTCATCCACAGCGGTTCGACTCTCCTCCTCACTTGCATCGTCCTGCGTCTCACCTTCACCACCCACGCCAACCGTGAATGCCGTTGCCTTCATGTCAGTCGTCGTCCTTTCCGATTGTTTCCTTTGTATTTTTACCGTGAATTCATAGGTCCGGTTGTAATCTGCTGTAGATCTCCGTGGTCTGTCATTTGCTGCTTTGTTTTGTGGATTAGTTGTTGTTGTTGTTGTTGAATGTGAACCTGGTGTTGTTGTTGGATGTGAAGCTGGTGTTGTTGTTGCAGCCATGGTTGTTGGTCTTTTTGTTGAAGCCAGCTCTAGTTCCGGTGGGACAAATCGACCGCCGCGGGTGCTCTCCACCAACACATACCTCGAAGGAGGAGGGTCAGGGGGAGGCAGAGGTGCTGTCACCACTCGAGGCACAGCCCCATGCAAAGCACCCAGAGGCACAGACTCAGGCACACCCGAGGGCTGCACCAATGGCGGTTCCGCACGCACCTCCAAAGAGCTGCCAAGCTCAAGCCCGTCCAACACAGATGTCAGAGGGGGAGCGGCAGACAGCGGCAGGGAACTATCCTGCCGTGTAGGTGATGGGTTTTTCCTAGGCCTCCCGCGTTTGGGCCTCTCAGATTGCGCACTGGGTGGAAGGATGTGAAGTGGAGTGTGTTGTTTGATACGTGCGTTCAGGTGCTGAACAGTCCTACCAACATACCGACTAGCACAATGTCGGCATTCGAAGTTGTAGATAACATGACTGAGGTGGAGGGTTGGTAGGACGTCCTTCCGCACCGTGAACGCACGCATTGTTGTGAAGACTGGCACAAAATGTACTGCATAATAAGTACGACGGACGATAGACTTGACTTCGCGACACACTTTGATCGATTCCTGCCCCTTCCATGGCAAACATAGATAGACGGGACAGCGAGGTGGACCAATCAGCACCGATTTCGGTTTCTGCTCTATGGACAGAAACTTACGCAACAAGAATTCCGGATAGCCATTCTTCAAGAAAACAGGTCGAAGAAAATCGAGCTCGGCCTGCAGCTTACTGGGCGAACAAATACGTTGCGCACGGTCCACGAGGTTACGAACTAAGTTGACCTTGTATTGAGACGAACAATATGAATCGAAGGCAATGTACTGACCAGTGAACGTAGGCTTACGATACACAGAAGTCAACATTTCACAGCCAGTCTTCTCTACAAGCACGTCTAGAAATGACAACTTACTAGACTGCTCGTGCTCACAAGTAAAGCGGAGGGAAGGATGTAGGCTGTTGAGCACATCGAGAAACAATTCACTGCTCTCAACACTGTCAAAATGCGTGAACGAATCGTCAACAAAACGCACGTAGAACGCGGGCCAAAGCGACTCATCAATCTTGCACTCACAATAACCAACGAATATATTGGCGAGGACGGGACCAAGAGGAGATCCCCTCGCCACACCATCCACTTGCTTGTACATCACATCGTTGAACGAAAATTCGACACCAGTTGTAACTGACAGCATCAAATGACGAAACGCCGCTTCCGATACCCATGGAGTATCAACATCATCGTTACGGTACAATACATCCATACAGATGTCAACAGTCTCATCAATAGGAACATTCGTAAAGAGACTTACAACATCGAAGGAACACATGTGTGCATTGAGAGGGACCGGACTATCACGAAGCCTCGCAACAAAGTCGAAGCTATCCTTCACAGTGCGTTTGCAATAGTAATCTTGAACAGGCTGTAGGTAGATGCACAGCCATTTCGAGATAGAGTATTGAGGGGAGGCGGTCATGGATACTATTGGTCTAACAGGGCATGTAGGTTTATGGATTTTTGGAAGGCCATAGAGTCTAGGACGAAGGGTACCAGTCGGTTTGATGCGATCGAATTCATGTTTTGATATTTGTTCTTCATTCTTTAGCTTCTTAAGATAAGTTACTAGATCCTTTTCTACTTTTTCAGTTCGATCACAGGTCTTGACTGGACCAAGTGTACGGAACTTTGACGTGTCATTTAGGATAACGGACATCTTTTCGATGTAGTCAGTTTTATTCATTAAAACAGTTGCACGACCCTTATCAGGGCGCGTGACAATAATGTCTTTGTTATTACGTAGCTCATGCAGGGCTTTGAGATGTTCGCGTTTCAATGAGAACGTTCTTCTATCCGGTAATGCATCAGCGTGTTCCTCGGCCTCTGCCCGGATCTTTGCGGCGCAAATGGACTGTTGTGACTCGGACACCGGTCTGAAGCGTAATAACTTGCGGTAAAAGAGCTCAAACTCGGTCATGATGACTTCCTTCTTGTTTGATTTTGGTGGAATCCCGAAATCGGTTCCACGACAAAGGAGTTCTTTCTGAAGAGTGGTCAGCTCTAGTGATGTCATGTTAATTATGGTGGTATCAGGATCGATGGTGACATGTCCATATCTTTTCTGTCTTAGCCAATGTGTTTTGTCACCTTCTTGTTTATTATTGTTATTATTATCATTCGTTCTCACTTTTTTGTTTTTGTTGCTGATACACACTTGTCACGCTTAGTTCTTACTTGTATACCCTTGTGTTCTACACACTTTTGTGAGAAATCGCACCTCGATATTCCAGTGCTGTCATTGTATCGTGTCACCCTACCTTGATTGCTATATTATTTCCTTTGTTCTCATTTTGTTCTTTAGTACAACGGTGATTCCTGAAGAGTGTTGTACGAAAACTTGTTCGAATAATCTTTTTTTCCATTGCCCTTTTTCTTCTTACATGTATTTTATTTACCCTTTAGATTGTTTCTTGCATCGTCTCCATCGCTTACATTGTTAATAAAGTAGTCCACATGTCACTTCAGCTCGTCCTACTTATTGCCATATTAAAATTATTGTCTCCTCGTCGAATTTTTAAATAATAATAATAATGATCTTTCCCTCAAACCAGTTAATATTTTATGACTTGCGGCTCCCCGCGTGCTAGTTTGTACGTGAAGTGTGTGGGTTACAGTGAGGGCTGCGTCCCACCCGCCTGTGTGGATTCACAGGAAGTGTGAGTTACGAAGTCTGAAGAAAATGTTGAACGGCCTCTGCTGGGATGACGACTACACCATAGCTCAGTGGTTAGAGCATCGCTGGCTACAAGCGAGGGTCCCTGGTTCGAGTCCTGGTGGTGACAGTCAATTTTTTCTTCAGACTTTTCCCGTTTGTCTCTTTCCCTCAAACCAGTTAGTAATAATAATAATAATAATAATTTAAAAATTCGACGAGGAGACAATAATTTTAATATGGCAATAAGTAGGACGAGCTGAAGCGACATGTGGACTACTTTATTAACAATGTAAGCGATGGAGACGATGCAAGAAACAACCTAAAGGGTAAGGAAAAATACATGTAAGAAGAAAAAGGGCAATGGAAAAAAAAAAAAAAAAGATGATTCGAACAAGTTTTCGTACAACACTCTTCAGGAATCACCGTTGTACTAAAGAACAAAATGAGAACAAAGGAAATAATATAGCAATCAAGGTAGGGTGACACGATACAATGACAGCACTAGAATATCGAGGTGCGATTTCTCACTAAAGTGTGCAGAAAACAAGGGTATACAAGTAAGAACTAAGCGTGACAAGTGTGTATCAGCAACAAAAAACAAAAAAGTGAGAACGAATGATAATAATAACAATAATAAACAAGAAGGTGACAAAACGCATTTAGGCACAAGTGGCAACAACGTTGCCACACTACACAACAGAACATTATTTGAACAATTTTAGGGTAATAACACTATCTTTCTGGACACACAAATTCGGCTTATGAATGCGCTGACAAACAGCTTCCAAAACTTGTAACTGCAAAAGATAACCATGACGAGCACGGCACAAAACAGAAAAACAGGAATCAGAATAAGTACGACAACAGTCAGTACTAGAAACCAAATGATTGTATACTGAAGACTTGTTATTTCGAGACGGACGCACACAATCTCGACTCACGCGCACACCCTCACACTCCCTCTCACCCTCACTCAGCTCACCTTCTCCCTCACTGTCCGAATCAGAACCTGCTCCGTCATCCACCGCGGTTTGACTCTCCTCCTCACTTGCATCGTCCTGCGTCTCACCTTCACCACCCACGCCAACCCTGAATGCCGTTGCCTTCACGTCAGTTGTCGTCCTTTCCGATTGTTTCCTTTGTATTTTTACCGTGAATTCATAGGTCCGGTTGTAATCTGCTGCAGATCTCCGTGGTCTGTCATTTGCTGCTTTGTTTTGTGGATTAGTTGTTGTTGTTGTTGTTGGATGTCAACCTGGTGTTGTTGTTAGATGTGAAACTGGTGTTGTTGTTGCCGCCATGGTTGTTGGTCTTTCTGTTGAATCCAGCTCTGGTTCCGGTGGGACAAATCGACCACCACGGGTGCTCCCCACCAACACAGACCTCGAAGGAGGAGGGTCAGGGGGAGGCAGAGGTGCTGTCACCACTCGAGGCACAGCCCCATGCAAAGCACCCAGAGGCACAGACTAAAGCACCCGAGGGCTGCACCAGTGGCGGTTCCGCACGCACCTCCAAAGAGCTGCCAAGCTCCAGCCCGTCCAACACAGATGTCAGAGGGGGAGCGGCAGACAGCGGCAGGGAACTATCCTGCCGTCTAGGTGATGGGTTTTTCCTAGGCCTCCCGCGTTTGGGCCTCTCAGATTGCGCACTGGGTGGAAGGATGTGAAGTGGAGTGTGTTGTTTGATACGTGCGTTCAGGTGCTGAACAGTCCTACCAACATACCGACTAGCACAATGTCGGCATTCGAAGTTGTAGATAACATGACTGAGGTGGAGGGTTGGTAGGACGTCCTTCCGCACCGTGAACGCACGCATTGTTGTGAAGACTGGCACAAAATGTACTGCATAATAAGTACGACGGACGATAGACTTGACTGCGTGACACACTTTGATCGATTCCTGCCCCTTCCATGGCAAACATAGATAGACGGGACAGCGTTTTGTCACCTTCTTGTTTATTATTGTTATTATTATCATTCGTTCTCACTTTTTTGTTTTTTGTTGCTGATACACATTTGTCACGCTTAGTTCTTACTTGTATACCCTTGTTTTCTGCACACTTTTGTGAGAAATCGCACCTCGATATTCTAGTGCTGTCATTGTATCGTGTCACCCTACCTTGATTGCTATATTATTTCCTTTGTTCTCATTTTGTTCTTTAGTACAACGGTGATTCCTGAAGAGTGTTGTACGAAAACTTGTTCGAATCATCTTTTTTTTTTCCATTGCCCTTTTTCTTCTTACATGTATTTTCCTTACCCTTTAGGTTGTTTCTTGCATCGTCTCCATCGCTTACATTGTTAATAAAGTAGTCCACATGTCGCTTCAGCTCGTCCTACTTATTGCCATATTAAAATAATATTAATAATAATATTAACTGGTTTGAGGGAAAGAGACAAACGGGAAAAGTCTGAAGAAAAAATTGACTGTCACCACCAGGACTCGAACCAGGGACCCTCGCTTGTAGCCAGCGATGCTCTAACCACTGAGCTATGGTGTAGTCGTCATCCCAGCAGAGGCCGTTCAACATTTTCTTCAGACTTCGTAACTCACACTTCCGGTGAATCCACACAGGCGGGTGGGACGCAGCCCTCACTGTAACCCACACACTTCACGTACAAACTAGCACGCGGGGAGCCCCAAGTCATAAAATATTAACTGGTTTGAGGGAAAGAGACAAACGGGAAAAGTCTGAAGAAAAAATTGACTGTCACCACCAGGACTCGAACCAGGGACCCTCGCTTGTAGCCAGCGATGCTCTAACCACTGAGCTATGGTGTAGTCGTCATCCCAGCAGAGGCCGTTCAACATTTTCTTCAGACTTCGTAACTCACACTTCCTGTGAATCCACACAGGCGGGTAGGACGCAGCCCTCACTGTAACCCACACACTTCACGTACAAACTAGCACGCGGGGAGCCCCAAGTCATAAAATATTAACTGGTTTGAGGGAAAGAGACAAACGGGAAAAGTCTGAAGAAAAAATTGACTGTCACCACCAGGACTCGAACCAGGGACCCTCGCTTGTAGCCAGCGATGCTCTAACCACTGAGCTATGGTGTAGTCGTCATCCCAGCAGAGGCCGTTCAACATTTTCTTCAGACTTCGTAACTCACACTTCCTGTGAATCCACACAGGCGGGTGGGACGCAGCCCTCACTGTAACCCACACACTTCACGTACAAACTAGCACGCGGGGAGCCCCAAGTCATAAAATATTAACTGGTTTGAGGGAAAGAGACAAACGGGAAAAGTCTGAAGAAAAAATTGACTGTCACCACCAGGACTCGAACCAGGGACCCTCGCTTGTAGCCAGCGATGCTCTAACCACTGAGCTATGGTGTAGTCGTCATCCCAGCAGAGGCCGTTCAACATTTTCTTCAGACTTCGTAACTCACACTTCCTGTGAATCCACACAGGCGGGTGGGACGCAGCCCTCACTGTAACCCACACACTTCACGTACAAACTAGCACGCGGGGAGCCCCAAGTCATAAAATATTAACTGGTTTGAGGGAAAGAGACAAACGGGAAAAGTCTGAAGAAAAAATTGACTGTCACCACCAGGACTCGAACCAGGGACCCTCGCTTGTAGCCAGCGATGCTCTAACCACTGAGCTATGGTGTAGTCGTCATCCCAGCAGAGGCCGTTCAACATTTTCTTCAGACTTCGTAACTCACACTTCCTGTGAATCCACACAGGCGGGTGGGACGCAGCCCTCACTTTAACCCACACACTTCACGTACTAACTAGCACGCGGGGAGCCCCAAGTCATAAAATATTAACTGGTTTGAGGGAAAGAGACAAACGGGAAAAGTCTGAAGAAAAAATTGACTGTCACCATCAGGACTCGGACCAGGGACCCCCGCTTGTAGCCAGCGATGCTCTAACCACTGAGCTATGGTGTAGTCGTCATCCCAGCAGAGGCCGTTCAACATTTTCTTCAGACTTCGTAACTCACACTTCCTGTGAATCCACACAGGCAAATAATAAAAATAATAATAATTAAAAATTCGACGAGGAGACAATAATTTTAATATGGCAATAAGTAGGACGAGCTAAAGCGACATGTGGACTACTTTATTAACAATGTAAGCGATGGAGACGATGCAAGAAACAACCTAAAGGGTAAGGAAAAATACATGTAAGAAGAAAAAGGGCAATGGAAAAAAAAAAGATGATTCGAACAAGTTTTCGTACAACACTCTTCAGGAATCACCGTTGTACTAAAGAACAAAATGAGAACAAAGGAAATAATAATAGCAATCAAGGTAGGGTGACACGATACAATGACAGCACTAGAATATCGAGGTGCGATTTCTCACAAAAGTGTGCAGAAAACAAGGGTATACAAGTAAGAACTAAGCGTGACAAGTGTGTATCAGCAACAAAAAACAAAAAAGTGAGAACGAATGATAATAATAACAATAATAAACAAGAAGGTGACAAAACACATTTAGGCACAAGTGGCAACAACGTTGCCACACTACACAACAGAACATTATTCGAACAATTTTAGGGTAATAACACTATCTTTCTGGACACACAAATTCGGCTTATGAATGCGCTGACAAACAGCTTCCAAAACTTGTAACTGCAAAAGATAACCATGACGAGCACGGCACAAAACAGAAAAACAGGAATCAGAATAAGTACGACAACAGTCAGTACTAGAAACCAAATGATTGTATACTGAAGACTTGTTATTACGAGACGGACGCACACAATCTCGACTCACGCGCACACCCTCACACTCACTCTCACCCTCACTCAGCTCACCTTCTCCCTCACTGTCCGAATCAGAACCTGCTCCGTCATCCACCGCGGTTTGACTCTCCTCCTCACTTGCATCGTCCTGCGTCTCACCTTCACCACCCACGCCAACCCTGAATGCCGTTGCCTTCACGTCAGTCGTCGTCCTTTCCGATTGTTTCCTTTGTATTTTTACCGTGAATTCATAGGTCCGGTTGTAATCTGCTGTAGATCTCCGTGGTCTGTCATTTGCTGCTTTGTTTTGTGGATTAGTTGTTGTTGTTGTTGTTGGATGTGAACCTGGTGTTGTTGTTGGATGTGAAGCTGGTGTTGTTGTTGCAGCCATGGTTGTTGGTCTTTCTGTTGAATCCAGCTCTGGTTCCGGTGGGACAAATCGACCGCCGCGGGTGCTCCCCACCAACACAGACCTCGAAGGAGGAGGGTAAGGGGGAGGCAGAGGTGCTGTCACCACTCGAGGCACAGCCCCATGCAAAGCACCCAGAGGCACAGACTTAGGCACACCCGAGGGCTGCACCAGTGGCGGTTCCGCACGCACCTCCAAAGAGCTGCCAAGCTCCAGCCCGTCCAACACAGATGTCAGAGGGGGAGCGGCAGACAGCGGCAGGGAACTATCCTGCCGTCTAGGCGATGGGTTTTTCCTAGGCCTCCCGCGTTAATCTTGAACAGGCTGTTCGTTCTCACTTTTTTGTTTTTTGTTGCTGATACACACTTGTCACGCTTAGTTCTTACTTGTATACCCTTGTTTTCTGCACACTTTTGTGAGAAATCGCACCTCGATATTCTAGTGCTGTCATTGTATCGTGTCACCCTACCTTGATTGCTATTATTATTTCCTTTGTTCTCATTTTGTTCTTTAGTACAACGGTGATTCCTGAAGAGTGTTGTACGAAAACTTGTTCGAATCATCTTTTTTTTTCCATTGCCCTTTTTCTTCTTACATGTATTTTTCCTTACCCTTTAGGTTGTTTCTTGCATCGTCTCCATCGCTTACATTGTTAATAAAGTAGTCCACATGTCGCTTCAGCTCGTCCTACTTATTGCCATATTAAAATAATAATAATAATAATAATACGAAGTAGTGGTTGCGACTTCGGCGATGATTTGTAAGAAAAGGGTTTGCTCCCCACACCGGAGCTCGCGCTATTCCGCCGACTTTACTTGACACTTGACTGACTCACGACTGCCATCCAGAGCACACGAGAAGTCCATCGAACCTTCGACTCGGCAAACCTGCAAGAAAGCACCACTCCCTGCGAGCTCCGGTGTGGGGAGCAAACCCTTTTCTTACAAATAATAATAATAATAATACGAAGTAGTGGTTGCCGAGTCGAAGGTTCAATGGACTTCTCGTGTGCTCTGGATGGCAGTCGTGAGTCAGTCAAGTGTCAAGTAAAGTCGGCGGAATAGCGCGAGCTCCGGTGTGGGGAGCAAACCTTTCCTAATAATAATAATAATAATAATAATAATAATAATATGTTAACTAAATATGGACCGAGTAAAAGACCGAGGTCCCCCGAGGTCTTTTACGAGGTCTTTAAATCCTGTATAGAACAACTATGCGGTCTATAATCTATTTATCGTGTTCTCCACGCAATAGTTTCTCTTCATATACGACATATCCTTGTAATTCTAGTATTATACTATAGCCTATACCGCATTGTACGGCATTGCAGGAACAAGGTCATTGTTAAAACTAGGTTCAGCATCGGTAGCACAGTGGCTGGGTGGTAAGGAAGAGTGACTGAGATTCACATGGTTGTGGGTTCAAATCCCATCTTGTGTATTACTGCTCCAACTTCAAAAATTTCTTTTTCTACGTTGGAGAGAAAATTTCTAAGTCCAAGAAATTCTAAGGAGTCAAATATAAGTAGTCATAATTATTGTGTATTTGACTAAGCAGTCAAATACGCGATATATTTGACTATAGTCTGTTTCAAAAAGATTTACAATCAGGTTTGGGTCTTAAAAGTATGAAGATAAGGGAAAATTGGACAACAAAGTACATAGAATGGCTTGTTAGGTTTCGGAACAATTGGACCAACCGTTAAGGAGTTAGAATTTCGGCCAGGTTTCCGGCCTTCTCCCATGGTTTACAATTTGCCCAGGAAGCCAGTATCGATTTTTTTAATCAAAACCCACGATTTATCCTTTCCTTTTTGGCCATGTGGTTATGAATGCTGTCTGCTGACCATGAAGTTGTGAGTTCAAATCCCAACCTATCCTCAAGTCGAACGTTTTTTCATTGTTTTGGTGATCAAGCTGGTACAAGACAAAGAAGATGGCTGCACCAAACGACTTGTTGGAGCTTGCGCTTCCTGCCGAACTGACTGACAATTTACTGGCTCATGCCATGTGAACACACCCACAACACTGCAATGGTGTGAGTGAATTATAATGGAAGTCATCGCGCTGTAGCTTCTTGAGATTTATTTTAGTTATTCAAGATCACCAATTTATTTGAATGTAGCAGTCAACGCCGTCTTCTATCAGTGTTCACAAGCGTCTGCTTTTCTCAAAATGTCGTTGAAGTCACACGGATAGCTTTGCCAAGTCATGGCCTTGGGAATGTGTCCGTGTCGATGTCATTTTCGTCACACGGTGAGTAAATTGCATCAGTGAGTTTTTCCAGGCAGCGCTCGAGTGCTCATACGGTAAGACGCCAAACTCCGCGGGCGATCGCCAGGATTGTAAATCTTTTTGAAACGGACTGTAAGCAGTCAAATACGCGATATATTTGACCGCTTAGGTATCAGGGAAATTAGTGGGGTCAGATACTAAGAAGGCGATAAGTTTATGTTATCGCATGGTTGCAAGTGCCTTATGGCATATTCTTGCCCCGAGAGGTTAGCCCTCGGGCCTACGGCCCTCGGGCTAACCTCGAGGGGCAATAATATGCCATAAGGCCCGCAGCAACCATGCGATAACAAATTTATCACATGGCCCACAGAGCAGACCATTGGGCTGCTGTTGAAATTAGCACAAATGCCAACACGTTATGACCACGATGTATATTGATGTGCTATCATTATCAAAACAGGAAAATGAAGATATTTCTCCTACACCCTAACAAAAAGTCTGCTACAGGCCATCAGAGAGTATACAGTACTGAAAGACGGAGACAGAAAAAAGTGCCGGCACCGCATCGTCATAGCAATAGACATGGCAACAACAATAAAATACAGCAGAATCATAATTCCAGTTGAATTTTTTTTAAGAGTGCTACCACAAAGAGTTTTTTCTCGTTTACATGTGTATCAAGAAGTTGTCAAATACAGTACTGCAACAAGTGCAAGTATTTGACGACTCCCTGGTGTGTAATTCTGAGGACAATTTTTCTTCTTTTTTTCCAGCTCCATATAGATGTACTCTTCATTGCAAAACATTCCTGAATTGTTGTGTTTGTTGTTCAAGCAAAGGTGAAGGCAGAGGATAGATGAGCCTGGTACGAGTTTTGCGTGGCACATGAAGACCACACACAGGCAGTGTCTTTGCGAGGATCTGAAAACGCACGACGCTGAGTTGAATTTGTGTTTTTTCAAATAATTGTTTGTGATCACAATACCACTTCGAGCAGAACTGAATCTTATTCACAAGCTTACCGACGGTCTGGCTGCCAACATGACTGAACAAATGATCCCTGCAAGCAGCACACGGCAGACGCCCGAGGCCATGTCCATTGCCGGGATGTCCATCTCCAAAAAGAATTCCATCTATCGTCTCAATGCCACACTGCGACACGTCGTAGAGTCGTACACTCGGTACAGTCTACAGAGTCATCGTAGTCACGCGATCACTGAAATAAACTATTTTTTTGCGGGCAAATAAACTTTTTTGGGGGGCAATATCGCATATTATTGCCCGCGGCGCGAAAGGTGCTGATTCGCTGGAGTACGGGCAACAATCACATGCCATGTAATAATACGGCATTATAACACTCTTATTATTGACCCCCACAGAAACTTGTGATTTCTAAGGCCTTGGTCACACTACGGCAAGTTTGAAGCTGGACGCAGCGTCAAGTCGCAGCACTTGACCCAGACGCGGGGTCACACAGTGTTTTGTTCTTCTTGCAGCTCATGACTGCCGCGGCCTGGCGCATTTGTCCACGTCACAAAATCACCAGGGAGACTCAATGACGACACGGATTCCAACGGAAACTGGCCTTTTGCTTATTATACAAAAAAATGTCAGACAAAGTTTTCAAATTTTTCATTGATTTTTGATTACAAGAAGACGAAAGGTCCATGCGCGTGCAAGATCGTTGTTGTTTCTTTCCGAATTTGAAGCCATTTTCAGTTGTAGTGTCATGGATCAGGCAAGAAAAGTCCACATCGCAGCTGTGTTTCTCCTGACTTTGTCATGCTGGTTGTCCTTTTTGGGGCTCTTGGCGACAACACAACACTCACAAGTCAACAGGCTCCAGTTGGCCAATGACCCACTCAAAAACAACTGGTCCTTTCTCGACATCATTTTCTTCTCAGAAAACGCCTCGCTCTTCCGCCAGGTTCGGAGCAGAGCAGCCTCGGCCTCGTAGGTCCACGGACTCATCTCGAAAAAAAGAGGAAACAAAACAAGCCTTGAAGAGACGAATGTCGAATGACTGCTCAACTCGAGCAACTGTCTTGAAACTAATTTTACTTGAAAGACACTGTTTTTCCGCCAAGCGTCACTCCCATCAGTGGCAACGCAGCCGATATCCCCACGTCAGACGCAGCAGCGTCTGACGCTCAAACTTGCCGCGTTTGCGTCAGTTGCCATGGAAAAGCTCATGATTCTGACGCTGACGCAGCATTTTTGCCGTAGTGTGACCGAGGCCTAAGCGGTCAAATATCAGCATAACTATATTGACCGCTTATATTGACCACTTATACCTCACTCCATATACACCCACACTCATATACCAGATCTCACATGAAGTTTATATATTTCCATATACACTGTTCAATATACACCACTAAGGAGGTATATACACCACTAAGGAGGTATATACACCACTGAGGAAAACCATCCAAAAAATAACGACTGAGCCAAAGAAAAGCAGAAAAATGAGCGATATCGCTAATAGAGAATGAAAGCTATATTCACTCCTTTTGGCTCTTGAGCTTGCGCTGCTCTTTCAAAGATAAGCAAAGCTTGCGCTTACGCTGAAGGGGAGCAACATTGAACGTGACATTGCTAAAGTTAGCGCCAGGCGCATGCAGCACAAAGCCAGCGGGAGCGGCATTTTCCTTTCCGACAGCTGTGAATGATTGCACAGGGCTAGCAGAGGCAGAATCTAAGGAAGCTGAGATTGGCTTCTTGTCAATAGCAGCAGCGAACTTAGTGCAGTCCTTCGTACAGAGCGAATCATAAGAGGACAGTGATTGTACATTCCTGTGGCCAGTAACAGAAATGATTTTGCGATCTTCAAAGCCAGCTTCACGCAACCTAACAATGCTCGTAGCGCGTACACAATGATTAGTATACACAGTTGACAAGCCAGCAGATTCGGAAATCATCTTCATCATCATTCCAAGCATATTGTGAGACAGTGGGCTCTTGATAAACCAGCACGGCATATCAGGGGTAAGACCTCACCTTTTGCAACTCGGGCGCGCTGAAACAGCCGATCTATGTGAGGATGCAGCTTGCTGACGTACCGGTTCACGGTGGCAACCTGCTGCTCATCGTCAATAACGCCTTTGGACTGGAATCCCTTGCCAGCGAGACCACCACGGCTGTTCTTCGTGATGAATTCAGTTGCGATGGAAATGGTCTCTTTTCCGTCAACCATGGAGAAGACCAGATCATCCTTCTTCAGGCGGGCTTGCAGCTCACCACCTGGTAAACAGAAATGGCTGGATACCGGGAGCCAGACGTTCATCGTGAGCTTACGCGGGTCGTTGCTGGTGAGAACGTCATTGAAGTATTCTTCGATTTTCGTCCAACATGTTCTTATATTATAACAAAAAAATGACGAAGGCGCAGAAGGAGCATGGAAAACAAAGGTCAAACGAAATGACAACAGGAAACACATGGAGAAACCACAAAGAACAAGCAGTAATAAATAATAAAGCGGATATAACTCGATACTGACCAGCCACCTAAATCTCTATCCCTTGACAAGACATACAAAATCCCTGGATTTCTCTCAAAATCCCTGAATGTCACGAAAACAAGTGAAAAAAAGCTTTCACGGCAAAAAAAGGTTTGACGGCATAAACTGCAGATCCGTACAATACTGTTCAACCCTGCAGTGCAGTTCAATCAGTCAGTGCCCGCGCCTGCAAGTGCAGATCTTGCAGGCTAGGCTGGTCCCGTCTTGAAAGTGCCATGTACAGTTCGAAGTGCGATTGCGCACTGTAATTTTTGGAAGAAAAAACGGGACATTCAAGGTGAATCCATGGAGTTTTCCGGAACATTCTGTATCAGACAAAAAGTGACTTTAACGTGAGTTTGTTTGAAATCCCCGTTACCACGGGAGTAGTGTATGAAGCCTTTTTAACGGGGAAAAGAAGCATGATGGATGAAAATGTAATACAAATTTAATGCAAACTCAGAAAGCCAGAAAAGCAAAAACATGTAACTCAAAAGGTGTTATTATTATTATTATTATTAATTCAACATCTCCTCGCTCGTCAGAAAACTGACAATATAATGAGAAGTCGGGTGGTAGCCAACCACGGTGAACTGAATAATAAGGAGAGAAACAAAGAGAGTACTGCAAGGGGAGGCATGACAAAAATGGTGAGATTATTTAGGACGAAGAAGCTGAAGCTTGAACTCCTTAATGTCTGTGCATGCTTTAAGGCTAGTTGGCAGGGAAGACCAGAGAGTGTACGCAGAGAAGATAGGAGATTTCAGAAACAGGGAGGTATTGGCATGGGGTAATGAGAAGGAATGACGTGTTGATCTGGTGGACACAAACCAGTTATACTTAGCAAAGTGTTTTGGAGCGAGGTCTAATAAGATCATGTGTTTGATTTTGTTGAAACAGGATTTTTAGAACCAGACGTTGGTGCATTTCCAAAGTTTGAACAATGGCCTGAGACAGACCGCACCACGCTTTGTCACAGTAATCAAATATAGGTAGAATATACGACGTAAAGAACAATTTTCGGCAATGGTCATTTAAATGGTGGCAGTGAGGTTGCAACATGCCAAGGGAGGAGCTAGCTCGCTTGCATACTGACTGGACCTGTGGGGACCAGGACATATGGCTGTCGAATATAACACCAAGGTGTTTGTGTTCATGAACAATTTTAACGTTAGCTTTGGCTCCTGGAAAGTGCAACGGCTGAGTAGGCGGCGATGGGCTGATGAACATTGCTTCGGTCTTCGCGATGTTGGGCCTCAGCTTCCAAGCTTCCATCCATGCTATGGTGGAGTTAATGCCGGTCTGCCCGGAGGGAACGAGGTTGGACGGCGAGCTGTCAGAGCACAACAGTGCAGTGTCATCAGCAAAAAGGCTGACGTCTGGAACTAGAGAGGGCAGATCTTTCACATAAGTTAGGAAAAGGAGTGGACCCAGTATGGACCCCTGTGGAACACCAGACACTACAGGTAAAGGATCGGACAAGGAAGCAGAGACACGGACAGTTTGATGACGGGACGACAAATATGACGACAGCCACTGCAGAGCTGTACCACGTACTAGAAAAATGTACTCAAGCTTTGCAAGTAGGCCTCGATGCCAGACTGTATCGAACGCTTTTGACAGACCAAAAAAGACAAGACCTACATGCTTCTTCAACAGCGACAGGTTGTGAAGATGACTTGTTTGCCAGCATCATAGTTAAAATTTGTATTGTCTTTCTCTTTCAATCTATCGTCTCCCAAGAAGGGGGAGTGATTCTATTCCAGCTATACACATAATGCAATGCAAGTCATCATATTACTACATGTACAGGAGTCGCTATCTGGCTTCACCTTTTTTTCTCCTCGTTTTTCACTTACAGTTCCATACGTAGTACCTCGCCAGTTCGCCATTCTGGGCTCACACCCAGACCACCGCGTGTCGACCACGACATGACATCCATCTTGTTCTTTTCTGTTGAGTTAGTCTTTTTCTGTTTCACTTCGGGGCAACAGCAAGTTTCTTCGCTTTTGCCATATCACTTCAAAGAATTGGAAACTGTTTCAATACTCTATATCCTTGTGCGGTTTGAACTCAGCCTAGCTCTCCCACTCACTGTACCCAAAACTTCATTCCGCACAAACTGGTGCCGAAACCTTTCAAACTCTTCTAGTATTTTTGTTGAAGCTCTCCTTAGGAAGTTTCTCCGCTCGTGCTCATAGTCATACAGTTCGAGTCATTCCGGCGAATGACAGTCGACTGTAGATTTTCAGTACACCCACTTCGTAGACTAGTATACAGTCGTATTAGTCATGCCAAAGAAAAAGTGTCTTGGTACTCTGTACCTTCGGCGCAGCCGACTACAGAAACTCGGCGCCGTGATCGATGCTTGTATCACCGAAGCACAAGCCCTCGCCAACGCAGCTACGTCAAGTGACCACGGGGCCGATGACCCTGACACTCACAGTGGCAGTGACCAGCGTGGCTCGGCGCAACCCCGTGACCAGCACTCAAAGCTAAGTACACTACTCCACGTGTTAGAGTATCATTTGTGTGCGTTTGAAGATGCATGTGACGAATTTGCCAGTGCATTGCGTAACCCGGACGTGGAGGACTCTGATAAGGCCAAGGAGCAGGAGATATCGGAGTACCTGGACCGTTCCATCCAATGGAACCAACAAATTCCATTTTTGAAACGATCTCCTGTCCTTGCGGGTCACCAGAGTCCCTCACCGGCGTCCGCTCCAGTGAAATCGGAAGTCAGTGTGGAGTCCAGCTCCCAATCACGT